>NC_041746.1:20480523-21149898 GCF_004115215.2 Ornithorhynchus anatinus
GGATGTGGGCTGGGGTTGATGGCGGGACAAGCGAGAACAAGGCACAGTGAGGAGGTTAGTGGCAGAGGAGTGGAGTGTGCGGAGTGGGCTGTAGATGGAGAGAAGAGAGTTGAGGTAGGATGGAATAAGGTGATGGATATTTATCTTGCCAGCTGAACCTCTATGATCTTGTCCCAAGACTTTCTGTTCCAAAATGGCTGAGGGGTCTCTTCCCACAACTAATTGGTCCCTGGCCTTCTTTTCCCATATTCCTCTTTTAGTAACTTCCACAATTTCTTCTTCCCACTTTGTCCAAGTGTGGGGCTAGCCTAGGTAACTGTCACAGGGACGGTGAGGTCAAGTGGCCCTTTAAATAGGCAGGAGATAATGTTCAGGGTGGTGGACATATATCAGATACACAACAGAGACTGAGGACTTAGATTTTCCCCTAATCAGATCATGGCAAATACACTATATACAGATTTGTCAACCAATCATATCCTGCTTCAGGGAGCCAATTAGATAAGGGGTCTGGAGGGGTAGACATAGATATTTTATATGGAAGAATCCAAACAACAAAAGTGCTTGTCATGGAGTTGGGAGCTAGTAAGCCATTGTTCGACAAGCTGAACACCTTCTTCTTCTAAGTTCTTTCTACATGGGTGCCCTTTTGGCACCTTAGAACTCTTAAACTGACCTCCACATGATCTGTCTTAAATCCCCCCTTTTATCTAATTTTCCCATCCCAAATTGACACCACCACCATCCTCCCATTTCCTTAAGCCTATATCCCTGTCATTATCCTGGACTCCTTCCTCTTCTTTATCCCTCATATTCATGCTGCCAAATCCTGTCTACTCTTCTTAGCAATAGTAATAGCATTTATTAAGTACGTACTGTGTGCAAAGCACTGTACTATCTTCTGGGAGAAAAATACACTGATGCAAATTAAACATGATCCTTCTTGGGCTCAGTCCAAAATATTTCCAGAATCTGGTCTTCCTCTCCAACCAAACTGGCACCATACTGATCCAGGAACTTGTTATATCCCACTCAACTATTGCATCAGCCTACTCACTTACATTCCCTGCCTCCAGGCTCCACTTTCCAGTCTATATGTCACTCCACTGTCCAGATCATTTCTCTAGCACAAGGCTCTGCACTTGCCTCTCCACTAATCAGTATCGTCCAATGGTGGCTCGATTCTCCCCACATTGAGCAGAAACTCCAATTAGATGGATCATGGGCTTTAAGGGACTCAATAAGCTCTCTCTATTACTTATCCTCTTGTTTCTTTCACCCTACCCCAACATTTTTTTATGTTACTGGTTAAATGCTTACTATGGTCAAGCACTGTTCTATACGCTGGGGTAGATGAAAATTAATCAGGCCGAATTCAGACCCTGTCCCACATGGGGCTCACAGTCTAAGTAGAAGGGAGAGCAGGTATTGAATCCCCATTTTTTAGTGGAGGAAAGTGAGGAGCAGAGAAGTTAAGTGGCTTGCCCAGGGTCACATAGCAGCCAAGGGGAGCAGACAGGATTAGAACCCAGGTTCACTGGCTTCCAAGCCGGTACTTTACCCATACTGCTTTCCAAGACTTGCAAACTGCATTCCCTTCAAGTCAATCTCCTCACTATATCAAGCTCTATCCACTGTCACTGACCTGTCACTGTTGCTCCCTCCCTCCCTCCTACCTGGAATTTCCTCCCCCTTCAAATCCTGCAGACCACTGCACTGCCTATCCCCGAAGAACTTTTAAAAATCTCATCTCCTTTAGGAGGCCTTCCTGATTAATCTCTTTTCTCCCCACTTTATATCCCCCCAATTCCTACTTTGGTATTCTCCCCTACATACACGCATTCTTAGCCTCATAGCTCTTTGGTACATATTTTTAACTTATTGCTTCCTCTTATCTGTAATTTATGTTAGTGTCATCTCTCCAACTTGATGGTAAAATGCTTGAGATCAGGGACTATGTCTACTAATTCTCTCAAAGTCTCCCAAGTGCTCAGTACAGTGCAATGAACATAGTAGGACCAGAGTTGGAGAGTTACAGACTCCTGGCAATCAGGATTTCCCCTCTTAAATGTATATTTCACTCTGCTGTTCAGATCATTTTTTTAAAACATTATTTTGCTAATGCCTAGCCACCCTGCACAAATCTCTAGCTATCATTTCTCTCTATGATAAACAGAAACACAAATTTATTTTCCAGCACTAAATCATCTCTCTTCCCATTTCCTAACCTCCCTCCTTTCCCACTGCACTTCAAATCACACATTTCCTTATTCTCAATCAATCAATATGTGGTATTCATTGAGAGCTTACTATGTGCAGAGCACTGCACTAAGCTCTTGGGAGAGTGCAATACAACAGAATTAGCAGACACGTTCCCTGGCAATAGTGAGCTTAAAGTCTAGACGGGGAGATAGCTGGTCTTTTCACCTCACTGTTGGGAAGAAGTGTGGACTAACGGAAAAACAATAGACCTGGGAGTCTGAGGACCTGGATTTTCTAGACCGTAAACTGCAGGATTTGAACCCGAGGGACCATGAGGGTCAAGATGTTCCACCAAGGGAGACACTGAGCCTTTAAAAGCCACAGAGCCAGTGCTGCAGCTGCCATCTATGTGGACAGCAACAAGGTCTCACATCAGTGTCAGGACACTGCCTTCACAGAGAGCTGCAGAACCAACATAAGTGCTGCAGTGGGGGACAAAGAGCTTGTGGCAGAGGGGAAAAGGCTGAGGGGAAACCCAGATCATAATCTTTCCCTATTCAGCTTGTTCACAACCTTTTACTTTCCTTCCCCCTCCCCCTGACCAAGACTCGTCCATCTTCTCAGGAGATGTTAGAAAACTCACTTTCTCTCTTGAGGAATGTTCTTGCTCGAACTGAAACACACTGCCAGGCTGCCATCTTTTCAGATCAGGAACTTGGACAGGTAATACTACAGATATTTGCCAGGGAATGGGATGGAGAGCTGGTCTCTGCAGGAACCAGGACTGAGCCAGGCATGTGGTTTGACAACATCCAACTCCTTTCCTGGGAATCCCTATGCTACATTGTCTCCTTCTTCTGCTCCTATGAAATGGAAACTTCTAATGTGTACTGCTCTGTCCTCTCTGATCCTCAATCCAGAGTGCAAGCAACAGCAAGACAATGGGCCTTGAGGCCTCTTCTCGGAACTGCCAATCATTCATTCATTCATTCATTCATTCATTCAATTGCATTTATTCAGTGCTTACTGAGTGCAGAGCATTGTACTAAGCACTTGGAAAGTACAATACAGCAGTAAAGAGAGACAATCCCTGCCCACATGGGTTTACAATCTGGGGGTGGACGGGGAGGAGACAGACATCAAAACAAGAAAAGAGGCATCAATATAAATAAATAGAGTTTATTTATAAACAGTGCTGTGGGGCGGGGAAAGGTGGGAAAGGTCATAAGCAGTGACACTGTAAGGACAAATAGCATGTCTCATTAGGGTGGATAGGGTGGGGAGTGGTTAGGATGATGGCTTGAGAGTCCTGTACATGGCACACATAGATTCAAATCCCATCCTTATTGGCATTGGGATTCCCCTTGCTTCCTAGTGTAAGCACTTCACACCTGCTCAAGGGGTCATTTGGTGATGACATCTTGTGGATGGTTAAATTCAGTTTGCATTTTCACAGAAATCAGAAATGTCCCAGATCACAGCATGTGGCTCTATCAATAGGAGATAGACTGAGGACACAAAATTGATACACTCATTCATTCATTTGATTGTATTTATTGAGTGCCTGCTGGTGCAGACCTCTCTACTCAGTCTGTACTCAGGGAGAGTACAATATACAATTAAAAATAATAATAATGGTATTTGTTAAGCACTTACTATGTGCCAGGCACTTTACTAAGCGCTGGGGTGGATACAAGCAAATCAGGTTGGACACAGTCTCTGTCCCACATAGGGCTCACAATCTTAATCCCTGTTTTACAGATGAGTTAACTGAGGCACAGAGAAGTTAAGTGACGTGCTCAAGGTCATACAGCAGATAACTGGCAGAGCAACATTAGAACTCATGAACTTCTGAATTCCAGGCCCATGTTCATTGCACTAGGCCATGCTGCTTTTACAATAAACAGACACATTTCCTGCCCACAATGATATTAGAATCTAGAGGGGTTGTGGGTCACACCCTGGACTTCGTGATCCTTTGAAAACCCATATTTGGCAAAGAGGGGCAGAAGGAGAGAGTGGGAGTGAAGGAGAGAAGTGGAAGTGGAAGACAGGAAAAGATGGAGGCAAAGAAGGTAAACAGGAAGGAGGGAGGAGATGAACAGAAACAGTGGACAGTAGATATGACCAATGTCCCAGAGTGCAGAGGACCAGGAACTATAGGAGCTTCAGTTTCCAGTATGAACCAGATGATGAACAGGACCTGGCAGAGGCCTCAAGATGTGCAAGGTGGGGAAGAAAATGTCCCACCAGAAGTCAGACCCAGGATTTCTAGTCCCTAGTCCAGTGTTTTGATCTGCTGAGCCAAAGAAAGTAGGCGTGGAAAAAAGTCTGCATTCATACCATGATGAGTTCTCCAAGTGGGTGGGTGAAGAAAAGGGGGAAAGCAACTGCTACCACCTTGATCCACTCCCTGATCCAATCCCTTATCCCATCCTGTCTTGATTACTGTATTAGCCTGCTTACTGACCTGCCTGCCTTGTCTCTCCCCAGTCCAGTCCATACTTGACTCTGCCCTGCCCGGATATTTTTCTACAAAAACGTTCAGTTAGTGTTTCTCCATGCCTTGAAAACTTCCAGGGGCTGCCCATCCACCTCTGCATTAAACAAAAACTCTTTACCATCGACTTAAAAGCAAGCCAATCACCTTGCCCCCTCCTACCTCACCTCCCTACTATCCTAGCACAGCTCAGTCCACACACTTCACTCCTGTCTGCCAACCAGGATCCACTGTAAACACTGTATCCACTCACTGTTCCTTGATCTCATCTATCTCACCACCAACCTCTCGCCCAAGTCCTGGCGCTGGCCTGGAATGTTCTCCCTCTTCATGCCATGACTTGCTCCTCCCTGCAGCTCCACAGCACTTATGTACATATCTGTATTTTATTTATTTATATTAATGTCTGTCTCCTTCTCTAGACTGTAAACCCTGTGGGCATGGAATATGTCTGCTTAGAGTTCTATTGTACTCTCCCAAGTGCTTAGTACAGTGCTCTGCATACGGTAAGCAATCAATGAATACAATTGAATGAATTTATTTATTTATTAGTATTAGTACTATTACTAATAGTACTATTAATTCATTAGTATTTATTGAGTATTTATTTATTTATTTATTTATTGAGCGCTTACTATGTGCAGAGCACGGCTCTTGGAATGTTCAATTCAGCAACGGATAGAGACAATCCCTGCCCAATGACGAGCTCACAGTCTAATCGGGGGAGACAGACAAAAACAAGACAACAAAATCACCATAAATAGAATCAAGGGGATGTACACCTCATTAACAAAATAAATAGGCTAATAAAAATATACACAAATGAGCACAGTGCCGAAGGGAGGGGAAGGGAGAGGGGGAGAAGCAGAGGGAAAGGGGGCTTAGCCGAGGGGAGGTGAAGGAGGGAAGGGGAAGGGAGCAGAGGGCGGAGGGGGAGCAGAGAGAAAAGGAGCAGCTAAATCTCGGGAAGGCCTCTTGGAGGGCGTGAGCTCTCAATAGGGCTTTGAAGAGGGGAAGAGAATTAGTTTGGCGGAGGTGAGGAGGGAGGGCATTCCAGGACAGCGGTAGGATGTGGCCCAGGGGTTGACGGCGGGACAGGTGTGAAAGGGGGATGGTGAGGAGGTGAGCTGCAGAGGAGCGGCGCGTGCAGGGTGGGCAGTAGAAAGAGAGAAGGGAGGAGAGGTAGGAAGGGTCAAGGAGATGGAGAGCCTTGAAGCTCCTCACTCTTGACTTCAAGACTCTCCATCACCTTGCCCCCTCCTACCTCTCCCTTCTGTCTTTCTACTGCCCACACCACACGCTCTGCTCCTCTCCCTCTCACCTCCTCACTGCCCCCTGCTCACGCCTGTCCTGCCATCGACCCCTGGACCACGTCCTACCGCTGTCCCGGAATGCCCTCCCTCCTCACCTCCGCCAAACTCACTCTCTTCCCCTCTTGAAAGCCCTACTTAGAACTCACTTCCTCCAAGAGGCCTTCCCAGACAGAGCTACCCCTTTTCCCTCTGCTCCCCCTCCGCCTTCTGTTCCCTCCCCTTTCCCTCCTTCACCTCCCTTCAGCTAAGCCCCCTTTCCCTCTGCTCCTCCCCCTTTCCCTTCCCCTCAGCACTGTGCTCATTTGTATATATTTTTATTACCCTATTTATTTTGTTAATGAGGTGTACATCCCCATGATTCTATTTATTGCGATTAAGTTGTCTTGGTTTTGTCCATCTGTCTCCCCTGATTAGACTATAAACCATCATTGGGCAGGGATTGTCTCTATCTGTTGCCGAATTGTGCATTCCAAGTGTTTGGTATAGTGCTGTGCACATAGTAAGCGCTCAATAAATACTGTTGAATTAATGAATGAATGAATTTCCTCTTCTCCCCCTCCCTTCTGCGTCACTCCGAATTTTTCCCTTTATTCACCGCCCACGTTTAGCCCCACTGCTCTTATGTGCACTGCTACCATTCCCGTGTAGGTGTAGCAGAGGGAACACAAAGGCCCGAGCTCGCTCAAGTCAGCCACCTTTAATAACACGCCCTTCTTGGCGGGTTCACCGCAGAGCATCCAGTACCGCAGACTGCATACTGAGCGCGAGACTAGTACAGGGGCGGGGTTTTAACACAACGTTTCGACTGACTAATCGCGCCCCTGGCTGCCCCATCAGGTCCCCTTGGCCCTCCCGAAGATGCTCCTCCGGGAGCGAATCCTCATTAGTCCCCGCGCTGTCCATCGGGTTCCGTGGCTTCTCGTTGGCGGTTGGGCGGGAAGGTGGCCTCCCTCCTTCCCCATGGTCCCCGTTGGTCATCCTTAGTCCCGCCTCCAACGGTCCGTTATCTCCGCCTCGTGGCCCGATCCCCCATCTTAGAGTGGAGGGGAGGATGAGAAGGAGCCGGGAGCACCCCCAAAATACCAAAGCGTTGGGGAAACACGGGGCGTTCGGGTCAACCCCACGCTCTGATAGGTTTCCTGCAGCGGCAAAGCCTTCAGGAGCCGCTGTGGGCTGTACTTCGGGACTGGGGGACACGCTGCGACACTTGGTGTGGAGGGGGCAGGGGTTGGGAAGCAGACTCCCGTCCCGGGCCTCCGGAGCCGGTCAGACGGCGGAGCCGGGCCTCGGGACTGGTAGGTGGTGGGAGGTGCAGCCTGCGGGCATGGGGACCCCGGCTACACCCCGAGGAGGCCCCTCGAAGGGGCAGAGGCTCAGGCCTTCAGCGGGCGCTTCGGGAGAAATAGGACGGTGTGCGGGGAGAGTGGAGCGATGGCGGCAGGTGGGAGGCCCCGCTGTGAGCCGAGGGGCCACCCTGCCTCTGGGGACAACAACGAGGCTTGAATCTCCCTCCCAAACACGACCCAAACCGCCCTTTGGAACCAGGGAGGGGAAGGAGCAGTAGGGAAAATTCCCTGGGCGGCCAAGTCTTTATGCAGGGAACTCCTTGTTAGGAGCTGACTGGGGATGTCACGAGGCAGCAAAAGCTCTATGCATGGGACTTTGTGTAGGGAGGGCAGAGGGAGGGTCTGTCTGCTCCTCTGGACTGTAAGCTTGTTGTTAGCAGGGAATATGTCTACCAATTCTATTATATTGCACTCTCCCAAGCGCATAGTATAGTGCTCTGCAAACAGTGCTCAATATATATGATTTATTGATAGGAAGGGAAGTGGTTTATCTGCTTTCAAACCCTGGGCCCAAGCTGAATCTGAGGGAGGTGGGTTGGGAGGGGATTGCTGGGAGGGGCTGAAATGGAGAGATCCTGTGCCACAACCACATCCATCTTCACCTAGGACATGCTAGTAATTGCTATGTAAAGCACCTCTAACATGGACCATCTTTGGGAAATTTGCCAAACATGAAGATCCCTGTCCTTAAAAGACAGATTGGCTCCATGGTACGTTTACAGGACTGAAAAAACCTGTAATTATTGGAGAAAGAAGTGTGGGCATGGAATATTACAATACCTTTGGTCTGCGGCACATTACTAATAAATCCAGAGGGCTGGAAGGCAGAGAAGGTGTGATGAAGTTGAGGGATACAGGTTCTTACACTGAGAACCACAATCACATCACTGTTGCAAACTTACCACAATCACATCACTGTTGCAAACTTCTTTAATCAGGAGGGGAATGTGTGAGGGAGAGTGCAACCCATGATGACAATAAGTCTCAAAACTCAGCTTGGGGAAGCAGCATGGGGTAGTGGTAGAGCCCAGGGCTGGGAATCAGTCGGTCATGGGTTCTAAATCCTGCTCTGCTGATTGTCTGCTGTGTGGTCTTGGGCAAGTTACTTCACTTCTCTGTGCCTCAGCACATCTATAAAATGGGGAAAGAATCTGAGTCCCTTGTGGGACAGGGTCTCTATCCAACCCAGTTTGTTTGTATCTACCCTAGTGCTTACTATGTGCCTGACACACAGGAAGCACTTAACAAATACCATAATTCTTATTAAGGGATCTATGACTGGGAAAGGTGCTAGCAAGGGACTGGGCCACAGGAGTATCTCCAGTTAATGTGAAGCTGAGAGTGGAAGTGTAGCTAGATGGCTCCTGGCAGAGCTGAAAAGGAAATGGAACCTTTACAGAAGTTGTGCTGTTTGGCACCAATGATGCCCTTTCTCTCCAGGACATCTCTGACACCTCAGTTAACATGATCACATTGTGGCAAAAGGCTATTAAAGCATTTAGTCCCAGTTTGTTAGCACCCAGGAGGGGAGTCTGGAAAGAGATGTTCCCTTTTGCAATGTCAGAGTGCATTAATGCTTAACGATTCATTCATTGAAACACACTCTAGTCAGTCCCCGAGAGAGAGGAGAGACAAGAAAGATGCCTAGCTGATAAATGCTGCTTCAACCTTGTTCTGCCAAAGACTGCCTGATTGTGAGCTGCCCTCCCAGCCAGCAGAAGTGATGAGGACAGGTGAGTAGTAGGAAGTCATTCACTCTATCACTGGGTTTCAGGGTTGAGCATCTGAATGGAGATTATTCACAGTGAGACAGGAATCTCTGTGCAGTGTTTGGTATATGGGTGGAGATTGTTTGACACTAGCATAACACGAGTGTGTGGGTTGTGTCTCCAGCTCGGGGGCTGGCTTGGAGGAATGGAGAGGAAGAGAAGAGCTAGAATGTGACAAGAGGGTCACCTCAGGACCTGGATGTACAGAACAGATAGGAAGATGATTGAGGGTATGTGAGGACCGATGTCACCACCTGTTAGGGGCATAGTGAGTTGAACCAAGTGTATGTAGTGTCATTTGAACTGACTGTAAGACACTCCGAATATGGGGTTCATTTCTGAAGGAACACGGTGGAAGTGTTCCCACATGGATGAAATTTGAATAAGGCAAGTGAGTTTTCTTACCGATTTTTTTTTTTGGCAGAAATAATTTTTTCTTCCCTACAAATCTACCCAGCACTTCCTGGTAACTCACCCAGAATAAACAGTCACACTAGGAGATTAGAAGCAGTGTGGTCTAATGGATAGAGCAGGAGCCTGGGAGTCAGAAACAACTGAGTTCTATTCCTAGCTCTGCTACTTGTCTGCATGTGACCTTGGACAACTCACTTCACTTTTCTGTGCCTCAATTACCTCTCTAAAATGGGAATTAAGGTTGTGAGCTCCACGTGGGACATGGACTGTGTCCAACCTGATTAGCTTGTATCCACTAGAAGCAGCATGGCCTAGTGGATAGAGCACAGGCCTGGAAGTCAGAAAGACCTGGGTTCCAATCCCAACTCTGTTACTTGTCTGTTGTGTGACCTTGAGCAAGTCACTCAACTTCCCTATGTCTAAATTATCTCATCTGTAAAATGTGGATTAAGACTGTGTGCCCCATGTGGGACAGGGATTGCACCCAACCTGATAACCTCTTATCTACTGCAGTGCTTAGAACAGTGCTTGGCAAATAGTAAGTGCTTAACAAATACAAATATCATTACTGTTACCCCAGTTGTAAGTACCGTGCCTGGCATATAGTAAGCATTTAACAAATATTAAAAAATAGCCTAATTATTGAGTTTACCAAGTAGTTGCCTCATCTAACAACAGTAGAAGTAATAATAGTAGTATTAACACCCACTAGATTCAATGCCCTGTAGTAATTCTCGGGAAGTACAAAACATGCAAGTGGCACATTGTCTGCTGACCAATGGGGAGGCAGCCATAAAAGTATTTACAAACTGAGGAATAAAAATAAATCATTGAAGGTTCAATTAAGAAAATGTATATACATAACTGCTAAGGGGGAGTATCAGTAGCATAGTCCACAAATGAGAAAATGTATATATACAAGTGCTAAGGGGGAGTATAGGTAGCATAGCCCATGAACTATCAGGAGACAAATAGGAGGAAACAATCGAAACACAATGCTGCCTCCCATACTGAGAAGAAAGCATGGAATGGTGGACATCGTATAGACCTTAGAATCAAGAATCTAATCCAACTCTGCCACTGATCTGCTGTGTGACCCCTGTTAAATCAGTTAACCTCTGTGAAAGTCAGTTAACCTCAGTTTGTTCATATGCAGAATGGGGATAAGATACCTTCTCCCGAACCTTTATTCATTCATTCATTCAGTAGTATTTATTGAGTGCTTACTGTATGCAGTTCACTGTACTAAGCGCTTAGAAAGTACAATACAGCAAATAAAGGGAGACAATTCCTCCCCACAACGGACTCACAGATTAGAGGGGTTGACAGACATCAATACAAGTAAACAGGCATCAATATAAATAAATGGAATTATAGATATATACATATATACATAAATGCTGTGGGATGGGGAGAAGGGGAGGGAGTCAGGGTGTCATGGAAGGGACTGGGAGGTGAGGAAAAGTAAGGCTTAGTGTGGGAAGGCCTCCTGGAGGAGGTGTGACTTCAGTAGGGCTTTGAAGGAGAGGAGAGTGATTGGTGGATTTGAGGAGAGAGAGTGTTCCAAGCTAGAGGAAGGATGTGGACCAGGGGTTGGAGGCAAGAAAGGCAAGGTAGAGGCACAGAGAGGAGATTAGCACCAAGGGAGTTGAGTGTGTGGGCAGGGATGTAGAAGGAGAGAAAGGAAATAAGGTAGGAGGGGGCATGGTGATGGGGAGCTTTAAAGCCAGTAGTGAGCAGAGAAGCCGAGTGGCTTAGTGGAGAGAGCCCAGGTTTGGGAGTCAGACGTTATGGGTTCTAATCCCTGCTCCACCACTTATCAGCTGTGTGACTTTGGGCAATTTACTTAACTTCTCTGTGCCTCAGTTACCTCATCTGTAATATAGGGATTAAGACTTTGAGCCTCACATGGGACAACCTACTCACCTCATATCTACCCCAGTACTTAGAACAGTGCTTGGCACATAGTAAGCACTTAACAAATACCATCATCATCAATAGGAGTTTTTGTTTGATATGCAAATGGATAGGCCAACCACTGGAGATTTTTGAGGAGGATTACCTATAGAAAGATAATCCAGGCAACGAAGTGAAGTATGCACTCACGTGGAGAGAGGCAAAAGGTTGGGAGGTCAGAAAGAGGCTGATGCAGTCATCTAGGCAGGATAACATGATAGCAGTTTGGATGGAGCAGAAAGGGCGGATCTTGGCGATGTTGTGAAGGTGAGACGGACAGGATTTGGTGACAGATTGTATATGTGGGTTGAATGAGAAAAGTTATCTGCCCTGAGTGAAGCAGGAGCTGTCTGCTGTGATTATCTTGAATGCATACAAGTACTTGACATATAGTAAGTACTTACTCAAACAACCTGAGACACACTTTAATATTCTCCATAACCTTCTAGTGAGTATTCAGAACAGCGAAGAAACAGAGTTTGTTATTTTTTTTACTGTTATATTTATGTGATTCATGTGCATGTAATATGTCCCAGTGAAAACTAGTGAGCTCTCTTTCTTTACTCAACCTGTTCTTTCTCTCTCTCTTCCCATTATACTCTGCAGAAGACTTCCTCTGAATTGGACTGAGGATCCATGTTAATGGACCCCAGTGAGATCTCCTTGGTGATTGTGATTCTCCTGCAGATTGGCATTGGGATCTTAGTGAATGGATTCCTCCTCCTGTTTTATATCTACACGGTGTCTGCCAACCACAAGCTCAGCTCTTCAGACATGATCCATGCCCATTTGGTCTTGGCTAACACCACAATCCTTCTCACTTATGGAATTCCAGAGACTATGTCAACTTGGGGACTGAAAAATTTTCTGGGTGACATAGGATGTAAAATTCTCATTTACCTTTACCGTGTAGCCCGGAGTCTATCCATCTGTACCACTTGTCTCCTGAGTGTCTTCCAAGCTGTCACTATAAGCCCCAGCACTTCCCAGTGGGCAAGACTTAAAATTCAGTTACCTAAGTACATCCCACCCTCCTGTATTTTCCTGTGGATCCTCGGTTTCCTGATTGATGTAAGCACACTGCTGCTTGTAAGAGGTCCCCAAAACAGCACCAGAGTTCTATTCATGTACGATCTTAAATATTGCTCAGTAGTTTCTCTCAGTGCAGAAACTGCCCTGGCAATTGCAGTTATTCTCTCTATCCGGGATTTGTTCTTCGTGGGGATCATGATTGGGGCCAGTGGCTACATGGTGTTTGTCCTGCACAGACACCACCAGCGAGTCCAGCACCTTCATGGACCCAGTCACTCCCCCAGAGTGATGCCTGAGATCAGAGCAGCCAAGAGAGTCATTGCCCTGGTAGCTCCTTATGTCCTCCTATATGGGCGACAGTCCATCATGTTGAGTATTTTACTTAACAGGAAAGAAAATTCTCCTCTGCTAGTGAAGAGCCATGTGGTTTGGTCACCAACCTTCTCAGCCATCAGTCCATTCCTGGTGATTCACAGTGACAGGAGAATAAGAACATTATGGAAAAAGCAATCTCCTATTTTCAACATGTATCCTTCAGAAGATCCCAAGGAAGTTGCCTGTGCTCCCACAGTTCTTCCTTGTGTCCCAAAGTGAGTGGGTCAGGGATCTGCAAAGTGGAAATATAAGGAGCTCCCATATGGTCAGAGACTGAACTCCCTGAAGGAGCTAGTCCTCAAGCCTAGAGGAATGGTGGTGTGCCGACCTCTGCATTTCATTAGTACATCCCAATGCTAGGTCACCCAGGAAAGGGATTTGAGCTTGATCCTGTTCCTTAAAAAATAGCTCCATACCTGAGAATTGTCAGATTTATCAGCCAAAAGACACTCCGAGTCATAAAATGGCCCAAAGATTTGAAATGAAAAACTGAGAGAATTTACTGAAAATGAGAGGGAGAAAGAAGAATGAAGTGTGGGGGGGGCGGGAGGAAGATAATCTTGCACTGTACTAAGCAGTGGGGTAGATACAAGCTAATCAGATTGGAAACAGTCCATGTCCCACATGTTCCACAGTCTTATTTCCCATTTTACAGATGAGATAACTGAGGCACATAGAAGTTAAGTGACTTGCCTAATGTTACACAACAGACAAGTGGTGGATGTGGGATTAGAACCCAGATCCTTTTGGCCTCCAGGTCCATGCTTTTTCCCCTTGGCCGCGTTGTTCCTCCATATTAGTCAAAAGGTGACAAGAATCAGGGATTGTCCTGTTTCTGAAGTGGATGGGAGTTTCTTGGATATCAACCGGTCTTGCCTGGCCCCCAAGAGGTTGATTACCTCAAAGACTGTGTCCCTGATGGTCAAAACACACAACGTTCATTCATTTATTCATCCATTCATTCTATCAATCGTGTTTATTGAGCACTTGTATATGTAGGCCACTATATTAAGCGCTTGGGAGAGTACATTATAACAATAAGCAGACACATTCCCTGCCCTCGATGAGCTTAGAGTCTAGAGGGGTTGTTGGTCACACTCCAGATTTCATGATCCTTTGTAAGCCCATATTTGGCAAAGAGGGGCAGAAGGAGGGAGTGGGAGGGAAAAGATGAGGGGGGTAGAGATGAAGGCAGGGAAAGATGGAGGCAAAGAAGGAAAAAGAGAAGGATGGAGATGAACAAGGACAGTGGACAGTAGATTTGACTAGACCAATGTCCCAGAGTGCAGAGACAGGAACTGTAGGAGCTTCAGTTCCCAGTATGAACCAGCTGATGAACAGGACTGGGCAGAGGGGTCAAGGTGGGGAAGAAAATGTCTCACCAGAGGTCAGACTTGGGATTTCTAGTACCTAGCCCAGTGTTTTAACCTACTGAGCCACAGAATTTGGAGAGGAAGAAAGTCTGCATCTAGACCACGATGAATTCTCCAAAAGGGTGGGTGATGAAAAGAGGGAAAGCAACTGCTACCACCTTGATCCAAGCCCTTTTCCTATCCTGCATCAGCCTGCTTAGTGACCTCCAAGCCTTGTCTCTCCCCACTCCAGTCCATACTTCATTCTGCTGCCCAGATCATTTTTCTATCAAAACGTTCAGTCCATGTTTCTCCACTCCTCAAGAATCTCGAGTGGCTGCCCATCCACGCCTGCATCACACAGAGACTCCCTACCATCAGCTTTAAAGCAGCCAATCACCTTGCCCCCTCCTACCTCACCTCCCTACTCTCCTACATCAGCTCAGTCCACCCACTCTGCTAACCGACTCACTGTACCTCGAGCTCATCTCACCTCCAACCTTTTGCCCACACCCTGTCGCTCACCTGGAATGCTCCCCCACTTCATGCTATGACTTGCTCCCTTTATTCATCCTCCCTTCCAGCCCCACAGCACTTATGCACATATCTGCAATTTATTTATATTAATTTCAGTCTCTGACTCTAGACTATAAGATCGTTGTGGGCAGGGAATGTGCATGCTTATTGTTATATTGTACTTTCTTAAATGCTAAATTCCCTTCTAGGCTGTGGGCCCATTTTTGGGTAGGGATTTTCTCTATTTGTTGCTGAATTATACTTTCCAAGCACTTAGTACAGTGCTCTGCACACGGTAAGCGCTCAATAAATAAGATTGAATGAATGAATGAATGAATAAATCTCCGACAACTACTCTCTCTCAAACCCCTTAAACCTTTATTGAAGACACACCTCCTCCAAAAGGCCTTCCCTGATAAAGCCCTCATTTCCTATTCTGCATTTACCTTCTGTGTCACCCTGATTTTCTCCCTTCATTCACCGCCCATGCTTAGCCTCCCAGCATTTATGTACATTGCTACAACTCCCGCTGAGATGTAGCATAGAGACCACAGAGGCCAGAACTCGCTCAAATCAAGCACCTTTAATTTCACACCCTCCTTGGAAGGTTCACCATAGAGCATCCAATGCATGAAACAAGCTGACTGCATACTGAGCGTGAGCCTGTTACACGGGCGGGGTTTCAACACTTCCTTTCATTGGATAATCACGTCGCTGACAGCCACATCAGTTCTCCTTGACCCTCCCAAAGATGCTCCCATGGAAATGAACCCTCATTAGATTAGAGAATCCCTTTCTTCTAATACAATATCCAACCTAGGCTTCACAGACTCTGTCCTTTTCTGATTTTCTTATCTCTCTGCCTATTCATCCTCCTTTGCAGGCTCTCCCTCTCCTATCCGCTAGCTGTAGGGGTTCCTCAAGAGTCAGATCTCAGTCCTCTTCTGTTCTCCATCTATACACACTCCCTTAGTGAACTCATTAGCTCTCACGGCTTCAGCTATCATCTACATCTCCTCCCCTGTTGTCTCTTCCTCCATCCAGGCTCGTATCTCCTCCTGCCTTCAGAACGTCTCCACCTGGATGTTCGCCCACCACCTAAAACTCAACCTGTCCAACACTGAGCTCCTTATCTTCCCTCCTAAACCCTGTCCTCTCCCTGACTTTCCTGTCATTGTGGATAGCACTACCATCCTTCCCGTCTCACAAGCCCTCAACCTTGGTGTCATTCTTGACTGCTCTCTCATTCACCTCACACAGGAAATCCGTCACCCAAACCTGCCAGTCTCACTTTAACAACATTGCCAAGATCCTCCCTTTCCACTCCATCCAAACTGCTACCTTGTCAGTACAATCACTCATTATATGCCAACTGAAGTACTGCATCAGCATCCTTTCTGACCTCTCAATGTACTCTCTTCCCACTTCAGTTTCTACTCTACTGTGCTCCCCGGATTATTTTTCTAAAGAAATGCACTGGACATGTCAGCCCCCTCCTCAAAAGTCTCCAGTGGTTGCCTATTAACCTTCACATGAACCCAAAACTCCTCACAATTGACTTCAGAGCGCTCTACCACCTAGCCCCCTCCTAACTCACCTCACTTTTCTCCTTCTACAGCCCAGCCCTCACACTCTGCTCCTCTGCCCGTAACCTCCTCACTGTGACTCCTCCTTTCATTCATTCATTCAATAGTATTCATTGAGCGCTTACTATGTGCAGAGCACTGTACCAAGTGCTTGGAATATACAATTCGGCAACAGATGGAGACAATCCCTGCCCACTGATGGGCTTACACTCTAATCGGGGGAGACAGACGGACAAAAACAAGACAACATAATCATGACAAATAGAATCAAGGGGATGTACACCTGCTTAACAAAATAAATAGAATGATAAAAATATATACAAATGAGCACAGTGCTGAGGGGAGGGGAGAGAAGGGGGGAGGAGCAGAGGTAAAGGGGGCTTAGCTGAGGGGAGGTGAAGGGGGGGAGGGAGACGGAGCAGAGGGCAGAGGGGGGAGCAGAGAGGGAGCAGAGGGAGCAGAGAGAAAAGGGGTAGCTCAGTCTGGGAAGGCCTCTTGGAGGAGGTGAGCTCTCAGAAGGGCTTTGAAGACGGGAAGAGAGTTAGTTTGGTGGAAGTGAGGAGGGAGGGCATTCCAGGACAGCGGTAGGATGTGGGCCAGAGGTCAACGGTGGGATAGGCATGAACGGGGGATGGTGAGGAGGTGAGCAGCAGAGGAGCAGAAGGTGCGGGGTAGGCAGTAAAAAGAGAGAAAGGAGGTGAGGTAGGAAGGGGCAAGTTGAGGGAGAGACTTGAAGCCCAGAGTTTCGAGTGGAGGTTGATGGGCAACCACTGGAGGTTTTTATGGAGGGAAGTGACATGCCCAGAGCGTTTCTGCAGGAAGATGATCCGGGCAGCAGAATGAAGAATAGACTGGAGTGGGGAGAGACAGGAGGAAGGGAGATCCGAGAGAAGGTTGACACAATAATCCAGCCCAGATATAATGAGATCTTATACCAGTAAGATTACCCTTTGGATGGAGAGGAATGGGCAGATCTTGGTGATATTGTAAAGGTGAGACTGGCAGGCATTGGTGATGGATTGGATGTGTGGGGTGAAGGAGAGAGCTGAGTCATGGATGACACCAAGGTTGCGGGCTTGAGAGACAGGAAGGATGGTTATACTGTCCACAGTGACAGGGAAGTGAAGAAGAGGACAGGGTTTGGGAGGGAAGATAAGGAGCTCAGTTTTGGACATTTTGAGTTTGAGGTGGTGGGCAGACATTCAGGTGGAGACATCCTGGAGGCAGGAGGAGATAAGAGCCTGAAGTGAGGGGGAGAGAACAGGGGAGGAGATGTAGATTTGTGTGTCATCTGCATAGAGATGATAGTTGAAGCCGTGGGAGCGAATGAGTTCACCAAGGGAGTCAGTGTAGATGGAGAACATAAGAGGGCCAAGAACTTACCCTTGAGGAATCCATACAGTTAGAGGATGGCAGGGGGAGGAGGAGCCTGTGAAGGAGACCAAGAATGAACGGCCAGAAAGATAAGAGGAGAACCAGGAGAGGACGGAGTCCGTGAAGCCAAGGTGAGATAAGGTGTGGAAAAGAAGGGGATGGTCTACAGTGTCAAAGGCAACTGAGAGATCGAGGAGGATAAGGATAGAATAGGAGCCATTGGTTTTGGCAAGAAGGAGGTCATGGGTGACCTTTGAGAGAGCAGTCTCTGTAGAGTGGAGAGGACGGAAGCCAGATAGGAGGGGGTCCAGGAGAAAGTTGGAGTTGAGGAATTCAAGGCAGCGAGTATAGACGACTCATTCTAGGAGTTTGGAAAGTAAGGGTAGCAGGGAGATAGGGCGATAACTCGACCGCTGGCCCACATCCTACTGCTGGCCTGGAATGCCCTCCCTTCTCATACCTGCCAAACCTGCTCTCTTCCCCCTTCAAAGCCCTCAGTTACCTCATCTGTAAAATGGGGATTAAAACTGTGAACCCCACGTGGGACAACCTGAGTGCCTTGTATCCCCCAGGGTTTAGAATGGTGCTTTGCACATGGTAAACGCTTAACAAATACTGCCATTTATTTATTTATTTACTGCACTGGACGATTTACAGTCCTGTCTCTGATCTGTCTCCTTCCCGTATTGTGCTAGCTGCGCTATCTGTTACCGACTTGTATCTGTTACCGATTTGTACATTCCAAGCGCTTAGTACAGTGCTCGGCATGTAGTAAGCACTCAATAAATACTATTGAATGAATGAATGCTAGACATCCTGTCTCCATGTAATCTCCTTCCTGTGGAAGATCAATCAGTTGAATTTTGGGTAATGATGTGTCAGTTACATTACCACTGGTTTTGAATGGAGGGTGGAGTTCCGGCCAATGCAAGGAGGTTGGTTGGGATTTGGGGTGCCCACTGGGAGAGTTGAG
Organism: Ornithorhynchus anatinus; assembly: GCF_004115215.2. Taxonomy (NCBI): domain Eukaryota; kingdom Metazoa; phylum Chordata; class Mammalia; order Monotremata; family Ornithorhynchidae; genus Ornithorhynchus; species Ornithorhynchus anatinus. Next base: position 20,499,232 of record NC_041746.1, read on the forward strand.
GTCGAGTGGAATGCGGAAATGCTTGCAAATAAAGGTACCGGGTTCGGGACGGCTCGTGGCTGTTCGTCAATCGTACCCCACTGGGGTGAATGGGCGGCAGCCACTTTCCTCCCTTTCCTGCTCTCTTGGCGCACTCTCTTGAGTCTGTTCATTTCTACACCAAGGTCACGAAACCCTCTCATGCGATTGCGAGATCAGAGTCGTTTCTCTGACAAAAATCCATAACAGTTTTGGCGACCACGAAGGGACCTTGTGCTCAGGATTGGACAGACCAGATCGAGAATCTGCAGGAACTGGGTGCCCAAGCGCGCTCAAAGGAAAACTCTAAGTAAGCCTGCTTTTAGGGTCTGGACACCCCTTCCTTGAGATCTCTTGAGCCTAATTTGGAGCACCCACGGGTTGAGTGGGTAAGCGGCTAGGATTCTCTCTGTTTCACAGAGAGGGGACTCTCTGCGTGGTTCCTGCAGAGAGGGGACTCCTCCGGGTTTGGAGAAGGGGATCATCCTAGGAGACGTTCTAGGGGGCTCTGGGAGATGTCCCAGAGGGTCTTTCCTGGTTGAAGGAAAGGGGCTTCCCGGTACAAGGAAGGGTGGGGTCTCGTTTGCTTAGAGATGGCTCCGCTATTCACAAGTTCTCCAATCCTGGGATCAAGGTCATCTTCTGTTAAAAAAAAAAGTAATGACGAAAAAAAAATTGAGATGTTGTCATGACTCTTGGACAAATTTTACTGATCGGCAGGGTCTCAATTTTTGACCAGAAGGGGGTACTTTTGATCCTACAGCCCTGCAGACTTTACCTGAAATTCTGATCTACTTTAGACCCGATGAGAGGTGTTAATTGGTATTGTTAAGCAAAATTGCCTGAGGGATTGCTGGCGCCCATGAAAACCCAAGATAAAACCTCCCCTACTAAAATTAATGCAAATGCGCCAGAGTAGGCAGATGCTGAGCGTCCCTTGATAGACCTAAGTTTATGGTCAGTCCTTGGCAGTCCCCATAAAACCCCCGGACTGCCTAGCCCACGGACCTTCCGAATATCCACCTCTGCCGGTCTCCCCTACCCTGCTACCGCCAGTTTATGGTACCCTTTCCATCCTTCCAGCAGATACTGCCTTTCTAGCCCCATTGTAAACTTCAGGTCATGCTTAAATGTGAGGAGAAGGGAATCACGCTAACTATTGGGAGTCTCCTTGGTAGACCAGACCTGGTGATCCCAAAGAGGCAAGGCTCCCTGATGGCAGTTGCTGAAGTCCTCGTGGAAACTGATGACCCTGTTTTGCTTCTTTGCCACCAAGCCTTTGGATCTTTCAGCCGTGGGTTTCCTCTGGGGAACTGAACCGGTTAAGATCAATACCCTGCTCCACAAATTTCCTCCCTGTGTCCGGCAATATCCTATGTTACCTGAGAGCCATGCAGGGTTGCACCCAATTATCTCTTGTTGAATGCATTTCTCCCTGCAATACTCCAGTGTTGCCAATACGTAAGCCAGGGAACCCCCGACTTACCTTTTCATACAGGACCTGTGGGTCATTAATGCTTATGTCACCCCTATTCATGCCATGGTCACTCACAATTCAGTTTTATGGGCCGGATCTCTCCCTTCCTCGTGTAGTGCTCAGGTGGCTGAATCAAGGCCTTTCACCTGGCTAAGGGATTGCATGCTAATATTTACACGGATTCCAAATACGGCTTTGGCATTTGCCATGTAACCGGTGCCTTGTGGCAGAGCCGAGGTTTCTTGACCTCCAGAGGAAAGCCGGTAGCGAATGGTGAGCGAGTAGCCTGCCTTTTAGCTGTCATCAGACTTCCCGCTGCTCTCGCTGTTATCCATGTAAGAGCACACACCTGGGGAAAGGACTGGGTTAGTCTGGGAAACTATAAAGCTGACCAAGCCTCTCGCTGGGCTGCGCGACACGTTTCTGACCCTCCTCTGGAGGCTCTCAGCACCGTGGTCACCGTGCCTCACTCCGGTTTTCTGATTACAGAGAAGGAGTGATCTGAATGTCCTACTAAATATGAGGCTGACGAGCATAATGGGTTTTTCTGGGTTCCGGATGGCCGCCCAATACTTCCTGCAAATGCACTTAGAGTAGTTTGTCTACAGACACCCAAATACCCACTATGGAGCCAGTGCTCTGGCTGCCACAGTTTTACGTCACTGGTTTGCACCTGGTATCCATCCTGTGGCCAAGCGAGTGATGATGGCCTGTCCCAACTGCCAGAGCTTTAATGTAACCGATCTTGGGCCCTTCCCCGGGGTGGCTGAGCCTGGGTTGACCACCCCTTTGAGGGGCTCCAGATTGATTACATTACCCTTCCTAGGGCTGAAGAGTACCGTTATGTTCTGACTATCATAAACCACCTTACAGGTTGATTAGAGGCCTACCCCGGCCCAGAACGCAACTGCTCCATTCGTTGCTAAGGTGTTGTTACAATGTTGTTCTGTGTTTTGGGCCCCTTCCACCATTTTGGCTGAGCTCTATCGCTGTCTAGGTATTGAGAGGAGCCTGCACACTCCCTACCATCCACAGAGCTCAGGAAAAGTTGAGAGGGCTAATCGGGAATTGAAAACTGTGTTAGGGAAATTATGTATAGAGACACATTTAAAGTGGCCTCAGGTCCTTCCCGTTGCACTGTAACGATTGTGTTCCCATCCCCAGGGGACTTGAAGGTCTCCCCATATGAGTTACTGTTTGGTCACCCCCCTTTTGCTGGGGAGGCCCCAAGACCGGATCAATCTATCACTCTCATGGGAGGTGATGAAACCCTGGCAAAGTACTTAGTCTCCCTGCGGCTGGAATTGGACACCCTCCAGCGAGACGCCATCAGCTGCCAAGAAGTACCCTTAGACGGTCAAGCCAGCGGTCGTGGATGGTTCTCCCAAGCGAGTGACCTGCGGATGGTGGAATTGACCCCATGGAGAATCAAGAAGCCCACACTCCAATTCCTGCTGTAACATCTCAGACAGTCCTCGACTGGATGTACTGGATGGACGATTTCGTGAGACTCAGGAGACCTTTGGCCACCATTATTGGAATGATCTGTGATCCTGTGTGGTTAGCACACCTAGGAACAAAGGGGGGATTGTACTGGATGATTTACCATCCTGTGTCTGATCTGTCTCCTTCCCATATTGTGCTAGACATCCTGTCTCCATGTAATTTCCTTCCTGTGGAAGATCATCAATCAGTTGAATTTGGGTAATGATGTGTCAATTACATTACCACTACTAAGAACTGGTTCTGAATGGAGGGTTCCGGCAATGCAAGGGGGTTGGGTGGGATTTGGGGTGCCCACTGGAAGAGTTGCAATCGAGTGGAATGCAGAAATGCTGGCAAATAAAGGTACCGGGTTCGGGAAGGCTCGTGGCTGTTCGTCACTCGTACCCCACTGGGGTGAACGGGCGGCAGCCACTTTCCTCCCTTTCCTGCTCTCTCGGCTCGCTCTCTTGAGTCTGTTCATTTCTACACCAAGGTCACGAAACCCTCTCATGTGATTGCGAGATTAGAGTGGTTTCTCTGACAAAAATCTGTGACATTTACTTAGAGCTCACCTCCTCCTGGAGGCCTTCACAGACTAAGCCCTCCTTTCCTCTGCTCCTCCTCCCCTCCCCATCACCCCTACTCCCTCCTTCTGCTCTACCCCCTCCCCCTCCACACAGAACTCATGTATATATGTGCATATTTATTATTCCATTTATTGATGATGTGTATATATCTACAATTCTATTTATTTATATTGATGCTATTGATGCCTAATTGTTTTGTTTTGTGTCTCTCCCCTTCCCCCACCCCCACCCCGCCCCTTCTAGACTGTGAGCCCGTTGTTGGGTAGGGATTTGTTGACGAGTTGTACTTTCCAAGTGCTTAGTACAGTGCTCTGAACACAGTAAGCGCTCAGGAAATACGATTGAATGAATGAATGAATAAATTAGTCCCAACACTGTCCGTCGGGTTCCGTGGCTTCTCGTTGGCGGTTGAGCGGGAAGGTGGCCTCCATGGTCCCTGTTGGTCATCCTTAGTCCCGCCTCCAACGGTCCGTTGATCTCCGCCTCAGGGCCCGATCCGCCATCTTAGAGCGGAGGGTGGGCTGGGGGGAGGGGTACAGGGCACCCCTAAAATGCCAAGGCTTTGGGGAAACACGGAGCGCTCGGGTCAACCACACGCTATGATAGGTTTCCTGCAGAAGCGAAGCCTTAAGGAGCCGCTGCGGGCTGCACTCCGGGGCTGGGGGACACGCTGCGACACTTGATGTGGAGGGGGAAGGGGTTTGGGAAGCAGTCTCCCGTCCCGGGCCTCTGGAGCCGGTCAGACGGCGGAGCCGGGCCTCAGGACTGGTAGGGGGTGGGAGGTGCAGCCTGCGGACACGGAGACCCCGGCTACACCCCGCGGAGCCGCTTCGGAAGCGGCAGCTCAGGCGAAAAGGGACGGGGGAGCGGGGCCGGGATGGAGGGGCGACGGCCTCAGGTGGAAGCCACCCCCTCTGTGCCCTGCGGAGCCCCTTTGGACCACGGGGGCAACGTGGAGGCCTCTCCCTCCCCAAACACGACCCACACCGCCGTGTGGAGGCAGGGTGGGGCTGAAATGGAGGGGATCCTGGGGCAAAACCAAATGCATCCTCACCCGAGCATGCTAGGAATTAATCCGTAATGCCACCTCTAACATGGGCCATCTGTGGGGAATTTACCAAATATGAAGATCCCTGTTCTTAAAGACAGATTGGCATCATGGCATGTGTACAGGGCTGAAAATAAACTTATTATCGAAGAAAGAGGTATAGGCATGTGATTTTAGAATATATTTGGACCATGGCCCATTACTTGTAAACCCAAAGGGCTGGAAGGCAGAGGGAGGGTGATGAAGATGAGGGATACAGGTTCCTACACTGACAGCCCCAATCACATCTTTGCTGCAAAGTTGTTTAATCACAGTGGGAATGGAGGGGAATATGAGAGGGAGGGGGCAACCTATCATGACAATAAAACTCAAAATTCAGCTTGGGGAAGTAGGGTGGTGTAGTGGATGGAGCACAGGCCTGGGAATCAGAAGGTCATGGGTCCTAAACCCAGCTCTGCCACATCTCTGCTGTATGGCCTTGGACAAGTCACTTCACCTCTCTGTGCCTCAGCTACCTCATCTGTAAAATGGGGAAGGAAACTGTGAGCACCTTGTGGGACAAGGACTGTGTCCAACCTGATCTTCTGGTATCCACCCCAGTGCTTAGTAAAGTGTCTGGCTCATAGTAAGTGTTTAACAAATACCACAATTATTGTTAAATTGTATAACAATATAATAATTACAATAATATAATAATTATTGCCTTTTTACTTGTCTTGATTTCCGTCTCCCCCTTTCTAGACTCTGAGCCCGTTGTTAGGAAGGGATTGTCTCTAATTCATTCATTCATTCCATCATATTTATTGAGCGCTTACTGTGTGCATAGCACTGTACTAAGCGCTTGGAAAGTACAATTTGGCATCAAATAGAGACATCCCTACCCAACAACGGGATCATAGTCTAGAAGAGGGGGTGACATAAAACAAAACAAGTAGACAGGCATCAACAGCATCAATATAAATAAATAGAATTATTACATATACACATAATTAATAACAAATAGAATAATATGTACATATATACACAAGTGCTGTGGGGTGGGGAGGGGGGTAGAGCAGTGGGAGGGAGTAGAGGCAATGGGGAGGGGAAGAGGAGCAGAGAAAAAGGGCTCAGTTTGGGAAGACCTCCTGGAGAAGGGGAGCTCTCAGTAGGACTTTGAAGGGGGGAAGAGAGCTAGTTTGGCTGATGTGAGGAGAGGGGGCATTCCAGGCCAGAGATAGGATGTGGGCCAGGGGTCGACGGCAGGACAGGCAAGAAGGAGACACAGTGAGGAGGTTACTGGCAGAGGAGCAGAGTGTGTGGGCTGGGCTGTAGAAGGAGAGAAGGGAGATGAGAGTGTCGAGGGCTTTGAGGATGGAGAGCTTTGAAGCCAATAGTGAGGAGTTTTTGGTTCATGCAGAGGTTGATAGGCAACCACTGGGGATTTTTGAGGAGCAGGGTGACATGCCCAGAATGTTTCCGTAGAAAGATAATCTGGGGAGCAGAGTAATCCAGTTGGGATATGATGAATGATTGTACTAACAAGGTAGCAGTTTGGATGGAGATGAAAGGCGGGTCTTAGTGATGCTATGAAGGTGAGACCGGCAGGTTTGGGTGATGGATTTCAGGTTTGGGTGACGAATTTCCTGTATGGAGTGAATGAGAGAGCAGAGTCAAGGTTGCAGGCTTGTGAGACAGGTAGGATGGTAGTGCCATCCAGAGTGACAGGAAAGTCGAGAGGACAGGGCCTGGGAGGGAAGATAAGGAGTCAGTCTTGGATATGTTGAGTTTTAGGTGGTGGATAGACATCCAGTTGGAGATGTCCTGAAGCCTGGAGGAAATATGAGCCTGGAGGGAGGGAGAGAGAACAAGGGAGGAGTTGTAGATTTGGGTGTCATCTGCATAGAGATGATAGTTGAAGCCATGGTAGCGAATGAGTTCACCAAGGGAGTGAGACTAGATGGAGAACAGAAGGGAACCAAGAACTGACCCTTGAGGAACCCCTTTAGTTAGTCGATGGGATGGGGAGGAGGAGCCCACGAAGGAGACCGAGTCTGGGTGACCAGAGAGTTGAGGAAAACCAGGAGGGGATGGAGTCCTTGAAACCGAGTTTGGATAACATGTTGAGGAGAAGGGGATGGTTGACAGGGTCAAAGGCAGATGAGAGGTCGAGGAGGATTAGGATAGAGTAGAAGCCATTGGATTTGGCAAGAAGGAGGTCATTGGTAACCTTTGAGAGGACAGTTTTGGTGAAGAGGAGGGGGCAGAAGCCAGGTTGGAGGGGGTCCAGGAGAGAGTTGGAGGAGAGGAATTTGTGGCAGTGAGTATAGATGACTAGCTCTAGGAGTTTGGAAAGGAAGGGTAGGAGGGAGATGGGGTGATAATTGGAGGGGGTATTGGGTCAAAGTGGGACTTGGTGGGGGGGGATGGAGGAGATGTGTTCATGTTTGAAGGCGGGGGAAGAAGTTGTTGTAGAATGAGCTGTTGAAGATGGAAGTTCAGGAGGGGAGGAGGGATGGGGTGAGCGTTTTTATAAGGTGAGGGAACGGGGTCAGTAGCACACGTGGAGGGGGTAGCACTTGAGAGGAGGGAGGAGAGCTCCCCTGAAGATACTGCTGGGAAGTATGCGAAAGTAGAGGAGGGGGGTAAAGAGTCGGGGGGATGGAGAAGAGGGAGGGGTGACTTTGGGGAGCTCAGGCCTTATGGTGTTAATTTTCCTGTCCAGATCAATGGGGGTGAGGGATTGGGGAGGGGGAAGAACGGGGGCCTGAGGAGGAAGTTAAATATCCGGAACAGCTGACAGGGTGATGAGCGTGAGTGTCAATAAGGGAAGAGAAATAGTTTTGCCTGGAAGAGGAGAGGACAGAGTTAAGGCAAGAAAGATTAAATTTAAGGTGAACAGGATTGTCCTGGTGTTTAGATTTCTGTCAATTGTACTTTCCAAGTACTTTCCAAGCACTTTCCAAGCTCTGCACACAGTAATAAATATGATTGAATGAATGAATATTAAAGGACATAAGGCTGGGAAAGCAAGGGACTGCAGGAATATCCCCAGCCATAATGATAATAATAATGATTATGGTATTTGTTAAGCACTTACTATATGCCCAGCACTATTCTAAGTGCCAGAGTAGATACAAGGGAATGAGGTTGTCCCACGTGGAGCTTACAGTCTCATTCATTTTACAGATGAGGTAACTGAGGCACAGAGAAGTTAAGTGACTTGCCCAAAATCAAACAACTGATACTTGGCCAAGCCAGCATTAGAACCTAACCTCTACCAAACTCATGCTCCAAACTGAAAGTGGGTGTGTACCTAGATGGCTCCTGGCAGAGCTGAAAAGGAACTGTAACATTTCCCAAAATTGTGAAGTTTGGTACCAATGAGGCTCTGTCTCTCCAGAGCAACTCTAACGTGTCAATTAACACGATCACACTGTGGGGAAAAGCTCTGAAAGCCTCTAGTCCCAGATTGTTAGCAGCTGGGAGGGGACTCTGGGAAGAGATGTTCCCTTTTGGAAGGTCAGAGTGGATCAATGCTTAGTGATTCATTCATTGAAACATGCTTTAGTCAGTCCCCGAGAGAGAGGAGAGACAAGAAAAGTGCCTAGCTGATAAATGCTGCCTCAACCTTGTTCTGCCAAAGACTGCCTGACTGCGAGCTGCCCTACCAGCCAGCAGAAGTGATGAGGACAGGTGAGTACTAGGAAGTTATTCACTCTATCACTGGGTTTCAGGGTTGCACATCTGAATGGGGATTATTCACTGTAAAACAGGAATCTCTGTGCAGGGTTTGGTGTATGGGTGGAGATTGTTTGACACTGGCATAACACGAGTTTGTGGGTTGTTTCTGCAGCTCGGGGGCTGGCTTGGAGGAATGGAGAGGGAGACAACAGCTAGAGTATGATGAGAGGGTTAGGTGGGGGACACACATGACTGTACCTCACCTGGATGTACAGAACAGAGAGAGCATTGAGGGTACGTGAGGACTGGTGTCACCGCCTGTAAGGGGCATAGTGAGATGAACAAAGTGTACCCAGTGTCATTTGAACTGACCATAAGACACTCTGAATATGAGGTTCAGTTCTATAGGAGCAGGGTGGACGAGTTCCCAAACAGATGAATTTTGCAGAACCATGCTTGGCACATAGTAAGCACTTAACAAATGCCATCATCATCATCATAAGGCAAGTGAGTTTTCTTACTGAATTTTTTTGTGGCAGAAATATTTTTTCTTCCCTCCAAATCTACACAGCACTTCATGGTAACTCACCCAGAATAAACAATGACACTGAGACATTAGAAACAGTGTTGCCTAATGGATAGAGCATGGGGCTGGGAGTCAGAAAGACCTGGGTTCTAATCCTAGCTCTGCTACTTGTCTGTTGTGTGACCTTGGGCAAGTCACTTAACTTCTCTATGCCTCAATTATCTCATCTGTAAAATGGGGATTAAGACTGTGAGCCCCATGTGGTACAGTGACTGCACCTGTTAACCATGTAGTACAGTGACCCAACCTGTTAACCTTGTATCTATTGCAGTGCTTAGAACAGTGTTTGGCAAATAGTTAAGTGCTTAACAAATACAAATATCATCACTATTACCCCAGTTGTTAGTACCGTGCCTGGCATAAAGTAAACACTTAACAAATATTTAAAAAATAGCCTCATTATTGAGCCTACCAAGTGGCTGCCTCATCTAACAGTAGCAGTAGAAGCAATAATAGTAGTAATAGTAGTAGTAGTAATATTTATTGAGCACCCACTAGGTTTAATGAACTGTAATTCATTAATGAACTGTAATAATGAACTAGGTTTGAGAAGCAGCGTGGCTCGGTGGAAAGAGCACGGGCTTTGGAGTCAGAGGTCATGAGTTCAAATCCCAGCTCTGCCACTTGTCAGCTGTGTGACCGTGGGCAAGTCACTAAACTTCTCTGTGCCTCAGTTACCTCATCTGTAAAATGGGGATTAAGACTGTGAGCCCCACGTGGGACATCCTGATTCCCCTGTGTCTACCCCAGCGCTTAGAACAGTGCTCGGCACATAGTAAGCGCTTAACAAATACCAACATTATTATTATTATTATTACTAGTGATCGGGAAATACAAAACATGCGAGTGAAGCATTTTCTGCCCACCAGAAGTGTATGTATACTGCAAGGGGGAGGCAGTCATAAAAGCATTAACAAACTGAATAATCAAAATAAATAACAGAAGGTTCAATTGAGAAAATGTACATACATAAGTGCTAAGGGGGACTATCAGTAGTATAGCCCACAAATGAGAAAATGTTTCTATCCAAGTGCTAAAGAGGGATATAGGTAGCATAGCTCATGAATTATCAGGAGTTTCACGGAAGGAAACAATCAAAACACAATGCTGCTTTCCTTACTTAGAAGAAAGCATGGAATGGTCGATAAAGAATCAAGAATCTAATCCAACTCTGCCACTGGTATGCTGTGTGACCATGGTCAAGTCAGTTAACCTCTCTGAACCTCAGTTTGTTCATAGGCAGAATGGGGATAAGATACTTTCTCCCTAACCTTTATTCATTCATTCATTCAATCGTATTTATTGAGGCTTACTGTGTGCACTGCACTGTATTAAGTGCTTGGACAGTAGAATACCGCCAATAAAGACAGACAATCCCTGCCCACAGCAGGCTCACAGTTTAGAGGGGAGTGACCGAGATCAATGCAAGTAAACAGGCATCAATATAAATAAACAGAATTGTAGATAGATACTTATATACCTAAGTGCTGTGGGGCGGGGAGAGAGGCGAGCGAGTCAGGATGACGTGGAAGGGAGTGGGAGCTGAGGAAAATGGTGGCTTAGTCTGGGAAGGCCTCCTGGAGCAGGTGCACCTTCAGTAGGGCTTTGAAGGGGGGAGAGTGACTGTCTGGTGTATTTGTAATGGACATGGGCCAGGGGTCTGCAGCAAGACAGGCAAGATTGAGTTATAGTGAGGAGGTTAGCACCAGAGGAGTGGAGTGTGCAGGCCTGGAAGTAGAAGGAGAGAAGAGAGGTGAGGTAGGAGGGGGAAAGGTGATGGAGAGCTTTAGAGCCAATAGCGAAGAGTTTTTGTTTGATATGGAGGTGGATAGACAACACTGGAGACTTTTGAGGAGGAAAAATAATCCGGGCAGTGGAGTGAAGTATGGGCTCAAGTGGAGATAGGCAGGAGGTAGGGAGGTCAGAAAGGAGGCTGATACAGTAATCTAGGTGGGATAGGATGAATGATTGCATTAATGTTGCAGTTTGGATGCAGAGGAAAGGGCAGATCTTGTCGATGTTGTGAAGATGAGCCTGTCAGGATTTGGTGACAGATTGGATATATGGGTTGAATGAGAGAGGATGTCAGCCCTGAGTGAAGTAGGAGGTGTCTGCATACAAGTATTTGACATAGAGTAAGTGTTTACTCGAATGACCTAAGGTACACATTGATATTCTTCATAACCTTCTAGGAGAAAGTGAGTATGCAGAACAGTTAAGAATCAGGGCATGTGAATTTATTCCTACTTATAATCTGTTAAATTTACCTGATTCATGTGCATGTATTATGCCCCAATGAAAATTAGTGAACTCTCTTTCTTTTCTCTCCCTTTTCTTTCTCTCTCTCTTCCCATTATGCTCTGAGGAAGGCATCTTCTGAATCAGATTGAGGATCCATGTTAATGGAACGCAGTGACATCTCCTTGATGATTGTGATTCTCCTGCAGAATGGCATTGGGATCTCGGTGAATGGATTCCACCTCCTGTTTTATGTCCACACGGTGTCTGCCAACCACAAGCTCAGCTCTTCAGACATGATCCATGCCCATCTGGTCTTGGCTAATACCATAATCCTTCTCACTTATGGAATTCCAGAGACTATGTCAACTTGGGGACTGAAAGATTTTCTAGGTGACATCGGGTGTAAAATTATCATTTACTTTTATCGAGTGGCCCGGAGCCTAACCATCTGCACCACATGTCTCCTGAGTGTCTTCCAAGCTGTCACCATAAGCCCCAGCACCTCCCGGTGGGCAAGACTCAAACTTCAGTTACCTAAGTGCATCCTGCCCTCCTGTATTCTCTTTTGGATCCTTGGTTTCCTGATTGATGTAAGCACACCGATGCACATAAGAGGTCCCCAAAACAGCACCAGAGGTCCAGGCATGTATGATCTTAAATATTGTTCATTAGCTTCTCTAAATGCAGAAACTGCTCTGGGAATTGAGGTTGTGCTGTCTCTCCGAGATCTGTTCTTTGTGGGCCTCATGATCGGGGCCAGTGGCTACATGGTGTTTGTCCTTCATAGACACCACCAGCAAGTCCAGCACCTTCATGGGCCCAGCCACTCCCCCAGAGTGATGCCTGAGGTCAGAGCAACCAAGAGAGTCATTGCCCTGGTGGCTCTCTATGTCCTCTTATATGGGCGACAGTCCATCATGTTAAGTATTATACGTAACAGGAAAGAAAATTCTCCTCTGCTAGTGAAGAGCCATGTGGTTTTGTCATCAACCTTCTCAGCCATTAGTCCATTCCTGGTGATTCACCGTGACAGGAGAAAAAGATAACTGTGGAAAAAGCAGTCTCCTGTTTCCAACATGGATCCTTCAAAGGATCCCAAGGAAGTTGCCTGTTCTAATACAGTCCTTCCTTGTGTCATGAAGTGAGAGTGTCAGGGACCCGCAGAGTGGAAAGATAAGGTGCTCCCCCATGTGATCATAGACTGAACTCCCTGAAAGTTCCGGTCCTCAAGCCTGAAGGAATAGTGGTTTGCCAACCTCTGCATTTTATCAGTACAGCGCAGTATTAAGTCAGTCAGTAAAGGGGTTTGAGTTTGATCCTGTTCCTTAAAATTAGCTCCATCCCTGAGAATTGCCAGATTTATCAGCCAAAGGACACTCCAAGACATAAAATGGGCCAAAAGATTTAAAATTAAAAATTGAGAGAATGTACTAAGAATGAGAGGGAGAGAGAAGAATGAAGTGGGGAGGAGGAAGATAATCTCGGTTGAGGAGGCATAAGGATATGGTATTTTTTAAGTGCTTACTATGTGCTAGGCACTGTACTAAGCACTGGGGTAGAAACAAGCTAATCAAATTGAACACAGTCCATGTCCCACATGGGACTCAAGTCTTACTTCCCATTTTACAGATGAGTTCATTGAGACACAGAGAAATTAAGTGACTTGCCAAAGGTCACACAACAGACAAGTGGCAGAGCTAGGATTAGAACTTAGGTCCTTCTGGATCCCAGGTCGATGCTCTTTCCACTAGGGCATGTTGCTTCTCCATAAATCAAGGGATGGAAGGAAGCAAGGATTGCCCTGTTTCTGAGGTGGATGGGAGTTTCTTGGATGCCAGTCCCTCTTGCCTGGTTTCTGAGGTGGATGGGAGTTTCTTGGATGTCAGTCCCTCTTGCCTGGTCCCCAGGGCTGAGTCCCTAATTGTCAAAACACACGCCATTCATTCATTTAATCATTCATTGAATCAATTATATTTGTTGAGCGCACCTTACTAAGCACTTGGGAGAGTACATTACAACAATAAACTGACACGTTCCCTGCCCACAGCAAGCTTACAATGTATAGAGGAAGACAAAGACAGACAATAGAAATAAAGAAATTATAGTGCTGTGCTGTGGTGTGCTGTGCTGTGCTGTGGTGCCAGAAGAGCAGATGAATAAAGTCAGGGTGATGCAGAAGAGAGTGGGAGAAGAGGAAAAGAGAGCCTAGTCAGGGAAGGTCTTTTGGAGGAGATGTGCCTTCAATAAAGGTTTGAAGGGGGGGAGAAAATTATCTGCCAGATAAGAGGAAGGAAGGTGTTCCAAGAGAAGCAGCGTGGCTCACTGGAAAGAGCACGGGCTTTGGAGTCAGAGGTCATGGGTTCAAATCCCGGCTCTGCCACTTGCCAGCTGTGTGACTTTGGGCAAGTCACTTAACTTCTCGGTGCCTCAGTTCCCTCATCTGTAAAATGGGGATTAAGACTGTGAGCCCCACGTGGGACAACCTGATTCCCCTGTGTCTACCCCAGTGCTTAGAACAGTGCTCGGTACATAGTAAGCGCTTAACAAATACCAACATTATTATACAGAGATAAGATGTGAGTGAGAGGTTGGCGGTGATATAGATAAGATCAAGATACAGTGAGAGGGTTACCATTAGAGGAGCAAAGTGTGTCCACTGGGTTATAGTAGGAGAATAGAGAAGTAATGTAGGAGGGGGCAAGATGATCGCCTGCTTTAAAGCTAATGATGAGTTTTTGTTTGATGCAAAGGTGAATGGGCAACTACTGGAGGTTCTTGAGGAGTGGGGAAACATGTCCTGAATGTTTTTGTTGAAAAATAATCTGGGCAGTAGAGAGACGTATAGACTGGAATGGCAAGAGACAGAAGGCAGAGAAGTCAGCTAAGAGACTGATGCAGTATTCTAGGTGGGATAAGATAAACAATTGGTGAACGTGGAGAGAAAAGGGTGGATTTTAGCTATGTTGTGTAGGTTGAACTGACAGTATCTAGTGATGGATTGAATATGTGGGTTGAATGAGAAAGAGGAGTCAAGGATAATGCCACTATTACGGGCTTGTGAGAAAGGAAGGATGGTTGTGCCGCCTACAGTATTGGAAAAATCAGGGGAGGACAGGGTTTGGGGGAGGAAGATAAGAAGTTCCATTTTAGACATATTAAGTTTGTGGTGAAGGGAGGACACACAAGTAGGGATGTCTTGAAGGCAAAAGAAAATGCAAGATTGCAGATAGGGAGAAAGATCAGGGCTGGAGATGTAGATTAGGATATCATTGGCACATAGGTGATAGTTGAAGCCATGTAAATGAATGAGTTCTCCAAGGGAGTTGTAGATGGAGAATAGAAGGGGACCCAGAACTAACCTTGAGGGACAGCCACTTAGGGAGTGGGAAGCAGAAAAGGCGCCCATGAAAGAGACTGAGAAGGGGGAAACAGCATGGCTTAGTGGATAGAGCAAAGGCCTGGGAGTCAGAAGGTCATGGGTTCTAATCCTGACTCCACCATATGTTTGCTCTGTGACTTTGGGCAAGTCACTTCACTTCTGTGGGCCTTAGTTACCTCCTCTGTAAAATGGGAATTAAGAGCGTGAGCCCTATGTGGGACACCGACTGTGTCCAACCTGACTAATTTGAATTGACCGTAGTACTTTAAACAGTGCTTGGCACATAGTAAGTGTTTAAAAAGTACCATAATTATTATTTTTAATGAGCAACCAGAGAGATAGTAGGAGAATCAGAAGAGGACAGTGTCAGTGAAGCCAAGATTGGATAATGTTTTCTGGAGAAGGGGGTCGTTGACAGTGCCAAAGGCAGCTGGGAAGTCAAGGAGGATTAGTACGGACTAGAGACCGTTGCATTTGGCAAGAAGGAGATTATCTGTGACCTTTGAGAAGGAGGTTTATGTGGAATGAAGGGGGCTGAAGCCAGATTGAAGGAGATAACTGGAGAAGAGGAACTTGAGACAGGGGGTGTAGACAGCTCGTTCAAGGAGTTAGGAGAGGAATGCCATTCAACCCACATATTCAATCCATCACTAAATCCCATCAGTCCCACATCACTAAATCCACCCTTTCCTCTCCATCCAAACGGCTACTAAATCAAATCACTCATCCTATCCTTCCTGGATGATTGCGTCAGCCTCCTTACTGACTTCCCAACCTCCTGTCTCTCCCCACTCCAGTCCATACTTCACTCCGCTGCCCGGATCATTTTTCTACAAAAGGGTTCAGGACATAGCACCTTGCTCCTCAAAAGACTCCAGTGGTTGCCCATCCACATCCACATCTAACAAAAGCTCATCACCTTTGGCTTTAAAGCACTCTTCCACCTTGCCCCCTCTTCTACTCTCTTTCTACAACCCAACCCTCACATTTCACTCCTCTAATGCTAAAATTTTCACTATGCCTCTATCTCGCCTTTCTTTCCCCCGACTCCTTGCCCATGTCCTGTCTCTAGCCTGAAATGCCCTCTCTCCTCAAATCCTACAAACAATTATTTTTCCCCTGTTCAAAGCCTTATTGAAGGCACATAGTCTCAAGGATGCCTTCTCTGACTAAGCCCTCCCTTCCTCTTCTCCCACTCCCTTCTGCATCGCCCTGACTTGCTCCCTTGGGACTTTCCCCCTCACAGACCCACAGCACTTTTGATGATTTGATGTCTGTCTCCACCCAGCTAGACTTTACGCTCTTTGTGGATGGGGATTGTGTCTGTTTATTGTTGTGCTGTACTCTGCCAAGCGCTTAGTATAGTACTCTCCACACAGTAAGCACTCAATAAATATGATTGAATGAATGAATGCTTCTACACCAATATCACAAATGAGCCCAGCACATTCGTAGCACCAGCCTCCCCCCACTCACATTTTTCTCAGAGACCAGGGCCATCAAGACCTTCTTGCTTCTGGTCACCTACTTTGTTTCCTTTTGTTGTATCAACAGCAACATTGTGCTTTCAAATTATAAGGATAAGAAAGACCTGCTATTGTATGATGTGGCAACATTTCTGGGTGCCTGTTTTGCCTTTCTCTGTACCTTAGTGCTGATCAGCAATGATCCCCAGCTTCCAAGGCCTGGGTGTGGGCTCAAGAAGATGCCAGACTTTTCTCTTCCAATTCCTGTGTTGAACCACTCATCACCTCCTTATCTAATTCTCTGCTGACAGACCCATGGTCAAAACTACAGTAGAGAGCAATGTACACATTCTTGAGAAAGGCTTTATCCCATGAATATAACTCTTCCTTCCCAAAAAGAGAACAAGATCACCTGGAACCCCTAGTCAAAGAATGAACAAAGGGGATTTTACTCTCTCCCTCTTCCTGCGCACATGCATTCTCCTCTACCCCTGCATCCAAGCTGAGCATGTCAAGATTTTTTGAGAGCAGTGTTCTCAAAAAAAAAAGATGGCAATGGAATGATTACCAGACCACCCTGGGAAGTAGTGGCAGGAAGTCACTTCCCAGTTGTTGATGATGATGATGATAATTATAGTATTTGTTAAGCACTTAGTATGTGCCAAGCAATGTTCTAAGCACTGGGGTAGATACAAGGGAATCAGGTTCTCCCATGAGGGGCTCATAGTCTTAATTCCCATTTTACCGTTGAGGTACCTGAGGGACAGAGAAATTCTGTGGTTTCCCCAAGCTCACAAAGGAGACAAGTGGCAGAGCCGGGAATAGAACCCATACCCTCTGACTCTCAAACCCATGCTCTTTCCACTAAGCCACACTGCTTCTCAGTTTCATAGGACAACCTTACATACAACATCATGACCCATCACCCACTCTCCACTTTTCATTCATTCATTCAATAGTATTTATTGAGTGCTTACTATGTGCAGAGCACTGTACTAAGCACTTAAAATATACAATTTGGCAACAGATAGAGCCAATCCCTGCCCAATAACGGGCTAACAGTCTAAATGGGAGAGAAATAAGTTAAGGAACGTGCCCGAGGTCACACAGTAGACGACTGGCAGAGTGGGGATTCGAACTTGGGACTCCTTACTTCCAGTTCTGCCCTCTTTCCCCTAGACCATGCCGTCAGCGACTGGAGCCATTTTAAGGCAATAGTAGTGTTGGTGTTTGTTAAATGCTTACTATGTGCTGAGCACTGTTCTAAGCACTAGGATTACAGGTAATCAGGTCGTCCCACGTGAAGCTCACAGTCTTAATTACCATTTTACAGATGAGGTAACTGAGGCACCGAGAAGTTAAGTGACTTGCCCAAAGTCACACAGTTGACAGGTGGTGGAAACGGGATTATTCATTCATTCATTCAATATTAGTTATTGAGTGCTTCAGTATTGAGTATTTACTGAGCCAAAGAACGCAGGGGTGGAAGAAAATCTGCATCCATACCATGATGAATTCTCCAAGAGGGTGGGTGAAGAAAAGAAGGAAAGCAACTGCTACCACCTTGATCCACTCCCTGATCCAATCCCTTATTCTATCCTGTCATGAATACTGTATCAGCCTGCTTACTAACCTCCCTGCCTTGTCTCTCCACTCCAGCCCATACTTGACTCTGCTGCCTGGATCATTTTTCTATAAAAACGTTCAGTTCGTGTTTCTCCACTCCTTGAAAACTTCCAGGGGCTGCCCATCCACCTCTGCATTAAACAAAAACTCTTTACCATCGACTTCAAGCAAGCCAATCACCTTGCCTCCTCCTACCTGACCTCCCTACTCTCTTAGCACAGCTCAGTCCGCACACTTCACTCCTGTCTGCCAACCTACTCACTGTATCTACTCACTGTCCCTTGATCTCATTTATCTCACCACCCACTTCTCGCCCAAGTCCTGGCGCTGGCCTGGAATGTTCTCCCTCTTCATGCCGTGACTTGCTCACCCCTCCCCGCAGCTCCACAGCACTTATGTACATATCTGTATTTTATTTATTTACATTAATGTCTGTCTCCCCCTCTAGACTGTTAACTCTTTGTGGGCATGGAATATGTCTGCTGCAGCGTGGCGCAGTGGAAAGAGCACGGGCTTTGGAGTCAGGGCTCATGAGTTCGAATCCTGGCTCTGCCACTTGTCAGCTGTGTGACTGTGGGCAAGTCACTTAACTTCTCTGTGCCTCAGTTCCCCCATCTGTAAAATGGGGATTAAGACTGTGAGCCCCGCGTGGGACAACCTGATTCCCCTGTGTTTACCCCAGCGCTTAGAACAGTGCTCTGCACATAGTAAGCGCTTAACAAATACCAACATTATTATATTGTACTCTCCCAAGTACATAGTACAGTGCTCTGCATACGGTAATCGATCAATAAATACGATTGAATGAATTTATTCATTCATTCATTCAATAGTATTTATTGAGCGCTTGCTATGTGCAGAGCACTGTACTATGTGCTTGGAATATACAATTCGGCAACAGATAGAGCAGCGGTAGGAGGTGGGCCAGAGATCTAGGCGTGAATGGGGAACATTGAGGAGGTGAGCAGCAGAGGAGCAGAGCGTACGGGACGGACAATAGAAAGAGAGAAGGGAGGTGAGATAGGAAGGGGCAAGGTGATGAAGAGCTTTGAAGCCAAGAGTGAGGAGTTTTTGTTTCATGCGGAGGTTGATAGGCAACCACTGGAGGTTTTTAAGGAGGGAAGTGACAAGCCCAGAGGGTTTATGCAGGAAGATGATCTGGGCAGCAGAATGAAGAATAGACTGGAGTGGGGAAAGACAGGAGGAAGGGAGATCTGAGAAAAGGCTGACACAATAATCCAGCCGGGATATTATAAGAGCTTGTACCAGTATGATAGCTGTTTGGATCGAGAGGAATGGGCAGGTCTTGGTGATATTAGAACCCATGAATTCTGACTCCTAAGCCCGGACTCTTTCCACTGAGCCTTCTAATAATAATAATTAGGGTATTTGTTAAGCGTTTACTATGTGACAAGCACTCTTTTAAGCACTGGGGTAGATTCAGGGCAATCAGGTTGTCCTACGTGGGGCTCACACTTTTAATCCCCATTTTATAGAAGAGGTAACTGAGGCACAGAGAAGTTAAGTGACTTGCTCAAAGTCACTTAGCAGACAAGTGGCAGAGGCAGAATTAGAACTTACATCCTCTGACTCTCAAGCCCGTGCTCTTTCCACTAAGCCATGCTGCTTCACTGTTACAGTTCTTCCTCCCCAGCTACTTGACAATGCTGTGAGTTCAAAATGAAATAACTGCTGTGAATATCGTCTTGCCTTCAGAACAACATTACTTGGATGTTCTGCTAAAACCTCAAGCTAAATATGTCTGAAACAACTCCTCATCTTCCCACCCAAATCCTGGCCTCTTTCAGATGTTCCAATAACTGCACACACCACTAAACTCCCTGTCTCACAAATATATAATCTTGTCATTATTCTTGACTCATTTCTCTCATTCAACCCACATATTCAGTCTGTTACCAGTCAATCTGATCTTCACATCTTTAAAGTCCACCCTTTCCTCTCCATCCAGGCTGATACAGTGATCATTCAGACTCTTATCTTCTGCTGTGACATCAGCCTCCTTGCTGATTATCCTGCACCCTTTCTCTCCATTCACTCTGCCGCCTGGATTATTATTTTTTATGGCATTTATTAAGTGTTTACTATGTGTCAAACACTATTGTAAGAACTGGGGTAGATACAAGTTAATTAGGTTGGATCAAGTCCCTGATCCATATAAGGCTCAAAGTCTATGTACGAGGGAGAATAGGAGAACTGAGGCACAGAGATGTTAAGTGACTTGCCCAAGGTCACATAGCCAACAAATGGTGGATACGGGATTAGAACTCATGACCTTCTGACTCCCAGGCCCATGCTCTTTCCACTAGGCCATGCTTCGTCTCCAATAAATGCTCAGTCCCCATCTCCCAGTAACATCCAATAGTTGCCCATCCAACTCCATATCAATCAGAAACTCCTTACCAATGGCTTTAAAGTACCAAATTTTCCCTCTCCCTCCTAGTTTACCTCACTGATCTCTATTACTAGTTAAGATGCACTATTCTAAGTCGTGGGATAGATAAATTTAATGAGGTCAGACACAGTCCCTATCCCACCTGGTGCTCAAAGTCTAAATAGGAGGGAGAACAGATATTCAATTCCCAATTTACAGTTGAGTAAACTAAGGCCCAGAGAAATTAATTGGTTTGCCCAAGATCACACAGCAGGCAAGTGGCAGAGTCAGAATTAGGACCCAAGTCCTCTGAGTCCCAGGCCCACACTTTTTCCCATAGGCACTGCTGCTTCCCTTTTTCTCTTTTGACTTATCCCACAGATAAAAGCTCCTCATTATGAGTGTGTGGATGTTTACCATGCTGAGAGACATTTGAAAGACTCTCAATACATTAAAATGGTGTCCCTGGATTGGGCAGATGTGCTTTGTCCAGAGGGCTGCAAGGAAAACAGTAGAAGGGAAAGCTTGACGACCTATCTCAATCTGGAATCAGGAATGTCATTGGGTTAGCATCAGGAGAGGGGATGGTGGGCAGGAGGGCGGGAGAATGTCCTTCCTTCACCCTTCCTACAAGAAGAAATTTGATGGGGGTGTGATTAGTGTGTAACATTCTGGACCATATCCAGTGATGTAATTAAAATGATTCACAGTCCAAAAAATGGTCAGCAGTCCAAAAAATGGTCAGCACAGATTTTTACAGGGATTATGTCTTATTGGTTGTTAAAACCCTGAGGCATAAACAGAAGGTCCTCATTTAGGTCCTCATTTCTCCTTTAATCAAAACCACTGATGGGGCCTCTCAGTGGAAATAGACCCCAGAGCAGATACCCAGGGTCTACGTGGTGTGGTTAATCAATGATTAAAAAGACACCAATAAATGGATCACATTAACTCAGTGAAGCTGTGCAAGGAGACTTCCATGGTTCACAGTAAGAGCTCAGTCCTTACAAAGTGCCCTGGGAAGCCTCTATAAGTGACATCAGGAGCCAAAACCAACTGGCCCTAGAAAACTGTCTTCACCTCTGACATCAAAGAGACAATGTCAAAGAGACAATTATACCTCAATGAAAGCTGTTCATGTGATGACTGTGCTGATACTGCTGATTCTGTTAATCTCCTTTTCATTTTTTTCCTTGCATATCCAGGAGTATCCTGAATTTTCATTGTTATGTCCTATACAAGCACTGGCAAATATCCAGTCAGACTGAGCAAACAATCCCCCCAACGCACTCCTTTGCCCAGAAATCTGAAGTCAGAAAATGCCTGATTAGGTGGGACCAACAGGAGACTGTTCATCCTCTTCATCACTCATGCCCTGAGGTATCGGTCAACAAATAGTCAACATTTGGTCAGGAAACAGAGCACCAGATGAATCCACTAGTCCCATTTTCAGATTATCCACAATCTTATCATATTCTGACATTGGGTCACATATGGGGAAGCCAGAGAAGCAGAATGGGGAGAATGGAAAATGATAGAGGTGCCCAGGAGCTGGAAGCCAAAGACGTCTGCCTTATAAACTGGTCTAAAACCAAGTGAACATAGCCCTAGCCCCAAGGTCAAGCTGGTGCTCCGAGTGAGGACAGCTTCATCTAGTAAAAGGAATAATAATAATGATGATGGTATTTGTTAAGCACTTGCTATGTGCCAAGCACTGTTCTAAGCTCTGGGGTAGATACAAGATAATTGGGTCAGACACAGTCCCTGTCCATATGGGGCTCCCAGTCTTAATCCCCATTTGACAGATAAGATAACTGAGGACCAGAGAAGTTAAGAGACTTTCCCAAGGTCAGACAGCAGACAAGTGGAAGACCTTAGATTAGAATCCATGACCTTCTGACTCCCAGGCCTGTGCTCTATTCACTTAGGCCATGATGCTTCCCAGGGATGGGGGAATTACAAAGGTCAAGGGTGCCCATTGAGACCATATTGATGAGAATGTGTTCAAAAGTGTACTCTTTAGGATCAGGATTTTTTTTTTTAAATCCCATACCAGTAACTATAATGTATGAACCGACATGGCTGGTGTTTCGACAGTGTGAGACTGTGGTGTTTGACAGTGTGAGACTGTGTGCAAGAAAACTGTAGCACTTCCCATTGTAACACAAGGGAGTATGTGATTTTTCAAGGGAATGCTGATTCCTCCACACCACTACTGCATCTGCCTCCTCACTGACCTCCCAGTCTCTTGTCTCTCCCCACTCTAATCCATACTTTACTTTGCTGCACTGATCATTTATCAACAAAAACGTTCAGTCCATGTCTCTCCACTCCTCAAGAACCTCAAATGGCTTCCTATCCACCTCCACATCGAACAGAAACTCCTTACTATTGTCTTTAAAGCACACAATCAGCTTGCCCCCAACAACCTCACCTCACTAATATCCTACTATAGCCCAGCTCTCACACTCTGCTCCTCTAGCGCCAGGTTACTCACTGTCCCCTGACCTCATCTGCCTCACCAGTGTGACCTCCTTTCCACATCTTCCCCCTAGCTTGGAATGCCCTCACTTTCATATATGTCAAACCACCACTCTCTCCACCTTCAAAGTGTTATTAAAGTCATATCTTCTCCAAGAGACCTCTTCAATTAAGCCCTCTTTTCCCTGGCTTGTCTATATCATTCATTCAGTGGAATTTATTGACTCCTTAGGGTGTACAAATCACTGCACTAAGCACTTAGCACTATACTAAATCATCCAGGTACTTGAATCTGTGACCTTTGGAAAATTGATATTTACCCCATCCCCACAGCACTCCTCTACAACCCAGCCCACTCACTTCACTTCTCTGGTGCTAGTCTTCTCACTGTGCCTCGATCTCGCCTGTCCCACCACCGGCCCCTAGACCACATCTGGCCTCTGGCCTGGAGCGCCCTGCCTCTTCAAATCTGACAGACTCTTTCCCCCTTCAAAGCTTTATTTAAGGCAAATCTCCAAGAGGCCTTCCCTGACTTCCCTGTCTTAGTCTTTCCTTCTGCATCACCAATGCATTTGGGTCTGTTCTCCTTGGACACTTTGAGAGCCACCCTCCCCCAGTTCCACACCATTAATGTACATATTAACCTTTAATTAATTTTAATGTCTGCTCCCCCTCTAGACTCTAAGCTCCTGTGGCTAGGGATCATCTATACCTATTGTTTTGAATTGTATCTATCAACCAAACAATCAATGATATTTACTGAGAGCTTACTACATGCTGAGAACTATTCTTAGCATTTGGGAGAGTACAATCCAACAGAACTAGCAGACACGTTCCCTGCTCATAATGAGCTTACAGTCTAGGGGGTGAGCCAGACTTTGATATGAATAAATAAATCATTTATAATAAATAACTTATAGATAGGTACATAAGTGCTGTGGGGTTGGGAGTGGGGGGAATATTAAATGTCCAGTGGTCACAGATCCAAGTGCATAGACAACATAGAAGGGAGAGTGAGTTGTGGAAAAGGGGGCTCAATCAGAGAAGGTCTCATGGAGAAGATGTGACCTTAATTTTGCTTTGAAGGCAGAAAGAGTAGTGGCCTGGCATATATGGAGGGGGAGGGCATTTCAGGCTAGGCGAAGGATGTGGGAAAAGGGACGGCAGTGAGATAGATGAGACTGGGGCACAGTGAGTAAGCTGGAAACAGAGGAGTGGAGTGTGCAGACTAGACTGCTTTTTACCCTCCCAAGTGCTTAGTACACTGTTCCAGATGCAGTAAGCACTCAAAAAATACCACTGACTGATTGGTTGACAAATGTGTATATGCATGTAGCGGGGTGGGACCCAGGCAGTGAAGTAAGACATAACAACTGTCACTAACTGAAAAATACCTTAGAGTTGCTCTAGGCCAGAACTTGATTACTGCCATATGACAATCATCTCCACTTGCCCTGACATTTAAGAGAGGGAGGAGGAAGCCTGGAGAGTCACTCCTTGGCCTCTCTCCCTGAAGTAGAAGACAAACCAATCAGAGAAAAAGATTGGAGAGAAAATAGAAAATATCGGGTTGGTTGGGAAGAAGATGGAGAACCTGTGACATCTTGAGGTGAGGGGAAGTGAGCTGGTGGTCCTGGGAGAGCAGGACATGGAGAGAGTTCTTGCTGTGGGCCCTAGATGAATACAGGTTCTGGGAGAGCCTGGGGAGAGGATCCCTGGAGATTCAGTCCAGCATCCAGGACTCGGGGGGAATAGTATTAGAGCCAGGGAAAGGTGGTTTAACCTGGAGGTCTCTTGGTTTCTCCTTTGTTAAGAATATATTAAATATTGCTGACATCAGAGGGAGACGTTCAGGGCTCCAAGGAGACACGTGACCTGGAGAACTGGATGGGAGTTCTTTAGCTACAGGTGTTTTGCAGGCAAGCCCTGGGATTTATTCATTCAATTGTATTTATTAAGTGCTTACTGTGTACAGAGCACTGTATTAAGTGTTTGGGAAAGTACAATCCAACAATTAACAGTGACAATTCCTGCCCACAACACTCTCACAGTCTAGAGGGGGAGACAGACATCAATACAAATAAAACAAAATTACAGATATACATATAAGTGTGGGGCTGGGTGTGAGGGGGAGGGGAGAGCAAAGGGAGCAAGTCAGGGTGACAAAGAAGTCAGTGGGAGATGAGGAAAAGTGGGGCTTAGTCTGGGAAGGCCTTTTGGAGATGTGCATTCAATAAGGCTTTGAAGGTGGGGAAAAGTAATTGTCCGTCAGATTTGAAGAGACCCAGAGGTGAAAGGTGATCCAGGGGTTGGAGGTAAGACAGATGAGATCGAGGCACAGTGACCAGGTTAGCACTAGAGAAGCAAAGTGTGCAGGCAGGGTCTTAGAAGGAATGAAGTGAGGTGAGGTAGGAGGGGGCAAAGTGATGGACTGCTTGAATGGTAGGCTTCTCTCAATTGACCCCATGTCAATTCCTGGGTCAGCCATAGAGTGCTGACAGCAAGAAGGATGCAAGGATATGAGGGTCAGTGAGTAGGACTTCCCCAAACTGTGGTAGAAGAACCTGAAATGTATAAGGCTTTAGGAGGCTGACCGAGATCTAGTAGCTCCTACAGTGACTCTGGGAGGTTTTTCGGCAGGGGTTTAGGGTTGAAATCACCAGTGTCGTCACATATGGTATAGAGTGGTGGGATCAACTCACGTGGCCAGGATTTGGAGGTTCTGAAAAGTTTCAGAACCCTGGAACAGAAAATCAGACTATAAATGCTGATTTCTTCGGAAATGACCACAAGGGGGCAATGGAGAGCCCGGAAAAAAAAGCTGCAAATTTTACCTTTGTGAAAGAAGTTAATAATCAGGTGCCGTACCTCAACCTTTTTTTAAGTGAAGATTTTTTTAAAAATGGGTAACTAAATTTTCGGGAATTCTTTCGGGATTATACTAGAGATAGACTAGTCAGAGTGGAAGAAGAGGTGGATGAAATAGTATCCACCATCTTAGCAATGAAAAGAGATGCTCATGGAAAGACATCAAGAGATGGGTATCTCAGTTGGTACCCAGAAGCCAGATTTCCTAAATGTAATTCTGGTTGCAAAATAAGTTGCACCTGCATTCTCACAGAATATCCAGCATTTTCCTCAACTCACATCATAAATGACTGAATACACCAGGCAATAGAACTCTGGATTGGAGAGACAGGACTCAAGTGGAATATACAAAAGCAAAAAGGAGGAAGAGCACCAGAGATAACAAAGGGGGAAATGCTAGAGGTATCCACCTGCTGGAACAACCAAGTCAAGCATGGTAACTTTTTGCCTTTTAGATCAGGTGATGACACCCAGAATTTTCTAGCTATATTTGAACAACTAGCCTACTCAAAGAGACTGCTTACACTGTAGTATTTGTCAAGTGCTAACTATGTGCCAAGCACTATACTAAGCTCAGGGCTAGATATAAGTTAATCAGGTCCTACATGGGGCTCACAGTCTAAATAGGAAGGAGAACAGGTATTGAATCCCCATTTTGCAGATGAGGGAACTGAGGCATAGAGAAGTTAAGTCACTTGTTCTATCTCACATAGCATACAAGTGGCAGAGCTGGGATTAGAATACAGGCCCTCTGACTCCCAGGACCATGTTCTTTCCACTAGGCCATGCTACTTCTCTGAAGCTGACTTTATGGAGTTCATTCCAGCCCCTTTCAAGGACCAATGTCAGGGGTCTATGCAATGATGCTAGCTGAAGATGTGAACCCTATGTGGGACAGAAACTATTCAACCTGAATTGCTTGCATCTACCCCAGCCTTTAGTAGAGTGCCTGAAACACAGTAAGCACTTAACAAATACCATACAAAACTGTGAATGGCTATGGTAAATTCAGGGACTCAGTGTTAGAAGATTCCAGCTAGCCCCCCCCCACACACACTTTAAGAAGCAGTTTAAGAGTCTGATGCTGCAGCCAGGACAAATAGTGCTGGACCATGCCCTTAGGCATCTGGACTTGGGATGATTGAGGTTGCAGATAATAATAATAATAATAATAGTAAATAGTATTAGTAAATAGTAAAATATGTGACCAGGAGCAAGAGATTGGGGAGTCAGGGGAAAAGGGAGTTTGAGAAGGGAGTTAAATCTCTGGAACAACTGGTGAGGGAGTGAGCTTGGTAGTCATTAATAATGGGCAAATAATTTAGCTGGTCAGAAGAGGAGTGTTAAAGCACTCAAGGATGAACTCGAAGTGGAAGAGGTCAGCCTGATATCTGGATTTCCACCAGAATCACTTTGTTGTAAAATAATTATATGCAAAATAAAGAGGTCAGACTGTTCTAATAATTTTTGGAAAATAGGAAAAAAACAATTCCAAAGGAGCCAAAAGGTGCCTCTTTAAACAGTGGCAATTATTGAAGAAGCAGGAGGCTAAGACTACTTCCCCTCTTTTATAGTCAAATAAGAAACTACAAACCCAGAGATCATGTGGTAAATATTACCCTTGCATTTCTCAGGCTTGGATTTCAGAGCAGAGAGATGAGCCATGGGCTACTTCCACCATGGAACCCCAGGCATGGAGTTTCTGCTGCCTCAGGGCCTCTCTGGGCTGCTGCTATGGTAGTGCTCTATGGGGCAGAGAGGAAGATCTGATTCTCATAGTCATTCTCACAGTCCAGGCTGAGCACCATGGTGCAGAGATGGCTCCCTGCTGCCTCCTTCATGTAGACAATGCCCCTTCCCACCTCCTTCCCATGTCCCTTCTCATCTGCATCACACTCCGAAGACTTGGACCACCACCATTACAGAACAACTCCATGGTACATCTCTGCCTCCATTCTCCCTCACAGTGTCCTCCAGGTGTCTGGCTCCATTGCCAGACAGGTTCCTGCAGCCCAGGACCAACATCTCCTCCTCCCCCAAACCCCAACATCATAGACTATGGCACATCTCTCAACCCCGGCCCCAAAGTGCAGCCTACAAGTGCCTCCTGGAAACACTGCACAGCATGACAACCCCTACCCCCCAGTCCATCACAGCTTGGGATTTACCCTAGTGCACGGTGTTTCCCCAGTGCTTTCATTTTTGGGGGATGTTCCCCTGCCCCTAACAGCATGATTTCAAGATGGTAAATCAGACCATGAGGTGGAGATCAAAAGGGACCAAGAGCAATGAATTGGCACCACTGGAGATTGAAAGATGTCAACTTCCTACTCAGCTGCCAATGAGAAGCCACAGAATCAGACCAATAGCATGGAGACTAATCTTGGTTTGCCCTCATGGGAGCATCTTCAAGAGGGTCAAGGCGGGCTGACTGTGTCAGCTAGGGGTGTGCTTATGCAAATGGATGAATATGTTAAAGCTCCACGTTTGTAAGTGGCCCATTCTTAGTACTTGGGGTGATTACCACAGGTCGAACCTTCTTGGGAGGGAGTGGGATTAAAGGTGCCTGACTTAGAGCAAACTACTGTCTCTATCTTACATCTCTCTGGGCACGATAGCAGACTAAACTGAAAGAACTGAGCAGAATCTATCCATGTTGGGGCAGGGGAAAGTGATGGCATACCCGCTCACTCTACAAGTTATCTTTGGTCAGATATATCTCTAAAGTATTCAGACACCCTCCAGAGTATGCAGAAATGCCTTGGATCACACAAGAAGTATCATCAGACAGGGGTTAATACACCTTTAGGGGCAGAGCAAGAAAGGAGAGTGGGATGTTGGGGGAGGTCCAAAGGGAGCCTTGGGGACCAGGGTTAACCTACACTCTACAGGCTGGAATCCCTGTGTCTGTACACAAGCTTGGGCTGACCAAGAATACTTGGGTCCAGTTAACTGCATTGCTAAAAACCTCTTCATATTGCACCTTGATTTTGGATAAGTAATGATTCCGGGACAGTCTGGGGGTTTCTCTTGTAGGGTTCTCTTGTAGTGTCTTCAGTGCGTTGTTGACTGAGGATGGTTGTTGGCAGCAGGCAGAACCAGAAGTCCTTCTGTGAAGATGAGTAATCACAAAGACAATCAAGGACAGCTAACCAATGTCCCAGGGCAAGGTCTCAATATGTCTAATGGTCAGTACTCGAAAGGTATGTCCATGAGTTTTACCAATCACAAAGGCAATCACAAATAGCTAATCACTGACATAGGTCAGGGCCTCATTATGTGTAATTGTTTGCCATGTAGTGCTTCATTATTATTCACCCAATCAGTAGTATTTATTGACCACTAACTGTGTGCAGAGCACTGTACTAAATACTTAGAAGAGTTGTTAGATGTAATCACTGCACACAAGGAGCTTCCAGTCTAGAAGGGGAGACAGACACTAAAATGTATTACAGATAGGGGAAATACGAGAGTATGACGATATGTACATACATGTTATGGTGCTAAGGGTAAGGTGAATATCAAGGGGAACAGACTCAAGCATAGTGGTGATGCAGAATAGGGGTTGAGTAAAGACAGTAAGGGCTTAGTCAGGGAAGGCCTTTTGGAAGAGATGTGATTTCAAGGAGGCTTTGAGGTGGGGGAGAGTGGTAGTAATAATGTTGGTATTTGTTAGTATTTGTTAGTCTGACAGTTATGGAGAGAGAGAGTTCCAGGCCAGAGGGAGAAAGTGGGCAAGATAGATGGGTTTGAAGTGCAGTGAATAAGTTGGAGTTAGTGGAGCAAAGTTTGTGTGTTTGGTTGTAGTAGGAAATCAATGAGGTAAGGTAAAATAATTAATAATAATTATGGTATTTGTTAAGCGCTTACTATGTGCCATGCACTGTACTAAGCTCTGGAGTGGGTACAGCAATTTGGGTTAGACACAGTCCCTGTCCCGTGTGGGGCTCACAGTTTCAATCCCCATTTAATAGATGAAGGAACCAAGGCACAGAGAAGTGAAGTGACCTTCCCAAGGACACACAGCAGACAAGTGGCAGAGTGGGGATTAGCACCCATGACCTTCTGACTCCCAGGCCCATGCTCTATCCACTACACCAGGGGAGAGATGATTGAATGCCTTAAAGCCAATGGTAAAGGAGTTTCTGTTTGATATGGAGGTGGATGGGCAACCACTGGAAGTTTTTGAAAAGTAGGAAGACATGGATAAATAGCGTTCTTTTTTTAGAAAAATGATCCAGGCAGGATAATGAAGTATGGACTGGAATAAGGAGATAGAAGTCAGGGAGGTGAGTAAGGAGGCTGATGCAATAGTCAAAGCAGAATATGATAAAAGTTTGGATTAGTGTGATAGCAATTTTGGTTGAGAGGAAGGGCCAGATTCTGGAGATGTTGTGAAGGTAAACTCAACATGATTTGATTACATATGCATTTGCAGGTAGAATGAGAGATGAGTTGAGGGTAATGCCAAGTTTACACTCTCATTAATCTATTTCCTCTTGCCTCTGCTTTTTCATTACTCCCCAGAGGATTAGAAAACAACACTATCAAGCTCCACCCTAACACTAGCCTCATAACTAATCTCAGGAGTTAATATTGTTTAGTATTTTATGGTGTTTGTTAAATGCTTATGTGCCAGATACAAGCTAATTAGGTTGGACACCGTCTATGTTCCAGACTGAGGGCAATTCCTCATGGAAGCATGGGGCAGTCTTATTGATGCTGAATTCAAGAGGGAATTGGAGATGCCAAGTGGAGACTTAACAGCTAAGCAGTTACAAGGTTACCTGGTTAAGGCAGCGGCTTGATGGAGAAATAAGATGGCAGAAAAGAGACCAGTGATTGAAATCTTGAGGAGTACACCGGAGATACAAACCTAGTTGCATGAGTTAAGGAGTACAAAAACCAAACTTGCCAAGTTACAATCAAGAGATCCTGAGAGAGCGTCAGGTGGACGGTGAGAGCTGACTCAAACACCATAAGCGAACCAATGTCCTGCTCTGTGGTCACCATGAGGAAAGGAGATCTGTTATAATTATGAGACCTGTTATGAGACCTGGGGATTGGATTTCCCCACAGAGGGCACACGGGGCACATAATTTTGCAAGGACTGAAAAATAATAATGTTGGTATTTGTTAAGCGCTTACTATGTGCAGAGCACTATTCTAAGCGCTGGGGTAGATACATGGTGATCAGGTTGTCCCACGTGGGTCTCACAGTTTTAAGCAAAAATGATTTGCATGTGACACTGTACAAATGTGGACTGTGGGACATATCTGTGAAAACTGTCAGAAGGGAGGAAAACAATGTAGCTATGCCAGGCTACAGCCTAATTCCTTAATTTCTATTTCCGGAAAGAAACTGGACTGCACTGGCAGACCCTGGGTAGCTGGGAGGATAGTAAGTGAAAACCAGGATCAGGAATTATTAATTGATACTGGGTCTGCCTATAGTAGCCCATCTGTGAAAAACCGTAAGCCTGGAGCAACAGGCTAGGGTATGTGGAAAGGGGGTCCTTGTGTAGGGACTTTGACCTACTCAGTAAAGTGTCGGGTTACTCCGGGAGGCAAAATGCATTATGAGGGGACTTGGCTAAACAATCAAACACATAGCCTGTTGGATGCTCTCTCAGAAAACATTTGCTCAGGTCCCATTGACCAGAAAAGCCGGGAGGTCAGTGATTGTCTAGCAACAGATTCAATAAAGGCACGGAAGACTGGTGTGATCTAAGCTGTCTGGGAGCATTATGGGATGGCCAAGGGAAGTTGACTCTCTCAGCTAGGGGTGGGTTTATGAAACTGAACGGATGTATTAAAATCCCTCTCATGTAAGTGACCCATGCTTGGTACCTGGACTGTGCTGAGACTTCTTGGAAGGGAGTGGGATTAAGTGTGTCTGACTTGAAGTGAGCTATATTTCTATATTATTTACATTACACCTCTCTTGGGAGTGATAGCAATGAGGATACTTTCCATCACCAATTTGGGTTTACCTGGAACCTTCATGCATTGTAAATGCTCTAACCCCTCGTAAAAGGTCTACTTGACTGGCTTTGGTGGCAGCCACACTAGCTGTTCTTTCAGCAGTACTCAGCTGTCGATCCATAGTATTTATTGAGCATCTACAATGCGCAGAGAACTGTAGTAAGCATTTGGGAGAATACAAAGGATGAAGAAGACATGATCCCTACCCACAGAGATCTATCAATCCAGTTGTGGGGAGACCCAAAGTAATTTGCAGAGAGGAGAAAGAAGTGTTTCAGTAGTATAGCAGACAAATGGATAAGCACAAAAATGTGATTGAAGTTTGTCAGAGCATAAATGATAAGGTGGTATAAATGGGTGGAGGTGACTATACCCTGCTTGGAAGGGGACACCCACCCCCACCCCCTTCTCCTCAATTTATGTGTCTTTACCTTTCTAGTTCTTCCAGCATCCCATCTTCCCCAGGCCCAAATATGAAATAAACCAAATCATGGTAGCTTCAGACATGGCCTTATACTTGACTCAGGGAGTCATGGAGTAGCTTAGAAGACAGCTGAAGAGGGAAACAAAGGTGGAAGTTTCTCATCCCCAAAGCTACATCCTCCTACCAATTACCTGAGCACTTTTGCACCACCAGTGGCACAGGTCAGGGAGGTGGGGGAGTGGGTGGAGGCAGTATATGAGGGACACAAAAGCCCAGTGAACTGGCATAAACCTCCAGAAGCAAGGCTGTCCAACCCATGACCACACCTTTCCCAACACTGTCCAACATGTGACACCCTTAAGTAAAGAGATATCACCCCCCTTTTTTATTTTTTTTGCTGTAGTGCTCCTTGACATTCCAATCATGCACCACATTTCCACAACCCACTGTTGTGGAAAGTTTATGTCTGGCAGAGTTGGATCTGGAGTTGCTCCAATCTCAGAAAATGGTTGTGGTCCACCTGCTCCCAGAGTGTTGTTTTTTCACCAAATCATCTGTTGCTTCCCTTTACTGGTGATTCCGTCATCCAGCTCTCCCACTCCCTGCAGTGTTAGGCTCCAGTTGGTGATAAGATAATTGACACCCCAGGGAAGATGAGTTCATGAAGTATCTCCCTATAACTCCTGCCCTGGTCAATCTTCCAGGCACTGTCAGCTCTGGATCTTCCCTCCATCCTAACAGCAGAGCCAAGCCTGGTGAGTGTCTCTTCTGCCTCAGACTCAGATCTGGGAAATAAAAAGCCTCCTCCAGGAGGCAGAGGGCAGACCTAGAGCCCAGGCCTCAGGGTGCTAGAATGAGTAAATGATCCTAAAAATATTCCGTAATGGGACAATTTTAGCCTGAGACCTTAGAGAACTTTATTCAAGATTCAGCAATCTTGAGGGAGTTGCAGGTCTGAAGAGTCTGAACAGGTCACATTCAGTCTGTTGCTTTTTCCATCTGTCATTGGTTAGTAGGTGAATCCTTGAGGCAGGTGATTGGTTGGTCAGTGAATTGATTGTTATTGGGGAGTCTGTCTAGCCATGGAGATGCAGTAGTGGAAATTTGGAAGGAGTAGGCCTGCTATTCCAGGAGATTTCCCTCAAGATGGGTACTGCCTTGTTGTTCATGTCAGCTCCTGAAAGCTGCAGTTTTGACAGGCAGGCTAATGAGGTCAACACACAAAACAAAGGTCTGATTAATTCTTTATTCATATATATATGTATATATATGTGTATATATATAACAAATTATTTATAATTTATTCTAAAGGTTTTACTTGTTTATTATTATTGTGTAAAATGATTTTATTTTGTATTCCCCAACAGAGAAGGTGTGAGCTGGACTTTTGCCGAGTACCAGAACCACTTCTCTGAGTGCCCCAGTTTTGGAAAATTAAGGTTAACTCTTAATTAAAATTAAGATTAACTTTTAATTTAACTAAGAGTTAAATTAAAATTAACTCTCACTTCACCATCTATGGTGTCTGAAAGGAACCAGATAAGACTGGAAAGAAATTAGGATGGAAGAAACCTGAATTCCAGTAGAAACAAAAAGTACTCATGGAACCAATGAAAAACACGATAGAGACATTAGCCCAGGTACTTTATCCTATCCCACCCCATATTTTCCCAGAAACCCACTTCCCACTGCTTCAGGAGCTTGATCCACCAGTGTTCCCCAAGAACTATAAAAATGGCTCTAACTACCAACTCTGTCACAGTTTCCTCACCTCCAGGCAAAGCAGAGGCTGAGGACACCCAGGCAGGGGAAGGCACCTGCTTTTCATCTGGTGCTGGGGTGAAAGTGCAGCTCTTATTCTGTAGTCCCATTCCTTCCACATTTTCCTAAATCCTGGAGGGTGAGGATGGGTCACTGTGGCATTATTCAAAGTGATCTTTCTTATGTCATTCATTGCTGGGGGCCGTTGTTGGATACTTCACTTTTCACAGCCCTTGGGGGTCTGGGAAGGAGGCAATAAGGCTCAGAGAAGTTTAGTGATGCCAAAGGTGAAAGAGAAGACCAGCAGCAGAGCTGGGATTAGTCCCCAGATTCCCTAACTTCCAGTCCTACTCTACAAACCAAGTGACCTCTCCCTATATCTCCTCAGAGTCTTCAGGCTTGGGGGTTGATTCTCTCCACCCTTGGTATTAGCAGAATGGGTTTAACACCCACTTGGTGCAGTGGACTGTCCCAAGTACAGGAAGTATGGGGCCTAGAAAGAGAGGTTGCTTCATGTTAGTGGCCCTGTGAGACCACTAAACCTGAGATTGCTGCTTGTTTCAATGGATTGCCCCTTTGAGAGTGGCCCTTCTGTCTAGCTCTGGCCTCTTCCTGTGGGAAAGCTCTCTAAGACTGTAGAGGTAACAGCCATGTATCACTGGCTTGCTGCCCTTTCAGAAAAGCTAGTCCAGCTTCCCTCTCTCTGGGTCCCACTGCTGCCTCAGAGGGGGAAGGGGGAAATGCTACCATGAAAAGCAAAGGTAAGAATGCCATCATGTGAAAGAAGTGGGAGAGTGATCGTCTGTTGATTATGAAGAGGGAGGGAGTTTCAGGCCAGAGGCAGGGCATGGGCAAGGGGTTGGCAGCAAGATAGATGAGATTCACTAGGTTCGCATTGGGGGGTGGGCTGGGTTGTAGTAGGAAGTCAAGAGGTAAGATAGGAGGGGGCAAAGTGATTGGGAGATTTAAAGTCACTCTCTTTCTGTTTGATGTGGTGGTGGATAGGTAAACACTGGAGTTTTTTGAGGAGTGGGAAATGTGGATTGATCGGTTTTATAGCAAATGATCCAGGCAACAGAGTGAAGTATGAATTGAAATGGGGAGAGGCAGGATGCAGGAAGTTCAGCAAAGAGGCTGATGCAATATCCAAAGCTTAGATTAACATGGTAATAGTTTTTATATAGAGGAAAGGATAGATTTTAGTGTTGTTATAAAGTTTGTACTAACATGATTTGGTGGCAGATTGAATATGTGTAATGAATGAAAGAGATGAGTTGGGGACAAAGCCAAGCTTATGGGCTTGAGAGACAGGGACGATGGTGATACTGTCTGTAGTGATGGGAAAGTCTTGGGGGAGAACAGGGTTTGGGTGGTATTATGAGGAGGTCTCTTTTGGACATGTTAAATATGATGTGTTGGCAGGAAATCCCAGTAGAGATGTCTTGAAGGCAGGAGGAAATACAAGGCTGCAGAAAAGGAGAAAATAAAGGGCTGGAGATGTAGATTTGCGAATCATCCACTTAGGGATGGTAATTGAAGTCATGAAAGGAAATGATGATGATAATGGCATTTGTTAAGGGCTTACTATATGTCAAGTGATGTTCTAAGTGCTGGAGTAGATACACGTTCATTCAGTTGGACACAGTCCCTGTCCCAAATGGGGCTCACAGTCTTAATCCCCATTTTACAGATGAGGTAACTGAGACACAGAGAAGTGAAGTGACTTGTCTAAGGTCACATAGCAGACAAGTGGCAGAGCCAGGATTAGAATCCAGATACTTCTGACTCCCAGACCCATGCTCTATCCACTGGGCCATGCTGCTTCCTTAATGAGTATTCCAAGGGAGTGGGTGTAGATTGAGAATAGAAGGGGTCCCAGAATGGATCTAAATAGGTGCAGGTTGTCACACCTGAGGATCTGTTGAGAGTTTTCTAAGCCAAAGTGTGTCCTTTCTCTCTTTCTTTGTGAGTATGCCTTTATAAATCTTCAGATGGGATATGTTTGCATTTCTTTATGAGTGTGTCTTTGGTTCTGTGTAGCAGTTCCCAAGAATGATTTTTTCCAAGAAGTTTTTGAAGGGTCACTCCCATGGCTTTCCATAAATCCAGCCACATATTAGCATTTGTGTAGACCACAACTCAGGGCAGAAATTTGGGTTTGAATAGGCTGATCTTTTTTTTTTTATAGTTTCTCCCTTAATGAAGCTTCACTTATTTCAGTTGTGTAGCTACACTTGACTTCAGAGAGACATTTTAACTTCTCGCTAAGCACAGCTCAGAACTTGCCTCATCTTTTCCCACTCACCTAGACTCATTTGGAAAGGAAGAGGTGTTGGCTTCCTTCTCGTGCCACAAAGCCAATTTCACATGATTCTGCCTCCCCCATCCCTTTCCTTTCCTTTAAAGCCCGGATTATCTGCCTCTACCACCCACTCCAGATTCTAGTAACGGTCATCTACCGCTGCCCCCTGGGTCCCACCTCCAATTTATTTAACCACTTCGATCCCTTTCTCACATTTCTTCTCTCTTTCCTCATGCCTACATTGATCCTTGGGGACTTCAATATCCACATAGATGATCCTGATGACCCTTTTGCTGCCGCCTTCTATCACTCCTCAACTCCACTGACCTGCTGCTCCAACCCACATCACCCACTCACGACTTTGGACACACCCTCGATATCATCATCTCTAGCCACTGCACAGTCTCTACCCTCACCAAGTCTGAAATCCCTCCATTCATTCGTTCATTCAATAGTATTTATTGAGCACTTACTGTGTGCAGAGCACTGTACTAAGCACTTGGAAAGTATTCATTCATTCAATAGTATTTATTGAGCGCTTACTATCTGCAAAGCACTGTATTAAGCTCTTGGAATGAACAAGTCGGCCACAGATAGAGACAGTCCCTGCCATTTGAGGGGCTTACAGTCTAATCGGGGGACACAGACAGACAAGAACAATGGCAATAAATAGAGTCAAGGGGAAGAACATCTCGTAAAAGCAATGGCAACTAAATAAAATCGAGGCGATGTACATTTCATTAACAAAATAAATAGGGTAATGAAAATATATACAGTTGAGCAGACGAGTACAGTGCTGAGGGGATGGGAAGGTAGAGGGGGAGGAGCAGAGGGAGATGGGAGGAAAAGAGGGTTAAGCTGCGGAGAGGTGAAGAGGGGCGGTAGAGGGAGTAGAGGGAGAAGAGGAGCTCAGTCTGGGAAGGCCTCTCGGAGGAGGTGAGTTTTAAGTAGGGTTTTGAAGAGGGGAAGAGAATCAGTTTGGCAGAGGTGAGGAGGGAGGGCGTTCCAGGACCGCGGGAGGACATGGCCCAGGGGTCGACGGTGGGATAGGCGAGACCGAGGGACGGTGAGGAGGTGGGCAGCAGAGGAGCAGAGCGTGCGGGGTGGGCGGTAGAAAGAGAGAAGGGAGGAGAGGTAGGAAGGGGCAAGGTGATGTAGAGCCTTGAAGCCTAGAGTGAGGAGTTTTTGTTTGGAGCAGAGGTTGATAGGCAACCACTGGAGGTGTTTAAGAAGGGGAGTGACATGCCCAGATCGTTTCTGCAAAAAGATGAGCCAGGCAGCCGAGTGAAGAATAGACTGGAGCGGGGCGAGAGAGGAGGCAGGGAGGTCAGAGAGAAGGCTGACACAGTAGTCTAACCGGGATATAACAAGAGCCCGTAGCAGTAAGGTGGCCGTTTGGGTGGAGAGGAAAGGGCGGATCTTGGCAATATTGTAAAGGTGAAACCGGCAGGTCTCGGTAACGGATAAGATGTGTGGGGTGAACGAGAGAGATGAGTCAAGGATGACACTGAGATCACGGGCCCGAGAGACGGGAAGGATGGTCGTGCCATCCACAGTGATAGGGAAGTCTGGGAGAGGACCGGGCTTGGGAGGGAAGACGAGGAGCTCAGTCTTGCTCATGGTGAGTTTTAGGTGGCGGGCCGACATCCAGGTGGAGACATCCCAGAGGCAGGAGGAGATGCGAGCCTGAAGGGAGGGGGAGAGGACGGGGCAGAGATGTAGATCTGGGTGTCATCTGTGTAGAGATGGTAGTCAAAGCCGTGAGAGCGGATGAGTTCACCGAGGGAGTGAGTGTAGATGGAGAACAGAAGAGGGCCAAGAACTGACCCTTGAGGAACTCCAACAGTTAAAGGATGGGAGGGGGAGGAGCGCCCGTGAAGGAGACCGAGAATGACCGGCCAGAGAAATAAGAGGAGAACCAGGAGAGGACGGAGTCCGTGAAGCCAAGGTGAGATAAGGTTTGGAGGAGGAGGGGATGGTCGACAGTGTCAAAGGCAGCAGAGAGGTCAAGGAGGATTAGAATGGAGTAGGAGCCATTGGATTTGGCAAGAAGGAGGTCACGGGTGACCTTAGAGAGAGCAGTCTTGGTAGAGTGGAGGGGACGGAAGCCAGATTGGAGGGGGTCCAGGAGAGAATGGGAGTTAAGGAATTCTAAGCATCAATTGTAGACGACTCGTTCTAGGATTTTGGAAAGGAAGGGTAGTAGGGAGATAGGGTGATAACTGGAAGGGGAAGTGGGGTCGAGAGCGGGTTTTTTTTAGGATGGGGGAGACGTGCGCATGCTTGAAGGCAGAGGGGAAGGAGCCATTGGAGATTGAGTGGTTAAAAATAGAAGTTAAGGAAGGGAGGAGGGCGGGGGCGATGTTTTTAATAAGGTGAGAGGGAATGGGGTCCGAGGCGCAGGTGGAGGGGGTGGCACTTGCGAGGAGGGAGGAGATCTCCTCTGAGGATACTGCAGGGAAGGATGGAAAAGTAGGGGAGAGGGTTGGTGGGGGGGGGGGAGGGGAGAGGCGGAGGGGTGACTTTGGGGAGCTCAGACCTGATTGAGTTGATTTTTGTGATGAAATAGGTGGCCAGATCATTGCGGGTGAGAGATGGGGGAGGGGGAGGAACAGGGGCCTTAAGGAGAGAGTTTAAGGTCCGGAAAAATTGGCGAGGGTGACGGGCATGGGTGTCGATGAGGGAGGAGAAGAAGTTTTGCCTGGAGGAGGAGAGGGCAGAGTTAAGGCAGGAAAGGATCAATTTGAAGTGTGTGAGATCGGCTTGGTGCTTGGACTTTCGCCAGCAGCGCTCGGCAGCTCGAGCATAGGAGCGTAGGAGGCGGACAGAGGAGGTGATCCAGGGCTGTGGGTTAGTGGAGCAAGAGCGGCGGAGGGAAAGGGGGGCGAGAGAGTCGAGATGAGTAGAGAGGGTGGAGTTGAGAGCGGAGACCTGATCATTGAGAGTGGGAAGTGAGGACAGGGCGGCAAGGTGAGGAGAGATGCTTTTGTAAAGACGGATGGGATCGAGAGAGCGGAGGTCTCTGTGGGGCAGTAGCAAAGATTTCCAGGGGGAGGAGTGTGAGAGATGAGGCAGGTGAGAAGGTTATGGTCAGAGAGAGGGATTTCAGAGTTGGTGAGGGAGGAGATGGTGCAGCGGTAGGAGATGACGAGATCGAGGGTGTGACCGAGTCGGTGAGAGGCGTGGTAAGGTGGAGCAGGAGGTCGGCAGAGTCGGGGAGGGATAGCAGGCGGGAGGCAGAGGAGTCATCGGGTACATCCATATGGATGTTGAAGTCTCCAAGGATCAGAGTGGGCAGAGAGAAGGAGAGAAGGAAGGTGAGAAAGGGGTCTAGGTGGTTGAAGAAGTCGGAGGTGGGACCAGGAGGGCGGTAGATGACAGCGACAAGTATCTGGAGGGGGTGGTAGAGGTGAACGATATGGGCTTCGAAGGAGGGGAAGGAGAGGGAGGGGGGAGGAGGG
Source organism: Ornithorhynchus anatinus (assembly GCF_004115215.2). Lineage (NCBI taxonomy): Eukaryota > Metazoa > Chordata > Mammalia > Monotremata > Ornithorhynchidae > Ornithorhynchus > Ornithorhynchus anatinus. The sequence goes on from NC_041746.1 coordinate 20,538,482, forward strand.
ATAGTGTGGAAGCGGCAACGGGGTGAGAGGAGGAAGCCGACGCCTCCTCTCTTACCGGTGAGTCTGGGGGAGTGGGAGAAGGAGAAGCCTCCGCTGGAGAGAGCAGCGGCGGAGACCGTGTCTTCGGGAGTGAGCCACGTTTCCGAAAGGGCGAAGAGGAGGAGAGAGCGGGAAAAGAAAAGGTCATGGATGAAAGGTAGTTTACCTGTAATGGAGCGGGGGTTCCGGAGGCCACACTTGAAAGTAGCTGTAGGTGCTAGGGGTAGGGGGGGTAGCGGGGGGGAGGGGAGGGTTTGGATGGGAAGGAGGTGGCGGGGCTCTGGACGGGGAGAGGGGGATGAGGGGTAGCGATGGGACAGGAGGACTGGGATGGGGCGTGGGTGGGGAAGAGAGAAGGGGGGAGGGGGTGAGGAGGGGGTTTGGTGGGGGGGAGAGTGGGGGAGGGGGAAGAGGGGTAGCGCTGGTAAAGTGGGGTTCTAGGGCGGGGGAGAGGAGGGGGGGAGGAGGCAGAGGAGAGAGTGGGAAAGAGCTGAGCGAGAGAGGGGAAGGGGAAGGGGAGGATAGGAAGGGGCGGGAGGAGGGACATGGCGAGGCCAGAGAGGTGGGTGACAGCACTGACAACAATAAACAGTAACAAACGAAATCGGTAATATAGCAACATGATACAGTATGATACAATACAGTAGTGTTAATAAGCGGGCGATGACCAGGGTTGGGGGTAGGCTTGATTAAGGGCCGACCTGATCAAACTCAAAGTCAGGCGGCTGGTGAGGCCAGAGAGGTGGGTGGCAGAACTGACGACAATAAACAATAACAAGTGAAATCGGTAATATAGCAACATGGTACAGTATGATACAATACAATAGTGTTAATAAGCAGGCGATGACTAGGGTCGGGGGTCAACCCGACCCGACCCAATCAGACTCAAAGTCAAGCGGCTGGAGGCCGAGAAAGTCCCAGAGCTCATGACCAAATGTCCCTGAGGCGGCGGTGGGGGCCCTGAGGTTGTCCGGGGGGGCGTGGGGGGGGTTGTGGCCATAGGCGGCGGCTCAGGTAAGGTAACACGGTGAGAACAAGGACATCGTCACCCGGGGCGGCAGCAGGGGAGATGAATCACCTCAAGGGGGAAGAGGGAGTGAGGGCTTCCCAAAATGGCCGCTTCAGGCGGAGTCGGCGGGGGGGGGGGGGCGGTTGGGGAGCACAATGTCCCCGGGCCTGAGCAGGGGGACACAATGCCCTTTAATTAGAGAAGCAGCGTGGTGCAGTGGAAAGAGCACGGGCTTTGGAGTCAGGGCTCATGAGTTCGAATCCCAGCTCTGCCACTTGTCAGCTGTGTGACTGTGGGCAAGTCACTTAACTTCTCTGTGCCTCAGTTCCCTCGTCTGTAAAATGGGGATTAAGACTGTGAGCCCCACATGGGACAACCTGATTCCCCTGTGTCTAACCCAGTGCTTAGAAGAGTGCTCGGCACATAGTAAGCACTTAACAAATACCAACATTATTATTATTATTATGACTTTCTGACTCCCAGGCCCATGCTCTATCCACTACACCTAGTTAACCCAAACTTCCTTCCCTTGATGACCAAATTGATACCCTCACCACCACCCTCTCTACTTAACTCACTCTCTCCCCTATCTCTTTGTTGATCTTGTATCCCTAGCCCACAGCTCTGAATCACCTCCACAGTCTGCCTCCTTCACTCCTTTGCCCAAGGCACAGAGTGGTGCTGGTAGAAATTTAGACACCCAACAGCTGTGTCCACTTCGAGTTTATCCTTGTGTGCTTTAACTCTGCCCTCTCCTGTGCTGAGAAGAATTATTTCTCCATCCTTATTGACACCTATGCCCATTGTCCTTGCCAGTTCTTCCAGAAAAACAGCCTGGTTTAGTGGATAGAACATGGGCCTGGGAACCTAGATTCTAATCCTAGCTCCACTACGTGTCTGCTGTGTGATCTCGGATCAAGTAACTTAACTTCTCTGGGCTTCAGTTATAGGTAAAATGGGGATTAAGACTGTGAGCCCCATGTGGGACAGGGACTGTGTCCAACCTAAGTTGTATCTACCTCAGTGCTTAGAACAATGCTTGGCACATAGTAAGCACTTTAGAAATACCATGATTATTATTATCATTATTATTATTATTATTATTATTATTGTTAAGTTTAACTCCCTCCTCAAATCTCTTGCTCCCCGCCTTCCCCATCCCTTGCCCCCAATGACCTGGTCACCTACTATATTAAGAAAATTGACACTATCAGGCGTTATCTACCTAAAATCTTGCCTGTCCATCCCCAGTCCCTTCCCCATCCTGCTCCTTCTTCAACTCTCCCATCTTTCTCAGCATTATCTCCAGAGTTAATCTCCTCCCTTTTCTCATAATCCATCCTCCCACCTGTGCATCCAATCTCATTCCTACACACCTTATCAAAATGCTTGCCCACTCTGTTCTTTCCTCCCTAACTGCCATTTTCAATTATCATCTCTACAATGGCCTCTTTCTCATTGCTTTCAAACATGTCCATATTTCCCCATCCTAAAAAAAAAAGATGGTGTTCGTTAAGCACTTACTATGTGTCAAACACTGTTCTAAGCACTGGAGTAAATACAAGACTATCAGGTTGTCCCACGTGGGGCTCATCTCCATTTATAGATATCCATATTACAGATGAAGTAACTGAGGCACAGAGAAGTTAAATGACTTGCCCAAATTCACATACCTGACAGATGGCAGAGCCAGCATTTAAAACCCTCTCTTGACCACACTACTCCCTCCGGTTATTTACCTATCTCCCTCCTGCCGTTCCTCTCCAAAGTCCTTAAGTAAGCTGTCTACAACTGCTGTCTCTCATTCCACCCCTCCAATTCTCTCCTTGCCCCCTTCCAATCTGGCTTTCATCCCCTTCACTCCACAGAAACTGCCCTGTCAAAGTTTACCAATGAGCTCCTTCTTGCCAAATCCAGCAGCCTCTCCTCCCTCCTAATCCCCCTCAAACTCTCAGCTGTCTTTGACACTGTTGACCAAGCCCTTCTCCAGGAAGCAATGTCCATACTCGGCTTCACTGACACTGTCCTCTCCTGGTTTTCCTCCTATCTCTTTGGCTACTCATTCTCACTCTCTTTCACGGGCTCCTCCTCTGGCTCTCACCCCCTAACTGTGGGTCCCTCAAGGTTGAATTTTGGGGTGCCTTCTATTCTCCATTTACACCCACTCCCTTGGAGAACTCATTCACTCACATGGCTTCAACTACTACCTCTAGGCAGATGATTCCCAAGTCTACATCTTCAGCTCTGATATTTCTCTCTTCTGCAGTCTCCCATTTCCTCCTGCATTCAAGGTATCTTTATTTGGATGTTCTTCTGTCACCTCAAGCTTAATATCTCTAGAAAAAAAAACCCTTCTTATCTTCCACCCAAACTCAGTCCTCCCCTCACTTTCCCATCACTGTAGATGGCACCACCATTCTTCCTGTCTCAGAAGCATGTAAACTTAGCCCTATCCTTAATCTCTCTCATTCAACCCACATATTCAATCCATCACTAATTCTTCTTCCTTCCACCTTCAAAACATTGCTAAAATCCACTCCTTCCTCTCCATTCAGACTCCTACCACGTTAATCCAAGCACTTATCTAGCCCAACTTGATTACTATATCAGACTTCTTGCTGAGCTCCCTGATGCCTGTCTCTCCCCACTGTAGTCCATAGTTCACTCTGCTACCTGGATCATTTTCCTACAGAAACATTCAGACCACTTTCCTCTTCTCCCACTTCCTTCTGCATTGCCCTGACTTGTTCCTTTAATTCATTCCCAGCTCCCAGTCCCACAGCACTTATGTACATATCTGTAATTCATTTATTTACATTAATGTCTCTCCTCCTCTAGACTGTAAGCTCATTGTGGCAGAGAATGTGTCTATTGTTATATTTTACTTTCCCAAGTGCTTAGTACAGTGCTTTGCACACAGTAAGTGCTCATTAAATATGATTGATTGAATGAATGAATGAATTTCCATTCTCCCCTTTGTGACAACAAAGAGAGGAATGATTCTTACCTCTTCCCAAGTAGAATCCAGGGCTGAGATGTGCACATGATGAAAAGTCAATTTTCATAGGTTGACTGCAAATCCATGTCATAGAGACCACTGGGATTGTGGCCTTTACTTCTATTGTATTCTCTTCCTAGTGCCTAATACATCCTAGTGTTTAGTACAGTGTTCTATGCCTAGTCGTCATTCAATAGTACTCTTGATTGTTGGCTACAGCTAACCTTTGGATATCAGGAATAACTCTTTGGTCGAATGACCACAATACAATGTTTCATTCCTCCTGCTCCCCTTCGTGTTCTGTTTCCTTCTGACGCTATCCAATTCTATCCATAGCTCTTCATCTGAGGGTAATGATTGGAATGGACTTCCATGACAAGGTGCGGGGCATATGCTTCCTCTTCCAGACAGGAGTGGCAATTATAGGGAACGCTCTTCTCCTTATCCTCCATGCCTCTATATTCCTCCTGGGCCAAAAACCTAAGCCCACAGACCTGATCATTGCTCACCTGTCCCTGGTCCACATCATGATGCTCCTCATTAGGGTGGTCACTGTCACCACGTCGGCTCTGGGACTGAACTTCATCCAGACTAATGTCGGCTGCAAGATATTCGCCTACATGTACCGCATCACCCGAAACCTCTCCATCTGCACCACCTGCCTCCTCAGTGTGGTCCAGGCCATCACCATGAGCCCCAGCAGCTCCGTCTGGGCCCAGCTCAAGCCTCTTGCTCCAAAGTGTGTCCTTCCAGCCTGTACCTTCTTTTGGATCCTCAACTTGTTGACAGAGACCAGCCTTCTCCTCCAAATGTGTTTAGCACCCAATGGGACCACCTGGGAAAGAAGATTCAGTGATAACTACTGTTCCACTGTGCCCCTCAGCAGTTCCCTCCTCTGGCTGTTTCTCACATTCAAATCTGTCCGTGACATCTTCACCCTGGGGCTCATGAGCTGCTCTAGTGGCTACATGGTCCTTCTCCTCTACCGACACAGTCAGCAAACCCTGCATCTTCACAGCTCCCACCTCTCCCCAAAAAGTTCACCAGAGAGAAGGGCCACTCAAACTATTTTGCTGCTGGTGAGCTTCTTTATTGCTTTCTATTGTGCAGACTTTGTCCTTTTCTTGTTCCTGGGCACCTCTTTGAGAAATGACTTTGTCCTATTGAGTGCAAACATGTTTGTGGTCAATGGCTTTGCTATGATCAGTCCCCTTGTGTTACTCAGCAATCATCCCTGGTTCTCTAAGTTCTGGATTTTCCTAAATGAGAGGAAAATCCCCTCAGCTCGGCCCAGTCCCTGCTGTGGTACCATCTCTCCTTCCACCTGATGTTTGGGCTGCCTGGAAGAGATGGCACTCTGCCCACTTGGCCAGTTTAGGGCTCAAAACCCATCCTGCTGCATCAGAACGGACAGAAGAGGCAGCCACAGTGATAGCCATGCAGCTCCAGCAGCTTCTCCTCCAATTAGCACTGGCATATGTGAAGTAGATACCATCTTCCCCTCGCCACCATCCTGGGATTCAAGTCCTGGTCCTTCGTTTCAGGACAGGAAGAGGCTGCAACAGCACCCGCACTTATAACAACGCTTGAATCTGAGCAAGTTGTGCCCCTTTAGACTGGCACTGCCTTAGTAGCATGCAGCCCAAAAACCCTGATTTTAACAGTAATGCTCAGAACCTTTTTATCAGTGTGTACCCATCACAAATCTCTCTGGTCCCTATTTTTTCAGATTGTGGGCACCCCTGTTGGTTAGGAAGCATATATGCATTAGCATCCTTATACTTTTCCCCAGAGCTTATTTCAGTGCTGAGCATAGAGTAGATGCTTAATAAATACTACTTAATGGATGAGTGAAACTTCTTTACCTTCCAAAGGAGTCTTAATAGTGTAATAATTTGAGGAGAGACCTGTGCAAGAACTATGCATGAGAATATCATACACATCTGGTGAAGGGCAAATCTGGCTCCAATGCTGAGGATAACTATGGTTTCGTTAGGGTCTGGGCCTGTTTTAGAAATATGGGAAGTGACCAAAATTAGGCTGAAAATGCAGAGCCCAGATATCTGTTTTCAGCTGAATCCCCGGGCAGTGGCATTCCCATGCTGAGGTAGATGCTCAGATTTAGAGAGAAGAGGAAATATTTCAGGCGTAGAAGCAGTTCAGCTTTGTTTGGGAGATGGCACAAGACTATGTCCCTGCAACACATTAGGGCTGTCACTCTGACTGGGGACACAAGGGAGACTCTGTGCCAAACCTCTTCCCTGTCCACCTCCTGCGCTCTTATGCTCGAGCTGCTGAATGCTGCTGGTGAAAGTCTAAGCACCAAGCCTACCTTGTTCACTTTAATTTATCCTTTCCTGCCTTAATAATAATAATAATGTTGGTATTTGTTAAGCACTTACTATATGCCGAGCACTGTTCTAAGCGCTGGGGTAGACACAGGGGAATCAGGTTGCCCCACGTGGGGCTCATAGTCTTCATCCCCATTTTACAGATGAGGGAACTGAGGCACAGAGAAGTGAAGTGACTTGCCCACAGTCACACAGCTGACAAGTGGCAGAGCTGGGATTCGAACTCATGACCTCTGACTCCAAAGCCTGTGCTCTTTCCACTGAGCCATGCTGCTGCCTTAACTCTGCCCTCTTCTCTGCCAGGCAAAACTCTTTTTCTTCCCTCATTGACACCCATGCCCATCACCCCCACCAACTGTTCTGGACATTTAACTCCCTCCTTAGGCCCCCTGTTCCTCCACCTCCTCCATCCCTCACCTCTAACAATCTGGCGACCTACTTCACTGGGAAAATTAACACCATCAGGTCTGAGCTCCCCAAAGTTACCCCTCCCTCTTCTCCATCCCCCTCCCACTCTCGACCCCCTCTTCTAGTTTCCCATCCTTCCCATCAGTATCTTCAGAGGAGATCTCCTCCCTCCTCTCAAGTGCTACCTCCTCCACGTGTGCTTCGGAACCTATTCCCTCTCATTTTATAAAAACGCTCACCCCTTCCCTCCTCCCCTCCTTAACCTCCATCTTCAACAGCTCACTCTACAGCAGCTTCTTCCCCTCTGTCTTCAAACATGCCCACATCTCTCCTATCCTAAAAAAAACCCCTTACTTGACTCCACTGCCTCCTCCAGTTATTGCCCTATCTCCCTCTTACCCTTCCTTTCCAAACTCCTAGAACTGCCTCGAATTCCTCTCCTCCAACTCTCTCCTGGACCTGCTCCAATCTGGCTTCCTTCCCCTCCACTCTACCAAAGCTGCCCTCTCAAAGGTCACCAGTAACCTCCTTCTTGCCAAATCCAATGGCTCCTACTCTATCCTAATCCTCCATGACCTCTCAGCTGCCTTTGATACTGTCGACCATCCCCTTCTCCTTCACACTTTATCTCACCTTGGCTTCATGGACTGCATCCTCTCCTGGTTCTCCTCTTATCTCTCTGGCCATTCATTCTTGGTCTCCTTCGTGGACTCCTCCTCCCCCTCCCATCCCCTAACTATAGGGGTTCCTCAAGGGTCAGTTCTTGGTCCCCTTCTGTTCTCCATCTATATTCACTCCCTTGGTGAACTCATTCACTCCTACAGCTTCAATTATCATCTCTATGCAGATGACATCCAAATCTACTTCTCCTCTCCTGTTCTCTCTCCCTCCCTCCAGACTCGTATCTCCTCCTGCCTTCAGGACATCTCCACCTGGATATCTGCCCACCACTTAAAACTCAACATGTCCAAGACTGAGCTCCTTATCTTCCCACACAAAACCTGTCCTCTCCCTGACTTTCCCATCAATGTGGATGGCGCTACCATCCTTCCCGTCTCACGAGCCTGTAACCTTGGTGTCCTTCCTGACTCTGCTCTTTCACCCCACACATCCAATCCATCACTAAAACCTGCCTGTCTCACTTTCACAACATCGCCAATATCCACCCTTTCTTCTCCATCCAAACTGCTACCTTGCTGGTACAATCCTTCATACTATCCCGACTGGATTATTGCATCAGTCATTATTGCATCTCCTATCCATCTGTCTCTCCCCATTTCAGTCTATGCTTAACTCTGCTGCCTGGATTTTCTTTCTACAGAAACGTTCTGGGCACATCACTCCCCTCCTCAAAAACCTCCAGTGGTTGCCTATCAACCTTCATATGAAACAAAAACTCCTCACACTTGGCTTCAAAGCTTTCCATCACCTTGCCCTCTCCTACTTCTCCTCCCATCTCTCCTTCTACAGCCCATCCCATACACTCCGCTCCTCTGCCGCTAACCTCCTCACGGTGCCTTATTCTCACCTGTCCCACCGTTGACCCCTGGCCCACACCCTATTGACCTTTAATGCCCTCCCTCCCCCCATCTGCCAAAGTAACTCTCTTCCCCTCTTCAAAGCCCTACTGAGAGCTCACTCCTCCAGGAGACCTGCCCAGACTGAGCCCTTTCTTTTCCTCTTCCCCTTTTTCCCTCCCCAATGCCCTTACTCCTTCTCTCTGCTCTACCCCCTTCCCCTCCCCACAACACTTGTGTACATTTGTATATATTATTTGTTACTCTATTAATTTAATTAATAATGTGTATATATCTATGATTCTATTTACTTTGGTAGTATTCATGTCTGACTACTTGTTTTGTTTTGCTGTCTGTCTCCCCCTTTTTGACTGTGAGCCCATTTTTAGGTAGGGATTGTCTCTATCTGTTCCCTAATTGTACATTCAAGCACTTAGTACAGTACTCTGTACACAGTAAGCACTCAGTAAATATGATTGAATGAATGAATTAATGAATGAACAAACCACGGGGTGAGGCATGGAGAGGGGAGAGAGAGGGGAGTCATATTAGGATATGTCACTTGGTCATGGATAGTGTCCTCCTGAGACCTATTCCCCTGTAGAGAAAAGGTCTCCTGGCCCCAGCTGTCAAGACTACCCACAGCTTTGCTACTGCTCTGCCTCCACTCTGTGTCTGGTGGTGTTGGACTGATGTCATTGAGGTCATATGATGGGCAGGTCTATTATGGAAGAAATGACTGTTACCTTTTTGAGATTTGGGGAGCATCTCTTCCCTCTGAGAACACAGTAAATCTCCTGCCTTGAGGGGTTAGGGATGTATGGGAAGTTTCAGGGAGGACTAGGAGATTGTGGATACTGGGGCAGTAAGAAAATATTATATTGAGTTCTAGAAACTGTGCTGGAAAGGCAAAATGGTGTTGGTAAGTTTGGGAAGTTTCTAGTCAGACATACAGTTCCTAGGATCAGGACTCTGGTGTCCATGGAGATTCACAAATGGGGTAGGTGATCTTTGGGAGCATCCCAGGATTGCCCCAGTAGTTTGTTGCCACCACCTCGTGACTGAGATTTGGAACTCTTAAAAGACATAGGAAGCCTCTATGGTTCAGTTGGCTAGTGCAACACTCTAAGAGCTGGCTGCTGAGTTTTGGAGGACTACCAAATTCCGCATCTTCCTCCTTGATAGCTACTGTCCAAAATCGTAGGTTGGTTTTACACAGATCACTTGGGCATGCTCTTTGATTATAAACAAGTGAATACTATTGGGAGTGAAATTCTGGGAGTGACAGGGATTAATGTATATATTAGAACAATGCTTCTTCCTGTTTCCAGATCAGGTCTTTGTGGAGAGGAACCCACCCTAGCCTGGAAGGACATGATAAAAGACAAGAGAGAAGAATCCCAGGACCTCAACCCACTGACAGACAGATGGAGGAAGCTCAGCCAGACAAATCCAAATAAGTCCATTCTTTTGATGGAGAAACCTAGAGATGGGGAGAAGTTATGCAATAGGAGAGTGGGCTGTGCCCCAGGACAGGCAGTCTACCGGTAGGCTTTGTTTGGTAATAAAGTCTTGCTTGCTTGAACCATGTGCTCAGCCTTTTTCTGTTCTGAGTTGGGGTGGGTCTGCTGGGCTTTGGGCTAACAAATGGTATTTATTAATAATAATATTTTTATTATTAAAGTAGTTGTTAAAAAATAATAATAAAGGTAGTTGTTAAGCACTTACTCTGTGCCAGGTACTGTACTAAGCGTTGGGGTGGATATAAGCAAATCGAATTGGATACAGTCCCTGTACCATGTGGGGCTCACAGTCTCAATCTCCACTGTACAGATGGGTAACTGAGGCACAGAGAGGTGAAGTAACTTGCCCAAGGTCACACAGCCGACAAGTGGCAAAACCGGGATTAAAACCCATGACCGTCTGATTCCCAGTCTGTGTTCTATCTACTATAGCATGCTGCTTCTCTGCTTTAGTTTGTTAAAGCTTTGTCACTTGTCTGCTGTATGACTTCAAGTAAGTCACTTAAAGTTTTCTGTGCCTCATTTACCTCTTCTGTAAATGGGAATTAAGACTGTAAACCCCATGTGGGACACAAGCTGTGTCCAGCCTAATTAACTTGTATCCAACTCAGTGCTCAGTACAGTGTGTGGCACTTAGGAAGCACTTAACAAATACCAAAAAAAAAAAAAATTACTCCAATGGTAATCATAGTTGTACCACGTCCAGGAACAACCACCTTACCCTAATATGCTACTTGTTCGAAGATTAAATACTCTTTGTAACATGTCTGGACCTCCATTAGCAGCCCCTCTGCAGGCATTCCATACACAGGCACTTCCCTGGACATTCACCCTGTTGACTCCCAACTTTTCTCTGTGAGAAGCAGCATGGCCTAGAGGAAAGAATGGGGCCTGGAAGTCAGAGAACGTGGGTTCTAACCCAGCTCTGCTACAACTCATCTCCAAGAGGCCTTCCCTGACTCAGCCCTCATCTCCTCTTCTTCCACTCCCTCTGAGTCACCCTGAGTTGCTCCCTTTATTCATCCCGCCTCCTAGCCCCACAACACTTATGTATGTATCTGTAATTTATTTATTTGTATTAATGTCTGTCTCCCCATCTAGACTGTAAAGTCTTTGTGAGTAGGGAATGTGTCCATTTATTGTTATACTGTACTCTCCCAAGACCTTAGTACAGTGCTTTGTACACAGTAAGCGCTCAATAAATACATTTAAATGAATGAATGAATAAATGAAAGAATTAATGAACTTAATAATAATAATAATAATTACGGTATTTGTTAGCACTTACTATGTGCCAGGCACTCTACTAAGCCCTGGGGTGGATACAAGCAAATCCAGTTGGAGACGGTCTCTGTCCTACGTGGGGCTCACATTCTCAATCCCCATTTTACAAGTGAGGTAATTGAGGCCCAGAGAAGTCAAGTGACTTGCCCAAGGTCACACAGCAGACAAGTAGTAGAGCCGGGGTGAGAACCCATGACCTTCTGACTCCTAGGCCCATGCTCTATCCAATACACAATGCTCCTTCTCTATATTGCCTACTGTATGATCTTAGGCAAGTCACTCATCTTCCCTGCACCTCAGTTTCCTCATTTATGAAATGGGAATTTAATCACACTCCCTCCTACCTTAACTGTGAGTCCCATGTGGGATAGGGACTGTGTCCAATCTGTTAACCCTGTATCTACCTCAGTGCCTAAAACAGTGCTTGGCACATAATGAATGCGTAACAAATACCATTAAAGAAAAGCCACATCAATCAATCAATGTCATACTTATTGAGAGCTTACTATGTGCAGAGCACTGTACTAAGTGCTTGGAAGAATATCCTTCCTTATCCCTCAGATGCCTCATAGACACTCTTATTCTCACACATCTTTACACCTAGCTTGGACTACTTTTCTCATGGCTCTAGTGTTCCTTCCTATCTTACTAACCCTCTCCACCTTGTCCACTCTTTCTCTACACTTGCAATTGGCTCTGCTCCAGCTGTTGTCACTAGGTTTGATTGACATTCAATTCAAATGAGTTTTTTCTCTAGGAAGGGTTCTGAGAAGTAAGAGGTTTGTGTGTCCTAGAAACCTTTGTTTTGTCTTGTCTTATGCTGTCAAGTCATCTTCAACCCATAGTGTGGGAAGTGGCATTGCATAGTGGATAGAGTCTGGGGCTGGGAGTCAGAAGATCATGGGTTCTAATCGTGGATTTTCCACTTGTCTGCTATGTGGCCTTGGGCAAGTTACTTCTCTTCTCTGTGCCCTGAGAAGGCACAGAAATTTTACAGTTACCTCATCTGTAAAATGGGGATTGAGAGTGTGAACCCCACGTGGGACAGGGACTGTGTCCAGCCTGATTTGCTTGTATCCATTCCAGTGCTCAGTACCTGGTACATAGTAAGCACAACAAATATCACAGTCATTATTATTATTATTATTATCATAGCGATTCCATGGGCTCATCTCTCCCAGAATGCCCCACCTCCAGCTGCAACCATTCTGGTAATGTATTTGTAGAGTTTTCTTGATAAAAATATGGAAGTGGATTACCGTTGACTTCTTCCATGAGATAAGCTTGAGTTTCTGCTCTTGACTTTCTCCCATGCTGCTGCTGCCCAGGACCAGTGAGTTTTGACTTGTAGGACATTGTCTTCCACTCACTAGCCACTGACTAAGCTAGGAATGAAATAAGTATGCCTCTGCTTGAATCTCCCTCCCATAGCCAAGACTGGTAGAGTATAGGAAACTCTCCTGGTGTGGTCCTGAGAGGAGAGAAAGCTCTGTACCTCCCCTGCCGCCCCTAAACCCATGTGTCGGGGCTAGTCTGCTCACCTGTCATATGAGTCTTGGATAAGCTGAAGCTTACCACCGGTGTCCCTTTCAGTCCTCACAAATCTCCTTGTGGTGGTTGTTGTCTTATGCTGTCGAGTCATGTCTGACACATAGTGACACCACAGACACATCTCTCCCAGAACACCCCACCTCCATCTACAATCATTCTGGTAGTATATCCATAGAGTTTTCTTGGTAAAAATATGGAAGTGGTTTACCATGACCTCCTTTCATGCAGTCAACTTGATTCTCCACCCTCTACTCTCTCCCACGCCGCTGCTGCCCAGCATAGTTGAGTTTTGACTTGTAGCAGATTGCCTGACACTCACTAGCCAGTGCCCAAACTAGGAATGTAATGGATATACCTCTTCTTGACTCTCCCTCCTATAGTTGAGACTGGTAGAGTACTGCCTACTCTCCAGGTAGGACTCTGAGAGGGCACAAATTTCCTTGATTCTCTGAAAATTAGATGATTTGGTAAACTAAGCCCTTAGCCAGCTTCAGCCTGTTCCATCCCAACTCCTAGAACAGATATTAGAGATTTTGTCAACTGGGCAAAATTAATTCCACTGTCGATAAGAGAAGCAGTATGGCTCAGTGGAAAGGGCCTAGGCTTGGGAGTAGAGGTTGTGGGTTCTAATCCTGGCTCCACCACTTGTCTGATGTGTGACCTTGGGCAAGCCACTTAACTTCTCTGGGCCTCAGTTACCGCAACATGGGGATTAAGACTGTGAACCTCATGTGGGACAACCTGATTACCCTGTACCTACCCCAGCGCTTAGAACAGTGATTGGCACATAGTAAGCAGTTAAAACTATAATTATTCCCTGCTAGAGTGTGAACCCATCATTGAGTAGAGATTGTCTCTATCTGTTGCCAAAGTGTACTTTCCTAGCTCTTAGTACAGTGCTTTGCACACAATAAGTGCTCAATAAATATGAATGAATGAATGAATGAATGAATGAACTTCCATGGGTCCAGGGATTCTTTTTATACCTCCATTCTGGAGAAGGCTTTGATTTCTAGAGCACTGATTCTTCAGTCCTGAAAGTTTAATAATAGAAATCTCCTTTCTTTAAGGGGATGGGTTGGAGAGAGGGTGAAGGGGAAAAAGGAGCTGATTTCTTGTCCAGCTAGTTTGTAGATCTCACTAAGAGTCCAAGTGTGGCCCAGTGCAATGAGATTGTGGCTGGGAATTGGAAGACTTGGTTTTTGGTCCTAAGTCTGCCCCTAGTCTTCTATAGGACCTCAAACAAATCTCTGACCCTCTTTCCAGTTTATCTGTAAAATGGACACAGCTCACAGGGATGTTTGGTGGATAAAATAGTTGTTGTGAAGTCACTTTGGAAAAAATAAAGGAGCTCTTTTATTTAATAACTATTTTATTTAAGAAAACAAGGCATACCCCTTGTTTATCCCTACCATAAAGCCCTACTTTATCCTTACCATAAAGCCCTCAGTAGGTACAACAGTGTGGTAAGAATGGCTTCCTGAGGTTCAACCTTTCATTTTTAGGAAGGGTGGGTAGTAAGAGGTGAAGGGCTTCCAGGAGGCAGCTGGAAAAAGCGGGAGCAAAGAGGTGTGAACAGGTAAAGACAGAAAGGAAGACAACAATGGATACTGGATCCCTGACAGAGCCTAAGAGATACTGCTTAATACTTTTATGTCTATTTCACCTATTAAAATATCTGGTCCTTGAGGGCTCGGAAAATGCCTTGTGCTTCTACTGTTCTTTCCTAAGTGCTTAGTACATTGCTGTCTGGGTGCTTAATAAATGCCATTACTACTAGTACTACTACTACTTCCATTTATGGCTATAGCTATTACTATTGTTGCTGTTGCTGTTGCTGCTGTTGCTGCTGTTGCTGTTGCTACTACTACTATCACAATGCCCACACACTAACAGTAATATACCCAGATGCTGGGAAAAAGGCTGGGATAACATTAGGAGATTGAAGTTTAGAACTAGGGCCTGAGGTTGAGGCCACTGAGATGAAAGCTATTGAAAACCCTCATTGAATACTGAGTGTGCATTAAACACTTCAGATAAATTGTTTGTGACATATAGTGGCTGAGTCACAGAAACCAGATAAAAAAGAGGACAACTATAAATTTATAAATGTAGATATAAGACAAGGAAATATTAAATAGTTGACATTAATACTCGAGTTCTTGAAAGACTGATAGGGCCCACAAATACTATACTTAAAAAATTAAAACCAGACACTGAATTTTTTCAGGTTAGGGACTACTGAAACCTGGGTCTGGACTAGGAGTTTCCTTATTCGTGCATCATGGCAATATTTCAACTTCAATTTAAAGACCCCAGTAATTGGTTCAATAAAAGTAAGGGTCTCAATGACAGGGTACAAACTGAATGGGGGCACTGCAGGGCCTACTGCTCAGTTGAAGCCCATAGAGCTAGGCTGTTCTGTGGCCTCAGTTGACCGTCTTGTGATGTGTATGACTACAAAGGAACTGGGTGAGAAAGAGCACAAACCATCCCCAATAATGGAAAGCATTTCAAACCTAAGTCCTATTGATGGAAGATAGCTCATACTTCCACTCAAAAGTCTTACAAAGGTTGGGAGTTCAGGATAGTGGTTGCTTGTTTGCTGAAGAGGCATTAGTGTCAGTTAGCAACATCATGAATATCTGAGCAGCCCTACTGAGCTCATCTCAAATGATGAAAGGAACTAGAAAAGGTAGACACTGCTTAAACATCTCCTGTCTCACTAAAACTAAACTAGGTGAGCTGTTCATTTGCAGTACATAAACAAAGAACAGTAAATGATTTAAAATAGGGAAATAAACCCAGCATCATGGAAGATCAGGACACTACATGCAATGAATATAGTGACCAGCCTAAAGGAAGAATGGCTTTATTCCGACAAGAATTGGTCAAGCATGGAGTTGATGTCACAGCACTTAAGCAACACCAGGTTCCTGGAAGAAGGACAGTCTTCAGAGATAAGTGCTGAATCCACCTTCCTTTTAGGAGGGGTACACAACATGGGTAGAAACTGCCTAAACTAGGTCTGTTTGTATTATGCTATTCCTGGATGCCCCTACCTGATCTTCCTTCACTTAGTTGAAGTGATTAATTTACAACAAGGCTATAAGTCATTTCCTCTGATTGGTTCCAGTTAACAGGATCTGAAACTTTATTAAAACCACCTGGAAGGACAGAGAATGTTTCTTAAAATTCAAAATGATTATCCTTCCCCATCCCCAGCCCCTTTGTTCCTGCTGCTGCAGGGGGTTGGATCCTGGGCCGACACTTCTCCACACCTGAAGCCACCTCAGCTTCTTGGGGGTCAGAGTCACCGAGGGAGACAGAGAGCAAGCAGGAGGAAGCCCAGGAGGCATAGAAGGTAGGTTCACCAAATGTCCCACTGGAGCTGGGGCTGCCCGCAGTCACCCTGGCTCCTCAGGATGCACAGGTCCAGAGTTGTCCTGGGAGGGGTAGAAGCTGGGCTCACCAATGCCCCTTTGGATCTGGCAGCACCCGCAGCTACCCCAGCTCCCTAGGGCTCAGAGCCACAGAGTGAGATCGGGGGAGGCAGAAGGAGGGCTGGGAGGAGTAGAAGCCAGGCTCACCAAATGTCCCACAGCTGCTTTGGCTCCTTGGATCACCAAACCTTGAAAGAGACAGAAAGGAGGTGGAGGGGAGCTGGGAGAGATAAAAAACAGACTCAAAAGTGCTGAGGGCTTTATTTTTCATTCATTCACAAATAAAAAGAATGCCCACCATCATCTTCCCCTGCCAGTCATATCCACAAACCAAGGAACCCCAGCTCTGGGGGATTTATTTTTTATTTATTTGTAAAGAAAAATAAAACAAACACAAAATGGCAGCTCTCTGACTCCCTCCCTCCCAACCACTCCTCTCCTCAGCCATGAGAAAGGCAATGGTGGTGATGATGGCAGGAACAGCAGCTCTCTGTGATTGGCTGGGAGACCCCCAGCTGCAGCAGTCCAGACTGGGGTCCTCTTTGATATGGAGGGTCAGTTCCAGGTTCACCCGCACACGCTTCGGTTTCAGAGGAAACCATTTACTTAGTACAGTGCCTGGCAAATAGTGCACACTTGACGAATACCATTGTTATTACAAGCTCCTGTGATCACCCTGGGTTCCCTCTTCTAGAGCTTCACAGAAAGTGCTGCCTCCCTCCTCCCCAGCTTTGCCACCAGCTCAGAAGATTGGGTATTCTAGTAATACTAACTATGACACAGATCACTCCATAACCATAAAAAAAGCCATGGAATTGTAATATCAACCTGAAGGGCTTCACTTGAATAATGTGACTTTGTGGTGTAAAATGTGCCACCCTGATACGGAATCTTTGGGAGTCCTTCTACCATAAGGCTTCAAACTGGCAACCAATCCCTATTATCAGGTCTTCCAATCTGCCCAGAAATAAAATTATTCTGTGTCCCTCATAGCTCTTAAGGGCTTGTTGTCTACGAGCTCTGTGTACTGCAGTACATTGCATTGAACACTGTGAGTGCTCAATAAATGCACTTTATTGATTGATTAAGTACACACAATTATTGAGATAAAGGAGATAATTTTTTCAAAAAGTTAAAAAAAGGCTCATCACAGCAAGTGTCAGCAAAAGATAAATGAATTATTATAAGGGACAATTTTAATGTTAAATTTGTTAATGATATCCAGAGATGGAAGAAAGTCACTGGGCTGCATGGGTCTGGCAAACTCAATTGCAACAACCAACATTTGCTGAGTCAGTGCATCAGATAATTGTGTTTTGATTAGTAACATCATCATCCACCTACAGAAAAAAAAATACATCCTGGATCCACCCACGATCGATACAGTGACACCTCTTTGTGCTGAAGAGATCTCGACAATGCCCAAATCATGGCAATCATGGATGGGGAATATGCTAGGCAAACTATCATATCATCTGACATGCTCCAAATTTAAATTGCCTAGACAAAGACTGCTACTAATATGGGCCTCAAAACCACCAATACCACCATCTCATCTGTCTTGCTGCCAACCTCTCACCCATGTCCTGCCTCTGGCCTAGAACACCCTGCCTCCTCATATCAGACCATTACTCTTCCCTACTTCAAAATCTTTTTGAAGGCACGTATTATCCAAGGGGCCTTCCCTGACTAAACCTTCCTTTCCTCTTCTCCCATTCCCTTCTGCACTGCCCTGACTTGCTCCCTTTATTTGCCGCCCCTCCCATCACCACAGCACTTATGTACATATCTGTAATTCATGTATTTATATTAATGTTAATGACTGTCTTCCCTTCTAAACTACAAGCATGTTGCAGGCAGGGAATGTGTCTCTTATACTGTTATACTGTACTTTCCCAATTGGTTAGTACAGAGCCCTGCACCCAGTAAGTGCTCAGTAAATACGAGCAAAACCATTCAGGTTGACTTGATGTAAATGGCTCAACAAACAAGAGTCTATATGCAGTAAACAATTACTACTCAAACTACGAGCCAGAAAAAAAAGCACCTATGAGCCAGAAAAAAGTGAGGCTTATACTCCCTATATCTATAAGAGGAAAGAGCAAACATCTGGGAGCTGGGAGTTCTGGGTTCTATTTTCATTTCTGCCACTATTTGCTGTGTAATAACCTGGGCAGTTATGTGGCACTGCCTCTGTTTCCTCATTTGTAAAATGGAGAATACCAATGCCCGACTCCTATCTCCCAGGAATGTTAGGAAGACAAATTAAGTAAATCTGAGAATCAGTGTGGCCCAGGAGAAAGATTAAGGGGATGGGAGTCGGAGGACCTGGGTTCTAATTCCAGATCCACCACTTGTCTGCTATGTGACCTTGGGCAAGTCATTTAATTTCCCTGTGCCTCAGTAACCTCATCTGTGTAATGGAGATTATGACCACGGAATAGGTAGTGTGTTCAAACTGTTTATAGCTTGTATCTTCCCCAGCACTTAGATCAGTGCCTGAAACATAGCAATGCCAATATACAAAAATGAATTGATGGGAAAGCCCTTTGGAAAAAGTGGTAGCACATTCAGACATAACTTATTACATCATTATGTTCAAGTGTCCCAATTCACACCGACCCTTCTTACAGCATCGAGTCTGGGATTGCACCCTTCATTGGAAATATATGAGCCACCTACTCCTTTTGCCCTTCTGCATGATTGGTTTCTTTCCTCTGGGGACTCCATGGTTCTGCCCTCCCTCTCCCCATAGTGTCAGGCACCTCTCTGTGATGATAATATTATAGCCCTCAAGGAGATTAGGTAATGAAATTCTTCCCTATAACGGCTGCTCTGGGTGCTCTCCCCTGACTGTGAGTACCCAGATCTGACCCAGAAGCAGAAATCAGCCTGGTGAGTGTCTCATATATCTTAGTTTCTATAGTGAGAACTGGGAAGCATCTTCCTGGAGCCAGGGAGGAAGATCTGGCCCTAGAATTCTGAGTGTGGAATTTATTAATTTGAAGGTGGTGGTTTTTTTCCCTGGAACTTGAGGTCTTTGTTCTTGCAGTCTTGCTGAAGATACCTTGCTGAATTCTAAGTTATTTTACTACAGACTGCTCTAAAGGGACTTGGTGCTGAGGGTATTGCTCTATGAGTGGGAATTGTCTTCTGCTCAAAGTCAGAATCGGGCTCATCAGTGGATGCTGAGAAGATGAGGATTTGAAGTAGAGGAAATAGTGAAGGGATCATCAGTCAGTGTGAAATGGGCAGTAGAGGGAATGAATACAGGATGAAGGGTGGAGATGCATAATGAATGAGAAATGTGGGCTGTGTGGTGTTGATGGCTTCTCATATGTGGCTCAGTGGAAAGAGCCTGGGCTTGGGAGTCAGAGGTCATGGGTTCGAATCCAGGCTCTGCCACTTGTCAGCTGTGTGACTGTGGGCAAGTCACTTAACTTCTCTGCGCCTCAGTTACCTCATCTGTAAAATGGGGATTAATTGTGAGCCTCACGTGCGACAACCTGATTACCCTGTATCTACCCCGGCGCATAGAACAGTGCTCTGCACATAGGTGCTTAACAAATACCAACATTATATTCCAATTGGGTGAAGGCATGTACAGTTTCTTAGGGTTAGCCAAGACCCTATACTGGGCTTCCTTTACTCCCCAACCCTCTAGACTGTAAGCCTATTGTGGGTCTCTATTGCTGTGCTGTACTTTGCAAGTTCTTAGTACAGTGGTCTGCACACAGTAAGCACTCAATAAACACGACTGACTGACTGACTGACTGACTGAATGAATGAATGAATGAATCCCCTCACTGCCCTTCCCCAGCCCTCCAGTCCAGAGACTCCCCCGCAGACTTCCATCAATTCTTTCATTCCTTCTGGCCTTCATTCCCAGCACCAGAATCAGCACGAGCACCAGCTTCTCTCTCCTCACACTTCATAGCAGTCTACTGTGAGAACCTCCTTAGGGCTGTAAGTGACAGACTGTAAGCTATTTGTGGGCAGGGAATGAGTCTGTTATATTGTTATATTGTTCTCTCCTAAGTGCTTTATAGTGCTTTGCACAAAGTAACTGCTCAACAAATAAGATTGATTAAGCACTTAGTACAGTGCTTTGCACAGAGTAAGTGCTCAATAAATGCTATTAATAATTAATAATAATTAATGATTGATTGTGGTAGCTTCTATGAATATGGATTTACAGGCCTATTGTTTAGATGGGATAAGACTGTCACCCAAAGAAATGAAAATGTGTAAACTATTTTTGAGTTACTCAAACCTTTCTAAAGTATTTACATTCTTTCTTCCTCGTAGTCAAACTATAACATCTCAATTGGAAAATTTGAACTCTAACCAACATATAAATTGCCATTAAGTGTCTTATTAAGTAGTGGATAGGGCACGGGCCTGGGAGTCAGAAGGGCATGGGTTCTAATTCTGGCTCCTCATTTGTCGGCTGTGTGACCTTGGGCAAGTCACTTCCTTTGTCTGTGCCTCAATTAACTCATCTGTAATATAGGGACTGAGACTGTGAGCCCCACAGGAGATAAGGATGTGTCCAACCTGATTTGCTTGCTTCCACCCCAGTGCTTAGTACAGTTCCTGGCACACACTAAGAACTTAACTAATACTACAATTATTACTATTACATGCCAGTTCAGTTTCAAGGCAGGGGAGGCAATGTTCATTTTTCCAGAACATTCCTCTCTGAAATTTCCCAAATGTCAGGCAAAGTTTGTGAATCCTAAACAAGCATAAAAAAGGTTTCTTATCCCTCCAGTTGTTGCACTATGTATTCCAAGCCTAGCTTTTTTAGAGTGCTCTTCCCATTCTTCCAATGCTCTAATCTCCTTCACGATCCATCAGTGGTATTTATTGACCCCTGAGGAAAAGCACGGTACTAGGCACCTGAGATACTAAAAACAAAGCAAGTCACCTATTCCATACCTCACTCAGAACTGAAGTATTGATTGCACCTCATACCTTCTCTGTGCCTCAGTTATCTCAACTGACAAATGGGGATTAAGACTGTGAGTTTCATGTGGGACAACCTGACTACCTTGTATCTACCCTAGTACTTAGAACAGTGCTTGGCACATGGTAAGTGCTTAACAAATACCATAATCATTATTATTATTATTATTATAAGGAAGTGGATGGGCAACCACTGGAGGTTCTTGAAGAGAGGGGAAACAGAAAAAAAGATCATGTTTGTTAAGTGCTTAGTATATGCCAAGTACTGTAGTAAATGCTAGGGTAAATATAAGATAATCAGGTTACAAATGGGTTCACAGTCCAAGTAGGAGGGAGAACAGGTATTGAATTCCCATTTTGCAAATGAGGAAACTGAGACATAGAGAAACTAAGTGATTTGCCTTAGGTCATGCAGCAAGTAAATGGCAGAGCAAGGATTAGAACTCAGGTCTTCTGACTCGGAGTCCCATGCTTTTTCCACTAGTCTATGCTGCTCTCCTGAGCTGACCAAATACAATTTTAGAAGAAAGATCTGGGCAGCAGAATGTAATATAGACTAGAGAGGAGAAAGACGGTGGGTAGGAAGGTCACTGAGGAGGCTGATGCAGGAGTTAAGGGGTGATATGAATAGTGCTTGGATAAATGTAATAGTCATTTAGGTGGAAAGGAAAGACAGGAACCTAGAGATGTTGTGAAGGTAGTCCCTTCAGGATTTGGTGCCAGGTTGAATATATGGGTTGAAAGAGAGAGATAAATCTAGGATAATGCCAAGATTGCAGGTTTGTGAGGCAGCAGGGATAGTGTGATGGAAAATTCAGAGGAGACAGGGTTTGGGTGGAAACACAAGGAGTTCTGTTTTGAGTATGTTAAATGTGAGGTGCCAACAGGACATCTGAATACAGATGTTCCACAATCTTCTTATCTTCAGTGCACCTTTCTTAGTCAATCCAGATATTCACCCTGTCAACAAATCCTGTCACAGCAGCTCTAGAATACACCCATTCCTCTGGATCCAGATGGCACCATTCTGATCCAAGCTCGTATCATTTCCCACTTTATTTACTGCATCACCCTTCTCGCTGGCTTCCCTGCCTCTCCCCTACCCTGTCCTTACTTCATTCTGCTTGCCTAGATTATTCTTCTAAAACACTGTTCAGTCCAAGTCTTTCCACTCCTCAAAATCTCCAGTGGTTTCTTATACACTTCTACATCAAAGAGAAACTCCTTACCATTGACTTCAAGTCACCCAATTAGCTCTCTCCTACTTAACTTCACTATTTCACTAGTATGACACAATGTACATACTTTACTCCTCTAACACCCTATCTCTCTGTACCTCAGTATTGCCTGTCTCACCACCAACTCCTTGCCGTCATCCTATCTCTTACCTAGAACTCACTCTCCGCTTATAGCCAACAGACAACCTTTCCCCATCTTCAAAGCCCTACTAAAATCATGCCTCTTCCATGAGGCCTTCCCTGACTAGACCCTCATTTTTCCTATTCACTCTCCTTTCTGCATTGCCTATTGACTTTGGATCTGTGCCTCTAAAGCACACTGTTTTCCACCACAGCCCCACAACTATTATATTCATATTCCTATAGTTTCCCATTTCCTCTATCACTAATATATTTTACTGTCTGTCTCCCCATCTATATCAATCAATCCATCAAATGTCTTTTTTGTACAAAAAACATTGTCTTTTTTGAGCATTTACTGTGTGCAGAACACTGTACTAAGCACTTAGAAGATGGCAATATAACAGAGTTGGTAGACATGTTCCCTGTCCACAACA
Organism: Ornithorhynchus anatinus; assembly: GCF_004115215.2. Taxonomy (NCBI): domain Eukaryota; kingdom Metazoa; phylum Chordata; class Mammalia; order Monotremata; family Ornithorhynchidae; genus Ornithorhynchus; species Ornithorhynchus anatinus. The sequence continues at coordinate 20,561,368 of NC_041746.1, forward strand.
AGCTTATAGTCTATAGGGGTAGACAGACATTAAAATAAATAAATAAATTATAGATGTTTACAAAAGTGCTGTGGGGCTGAGGGAGGGGTGAGTAAAAGGTACACACCAAAGTGCAAGAGTGGTGAAGAGGGGAGTGGGAGAAGATGAAATGAGGTCTTAGAGAAGGCCTCTTGGAGGAGATGTGCTTTTAGTAAGGCTTTAAAGATGGAGAGACCGACAGTCCACTGGATATGAAGAAGTAGAACATTATAGGCTAGAAACAGCACATGGGTGAGAGGTTGGCGGTGAGACAGATGAGATTGAGGTACTGTAAGTTGGCATTAGAGGAGTGAAATGAGTGGGCTGGGTTGTAGAAGCAAATCATGGTGGGAAGGTAGAAGGGTGCAAGGTGATTGAGTACTTTAAAGCCTATGGACAGCTTGATGTGGAGTTAGATGGGCAACAACTGGAAGTTCTTGAGGAATGGGGAAACATGGACTGAACAGTTGTGCAGAGAAATGATCCGGGCAGCAGAGTGATGTGTGGCCCAAAGTGAAGAGAGACAGGAGACTGATGCAGTTATCAAGGCAGGCTAGGATAAGTGCTTAGATTAACATGTAGCAGTTTGGGTGAAGAGGAAAGGGAGGAATTTAGCAGTGTTGTAAAGATCGAATCTACAAGATTTGGTGACAGATTGAACATGTGGGTTGTGAAAGAGAAAGATGAGTTGAGGATAGCTCCAAGGTTATCCCAGTCTTGTGAGACAGGGAAGATGGTGGTTATTAAACTTGAGGTGCCTGCAGAGATGTTCATTCCCTTGATTCTATTTATTGCTATTGTTTTTGTCTGTCTCCCCCAATTAGACTGTAAACCCGTCAATGGGCAGGGACTGTCTCTATCTGTTGCCGATTTGTACATTCCAAGCGCTTAGTATAGTGCCTGCACATAGTAGGTGCTTGATAAATACTATTGAATGAATGAACGAATGAATGAATATACAAGAACAGATATCCCAAAGGCCAAAGGATATATCATACTGCAGAGAATGAGAGAGATTATGGCTTGAAGAGGTAGATTTGGGAATCATTCACATTTGATTGCATTTGATTTCAAATGATTCACATTTGATGGCATTTGAAGTCATGGGAGCAAGTGAGTTTAGCACATCTATAGTGTAAGTTCTTTGTGGGGAGGGAATGTGACTATCAATTCTACTGCATTATTCTCTCCCAAGAACCTAGTAAGAGAACCTAGTAAGTACTCAATAAATACCACTGGATGGATTGATACCTGCAGCACTCTGAAGCACCTGCAACTCGCCCAGGAGTGAGGCCTTACGAGATTGCATATCATGCTGGGATTGTTTCCACCAAGAGGTTCATCCAACTCGAGGCTCTTGACAAATTCATCCAGTTACAAAAAAATCAAATCTTTTAATAATTGTGTCTTCTAATAGTTGTCTATTTAACTGTTTTCTAGGTATAAAACATTGTATTAGGCTCTGGGTTTGATACAATATAGGCAAATTGGGTACAGTTCCTGTCCCACATGGGACTCACAGTCTAATAATCTAAGTATTTTTTCTGTTGCAATTTCCCAAGCACTGAGTACAGAGCTTCTTACTCAATAACAGAAGCAGAAGCAGTGTGGCTCAGTGGAAAAAGCACGGGCTTTGGAGTCAGAGGTCATGAGTTCGAATCCCAGCTCTGCCACTTGTCAGCTGTGTGACTGTGGGCAAGTCACTTCACTTCTCTGTGCCTCAGTTACCTCATCTGTAAAATGGGGATTAAGACTGTGAGCCCCACGTGGGACAACCTGATTCCCCTATGTCTACCCTAGCGCTTAGAACAGTGCTCTGCACATAGTAAGCGCTTAACAATTACCAACATTATTAATAACAGCTAAATGAAGGCCATTGGTGATGATGCAATCCAGAACAATATGTGCCTTACTTGATCCAATGCTTCCTCCTCAAGGAAAAGAACAACCAAAACATTGTTTGTTGACTGTGGTGATAATGATATTTGATGAGCCCCCAGTGGGTTCGATAAAGTACTAGGGAGAGTACAACAGAAGGAAGAGTCATGTGTCTCAACCACAAAGAGCTTACAATCTAATAGGTATGGCAGACATAAGAATGTTTAGACATAGAATAATGAGAAAAATGATTGTGTGTATGCTTGATTGTATATACAGAGAGAAAGAGAGAATGTGTGCGCATATATGGGTACGCACATATGTATATAGTATGTATATGTGTGTACATATATATATATAGAAGTGGGAGGATAGATACAAATTCAATCATATTTATTAAGCACTTACTGTGTGCAGAGCACAGTACTAAGTGCTTAGGGAATTCAATATAACAGAGTTGGTAGACATATTCTCTGCCCACAATAAGTTTACAGTAAGTATACAGCAGGAGCTTACAGTCTAGTGGGAGGATAAATATCAGTAAATATGGTAAGTGGTAAATACATAAATAGTAGAGGTGGCTTTTGAGTTGATAATATGAGTCCCCAAGAATTGGTTTTCCAGCAGACACACCAAAAGTATAAATCTTCTATCAACAGCAAGTCCTGAATTAAAGTTGTTCTGGAAAATACTTCAAACCAATTCCCCTTAATGTCTGCTACACACAGCCTATTCACTCCTGCCTCAGTGATGTGTTTCTACAGTTTGACCAGTCTGAAAAGCCATTGCAGTCCTCTTTGCCAAAGCTTGGCCCTGACCTCTTTCTGAACCCTGCATAAGAATCACCTCCTCCAGAAGACTCTCCTGGACTCTCCCACTTGTTTCTCATTTCATCCCAAAATATAGCAAATCTCTATTGTCATTTGTATAAATTGAGTAGATAGTGCTCAGGTGGCTGGTACATGTAGATATGATTTTCTTTTTTATGTTGCTTCAGCTGTGTTTCTCCCTTCGTCCCTTTGAGGCAGAATGCTGGTAGACAATAAGTGTGATACCAACTTCTTCCTTAGGCAGGGCCCAGGGAAGAGAGGGGCCCATAGTGAATGATCAGTAATTATTGGCTTTTTGACTTGGAGAATACTTCTGAGATATATTACTTGGTTACTCTGGTCCTTTGTATGTGACTAATAGTCATTTTGTCCATTGAGTATGATGTAATTTCCCAACTAAACTACTACTCCCCTTCACCTTCTATTTCCTTTCTCAGCTGGCTGTATCCCAACCGCAGGTCTGAGTTCAGGGAATTGACGAAGATGGTGTACAACAACAAGATCCTAGGTATCTGCTTCTTCTTCCAAACTGGAGTGGCACTCTTAGGCAATATTGTTCTCATTGCACTCTCTTTTTTTATGTTTTTCCTGGACCAGAAACCTAAGACAACAGACCTGATCATCACTCACCTAGCTCTGGTCCATGCCATGATGCTCCTCACTAGGATGGTCATGATGACAATGTCAGTATTGGGTCTGCAGTTCATCCAAACTGACGTTGGCTGTAAGATGTTTGCCTACCTGTACTGTGTGTCCCGCAGCCTCTCCATCTGCACCACCTCTCACCTCTGTATGGTCCAAGCCATCACCATCAGTCCCAGCAATTCCCTCTGGGTTGAACCTAACCCCAAAGTGCACACTCCCAGCCTGTGCCTTTTTTTGGTACTTCAACTTGCTGATAGAGACCAACCTTCTCTTCCAAACTGGAGCATCCCCCAATGTAACAATCCAGAAAGGAAGATTCAGTGACAACTACTGTTCCATCAAACCTATCGGTGCTTCCCTCTTCTGGCTGTTTCTCTCCCTCAAGACTCTCCGCAACACCCTCTCCCTGGGGCTCATGAGCTGTTCCAGTGGCTACATGGTCCTACTCCTTCACCAACACAGTCAGCAGACCCTGCATCTCCACAGCTCCCACCTCTATCCAAAAGCTTCACCGGAGAGAAGGGCCACCCAAATTATTTTGCTCCTGGTGAGCTGCTTTATAGCCTTCTACTGTGCAGACTCTGTCCTTTCTTTGTTCCTAGGCACCTCCTTGAGGAATGACTTCACTGTCTAGAGTGCAAAGATGTTTATGGTCAATGGCTTTGCTACGGTCAGCCCCTTTGTGCTGCTCAGCAGTCACCCCTGGCTTGCCAAGCTCGGCTTTGCCCTGAAGGGGAAGAAAAACCTCCATTCCTGCACATCCCCAGCATTTGGTCCAGAGCTTCTTCCTCTGCCTCAGAGAGCTTTGTGACGTAGAAGGAGATATGAGTGGAATAGCTCCAACTAGGAAGGGCAAATCTGGCGCCAGCCCTGGGGGTGACAAGGTTTAATTTGGGTTTCGGGGTTGTTAGAGAAAGGTGGGAAGGATCCATTTTTATCTTAAAAAAATGACATTGCCTACTTAGCCCAGATCTCCCTCTTCAGCCTACCCCCTTCCCCAATCCCAGGGACCTCACCATGTTGGAGGTAGCAGTTCTGATATGGAGAGACAAAAGAAGAAAGAATGAATGAAAATATATAGGTTGGGCTGCATTAAATAGCAGAAACAAATGTAAATCAACAGTGAGTCATCCGGATGGAAACAGCTCTGCAGCCCTTTGGCAAAGTATCAGAATTTTCACATATAACCTGATTTCATTTAGCTATGACCTTATAGAATTTAGACAGAATTGTACAGATTTTTGACATGTAAAAATGGTTATTAAGGGCAACTAGATATTTCTCACCTTCCTGCAGGCACTTCAAATATGTTGTATTCTGGTAGCTTCCAGTGGTAGTTTGTAGTAGTAGTAGTAGTAATAGTACTTATTAAGCACTTACTGTGCCTAATAGTCCGCTTTGGGGTTGAGGAATATTCTGGATGATATTGGATGCAAATTAGTTATGGGTATATACAGAGTTTCCCGTGGTCTTTCCTCTGCATCACCTGCCTCCTGAATGTTTTCCAGGCCATCATTATCAGCCCCAGCACCTCCTGGTGGGCCTGACTTAAACCCAGAGCCCCCAAATGCATCCTTCCTTCCTTTGTCTTCTTTTGGAACATTAACCTTTCCATCAACATCAGAGTCTTAACAAACCTTGGACCTGTTAAAAATGCTACAATGTTAGGACAAGCTCAAGTCACAAAATACTGTTCTATCATACTGGGTGCCAAACGGTCAAAATCGATTGCATTTCTGAGTGTCCTATCTTTCTGCAATCTCCTCCTTGTGTTCCTCATGAGTGGCTACATGGTAATGGTTCTACACCAACACCACAAGCGAGTCCAGCACATTCACAACATCAGCCTCTCCCCACAGTCCTCCCCAGAGACCAGGACCACCAAGACCATCTTACTCCTGGCCTCCTGTTTTATTGGCTTTTATTGTCTAGACTGCAGTATCACTCTGACTTCATATTTTATAAAGGAGAAAGATGTCCTGCTGGAGAGCATCACATTCCTTTTGGATACCTCTTACCCGACCTTATGCCCCTTGGTGCCTAGAATTCCTTAACTCCCATTCTCTCCTAGACCCCCTCCAATCTGGCTTCCGTCCCCTCCACTCTACCGAGACTGCTCTCTCTAAGGTCACCCATGACCTCCTTCTTGCCAAATCCAATGGCTCCTACTCCATTCTGATCCTCCTTGACCTCTCTGCTGCCTTTGACACTGTCGACCATCCCCTCCTCCTCCATACCTTATCTCACCTTGGCTTCACGGACTCTGTCCTCTCCTGGTTCTCCTCTTACCTCTCTGGCCGATCATTCTCGGTCTCCTACGCTGGAGCCTCCTCCCCCTCCCATCCTTTAACTGTTGGAGTTCCTCAAGGGTCAGTTCTTGGCCCTCTTCTGTTCTCCATTTACACTCACTCCCTCGGTGAACTCATCCGCTCTCACGGCTTTGACTACCATCTCTACGCAGATGACACGCAGATCTACATCTCCGCCCCTGTCCTCTCCCCCTCCCTTCAGGCTCGCATCTCCTCCTGCCTCCGGGACGTCTCCCCCTGGATGTCGGCCCGCCACCTAAAACTCAACATGAGCAAGACTGAGCTCCTCATCTTCCCTCCCAAACCCGGTCCTCTCCCAGACTTCTCTATCACCGTGGATGGCACGACCATCCTTCCCGTCCCGCAGGCCCGCAATCTCGGTGTCATCCTTGACTCGTCCCTCTCGTTCACCCCACACATCCTATCTGTTACCAAGACCTGCCGGTTTCACCTCTACAATATCGCCAAGATCCGCCCTTTCCTCTCCACCCAAATAGGCTACCTTACTATTACGGGCTCTCGTTATATCCCGGCTAGACTACTGTGTCAGCCTTCTCTCTGACCTCCCTTCCTCCTCTCTCGCCCCGCTCCGGTCTATTCTTCACTCTGCTGCCCGGCTCATCTTCCTGCAGAAACGATCTGGGCATGTCACTCCCCTTCTTAAACAACTCCAGTGGTTGCCTATCGACCTCTGCTCCAAACGAAAACTCCTCACTCTAGGCTTCAAGGCTCTCCATCACCTTGCCCCTTCCTACCTCTCCTCCCTTCTCTCTTTCTACCGCCCACCCCGCACGCTCCGCTCCTCTGCCGCCCACCTCCTCACCGTCCCTCGGTCTCGCCTATCCCGCCGTCGACCCCCGGGTCACGTCCTCCCGCGGTCCTGGAACGCCCTCCCTCCTCACCTCCGCCAAACTGATTCTCTTTCCCTCTTCAAAACCTTACTTAAAAATCACCTCCTCCAAGAGGCGTTCCCAGACTGAGCTCCTCTTCCCCCTCTACTCCCTCTGCCATCCCCCCTTTACCTCTCCGCAGCTAAAGCCTCATTTTCCCCTTTTCCCTCTGCTCCTCCACCTCTCCCTTCCCATCCCCACAGCACTGTACTCGTCCGCTCAACTGTATATATTTTCGTTACCCTATTTATTTTGTTAATGAATTGTACATCGCCTTGATTCTATTTAGTTGCCATTGTTTTTACGAGATGTTCTTCCCCTTGACGCTGTTTAGTGCCATTGTTCTTGTCTGTCCGTCTCCCCCGATTAGACTGTAAGCCCGTCAAACGGCAGGGACTGTCTCTATCTGTTGCCAACTTGTTCATCCCAAGCGCTTAGTACAGTGCTCTGCACATAGTAAGCGCTCAATAAATACTATTGAATGAATGAATGGTGCTGATGAGGAGGGACCCTCGTATTTCCAGACCTCCATGCCTCCTTGAAAAGGTTAGAAGCTGTTCTTCACTCCTGGAGCCTGGGACTGAACAGACCTCCTCCCAGACCTGTATCCAGGCCAGGTTCCCTCTTTAAAAGTGAAGTTGCAAATTGCCCGAGGCACTTCATGTCCCCAGAGGCAAGGACATCTGGAATTTGAAAATAGAAAACCAATATGCCACTTTTCTCTTTCTCTCACTCTTTCTCTATTTCTCTCCCTCATTCTTTCCCTCTCTGTCTTGTTCCGTTTCTCTCTAGTTCAGTTTGGATGCGCATTTGTTCTATGCATCTACAGAGTGACAGTAATCCTCCCCTTCCTCCTGTCCATTCCCATTTCCTTCTCATTATTCCTTCCCATCTTGCTCAGGATATAGACCACCAGTCTCTACCTGTAAAGCTCCCATCTTTTTCCCCACTTCTAAAATCCCACAAAAATCTAATGCCAAGAGGTTAAGAGGATACAGGAAGTTTCACTGTTCTTGGCAGTGAAGTTGAATATTAATGATAAGAGGAGGAGCAAGATGATTGTATAAATTGGAGCAGCTCCAAATGTAAGAATTGCAAATGTAAGAATTGTATGAATTGGAGCAGCAGGAGAAGCAGCGAGGCCTGGTGGATACAGCACGGGCCTGCAAGTTGGAAGGACCTGGGTTCCAGTATCGGCTCTGTTTTTTGTCTGCTGTGTGACCTTGGGCAAGTCTTTTTACTTCTTTGTGCCTCAGTTATCTCATCTGTAAAATGGACATGTAGATTGTGAACCCCATGTGGGACAAGAACTGTGTCCAATCTGATTACATTATACCCTAGCATTTAGGAAAGTGCCTGGCACATAAGTGCTTAACAAATACCATAAAAATTGCAGGAAAAGGCAAAATGAGGGATGGACATGAAAAGCCCTGGCCTGGGAAAACCATCTGGGCAAACTGGAGACAGCAAGACCTTATGAATCCCAAACTGGAATGTCCTTGATGTGATCACCTGGTCTATTCTCCTGTCTCTAGCCAAGACAGAACCAAAGCCCTATAAGGCAGGAGTGGCTTCAGCACTATAAACTATACTATAAACTATAGACTGTAAGCATATTGTGGGCAGGGAATGTGTCTGTTATATTGGTACTCTCCCAAGGGCTTAGTACAGTACTCTGCACACAGTAAGCACTCAATAAATATGATTAATATACACTCACTTTACTTGTTACTTCCCAGATTGCACACTTCAGTCTTCCCAAATGAATCATCTTACAGTTGCCACACTCTGGACTTTCCTGCCTCTAACTGCTTGCTCATGTCTTTCTTTATCCTTACCTGGAACTCCATGCCTCTCCAGGCCACTGATCTCCCCATCTTCCAAATCCTCCTATAATCCCATTTCCACCACAGGATACCCCCAAACATTTCCACCTTCACAAATCATATCAGTCCAACAGTCATTTCCCTATTGCTCAGATCCCAAGAGCTTCCTCTCCCTGTTCCATATTCGCCAATGACACCTATGGTTTTAGGTCCAAATGTGGAGCAGATTTAGTTGTTAGTTCACTGACCTCGATAACCTAATAAAGACATTTGTTGTTAGAATACAATCAACTTCATTGGTTGGGTACCCTGCAGTAGCCTCTCTGCAATCCTTTCTCCACAGACCTCTCTCTGCAGACTGCTCTCTACCAGCTGCTCTCTACCACACTCAAAGTCACATTTTCATTACCTGTGGCTTTCACGAGCATCACTGAGTGGTTGGAATAATGCTGGTCATTTCCTTTCCCATCACCCAGTCTACTGTGCAGATGTAATGTGCTCTTGTATCTTATATACTCTTGGCATGACCATTCACATGTGTCTCTTGACACCTAAGAATAGTCATCATGGTGAGCCCATAGGTCAGCTTCTGGGTGGTTAGTTTTACCTTTATTTTAGTGGGACTTCTTGCTAGTACCACCTAGATTTATTCATTCAATTGTATTTATTGAGTACTTATTGTGTGCAGAGCACTGTATTAAACACTTGAAGAGTAAAATAAAATGATAAGCAGACACATTCCTGCCCACATCAAGTTTACAGTCTAGAGGGGGTGACAGACCTAGAGGCCTCTTGTATAGCCTCCAGGCATCTGTTATATGTTTTGTAGCCAATCTGCTTTATTGTCATTATCTTGTGGAGCTGGTTACCTTGGTAATGCTACCCTTTGCCCTATCACTCTCCCCCCACCAGTAGTGCCTCAACCTTCTCCCTTTCATTCCCCAATAATTATCAATTCCCTAAGGACAGGGATCATTTCTACTAATCCCATTGAATTTTCCCAAGTAATAATAATAATAATTATGGTATTTGTTAAGCGCTTACTATGTGCTTACTAAGCTTACTAAGCTCTGGGGTAGATATAGAGTAATCAGAATGTCCCACGTGGGGCTCACATATTTTAATCCCCATTTTTACAGATGAAGTAACTGAGGCACAGAGAAGCTAAATGACTTGCCCAAGGTCACATAGCAGACAAGTGGCAGAGCAAGAATTGGAACCCACCACCTCTGACTCCCAAGCCTGCACTCTTTCCACTAAGCCACAGTGCTTCTCCTCAATAAATACTATTGATTGATTTAACTTAAAATGTGTGCTTATATCAGTGTACTTCAAAACTTCACTTAGTCATTTGCTTTGCTTTCCCGGTGAGTTGTAGTATAGAGAACACAGAGACCAGTGCTCACTCCAAGTCAGGCAACTTTAATTCAACTCCCCCCCTGGAGGGCTCAACAGAGGACCACCAGCACAGACACTGAAGGTGTCCACAAACTGAGAGTGTGGTGCTTGCAAGGGATGGGTTTTAACACATACTTTCATTTTTAAAATCCCACCCCTGCCTGACACAGTGAGCTCCCCTTGGCCCTCCCCAAGATGCTCCTCCAGAAGTGAACCCTCATTAGTTCCCGTGCTGTCAGTTGGGTTCTGAGGCTTCTCACTGGTGGTTGAGCAGGTAGTTGGCATCCCTCGTTCCCCAGTAATCTCCGTTGGTCACTCTTAGTCCCTCCTCCAACAGTCAGATGATCTCCACCTCAAGGTCTGGTCCTCCATCTTGGAGCCATGAAGAGATGGGTACAGGCCAGGGTCGCCCCCAAAATACCAAGGCATTGGGGAAACATGGGGCACTAGGGTCAATGCCAAGATGGGATAGGGAGTGGATTGGAGGTGTCCTGCAGCAGCAGTGGCTTCAGAAGCATTCTAGGGCTGGGACTGGGGGATGCACCGTGACACCTTGCTGTCAGGATGTGTGTGTAGGAAGGGGGCTCTGGTCCTGGGCCTCTGGAGCCAGTCATACAGGGGAGCCAGGCCCCGGGCATGGTAGAGGGTGGAGGTGCTGCTTGTGGGCACGGAGACTCCTGCTGCACCCCATGGAGGGTGCCACAGATGAGAAAGGGTGGGGGAGAGGAGTGGTGGTGGCGGCCGGTCTGTTAGCTGCCGGGCCACCTCAGGCTGCAGGGGCGACAATGCGGCTTGAATCTCCATTCCCACACCATGGAGCTCAACCCAGACCACATTTTGGAGCTGGGGAGGGGAAGAAACAGCAGAAAAACTGCTGTGGCACTCAGAGGCCCTTTGTGTGGGGCTCTGAGTTGGAAGTAGCCCAGGGCTTAGACATGGAGCCTAAGCCTGAGGAGGGCAAGGGTAATGCACTCATTAATTCATTTATTCGTTTTTCCATTGTTTAGCCTACTTGTAAATAATGTGTGTCGCTTTTTCCCTTAACCCCTGCTCCATCATGGGGAAGCTTCCCTTCATCCTTGACTTATTCCTGAACCAGTCACTGCTGCCCCTTGCCATCACTGAAACCTGGTCCAGCCCAGCAGACAAGGTCTCTCCTGCTGCTCTCTCCAGTGGGAAACTCATCTTTTCCCACTCCCCAGATTCACTGGGAAAGGAGGAGGTGTTGGCTTCCAACTCGTGCTCCATTACCTCTTTTGCACCTTTCCACCTTCCCCACCCCTTTCTTTCCCTTCCTTTGAAGCCCATATCACCTGCCTCTACCATCCATTCCAGATTCAGTGGTAACCTACCATTCCCTAGGTCCCACCTCCAACTTTTTTTAACCATTTTGATACCTTTTTCACATTCTTTCTCTCTCCATCCCTACATTAATCCTTGGGGATTTCAATATCCACCTAGATGTTCCTGACGAACATTCCGCTGCCCGTTTTCTATCACCCCTCAACTCCACTGACCTCTTGTTTCACCCCAGCTCACCCACTGACCAACTTAGACACATGATCGATCTCATCATCTCTAGCCACAGCACAATCTCTACCTTCATCAACTCTGAAATATCTCTACTTGACCAAAACCCCCTCACTTGCCTTCTCTCCCACACACCTTCTCCCTACAAATCTGGCTGTTCCCCCAGAGAGACTTCTGATCTTCTGACACCATCCAATTTTCTCAAGATGTAATAATAATACTGATGGTATTTGTTTAGTGTTTACCATATGCCAGGCACTGTACTAAGTGCTGTGGTGGGTACAAACAAATGAGGTTGGACACAGTCCCTGTCCCACATGGGGCTCACAATCTCAATCCCCATTTTACAGATGACCTTGACTTGTCAAGTTCACACAGCAAACAGGTGGTGAAGCTGGGATTAGAACCCACAACCTTCTAACTCCTAGGCCCATGCTCTAGAGTGATGCTGGCAGAAATCTAGGTAACAGGCCAACTTTCTCTACTCCCAGTCCCATAGCACTTATGTATGCATCTGTAATTTGTTTATTTCTATTAATATCCATCTCCCCCTCTAGACTGTAAGCTTGTTGTGGTCATGGAATGTGTCTGTTAGTTGCTGAACTGGTTTTTCCCCAGTGCTTAGTACAGTGCTGTGCATACAGCACTCAATAAATACAGTTGGCTGACTGACTGTCCTTGAGTTAGATTTCAAACTCCTTGAGAACAGGGACGGTGTGTTTTTCTTGTTTTTGTCTCCCGAGCACTTTATCCTTTGCTCTGTAGAAAGAAGGTGCTTAAAATACTATTGTTTAATTGTTTAATTAATGAGGATTGGCTTTTTAATTACTGGAGACAGTTCCACAAAGGATTATCATTTTGAACTACAGACCAGTTTTTCTGGGAAAACCCCTCGAGATTAACAGATAAAAGGCCTCCTTATCCATTGTCTAAGTGGTTTAAACTAGGTAGTCACTGGCTTAGCAACGAAGGAGCAAAACTGGGGAAGAGGGAGGGTGGGGCATTCGGTGATCCCAATGCCTCTCTACCCACAGCATACTGCGTGTCCCTCTTCCTCGACACAACAGACCCAGAACTCCCCTGCACCTCATTTTTGTCTCCCGGAGAGACAGTAGCTGCAGCAAGACACCCCCGAAGCCTCCCTGCACCCTCTCCACCTGGCTGGGAGGAGCTGTGTCAGAGCAGCAAGCCATCAGGGATGAGGAGGGATACTATTTTGATTTTTTCAGAAACAGTCTCTGTCTCAGCCTCTGTATTCCACTATGATTTTACTGTGTTAGAAGATTGGTTCCTGTACACAGGATCTGACTGATCAGAAGATTTATCAGTCAGAGTTAGCCACTCATGAGTGTGTTGTAAATCAACCCCTTCAACTAGGTGGATGATCAGATAGGGACTCCCAGGGTCAACCATAATCCAATTAAATCCCGGCCCCACCCCCCTTATGTATTTATCTATAATTGATTTATTCATATTAATTTCTGTCTCCCCCTCTGAAAGTTCACTGTGGGCAGGAAATGTGTGTCTCATATTGCTATACTGTATTCCCCCAAGCACTTAATACAGTGCTCTGCACACAGTAAGCACTCAATAAATACGACTGACTGTAGTTTAGGCAATTCACACCCACAGCGAGTACCTTTTGCAAACCATGTGCAAAGTGGTGGAAAATCAGTTGCATGGCCTTTAGAAAAGTAAAAATAATAATTGTGGTACTTGTTAAGTGCTTACTGTGTGCCAGGCACTGTACTAAGCGCTGCTTGCTTTAGTGGAAAGAGCATGGACTTGGGAGTCGGAGGACATGCGTTTTAATTTCAGCTCTGCCACTTGTCTGCTGTGTGACCTTGGCCAAACCACTTAACTTCTCTGTGCCTCAGTTACCTCATCTGTAAAATAGGGATTAAGACATTCAGCCCCATTTGGGAAAACCTAGGAGAAGCAGCGTGGCTTAGGGGAAAGAACCCAGGCTTGGAATCAGATGTCATGGGTTCTAATCCCGGCTCCGCCACTTGTCAACTATGTGAGCATGGGCAAATCACTTCACTTCTCTATGCCTCAGTTACCTCATCTGTAAAATGGGGATGAAGACTGTGAGCCTTACTTGGGACAACCTGATCATTTTGTATCTACCCCAGCGCTTAGAACAGTGCTTGGCACAGAGTAAACGCTTAACAAATACCAACATTAATTACTGGGAGCCATTAATTAAAACGAGTGCTACTTCTCACATGCTCAAGTATAACCCTCAGGCATTTTCTGCTGTACTTGTGCTTAGTCAATTTTCTCCCACCTTTATGTCGCTATCTGTTGCCAAATTGTACTTTCCAAGCACTTAGTACAGTGCTCTACACACAGTAAATGTCCAATACATAAGATTGAATGAATGAATGAATGAATGAATGAATGAATCAGTACCTTTCTTGTTCCTAAAATTTCTACAATACATTTGATCTAGTTCAGTACAAAGCCTAGGTTTGAACTCTGTATTTAAAAGAAAATTTGGAGAATCTGAGGAGAGTCCAGAGAAGAGTGACAAGTGTTAGAAAGTGTGCTCTTAGGGAAAGTGGAAAGAAATTCATTCATTCATTCTATCTCCCTTCCTTCCTTCCTCTACCCTTCCTTCCTCATTTTCATTCTTCTTTTTTCCTTTTCTCCTTTCTCTTTTCCTTTCATTCATTCTTTCATCCTTTCATTTTATCCTTTCATTCATTCAGTGGTTTGAGTACCTACTGCGAGCAAAATATTGTACAAAGTACTGAAGAAGAATACAATAAAGAATGAATATAACTCTGGCCTTAAGATGCCTCACAACTCTAAAGATCTAGAAATGGGAGTGTTCAACCTAAAGAAGGAAAATCTGAGGAGTTACAGAATGCTGAACAAATTGTTCTCCATTTTCCCAGAGGAACAGAGAGGAAATAAATTCAAGTTGCAACTACAAAGAATTAGTGTATACAATAGGAAGAACTTCCTAGATATCATGGAGATTATTCCCTGGAAGGTGTGAAGCTTTCAACCTGGAAATCTTAAACATTCCCTGTTGAATACAAGAGCTGTTGACCTTTGGAAGCTCTTTCTAATGTTAAACTCCCTGACATCCTATTATTCAGTTCAATTCATGCCCTAATCTGGAGTGCATCTTGCAATAAATTCCCTTCTTCTCTGCCCAAACCTATGTATTTTATATAGAAGAATATTCTTCCCAACATGGTGATGTAGAGATGCTACCTTGAATTTCCTTTTTCCCCTTCATAGCCCTAATCCAGGGTGGTTGGTGGTGGGGCAGAGAGGGGAGGGAAAGAAGGTTAAAAAGAGAGTTATCCTTCCCCATCTTTCTCTAACATGAAAAACTGGGACAAATAAAATCAGGAATGAAAAAGCACACTTTGAAGACCAGGTGCTTTAGAAGTCATAGATATTATGATGCTATCATATCAGAGTCTTTAATTTTACTCTTTGTATGTAACCACATTGAAATGATGAATTAGTTTAATTAAGAATAATTTTTTAAACATTGAAAATAGAATTTGCTTCCTTGGGACTCCATGAATCACTTGATTTCATTGTATATTTCTTACCAAATGCATGACTTTTGTTGAATCGCAGCCATGTCGACAAGGTTTCCAGAGCAAGTGTTGGTCTAGACTCCCCCTGTGAAGATCTTTATAGATTCAGTAAAACTATTAGAAACACAGATTCTTCATAGAGAGCTCAGGATAACTCCTTCCAGGGAAACTTAGACTGGTGAAATGGAGCCAACTCTCCTCCCTGGTGCTGACCTGATACCTATGTATGAACAGACTTCCCAAGGAAATTGAGAATTTGGCATTATGGGTGATCTTTGAATGGATTACAAGATAGGGAGCCATATTATCTGGATGGTTGAAGCATTTGTTGGGATGGAGTTAGAAGGTGGGACACTATAACCTCTTGAGATCCCTTCCATCTTATAGTTTTGGAATTATATAGCTGCCCAAAGAACCCCTGGTTTACAAAGACTAGAAAGTCAAGTTTTACATGTCCAAAACTGAGCTCCTTATCTTCCCTCCCAAACCCTGTCCTCTCCCTGACTTCCCTGGCACTGTGGATGGCACAACCATCCTTCCCGTCTCACAGGCTCACAACCTTGGTGTCATCCTTGACTCAGACTCAGAATGAATGTGTCTCATTCACCCCACACATCTATTCCATCACCAAAACCTGCCTGTCTCACCTTCACAACATCACCAAGATCTGCCCTATCTTCTCCATCCAAACTGCTACCTTGCTGATACAATCCCTCATACTATCCCGAATGGATTATTGCATCAGTCTTCTCTCTGATCTCCCATCCTTCTGTCTCTCCCCATTTCAGTCTAAGTTTCACTATGCTGCCTGGATTTTCTTTCTACAGAAACGCTCTGGGCATGTCACTTCTCTCCTCAAAAACCTCCAGTGGTTTCCTATCAACCTTTGCATGAAACAAAAACTCCTTACTCTTGGCTTCAAAGCTCTCCATTACCTTGCCCCCTCCTTCCTCATCTCCCTTCTCTCTTTCTACTGCCCACCCCATACACTCTGCTCCTTTGCCGCTCACCTCCTCACTGTCCCCATTCACGCCTATCCTGCCGTCGACCCCTGGCCCCCGTCCTACTTCTGTCCTGGAATGCCTTCTCTCCTCAAGTCTGCCAAACTAGCTCTCTTCCCCTCTTAAAAGCCCTATTGAGAGCTCACCTCCCCTAAGAGGTCTTCCCAGATTGAGCTCCCTCTTTCCCTCTGCTCCCCCTTCCCCTCCCCCTCTGCTCTTCCCCCTTCCCCTCGCCTCAGCACTGTGCTCATTTGTATGTATTATTTATTACCCTATTAATTTTGTTAATGAGGTGTACATCCTCTTGATTCTTTTTACCTTGATGATATTGTCTTGTTTTGTTTTGCTCTGTTTTGCTCTGCTGTCTCCCCCGTTTAGACTGTAAGCCCGTCATTGGGCAGGAATTGTCTCTAACTGTTGCCGAATTGTACATTCCAAGCGCTTAGTACAGTGCTCTGCACATAGTAAGTGCTCAATAAATATTATTGAATGAATGAATGAATGAATGCATGAATAAATGAGAAAGTTCCAGGCAGGCTTGAAAAGAAAGATAGACTCATCTACCTACTCAAGAATCATGGATTTTCTTATTCTTTATGAAATGCCTATAAGATGATGAACTAAAATTTATACACCTCCAAAGAAATGTTCATTGTAGCCTCTGAAGCTCTAGAGAGACTCGGGTAATGAGGAATTAAGTGTATTGTGTTTATTGTATTTATTTAGAGAAGCAGCGTGGCTCAGTGGAAAGAGCACGGGCTTGGGAGTCGGAAGTCATGAGTTCGAATCTCGGCTCTGCCACTTGTCAGCTGTTTGACTGTGGGCAAGTCACTTCACTTCTCTGTGCCTCAGTTACCTCATCTAATAATGTTGGCATTTGTTATGCACTTACTATGTGCCGAGCACTGTTCTAAGCGCTGGGGTAGACACAAGGGAATCAGGTTGTCCCATGTGGGGCTCACAGTCTTAATCCCCATTTTACAGATGAGGTAACTGAGGCACAGAGAAGTTGTGACTTGCCCACTGTCACACAGCTGACAAGTGGCGGAGCCGGAATTTGAACTCATGACCTCTGACTCCAAAGCCCGTGCTCTTTCCATTGATCCATGCTGCATCTGTAAAATGGGGATTAACTGTGAACCTCATGTGGGACAACCTGATGACCTTGTATCTACCTCAGTGCTTAGAACAGTGCTCGGCACATAGTAAGCACTTAACAAATACCAACATTATTATTATTATTATTCTTTCAAAGCCTCTGGGACCGCAGATGCTTATTAATTAGGGACAGTGTGTCGCTAACTTGTGGGGACAAGTTTTTGGGGAGATTAGAGGAACAGCAGTTCCCCTAAAGGTGAGGATCATCCCTGCCTGAAACCCCATCAAAGCCACTGTTCCTTAGACAGCAGGAAACAGACAATGTTGAATGTTGTATAATCTTCATTTCCCTTCTGAATTGTAGAGGGAGGAAATAATGTGACACAGTTTCTTAATGTTGTTCAATAGCTTCTGAATCTCATGCACATGAGATCATGAATGTGCATTTCAGTTCCAGGATTAATATTATCTTTGGAAAACTGGGCTTTGACTATGCCCACATTCTCATACTCCACTCACCTCCCATGATCCTCATCACCTCATATCAGAAGGTGGATTCACTGAGTGTGCAGCATTCTGCTATGCACATGGGAAAGTATAACAAAAGCAGAATACATATTCCCAGTCCATAAGGACCTTCAGTCTAATGGTGGGAGCAGGCAAATAAAAATGAGGTACAAGTCATATGGGTAAGAGGATATAATGAGAACTAATTCAAATATATCAGGCTAAATCTAAACCTGCATATAAACACCACATATTATATATGCTTATGTCTCCCCATCTTTATAAACATTCCCTTGACCTCATGGCTCCCTCCAGTTACCATTCCATCTTCCTCTTACGATTCCTCTCCAAACTCCTTTGAGTGAATTGTCTACACCCTCTGCCTCCACTTCCTCTCCTCCAATTTTTTCCTTGATCTCCTCCCGTCTGGCTTCCACCCCCTTCACTCCAAAGAAACTAGCCTCTCAAAGGTCACAGTGATCTCCTTTTTGCCAAATCCAATGGCCTCTACTCCATCCCTCCTTGACTTTCCAACTGCCTTCAACACTGATGACCACTCCCTTCTCCTGGAAACATTATTCAATCTTGTCTTCACTGACAATGTCTTCTCTTGTCCGCCTCCTATCTCTCTGGTTACCCCTTCCCAGTCTCTTTCACAGGCTTCTCCCTCCCACCCTTTAACTGTGGGACCCTCACAGGGCTCAATTGGGGTCCTATCGATTCTCCATTTTACATTTACTCCCTTGGAGATTCTCATCTGCTCCCATGGCTTCAACTACCATCTCTACGCAGATGATCTTTCTCCTTCTCTGCATACTTGTATTTCTTCTTACCTTAAAGGTATCTCTTCTTGGATATCCTGCCCACACTTCAAACTTAACATGAATGAAACATAACTCCTCATCTTCCCACCCAAACCCCATCCTTTCCCTGACTTTCCCATCCCAGCAGATCTCCAAATTTACAATTATTCACAGTAGAGAAAGGAACCAGGAGCACAGAAAATCCAAATAGAGGGTAGTCACCAGCCATTCCTCTCTGTTCCTGAATAGGAAATATGGAAAACTAAGAGAATCAGCTGCAGGTCCCATAAGGTGAGCTCTTTGGAAGTGGGAAGGGTAGAGAAAGAAGGTCTCTAAAATGCTTTGGAAAAGTGCAAAGAGAATATAAGAATACTAGTAATTCCACTGTAGAATCCATGTCAGCAGTTCATCTCAGACTGGGGCAACAAGATGATTGAAGGCACAGTGTGATGGATGTCTTCCTTAGTATCTATCCTAATGGGTAGAGATGCTTTCCCACTAATACCACAGGAGGAATTGCTTATTCATGAATAATCCCAGCCCTTATGAAACCTAATGATGTCCTTGCCTTGTCTTCCTTCCTGTGGTAATAAATTCCAAATATTTACCCTTCACTTTGTAAAATGTTTCCTTTGGTTTGTTTTGAATTTACTATCTGTTGGGACATTAACTAAACAATGATTCTATATTCACCCTGCCCACACACTTTATGATTTAATGGAGTCTTTCACAGAGAATGGTGGGTGAGCCTTGGGTTTAGAGAGTAGGGCTGTAAAGGGCTAAGCTCCTTGAAGGCAGGGATCATGTATACTACTTTACTGTACTCTCCCAACATTTTACTAAAGTGTTATGCCTAGAGTAGATGCTCAAGAAATATTATTGATTGATATATACACACACACTCACACATAAACATACTCTTCCATAATATGGATGATCTCCTCTTCTCTTGTAAACCTTTGGATTTGACTTTGCTCGTTCCTCACCCTGAGGGAAAATAGAAGCCTTCAGGAGGATGAAAGAGGCCCTTCAGCTAATTATTGTGGGAAACTGACAGAGTGCCTATAAATTGTCTATAGATTGTGCAGATCTGGTTTTCCAAGATACAACTTAGATCAGTGTCAGGGAGAAATTCTTGTCCCCTCAGGGCCTGCTCAAAAGTGAATGGGAGAATGAAATTGGGGATAATAATTAGTTATGATGAACAAACTGACTTTGTTCCCCCTTGGGATACATGACAACCCAGTGGAAAAATCACAGTCCTGGAAGTCAGGTGATGTGGGTTCTAAGCCCAACTCCACCACTTCCCTGCTGTGTAACCTTTGGTAAAGTCAATTTCTCCATATCTCAGTATCCTCATCTGTAAAATGGAGATAAAATACTTATTTTTCTCCCTATCAGACTGTGAGCCTTATGTGGTAAAGGGACTGATTGGCTTGATTATCTTGTTTCTGCACCAAACTTAGTACAGTGCCTGATATATTTTAAGTGCTTAACAATCACCACTAAGGACAGGGCAAGAGTCAGGAGGTTTCAATTTCAGAGTAAAGTTTTAGTTTGACATGAGTGAGAGTCTTTTTGCTTGTAGAAGAATAGAACATATCCTCAGGGTTATAAGTCTAACCTAAGACCATCATTCTCTGCAACTGGAGATACATTTTCCAGACCAACACCTCCCTGTCCCGAGGCTCTTGTGACCAGCCCAGAGCCCTGGAGTCTCTGTTGAATGCCATTTCACCCCACTCTGGCTTCCGAATCACTAAGTCAAAGATTCCCCTCATTTATCTACTTACTAGTTAATTTCATATCCACCAACATTTGAAGCAGCGTGGCTCAGTGGAAAGAGCTTGGGCTTCGGAGTCAGAGGTCATGAGTTCGACTCCCGGCTCTGCCACTTGTCAGCTGTGTGACTGTGGGCAAGTCACTTAACTTCTCTATGCCTTAGTTCACTCATCTGTAAAATGGGGATTAAAAGTGTGTGAGCCCCTCGTGGGACAACCTGATTACTCTGTATCTCCCCCACCGCTTAGAACAGTGCTCGGCACCTAGTAAGCATTTAACAAATACCAACATTATTGTATTTCTACCTCCTTTCAACCTTGTTTAACAAATGTATTTTCATCCAGAGAGTCTCTTTGCCTTCACCATTATATTGTAAACCCCTTAAAGGCATTCCTAAGAAACAGGCAGTGATGTTCCTTTCCCTGGAGGAATGGAAATGGGGAGATCCAGGGTTGGACAAACTTCCATTATATTGAGAAAATTCCCAAGAAATTAGGGCACTGGTTAGAATTTTCAGTAGATTGTCAAGAGGAGGGAGTTTCTGCAGATTGATGATGTCACATATTTAAATTAAATCCAAGGTAGATTTCCTGGCTTTCCCCTCTCTAGGACACAATGGGTCACTCAGCAGGTTACAGAACATTTTCCCTATATGGTTTCTGGCCTCAGTTCACCCCACAAATGTGGTCTTGACCCAGCAACCTCTTCAATGCCCTTTTGATGTCCTTGTTCCTCAATGTGTAGGTCAGGGGTTGAGCACAGGAGTGACAGTGGTGTACAAGAGGGTGAGGAACTTGCCCTGCTCCTGGGAGGAGCTGGTGTGGGGCAGAATGTACATGTAGATGATCGTTCCAAAAAACAAGGATGCCACAGTGAGCTGAGATCCACAGGTCTCAAAGGCCTTTCGCCTCCCGGTGCCTGACTTGATTTTCAGGACAGCTCTGGTGATGGCACAGGAAGAGGCCAGGAGGAGAGAGGCAGGCATCATGAGAATGAGGACCCTAAAAGCAAACACTGTGGCTCCACTCCAGCGTGTGTCCACAAAGGCCATTTTAATCAGGGCTGGGACTCCATATATGAAGTGGCCCACCTGCCGGTGGCCACATCGGGGAAGAACCAGAGCAATGGTGCTCAACACCAGGGAGTTGGTGAGCCTGCAAAGCCAGGCCACACCCACCAGCCACCAGCAGAGACCAGGGTGCTTGAGAACAGTATAATGAAGAGGGTGGCAAACGGCAGCATAATGATCATAGGCCATGGTGGCCAGGAGGATGCACTCAGTAGAACTCAACATCAAGGCTACGTAGAGCTGAATTACACAACCCCTGTAGCTGATAGTCTTCTCTGGCCCTCCCAAGTTCCACAGCAGCTGGGGGATGATGTAAGTGCTTAAGGCAGCATCGATGAAGGAGAGGTGGCACAGGAAGAAATACATGGGTGTGTGGAGTCGGGGATCCAAACTGGACACTAGGATGATGGCCTTGTTGCCCATTAGGTTCAGGAGGCAGAGGAGCAGGATAACCCCAAATAACAAGACCTGCAGGGTGCCTTGGTCAGTGAAGCCCACCAGGATGAAGTCCGTTAGAGAGCTCCCACTGGCTCCGCTCAGCATTTCTCCCCTGCTGGGAGAGAAAGAAAACATCCACAGAGTGGATCATACATTAACAGATAGAAGAGCTACTATACATGAGCCAGCTTCTTTTCAAATCCTGATATGAAAATGAGGCCTCTTGGCTTGATGAATACTTTTTCAGTCCAGTTGAGGGGATTCATGAGATACTTCAAAAGGAACATTCTATTTAGCTTCATTCATTCATTCATTTAAACATATTTATTGAGTGATTAAATAGTCCTCCTCCTACTAGGTACATCGAACTCTTGGCACCTAGGCTTGCATTTTATAAGGGCACAGTCCAGAGATATGAAGTGCATGTGTTTTGTATAGGGACAGGTAAAGAGAGAATCAGAAGGAGAAGAGAGCACATGGAAGAGGGAAAGGTATTGAAATAACCACCATACTTTAATAAATTTGTCGTCGTTTAGAATCTAATTACATTACACTTTCTTCATTCACTACAGCACCTAAGCCTATCAGTACCTACACAACTGATTTTTGCAGAAGCTGATAAGTGTTATCTTTCATTCCATATACAGCCTAAGAAAATATAACGTAGATTATGTGATCTAGTGAAAAGAGCATGGGGCTGGGAGTCATAAGATGCCAACTTTGCTACTGGCCTATTGTTTGACCTTGGTCAAGTGACTTAACTGCTCTGTTTTCTCTTCTGAAAAATGTCTGTTCTCCTTCCTTCTTAGACTGTGATCTCCATGTTGGAAAGGGGCTGTGTGTGATCTAATTGTCTTTTATCAACCCTAGAGGTTGGTAAATAAAGAATTTTCAAATATTACATTATTTGTGGGAATGAAGCATTATCTAGGACAGATGGAGTGGCGGGGTGGGGGGGAACGTAGAAAGGGTGGTGGGGGAGACCCCTGCTAGGATGGGAATCAGATGATTAACATCCACTGATGAGTAGTGTGACTTGTACAAATAATTTAAATAAGCCTCTCGGAATTCCAGTTCCCCCATCTGTAAAGTAAATGGAAGAATCTCAACTTCACAGGAAGGCAGTGTGGCTCACTGGGAAAAAGTGAAACCAAACAAGATGGCTAATACCTTCATGACGTGCCTTCATGAGACACCTGTTGATAAGTAAAATAAATATATCTTCTATAGACATCATGGAATATTTAGAGAGAAATATGGAGGAGCTACCTCAGCTAGTCCCCATAAAGAGCAAAAAAATGGCTATTTTGCAAAGCTTGAATTCACTTTCTCCTAGAGCCATGCAAGGTGTAGATGAATGTCAGTGACCTTTTGGTATTTAGGCAGTAGAACATTTCTGAAATAATATGACTTAAGGCAAGGAATAAGTAACAGATATGAAAAGTCAAAAAGGAGGAGAGGATTGCCCCGCTTCCAGTACTGATCTTTTGTTTTCTTTCCCTCTTCTGATCCCAAAAGGAGCCAATGTAAATGTTCCTCATCTATGAAATGAACTTGAATCCCATATGGGATCATGATTGTCCTGTCTGATGGTCTTGCATTTTCCCAAAACTTTAGCACGGAGTGAACATTTAATAAACCCCATAATTATATGAAAGAAGCATGTAATCAGACTTCTAACAAAGAACAGGACATAGTACTTAAGGATTTGTGACCCTAAGGAAGTTTTCAAGAGCATGTACCGAAGGTGTATGTGATGATGATGGCATTTGTTGAGCGCTTACTATGTGTATATGTGTGTATGCTTTGGCATACCCAACACAGACCTCCCGTACACACAACGGATGTTCATGCTGAGAAAGAATGCATTAACCTTTAAAACATTCATGAAAATTATGGAATAACAGTGATTTTATACTAAGTCCAAGGTGACAACTGCCCACTCTATTAAAAAAAATCTGGAATATGCTACCATACCCAATGAGGTGTAGCATAGAAAACAAAGAAACAACACCTCCCTCCAGTTCTCTTTTTTCTCTTCAAATGCCGTTGAGTCGTTTCTGACCCATAAAAACTCCATGAAGACACCCGTTTCAGAACGTCCCATCTTCTCTCATAAAGTCGTTTTGGTGTGTATCCATAGAGTTTTCTTGGTGAAGATACAGATGGGGTTTACCATTGCCTTCTTCAGTGCAATAAAAACTTGAGTCTCTATCATTGTCTTTGATCAACGTTTTGATCACTTGATCACCCACCTGTGACTTTTTCCCATGCTGCTGCTGTCCAGCACAGTTGAATTGACTTTGTCTGACCCTTCAGTTTAGGCCTTACCATTATTGGTTACCCTATATGGCATAGTTCTATGCTTCATCAGGATATGCAAACTTTCCTGCCATGATAAGGCATTGATTCACAAGACAGCTTCCCATGTCAGGCATCTTTAATCCCACTCCCCCTCCTGTGAGGGCTCAACCCACTACAGTCAGGCCCCGAAGCTGAGCAGACCATGAACTGAGTGCTAGCCACTCACATGGGAGGCTTTAACACATCCTTTCATTTACATTAACCTGGCCCAGGCTGACGTGGTCAGTTCCACTTGGCCCTCCCAAACATGCTCTCATGGGAGCAAACTCTCTTTAGACAAGCTGTGAGTTATGTGCCAGGGTTTCTCATTGCTGGTTGAGCAGGGAGTTGGCATCCTTAGTTCTCCAATTGTCCCCATTCATCTCTTTTTGTCCCACCTCCAAAGGTCCGATGATCTCAAACCTGTGGCCTGATCTGCCAAATTGGAGTCATGTAGCCTAGGGTGTGTGGGAGTGTGTGTGTGTGTGTGTGTGTATGTGTGTGTGTGTTGGGGGGGTGGACCAGGGGGCACCCACTAGATACCAAGAGGCTGGGAAAACATGGGGCACTAGGGTCAATCCCAACTGGGATAAGGCGGGGTTAGAGGTGTTCTGCAGCAGCAGTAGCTGCACTCCAGGGCTGGGACTGGAGGATGCGCTGTGTATCCTTGGTGTTGGAGTGTGTGAGTTGGGGGGAAGGGGATGATGTTCCTGGGCACTGGAGCCGGTCAGATAGTGGAGCCAGGCCTCAGGACTGGTAATAATAATAATAATAATGGTATTTGTTAAGTGCTTACTATATGCCAGGCATTGTATAAGCACCGGGGTGGATACAAGCAAATCAGGTTGGACACAGTCCCTGATCTGCATAGGGCTCATAGTCTTAATTTCCATTTTGCTGGTGAGTTAACTAAAGCACAGAGAATAATAATAATAATAATGACATTTTTAAGCTCTTACTATGTATCAAGCACTGTTCTAAACCCTGGTGTGGATACAAGATAATCAGGTTGTCCCAAGTGGAGCTCACAATCTTAATCCCCATTTCCTAATGAGGTAACTGAGGCACAGAAAAGTTAAGTGGCTTGCCCAAGGTCACACAGCAGACAAGTGGAGGACCCACTGGGAACCATGTCCTCCAACTCCCAAGCCCGGGCTCTTTCCACTAAGCCACGCTGCGAGAAGTGAAATGATTTGCCCAAGGCCACACAACAGACAACGGGTGAAGCTGGGTTTAGCATCCATCACCTTCTGACTCCCAGGCCCGTGCTTCCAGCTTCTCATGCTGGTAGGGGGTGGAGGCGTTGCAGGCGGGCACAGAGACCCCTGCTATACGCCAAGGAAGTGATTCAAAGTGATGGTGGCTCAGCCCTTGGCAGGCACTTCAGGGGTTAAGGGCTGGGGGAGGGCAGGAGCGCAGCAGGTTGGAGCCCCCTCTGTGCACTATGAGGTCACCTTGGACTACGGGGGCAACAACGAGGGCTGAATCTCCCTTTCTATCTGCAGCAGAGCACAACCCATACTGGGTTTGGAGCCAGGGAAGGGAAGGAACAGTGAGGGGGAAAAACTCCAAGAAAGCAAAGGCTACATACAAGAGGTGCCTGGCACCCCTCTGTCCCGGAGCCCAAGTCTCAGGAGGGCAAGGGTAAGAGTATATACATATAGAAAATATACACTTTTATTTTAAGGTATTGTCATTTCATGTAGTTTTTGGAGAAGCAATTGGGCCTAGTGGATACAGCAGGAGCCTGGATTCTAGTATCAGTACCACCACTTGTCTGCTTGTGACCTTAGGCCTCAGTTCCCTCTCCTGTAAAATGGGGATTTATACTGTGAGCCTTATGTGGGATAGGGACTGTTTTCAACCCCATTTGCTTGTATCTACTCCAGTGCTTATGAAAGCACTTGGCACATAGTAAGCACTTAACAAATTCCCCAATTATTATTATTATTGTGTGGGATAAGGACTGCCTCCAAAGTGACTAGCTTGTATCTACTCCAGTGCTTAGAACAGTGTCTGGCACATAGGAAGTGATTCATTATAGTCATAATAATAATAATGGTATTTGTTAAACAAAAGAAGAATCAAGACTGATATGGAATTCTGACTGGATTATCATCATGTCAATCAGGGATTAGTCACTTGTTAGGTATTTTTCAGCTGAGGGATAAAAATAGAAACACTTAAATAATTTTCTCCCTCAACCTTCTGTGATGCTCTTGTACGGTTAAAGACATATCTTCAATATATTTTAAAGTCTGTCTCCCTTCTAGACTATAAACTCCTTGTGGGTGGGGAGCATGCCGGTTGTATTGTCCCACATGAGGCTTGCCGTCTAGGAGGAAGGGAGAAAAAGGATTGAATACCCATTTTGCAGGTGAGAAAACTGGCACAGAGAAGTGACTTGCCCATGGTCATACAGCAGGTAAAAAATGGAATCAGGAGAGGAACCCAGGTTACCTGATTCTACTAAGCTGACTGCATACATGCAGTTTAGCTGAACAGACGGGGCCATGTCTGTGGCAGGTCAAGGTAGTTTTAGTTTGCAATTAATCAATCAATTATACTGATTGCTTACAGTGTACAGAGCACTGTACTAAGCACTTGGGAGAGTACAACAGAATTAGCAGACACGTTCTCTGTCCATAACAGACTTACAGTGTAGAGGCAGGCATTAATATAAATAAATTATATAATTTATGGATATGTACATAAGTGCTATGAGGTTGAGGGTGAAGCAAATTCCAAAAGGTCAAAGGTCAAAGATCCAAGTGCAGGTTTGAATATAAGAGTTGGGTGCAAATACATTCATTTGGTGCTGCACTAAGTGAATGAATGAATGAATGAATGGTAATAATAATAATAATAATGGTGGTATTTGTTAAACGCTTACAATGTACAAAGCACTATTCCAAGAGCTGGGGGGATACAAGCTGATCAGGATGTCCCACTTGGGGCTCACAGTTTTAATCCCCATTTTACAGATGAGGTAACTGAAGCACAGAGAAGTGAAGTGACTTGCCCAAAGTCACCCAGCTGACAAGCGGCAGAGCCGGGATTAGAACCCATGACCTCTGACTCCCAAGCCCGGGCTCTTTCCACTGAGCCATGCTGCTTCTCGAATGAATGAATGATCACCACCACCCACCCTGTCATCAGGGTGCCAGGGTTAATCCATGACCAAGATTCCATCCCGGCTGACTGTGAGACCACTTTGTCACTTCCTTTCTTCCACCTTGCCCTTTCTCCCTCCTACCTTGGCCCTGGCCTGCACCACTCTACCCTAAGGGAAAGGTGACCAGGTGGGCAAGATGCCCATTTAAGTATCAGTAAGTCCTGCTGACTTAAATTCCTAGTGAGTACATGACTGGCAAGTATCAGAATGAGAGTGGTGCTGCCCAAACCACTACCCCTGGATTAATTTATTGTCACATGTTTTCAATCTTGAAGTTAATTGTGTTGGACTGAGGCTCATCCTATGGTTGCAACGGGAGACTCCATTATTACCACTGAACACTATCAACCATCAACTGCGAGCAGAATGCAGGGTACATGACCACTTCAGAGTCAAGTTCCCAGGTCTTTTCTCTCACAATCATCTTTGTCCATGTGGCTACTTTTGGTACTCTTGACAGCTTCCTCTTCCTTAAACTCCTATCAGACTAGTTTAGCTAATGTGATTATCTGGGTATAAGAAGCAACATGATGAAGTGGATAGAGCCCGGGCCAGGGAGTCAGAAGGTCATGGGTTCTAACCCCAGCTCCACCACTTGTCTGCTTTATGGCTTTGGTCAAATCACCTCACTTCTCTATGCCTCAGTACCTCATCTGTAAAATGGGGATTGAGACTGTGAGCCCCATGTGGAACAGGGACTCTGTCCAACTCAATTTGCTTGTACCCACTCCAGTGCTCAGTACAGTGCCTGGCCCATAGTAAGTGCTTAACAAATACCACAGTTATCATTATTATTGTTATTATTATCCTCTAACTTCTCAGCTCTCACCTTCTTTGTTTCATTCATTGGCTCTTCTTTTCCCTCTTGTCCACTAACTGTGGGAATCCCCCAGTGTTCTGTTCTGTTCCAAGTCCTTTATTCTTCTCACTTTATACTCCTCTCATTCCCATTATTTTTAATCATGCTTCCCTGCATCTCCCAACAGTTATTGGAGGGCAGGGATGATGTCTACTCCTTTTTGTGTATACTCAGAAGAACTTAATTTAGTGCTCTGCAGTAAGAAGGTGTTCAATCGATACTATTGACTGATTGATAAGCTGCTGCCCTGCCATTAGAGATATTACCAATTTCCCAGTCGGAAGACACAAATTCCTGCAATAAAGGGGCTTGTCACTCCAGTTAAGTATCTGTTCTGTTGTGTGTAGGTACTGGGTGAGTGCAGGCATCTGGTTTGTGAATGTAGGGTGGGAATGGGTACTAAATAAAGTGACAAGCAGCATTGTGTAGTGGAAAGAGCAAGGACCTGGGAGTCAGAGGCCCTGGGTTTTTATCTTAGCTCCACCATTTGTCTGCTGGGTGACCTTGGGCAAGTCACTTAACTTCTCTGTGAATCAGTTACCTCATCTGAAAAATGGGAATTAAGACTGTGAGACCCATGTGGGGCATTGGACTTTGTCGAACCTAATTAGCTTGCGTCTAACCCAGCATTTATTACAGTGCCTGTCACCTAATAAGCGCTTAACAAAGAGAGTAAAAAAAAACCCCAAGTCTGTTAAACATCTTAAATTCCTAAAACACTCTATATCTCTGCTGTTCATTAGTAATATTGAGCTCTTACAGTCAGTCAGTCATTTCTTTATGAAGAGTAAATCCTGAGATTGCAGGACCCAGAGGGACTGGAAAACCGTGCCATACCCTAAAATCGTGCCTGGACAACCTGCTCACTTCTCCCAGCCCTACGGACACTGCGCAACTTCAACAAGAGAGTTTGATTCAGTGTGTGGCAATTTTGAGGCTTACCATTAAGAGAAACAATGGCACTCAAAAACTGATTAAGTAGAAAGATAAGAATGGAAGCAATATAAACGTGTCATGTTCGATACACTTTCCTTAGAGAGGATAAACTAATAATACATCTCTGAAAAGCTATGACACCTTGAGCTTAACTGTTGTAGTTCAGAATGGGTGGATTCAACACAGCAGGTTGCAATAGACTGAGGGTTGGCATTGTAAACATATTTGCACAATGACACCCACACAAACATGCACACGTGCACCTATACACACACAATCATTCATTCATTCAGTCATATTTATTGAGCGCATACTGTGGGCAGAGCACTGTACTAAGTTCTTGGAAAGTACAATTTGGCAACAGAAACAATCTCCATTTATTCATTCATTAATAATAATAATGTTGGTATTTGTTAAGCGCTTACTATGTGCCGAGCACTGTTCTAAGCGCTGGGGTAGACATAGGGGAATCAGGTTGTCCCACGTTGGGCTCACAGTCTTGATCCCCATTTTACAGATGAGGGAACTGAGGCACAGAGAAGTTAAGTGACTTGCCCACAGTCACACAGCCGACAAGTGGCAGAGCTGGGATTCGAACTCATGAGCCCTGACTCCAAAGCCCATGCTCTTTCCACTGAGCCACGCTGCTTCTCTATTCATTCATTCATTCTCTATTCATTCATTCAATAGTATTTATTGACCGCTTACTATGTGCAGAGCACTGTACTAAGCACTTGGAATGTACAAATCAGTAACAGATAGAGACAGTCCCTGCCCTTTGACGGGCTTACAGTCTAAGCGAGGGAGACAGACAGACAAGAACAATGGCAATAAATAGAATCAAGACAACAGGCTCACAGTCTAGAAGGGGGAGACAGACAACCAAACCAAACAAGTAGAAAGGCATCAATAACATCAAAATAGATGAATAGAATTATAGATATATACACATCATTAATAAAATGAATAGAATAATAAATATGTACAAATATACACAAGTGCTGTGGGGTGGGGAAGGGGGTAGAGCAGCGTGAGGGAGTAGGGATGATGGGGAAAGGAAGAGGAGCAGAGCAAAAGAAGGGCTCAGTCTGGGAAGGCCTCCTGGAGGAGGTGAGCTCTCAAGGCTTTGAAGGGGGGAAGAGAGCTAGTTTGGCGGATGTGAGGAAGGAGCATGTTCCGGGACAGAAGTAGGATTTGGGCCAGGGGTCGACGGTGGGACAGGCGAAAATGAGGTACACTGAGGAGGTTACTGGCAGAGAAGTGGAGTGTGGAGGCTGGGCTATAGAAGGAGAGAAGGGAGGTGAGGTAGGAGCGGGCAAGGTGATGGAGAGCTTTGAAGCCACACACACACACACACACACAACCTTCTCCTCTCTCGAATCCATTCCAGAGTATATCATATTTGCCCCAACAAACCAATGGAAATGATTCTCCTGCCTTTCAGTAGAGGGGAGAAGCAAATTCTGTTGACATGGAAAAAGATTCTAAATTCTTTTGGAATCACAACAGAGGAATTATAATAGATATCAACTTTGTTCTGGAATTGGATTTCTTCCTTGATCCATCCCTCCCCTCTAAAGATACCCCCAAAGAAACCACATTTTCAGATCCCAGATACCTACCTCAATTCACCACTGTCTCCTGGAGAGAAAAACTGACCCAATTCAGCAGATTGACAGATCCTTGTTTCTCTCTCTCCTCCTGAACAATTGATAGCTTATTTCTCTGTGGTGATCATAGAGAAGAAGATCTAGGCTCAGAACTCTGGATGGTTGCACTGGTTAATTTTAGCAATGCATATTGAGTGGGCTTCAATTTTCTGGTAATGAGTGTTGCCCTTAAGGTGATAGTGGGAAATGAAAAGTGAAGAATTGAAGAGGGGATCCCTCCAATTTAAGGAAAGACGTTAAGGGCAGCAAATTGGATCGGATGATATTTAATGTATAAGGAGTGCATTTTCCACCCAAAACTGTATCTAAGAGATACCCTTGCATTGTTTCAGAGACCAGATACTTCCTCAATGTTTAGATTCTAGGGCAGAGGGAAATACAAGCTTTGCTGAAGATAATATTACCCCATCTCCTTTCCCACAGAAAGTTACTTAATATCTGGGACAGAGTTTTTTTGACTTCTGAGGAAATGGGGAGTGGAGGTCTCACATGGCCAATTTATTTCACTAATCACAGTGTCCAGAGCTGAGAAACTTGGGTGATACATGGAGAGGAAGTCCACAGGGAGGGGATGGCACTTTTCAGTGAAACCTTTCATCACTCACTAGTGATGAATAAATTCACCTGAGCACAAAGTTTTCAGAATGTCTCCTTCTGGACAAAGTCAAAGCATAGATAAATTTGTACTGTCTTCATTCCCATAACCCCTCCAGTCTCTGCTGTTCTCCTAGTCCCCACCTTTATTAACTCAGGGAACCATCAGCTTCCCTGGTAACTTCAACCCATGCCAGCTTTGAAAACCCATTCCTGTCCAAGAACACCACGAGACCCCAAATTGTAACTATGCTCAAGATTGGGAATGTTTTGTTCTCTCTGTGGGGATCAGTAGGCACATGATCTTAATCCTGGATCTGGAATAAAGTAATCATAGTTAAACAAGGCACAGTTGAAAAGGAACATGGCCTTGTGGGAAGATCCCGGGCATTGGAGTCAGAGGAACTAGAAATGGAGTGACTCTAGGAAAGGAGTGAAATGTGTAAGGGGACATGGGAATCAAGGACATTTATTTAATGCCACCTTTAGAATATTGCACCATACTAAGTGCTTAGGAAAGTAGAGCAGGAGCAAAGTCACATCACCTGCCTCAGAAGGAGCTTCCAACTTATTGGAGGACACTGATATATCAAATATTTACAAATAGTGGGAACATCAGGGAAAACAAGAATCAATCAATCGAGAGGATTTATTGAGCATGTAAGAGAAAAATGGCAAAGCGGGTAGGGGAGCATCTTAGACAATGCTGTCCAGGAGTGCAGGGGGACTCCACAAAGGAGAAAAGAAAGTGGAATCAGAACCCATAAATGAATACACAGAGAAGCAGCGTGGCCCAGAGAAGCAGCGTGGCTCAGTGGAAAGAGCCTGGGCTTGGGAGTCAGAGGTCATGGGTTTGAATCCCTGCTTTGCCACTTGTCAGCTGTGTGACTGTGGGCAAGTCACTTAACTTCTCTGTGCCTCAGTTACCTCATCTGTAAAATGGGGATTAAGACTGTGAGTCCCAAGTGGGACAACCTAATTACCCTGTATTTACCCCAGTGTTTAGAACAGTGCTCTGCACATAGTAAGCGCTTAACAAATACCGACATTATTACATTGAATGCTCAACTATAATTTCTACATGGATGAGTCCCAAATCTTCCTCTCCAGCCTTGATTGCTGTCCTTCGCACTCTCACATTTCCTCTGTGACAGTTACCTCATCTGTAAAATGGGGATTAAGACTGTGAGCCCTATGTAGGTTAGGTATTCTATCCGACCTGATTATCTGTTCTGTCTCTCTCTTGATGAACCGAGACACCTCAGAGTAAACATATCCAAAACAGAACTCATCTTCCCACCCACCCACTTAATTTCCTATCGCTGTACACCACCATCATTCACCTTGTCTCACGAGTCTGTATCCTAGGCATTATTTTGACTCAACTCTCACATTCAACCTATATATTCAATCAGTCAAAAAAATCCAGTCACTTCTACTTTCACAACATCTCTAAAACTCATCCTTCTCTTTCCACCCAAACTGCTACCACACTGAGCCAAGAATTTATCATTTCCTACCTTTACTACTGCATCAGTGTCCTCACTGACCTCCCTGCCTCATGTCTCTCCCTTTTTCAGTCCATACTTGAGTCTGTTGCCTGGATAATTTTCTGAAAAAAATTTAGTCCATATCAACCCACTCCTCAAAAAATCTCCAATGTTTGCCCATCTACCTCCATATCAAATAGGAACTCCTCATCACTAGCTTTTAAGCACTACATCACTTCTTCCTTTCCTACCTTACCTCACGGATCTTCTACTGCAACCCAATGCTCACACTCCACTCAATCTCATTGAACTTGCCACCGACCCCTTATCCACATCCTCTTTCAGTCCTGAAACATCCTCCCTCTTCATATCAGACAGACTCTCCCTACCACTCTCCCTACCTTCAAAACCCTCCTAAAATCACATCTCCAATAGGCTTTCACTGACAAAGCCCTCATTTCCCTCCCCTCCCCTTTGCCCCGACTTGCTACCATTGCTCTACCCTCCTCCTCTCCCTGACCCACGCACTTGTATATATATTTACATATTTAAAATTATAATTCTGTTCATTTTTATTAATGATGTGTATTTGTCTATAATTTAGTAAGCGCTCAATAAATGTGATTGAATGAATGAATGAATTTCTCCTATCTATCCTTTCCTCTGCATTGACTATGCAGTTGGCTGCGTACCAGTTAAGCACTTTGAGACTCACCCCAGTCCCATGAAACTTATGAACATAGCTAATATATTACTATTTTCCCTATTTGCAATTTATTGTAATGTCATTCTCCCCCTGTAGACTGTAAGTTCCTTGTGGGCAGGGGTCACATCTTCAAACTCGATTATATTGTACTTTCCCTTATTCATTCATTTAGTTGTATTTATTGAGCACTTGCTCTGTGCAGAGCACTGTACTAAGGGCTTGGAAAGTACAACTCAGCAACAAAGAGAGACAATTTCTGCCCACAATGGGCTCACAGTCTAGAATGGAGGAAACAGACATCAAAACAAATAATCATGCATTAATAGCATCAATATAAATGAATAGAATTATAGATATATACACATTGAAACAAGTAAACAAGTATTAATATAAATAGAATTATAGATATGCACCCACAAGTGCACCCACAATTTTAGATATGCACCACAAGTGCTGTGGGGCGAGGAGGGGGGTAGACAAAGGGAACGAGTCGGAATGATGGGGAACGGAGAGGGAGCTAAGGAAAGAGGAGGTGTAGTCTGGGAAGGCCTCCTAAAGGAAGTGAGTCTACACTAGGGCTTTGAAGGGAGAAGTGTGATTGGCGGATTTGAGGAGGGAGGGCATTCCAGAACAGAGGTAGGATGTGGGTCAGGAGTACTTAGTACAGTGCTTGACACACAGTAAGCACTTAATGAATACCACACAACTATTATTATCCTTACACTCTGCTGATCCTCCCTATCATTTAATTTTAATAAAATTAAAATGAGTTTATTTCAATGTCTTTCTCCCCTATTTGATTGTAAACTCCTTAAGGACAGGGATCAGTAGAAAGAGCATGGGCTTGGGAGTCAGCGGTCATGGGTTCTAATCCCAGCTCCACCACTTATCAGCTATGTGAATTTGGGCAGGTCACTTAAATTCTCTGTGCCTCAGTTACCTCATCTGTAAAATGGGTATGAGGACTGTGAGCCCCACATGGGACTACCTGATTACCTTGTATCTCCCCCAGTGCTTAGAACAGTGCTTGGCACATAGTAAGCACTTAACATATACCATTATTATTATTATTACCATTATTATTATTGCATCTCTCCCAGAGCTTAGAGCGGTGCTTGGCACAGAGTAAGTGCTTAACAAATACCATTATCATTATTATTATTATCGTGCATGCCAAGTCTTTTGTATAGCATCTTTAGGGTTCAGGTCAGGCCAAAAAAAGTATTTACTAAATGGATTCAATTCTCCCCTTTGACACCAGGAGAAGGTTAGCAGGTGCTCTCAAAAATGCAGGAGGTGGAAGATCCTCTCTGTTACCCACCCACATCCACTCAGTAAGAAAACTGGAAAATATCCTTGTCACAGTTAATTCCTTTCACACACGTCTTGGAAAGGTGGGAGAGTGAAATGGATAGACATGAGAATTCTCTAATAAATCTCCTCTAATCTGGCTTCTGCTGTCTTCACTCCACAGAAACAGCCCACTTTAAGGTAAGACAATCACCTTCTTCCCACTAAATCTGACAGCCGCCACTCTGTCCTAGCTCTCTTAGACTTCTCAGCCACCTTTGACACTGTAGACCACCCCCTTCTCCTTAAAATTTTATCTAACCTTGGATATATTGACACTGTCGTCTCTTGGCTCTCCTCCTATCTCTCTGACTGCTCCTTCTCACTGTCTTTTGCTGGCTCCTCCTCTGCCTTCCACCCTCTGACAGTAGGGATCCCTCAAGCCATAGTGCTAGGTCCCCTTCTATTCCCCATCCTT
Source organism: Ornithorhynchus anatinus (assembly GCF_004115215.2). Classification (NCBI taxonomy): domain Eukaryota; kingdom Metazoa; phylum Chordata; class Mammalia; order Monotremata; family Ornithorhynchidae; genus Ornithorhynchus; species Ornithorhynchus anatinus. The sequence continues at coordinate 20,596,497 of NC_041746.1, forward strand.
TCCCCACTCCCTCGGAAGGAAAACTCATTCACCCAGTGGCTTCAAATTACCATCTCTATGCAGATGATTCTCAAATTTACATTTCCAATTCTTTCCCTGCAATCTCGCATCTCCTTCTGCCTTCAGGGCATATCTATCTGGATGTCCTGCTGACACTTCCAGTTGGCATTTGCAAAAGTGAACTCCTTATTTTCCCACCCAAAACCTTCTCCTCCCCTGTCTTTCCCATCACTATAGGCAATGCCACTATCCTCTCTATCTCACAAGCTTGTGACCTTAGCGTTGTCCTTGACTCATCTATTTCATTCATTCATTCAGTCATATTTACTGAGCACTTACTTTGTGCAGAGCACTGTACTAACATTCCACCTGCATATTCAATCTGTCATGAAATCCTTTTGGTTCTGCCTTAACAACATTGCTAAAATATACCCTTTTCCTCTCTATCCAAACTGCTACCATGCTGATTCAAGGACTTATCCTACTCCACCTTGACTAGTGCATCTGCCTCCTCACTGACTTCCCGGCCTTTTGTCTCCCCATTTCTGTCAATACTTCACTCTGCTGTGAGGATCATTTGTTAACAAAAACATTCAGTCCACCTCTCCCCACTCCTCCAAAACGTTCAATGGCTGCCCTTCCACTTCTACATCAAACAGAAATTCCTTACCAGTGGGGCTTTAAAGCACTCAATCACCTTGCCCTGATCTCCTACTACAACCCAGCCCACATACTCCATTCCTCTACACTCGATAGAGGTCATTTATCTCTCTGCTGACCCCTTTTGTCCAACCTCCCCCTAGCCTGGAACTAGGCTACACCAGATCACCACTCTCTCCACTTTTAAAGCATTGTTAAGGTCACAGCTCCTCCAAGAGGCCTTCCCAGGTTAAGCCCTCTTTTCCCCAGCTTGCTCTGCCTTCTATGTTGTCTATACACTTGAATCTGTGGCATTTAGATATTTAATATTCACCCCACCCCCAACCCCACAACACATATATCTATCTTTAAATTACATATCATAAATTACTTTGGATTTTGGATTATTCATATTAATTTCTGCCTCCACCTCTAAACTGTCAGTTTGTTATGACCAGGGATACATCTGTTAATTATTTTGCTTTGCATTTTCACAAGTGTTTAGTACAGTGCTCTGCACATAGTAAACAATAAGTACCAGTGACTACCTACGTGCTGTGATCATCTGTCCGATACGAAGAGGGAGGATGTTCCAAACCAGAGGCAGGATGGGGGTGAGAGGTCAGATGGCAAGATAGATGAGATCATGGTACAATGAGTAGGATGACATTAGAGGAGCAAAGTGTGTAGGCTGGGTTGTAGTAGGAGAGCAGCAAGGTAAGATAGGAAGAGGCAAGATGATTGAGTGTTTTAAAGCCAATTGTAGAGGAGTTTCTGTGTGATGTGGAGGTGGGTGGGCAACCACTGGAGGTTCTTGAGGAGCGAGGAAACATAGACTGAATGGTTTTGTAGAAAAAAAACATTTTTGTAGCAAGGTGAAGAATGCACTGGAGTGGGGAGAGACAGGAGGCAGGGAGGTCAGGCAGGGGGCTGATGCAGTAATCAAATCAGGATAGGGTAAGTACTTGGATTAACGTGGTAACAGTTTAGATGGAGAGGAAAGGGTTTGGTGATGTTGTAAAGGTTGAACCAACAAAATTTGGTGGCGCTTTAATGGGGGTGGAATGAGAGAGAGATGAGTTGAGTATAATGCCAAGTTTATGGGCTTGTGAGAGAAGGAGGATGGTTGTGCTTTCTACAGTAGGAGGAAATTCCTGGGGAGGACAAGGTTTGGGTGGGAAGATGAGCAGTTTTCTTTTTTGGACATGTTAAGTTTGCGGTGTCAGCAGCACATCCAAATAGAGATTTCCTGAAGGCAGGAGGAAATACAAGACTGGAGAAAATAAGAGAGATCAGGGCTGGAGATAAAGATATGGGAATCATCACCAGAGATATGGGCAACATAGATAGATGAGACTAGAGCAAGAATAAGAGGTGTCAGACCAATGATGAGGCCAAAGTAAAGACAATCATCTCAATGTCTGTGGTGTACAAACATGTCATCTTGACCATGATGGCAACTCACACAGGAAATGGTCCTGAAGTTAGTTCCAGCCCCTCTGAAGGTTTAGAGTAAAAGTACAGAACTCCAAATAATTGAAAGGCTGATGCCCCAGATCATAAGCACCATCTGGAGCAGATCCTTGGATTCATGTTAATCAGGTAATGCCAGGGCTTGTCTACAGTCATAATATATCACTGCCAGAAGAAGACATTCCACCGGGGCCAACCCTTTTTTAGACAGAGTTCATCACCCATAGCTAATTGTTTCCTCTGAGACCCATAGGTTGATTAGCAACTGGGAGAAGACGCTAGTGTAACATAGCAGGAAGTAGCACAGCCTAGAGGAAAGAGCATGGGCATGGGAGTTAGAGGATCTGAGTTCTAATCTTGGCTCTGCCACTTGTCCACTGTGTGACTTTGGACAGATCACTGAACTTCTCTGTGCCACAGTTTCCTCATTTCTAAAATGGGGAATTAAATCCTATACTCTCCTTTTTAGATTGTGCGTTTCATGTGACTTGCCCATCACTGTGGACAGCATAACCACCTTTCCTGTCTCACAAACTCACAACCTTGGTGTCATCCTTGACTCTGCTCTCTCATTCACTCCACATATCCAATCCATCATCCATGCCTGCCAGTCTCACCTTCCCAATATTGCCAAGATCCGCCCTTTTCTCTCCATTTAAACTACTACCATGCTGGTACAATCACTCATCCTATCCTGACTGGATTACTGCATCAGTATCCTTTCTGAGTTCCCAACCTCCTGTCTCTCCCCACTTCAGTCCACACTTCACCCTGCTGCCCAGATTATCTTTCTACAGAAACGTTCTGGGTAGATCACCTCCCTCCTCAAAAATCTCCAGTGGTTGCCTATCAAGCTTTGTATCACATAAAAACTCCTCACTGTTGGCTTCAAAGCTCTCCATCACCTTGCTCCTTCTTACCTCACCTCCTTTCTCTCCTCTACATCCCAGCTCACACACTCCACTCCTCTGGTGCCAACCTTCTCACTGTGCCTCATTCTTGCCTGTCCCACCACTGATCTTTGGCCTATATCCTAACTCTGGCCTGAAACTCCCTCCCTCCTCAAATCCACCAAACAATCACACTTCCCCTTTTAAAGCCCTGCTGAAGGCTCACCTCCTCCAAGAGGCCTTCATAGACTAAGCTCCCCTTTTCCTCAGCTTCCCCTCCCCTCTGTGTTGCCCTGACTTGCTCCCTTTGCTCTCTGCCCCACAGTACTTACGTATGTATGCACATATCTATAATTCTATTTATTTATATTGATGGCTTTTACTTGTTTTGATATCTGTCTCCCCACTTCTAGACTGCAAGCCCAGTGTGGGCAGGGATTGTCTCTCTTTACAGCAGAATTGTACTTCCAAGCACTTGATACAGTACTCTGCACACAGTAAGTTCTCAGTAAATATGATTCAATGAATGAATCAATAACTAATCGTAGTAATCACAACATCGTTAAAACCCACCCTTTCCTTTCCATCCAAATTGCTACTATGCTAATCCAATCACATCCTATCCCACCTTGATTACTGTATCAACCTCCTTGCTGACTTCCCAGCCTCCTGTCTCTCTCTACAGTCCAGTCCATACTTCACTCTTGCTGCCTGGATCTTTTTCAGGCCATGTCACCCAACTCCTCAAAAAACTCCAGTGGCTGCCCATTCATCTTTGCAAACACAAACTCCTCACCATTGGCTACAAAGCACTCACTCAACTTGCCCCCTCCTACCTCACCTCGCTATTCTCCTACTACAACCTAGCCTGCACACTTCACTCCTCTAATGCTAACCTACTCACCATACCTTGATTTCAACTATCTCACCATCAACCTCTCGCCTACATCCTGCCTCTGGCCTGGAATGGCCTCCTTCCTCATATCTGACAAACAATTACTCTTCTCACCTTATTGAAGGCACATCTCTTCCCTAACTAAGCCCTCTTTTCCTTTTTCCTTTGGCTCTGCCCTGATTTGCTCCCTTTATTAATTCCTCCTCCCAGCCCCACAGCACAGACAGATGTCTGTCTCACCCTCTAGACTGTGAACTCACTGTGGGCAGGGAATGTGACTGTTATATTGTACTCTCCCCAGTGCGTAAGACAGTGCTCTGCATAGAGTAAGTTCTCAGTAATTGGAATTGATTGATTAATAGGAGTAGTAGCAATAGGAAGAGGAAGTGGAGGAGGCTGAGGAGTTCTTATTCAGTACAATGCTTTATATTAAGTACTCGCTAAAGGACAACAGAGCAAAAGATGTGCCACTGCCTACAAGGAGCTCACACTATAACTGGGTAAGCAGACATGAAAAATATCTACAACCACTAATACCACTAATAAATAGATATTAGTAGCACTAGTACCCTCTCAGGATCACTCCTGGGGAGTTTCTAGTACTCTACCAGTCTCGGCTTCCAGAGGGAGAGTCAAGCAGAGGCCTACCCATTCCATTCCTAGCTTGGGCAGTGGCTAGTGAGTGGAAGGCAATCTCCTACAAGCCAAAACTCACCTATGCTGGGCAGCAGCAGCAAGGGAGAGAGTTGAGGGCAGAGACTCAAGTTTACTGCGTGGAAGAGGCAGTGGTAAACCACTTCCTCATTTTTACGGAGAATGCTCTGTGGAGACAGTACCAGAACGACTGCAGATGAAGGTGGGGCATTCTGGGGGAGATGTGTCCACGGAGTCATTATGGGTCGGGTATGACTCAACAGCATACGACAAGACAAGCTCTAGTTATCCAAAGATGATAAGCTCCTTTTGGGCAGGAGTCTTGTCTATCAATTCTACTGTATTGTACTTTCCCAGAGGATTAGTACAGTGTTCTGCACACAGTAAGTGCTCAGTAAATACCAGTGATTGATGATTATCAGAATGAATAAATTGAAGGTACAATTAAATACCATTATGATGATGATGATGGTGATGATAAAGTTTCATGCCAATAATGGTGGATGAGCCCCAGTCTCAGACCCAGACCTTAGGTGAAGGAATTGATTTATATCTCTTCTGATTTAGAACAGTGCCACTTCAACTCTTTCATCACTGCTTATCATGTTTCTGCTGAGACACTGTATATAAAAAGCAAGTAGGAAGGCAGGGGTTCAGCACATGGCCATATTTTCTACATGCAAAGCATACCTGCAGCCAAATCAATCACAGAGTAGTACCTAGCCTGGGGTGTAACAGCCTGACCCAGAAAGCAGTTGCTTTGTTTACCCCTTTTTTATGGTATTTGTTAAGGTGTTGACATGTGCCAGGCTCTGGGATACATACAAGGTAATCAGGTAGGACACAGTCCATGTTCCACGTGGGAGTCACAGCCATAATCCCCATTTTACAGATGAGGTAAATGAGGCACAGAAAAATTCAGTGACTTGCCCTAGGTCATGCAACAGACAAGTGGTGGAGCCAGGACTAGAACCCAGGTCCTTCTGACTCCCAGGACCATGCTCTATCCATGAAGCCACACTGCTCCTCATTGTATTTGTTAAGACTTACTATGCGCCAGGCACCATACTAAGCACTGAGGTGGATACAAGCAAATCAAAATTGACACCGCCCCATCCCACATGGGACTCACAGTTTTAATCCTCATTTTACAGATGGGATAGCTGAGGCACAGAGAAGTTAAGTGACATGTACAAGGTCACAAAGTAGACAAGTGGCAGAATCAGAATTAAGATCCAGGTTCTTCTGACTCCCAGGCCCATGCTCTATCCACTAGGCCAGGCTGCTTCTTTATTCATTCATTCATTCATTCAACTGTATTTATTGAGCATTTACTGTGTGCAGAGCACTGTACTAAGTGCTTGGAATGTACAATTTGGCAACAGAGACAATCCCTGCCCAATAACGGGCTCACAGTCTAAACGGGGGAGACAGACAACAAAACAAAACAAGTAGTTAGGTGTCAATACCATCAAGATAAATAGAATCATAGATATATACACATCATTAGTAAAATAGAGTAATAAATAATATATGCAAATAAGTGCTGCGGGGAGAGGAAGGGGGTAGAGCAGAGGGAGGGAGTAAAGGGAATGGGGAGAGGACTAGGGGCACAGGGAAAGAGGGTTCAGTCTGCAAAGTCCTCCTGGAGGAGGTGAGCTCTCAGTAGGGCTTTGAAGAGGGGAAAAAAGTTAGGTTGGTGGATGTGAGGAGGGAGGGCATTCCAGGTCAGTGGTAGAACTTAGGCCAGGGGTAGATGGAGGGACAGGCGGGAATGAGGCACAGTAAGGAGGTTAGAAGCAGAGAATCAGAGTGTAAAGGGTGGGCTGTAGAAGGAGAGAAGTGAGGTGAGGTAGGAGGGGGCAAGGTGATGGAGAGCTGTGAAGCAAAGAGTGAGGAGTTTTTGTTTCATGTGAAAGTTGATAGGCAACCACTGGAGGTTTTTGAGGAGGGGAGTGCCATGCCCAGAGCGTTTCTGTAGAAAGATAATCCAGGCAGAGGAATGAAGAGTAGACTGAAGCAGGGAGAGACAGGAGGATGGGAGATCAGAGAGGAGGCTGATGTAATAATCCAGTCAGGATATTATGAAAGCTTGTACCAGCAAGGTAGCAGTTTGGATAGAGAGGAAAGGGTGAATCTTGGCGATGCTGTGTAGGTGAGACTGGTAAGTTTTGGTGACGGAGTGGATGTATGGAGTGAATGAAAGAGCAGAGTCAAGGACAATACCAAGGTTGTGGGCCTGTGAGACGGGAAGGATGGTGGTGCCGTCCACAGTGACAGGGAAGTCAGGGAGAGGACAGGGTTTGGGAGGGAAGATAAGGAGCTCAGTTATGGACATGTTGAGTTTTAGGTGGCGGGCAGACATCCAGGTGGAGATGTCCTGAAGGCAGGAGGAGACACGAGCCTGAAGGGAGGTGGAAAGAATAGGGGAGGAGATGTAGATTTGGGTGTCATCTGCATAGAGGTGATAGTTGAAGCTTTGGGAGCAAATGAGTTCACCAAGGGAGTGAGTATAGATGGAGAACAGAAGGGGACCAAGAACTGACCCTTGAGGAACCCCTATAGTTAGGGGATGGGAGGAGGAGGAGGAGGAGGAGCCCTTGAAGGAGACCAAGAATGAATGGCCAGAGAGATAAGAGGAGAACCAGGAGAGGATGCAGTCCGTGAAGTCAAGGTGGAATAAAGTGTGGAGGAGAAGGGGATGGTCGACATTGTCAAAGGCAGCTGAGAGGTCACATGGTGTCTTTGCTGCCCACATTTCAACAGATGTTTTCCTGCTGTGCCTGTGCCACCTCTCAAAATTCCATAATTGGTTCTTTGGTCAGAACTCTTCACAACCAATCCCGAAGGGAAGCAGCAAAGTATTGGTCTAGAAGCTGGAGAACCCGGGTTCAAGTTTGAAGTTCTGCTCCTAAAGTGCCATGTGACCATGGGTGAGTCACTTAGCTTTCCCATCTGTCCTCAGTTTCCCCATCTGTAAAATGGGGATAATAATACCTGCCTTGCCTCCCTACCCTCACAGTGATGTTGTGAGGGTTGAAATGAACTAATGTGAGAGCTCTCTGGTAATAAAAACACTAAAGAAAATTTCTAGTATCTAGAACAGTGCCTGGCATGTAGTAAATGCTTAATAAATACATTATTATTATAATTATTATTATAAAGAGTGCAGAGAGAGTTGTCAGCCCCCATTTTGGCAATTGGCAGGAATCCTAGGGGCAGCCACTGCCTCACTTCCATTTTAGATGGACATTGCTGCCATTTCCTGTGTGTGTGTGTGTGTGTTTGTGTGTTGGGGGGTGAGGAGGAGAGAGGAAAGGCCTCGCTGTCAGCCTGAAAGAGGGGGAAGGACTGGACTTCTTTTCCCCATATTCTCTACTACCTTACTGTACCTACTGGGAACTATCATCAGAGAGTGGAGCCTTCTTGGAGTTGGAGTTGTCATTCATTGGTATTCACTTCATTCTCTTACTTTGGATTATAACTGGATTTATCGTAAGTGAGACAGATTGTGATTTGTCACTGTGTTGTTTGGGTCTTTAAAAAAATTGGCAAAGCTGTCCAAATGCCCCCATCTCTACTAAGGTATTTATTAATTTATATTAATGTCCATATCTCTCCTCCAGACTGTAAACTCTTGTGGGCAAGAACATGTCTAATAATAATAGTAATTGTGGTATTTGTTAAGTGCTTACCAAGCTCTGTTCTAAGCGCTGGGGTAGATACAAGGTCATCAGGTTGGGGCTCACAGTCTTAATCCCCATTTTATAGATGAGGTAACTGAGGCACAGAAAAGCAAAATGACTTACCTATGGTCACACAGCAGACTAGTGGCAGAGGTTGTATTAGAATCCAGGTCCTCTGACTCCCAAGCCCATGCTCTTGCCACTAGGCCAGGCTGCTTCCCTAATAAGGTTGCATGAATATACAGGCTTGGGCAATACAAATTAGAAAGCATATTTCTTACTCCATGATATTGGGCTATTGTTTAAAATTTAAATGACCCCTTTTGTATTTATATATTGATTTTTAAAAATTCTATTTACAGAATAATTAAAAAATAGGATTTCCATTTTCAATAGTTTCTCTTTAAAACAAAAACATGAACTTAAGAATCTTAACCACCTTCCTAGGGGCAGTCACCAAAGGTAAAGACTAGGGACTTTGTCATGCCAGCTAGGAATTGTTTACTCAAACATTCATTCATTCAATCATTTTTATTGAGCCCTTACTGTGTGCAGGACACTGTACTAAGCACTTGGGAAAGTAGTTTCCTGCCTTTCCCCAACCCTGACATGGCATGTGTCCTGAGTGGAACAAGATGCATCTGGATGGTTCTCCAGGCCCCAAAATAAATTTGGAGAATGAAGTCTAGTGCTTAGTACAGCACTCTGCACACTGTAAGTGCTCAATAAATATGATTGATTGATTGGTATACTGAATGAATATTTCTCTATGATACTGTATTCTAGACAGCTATAAATACACTAAGTAAACCCAAGAGAAGGCACTAAGATTGGTTTGATGCAAATGACTCAGAATTAAAAGGCCTATTTTCTGAGAAACATCAACTGCACTAATAGTCTCTTGTGTCCAAGAACTCAGACAGGAGAGAGGTTTTCAGAAACAGGCACCATTACTTGCAAACACAATTAAGGAACAGTTCGTAGGTTATGAAGGCTTGAGAGAGCCAGTGCTATGAAACTAAAATTTTCTATATTTTTCTAAGGGCATTGTGTGCTTCTTTGCATGCCATCACATGAGCAAAGAGTGAAGATGGCTCCAGTTTCATCACTTGCAAGGAGGGAATGCTGAAAGTTGGCAAGAACATTTCAACATCCTCCTCAACACACCTTCTACTGTTGAAGATGAGGCCCTGAAAAACATACAGAACCTCTCAAATGTGAAAACATAGGATGTGAATTTGTACTGAAGAAGGCACTGCAGTAGTTAAAGCCAAGAAAAATGTAAAGGCACCTAGACCAGACGACTTACCTGATGAGATCATCAAAACGGAGGGGCACTTTACTTAAGTGCTTGCATAAACACTTCCTCAGCCTGTTTCACTGAGGAAATGCCACAGGATCTCAAAGTTGCCACTATCAACACCATCATTATCACCTTTAAGGAGAAAGTTGAAAAATCAGATGGCAGCAATAATTTCCATTGCTGGAAAGATCCTAGCCAGAGTCTTCCTGGATCAGCTGCAACAGAATAACATTGACCAGAATCACAAGGTGGCTTCAGACTGCAGTGGGGCACAACAGTTTTCACATACCTAAACAAAGAATTTGATAAAGTCAGCAGATTTGGGAGATTATTAAACTAATATTCCCTGGAAAGTTCATAATGATTCAAAACTGCTTTATGACAAGGAGCCCTGTCTGAACCATTCCACAATGCCAGTGGAGGAAAGCAGGAATCTGTTGGAGTCTGGACCTCTTCAACTTTTTCTATGCAGCCCTGCTGGAGGATGTAACTAGAGGCTTAAATACAGGTGTTCATTCATTCCTTCAATCATATTTACTGGGTGCTAACTCTGTGCAAAGCACTGTACTAAGTGCTTGGGAGAGTACAATATAACCATAAACAGACACATTCAGCCCACAGTGAGCTTACAGTCTAGAGGAGTTAAACTACACTTTCACACCTGTGGAAACTCTTCCAACTCATACTGCTGAATTGTATTTGCCAAGTGCTTAGTACATAGTAAGCACTCAATAAATACGAATGAATGAATGAACAGACTTCGAGAATCATCCAAAGTCCTGGAAACAGTCATTCAAAAATTGCTGCATGCAGATGACTGCGCCCTAGAAGCTCACATGCAGGGAGATATATGAGTAATTGTAAACTGCTTCACCAAATCAACCAGGTGCTACTGGATGATGATGTCAGAAGAAAATGAAGGTGAGGTAACAGTTTTCACCAGGGAATCCATATACACACCCAAAAATTCATATTGGAAATACAGTCTTAAAAGCTGTGACAGAATTCTCTTAAATGGGCAGCCCAGTGACCAACAACACAATGATACACAAGGAAATAGAGAATCCAAATAAGAAAGCCAATACATTCTTAGGGAAACTAACAAACAGAGTTTGCCGGCAGCATGGTATCAGGATCCGGACAAACTGAAGGTCTAGAGAGTGGGCGTGTCGCCCAACCTTTGTTATATCTCTGTGAGACCTGGACCCCACAGAGATGCTATAACCGACTCCTCAAACAGTTCCTTCAGTATCATTATCAGGTCAAAGTGATTATTAGTGGCAAGACAAGGTCACAAACAACAAAGTTCTGGAGTTTAGTCAAAGATTAGTCTGGAACTAGGGACAAGAAGATGAATGAGAAATCAGTGCCAAGCTCTGCAAACATTGACCAAAATAACACATTCTGGGATAGCCTTTTGTATGCACAATGTGGCAGGGCCTGGGGGTCCCAGATAGACTTTTCAGTTTCTCAGACACACAAGAATGAACTTCACTACCAGTGGTGTCTTTGAATATGAAAGGATGATCAAAATGACCAGCACAAAGGCCAACTCTACAAGTGACATGATATTGACACGAGCTATTCCAATCAGCACAGGCATCTCACACAGGAAGAGACCCGATCAGCAGTGCCCACATGGGGAAATACAGTGATCAGCCCACTCAATCAGGGACAAGTATTCCAGCTGTCCTCAGAGTCACAGGAGCATTATGGCAGGGTAGCACAGAGGCTGGCACATGATAGCATAACAGTTGCAGGACATTATCGCCAGCATGACACATTCCACTCCAACAAAGGCAAGGACAAAGTAAAGCTGGGTAGCATGGCCTAGGTCCAAGATGGTCTTGTCTGAGCTCCATGTGATATGGAGCTGCTGGTGAAGCAGATATGTAGGAAGAAGAGGTTGGCAGGAAGACGTGCATGGAGGTGCCGAGTAAGGAATCCATGGTTAGCAGGAAGATGATACTTATGTTGCCAAATAGGGTCAAGAGGATTCCAAAGAGTGCCATCTCTTCCAATCTGGGCAGGTCATTTTTCATCTCTCACAGAATCTGGGAATCATCATTAAAGTATTTCTCAAGTAGGAACAGAAAACCTGCCTCAATCAATCAACCAATGTATTTATTGAGCACTACTGTGTGCAGAGCACGGTATTAAGCACCTGGGAGAGTGTAATGCAACAGAGTTGGTAGATACATTCCCTGCACACAACAAGCTCACAGACTAGAGGTGGAGACAGACATAAATGTAAATAAATAAATGAATTATGGATAAGTACATAAGTGCTGTGAGCTGAGGGAGGGGTGAATAAAGGGAGCAAATCAGACAATGCAGAGGGAATGGGAAAAGAGGAAATTAGGGCTCAGTCAGGGAAGGCCTCTTGGAAGAGATGTGTCTTCAATAAGATGTTGAGGTTGGGAGAATAATTGTCTATCAGATATGAAGAGGGAGGACATTCCAGGCCAGAAGTAGGATGTGGAGGAGAGGTCAGTGGCGATATAGATGAGATCGAGGTACATTTTTGTAGAAAAATGATCCAGGCAGCAGAGTAAAGTATGAACTGGAGTGGGGAGAGACAGGAGGCAGAGAGGCCAGCAGGGAGGCTGATATAGAAATCAAGGCAGTATAGGATAAATGCTTGGATTAGCAAGGTAGCATGGTAGCAGTATGAATGGAGAGGAAAGGCAAATTTTAGCAGTCATAAAGGTTGAACTGACATATAATAATAACAGTGTCGGTATTTGTTAAGCGCTTACTATGTGCAGAGCACTGTTCTAAGCGCTGGGGTAGATACAGGGTAATCAGGTTGTCCCACATGAGGCTCACAGTCTTCATCTCCATTTTAAAGATGAGGAAACTGAGGCACAGAGAAGTGAAGTGACTTGCCCAAAGTCACTCAGCTGAGAAGTGGCAGAGCTGGGATATAGATTTAATCAAAAGCAGCATCGCCTAGTGGATAGCGCATGGACCTGGGAGTCAGAAGAATTGGGTTTCTAGTCCTGGCTCTGTCACTTATCTGCTTTGTAACCTTGAGCAACTCACTTCACTTCTCTATGCCTCAGTTACCTCATTTGTAAAACAGGGATTAAGATTGAGATCCCCGTGTAGGGCATGGACTGTGTCCAACCTGGTAAACTAGTATCTATCCCAGCACTTAGAACAGTGCCTGATACATAATATGCACTTAATAAATTCTACTAAAACAGCATGAGAGAGATGAGCCAAGAATAACACCAAGGTTACAGGCTTGTGAGGCAGGAAGAATGGTGGTGCTGTCTACAGTGATGGGAAATTCATGGGGAAGACAAGGTTTCGGTGGAAAGATAAGAGATTGCAGCACGGGAGAGAGATTGAGGCTGGTTATAGATTTGAGAATCATCTGCATAGAAATGGTAGACACAATGGGAGCAAATGAGCTCTCCAAGGGAGGGGGTCTAGATGGAGAACAGAAGTGGACCCAGAACTGAACCATGAGGGACCCCCACAGTTAGAAGATGGTAGGCAGAAGAAAGATAGATAGAGCTCATGTCTACCCACTTATCCATGGAACTTACGTATATCTCAACTTGAATTAATTTTTAGTGGCTTTCTAACTTACCCTACCACACTTCTGTTATATGGAATTGTAGCATTATTTTTTCTTTCACTTCAACTGCTTGCCCATAATTTGTATCTTTCAGGTTTCCCCCATTCAATTATAAGCTCCAAAGTCAGGGAACATGTCTTTTACTTTTACTATCCTTAAAGAGCTTAGTACAATGCTCTCCAAATAGCAATTCAATAAATATAAATGGTTGATTCCAAAAGGGACAACTAAGATTGGATCTGAAGAGCTCTAAATAACTATAAAGCCTACCTCACTCCCAGAACAGTTGCTTGCAGTCTATCAAACAGCCCAAACAAACTTCTGTTATGCCCAGAGTGACAGAAGCTTACAGAGTGTAAGCTTGCTGTGGGCAAGGAATGTGTCTGTTTACTGTTATATTGTACACTCCCAAGTACTTAGTACAGTCCTCTGTACACAATAAATAATAAATATGATTGAATAAATGAATGAATCAGAGTGAGAAAACACTATACTGATACTTTTTGGGGAGATTGAGTAAGGGTGGGAAAAGGAGCTCCCGAAGGGCCACAAGTATATTGGAGGATCCCTGAAGCAGCATGGCTTAATGGAAAGAGCACAGGCTTGGGACTCAGAGGTCATGAGTTCTAGTCCTGACTCTGCCACTTGTCAGTTGTGTGACTTGGGGAAAGTCAAACTTCTCTGTGCCTCGTTACCTCATCTGTAAAATGGGGATTAAAATTGTGAGCCTCATGTGGGACAACCTGATTACTTTGTATCTACCCGAGTGCTTAGAACAGTGCTTGGCACATAGTAAGCTCTTAACAAATGCCTTCATTATTATTATTATCTCATAGCTACTCAAATAGTCAGTGCAGAGCTTTAGCACATAGAAAGCTCTTCATCATACCAAAGTACAGGATCTTCAGGGACTCCAGGAGTGCAGGAGGTGATGCAGATCTTGAGGTTTAGGAGTTGATGTCCTCTGTGACCCCAGGAGGGCTTATGTTGTGAGCCAAAGACAAAGAGGTGATGCTGGGCCCTTAAGAACAGGATATGTTTCCTCTGCTTGGTTTTCTACACTGGGGAACTGAACAAGGCCAGTTTCCCAGATAAAAACAAGAACGTAATGTTTACCTCCCTCTGTGATCAAGAGAATGGGACACCTGCCCTGCTTGACTAGGAATACCAATTGAGCCAAGATGAAACTGAAAATGGGATGGTTGTCTTATTTGAACAATGCTATGAACAAGGCAGATTTACTGAAGAAAGGAAAAAGGGGGCTCTAATTTTGCTAGAGGGAAAATGGCTAATCAAAGAGGCTGTCTCAAATGGAGGTGGCTATGGAGGAGCGGGGATATAAGGAGATGATTTGTGACCCTTGCAGCTGTTCAAAGGGGCTGTTCAGGGAACTTCCCGCTGGGGAGCCACTGGTGGCCTGTAACCAAGAAGGCTGTGCTGTCATGAGGCACAGGTGAGTAAAATAAAGCTTAGATTGTGTGCTGCACAAGTGGAGTTACAACGAGTCTGTTAGTAGAGATGGGCTGGGGTGATATTGCTGATGGGAGGGAATCAGGGAATCATAGGGGGTCCAGTTCCCTAGGAGGTATCAGTAACAGTGAAAAAGAATGAACAATAACAACAAAACAACAATAGCAATAATAACAATAATAATTATTTAATATATATGCTTTTATTTCCAAAATGCCTACATACTATTTAAGTCATTTTTATCCTCATAACATATGCACTGAATTCTGAGAAATTCTGAACAGACATAGTTTTTGGCCCAAGCAGGATTCACAATATAAGAGATAGGGAGTAGACATTTACTGACATTTTGAAGATGATGAAACTGAAGCACAGAGATGTTAATGACATGTCCAAAGTCAAACAGCAGAAGGTCTGTGCCTGAGCTGGGTTTAAAACCCAAATAATCTGACTCCTAGATCCATGCTCCTTCCTTTAGACCACTCTGTTCACCAACCACAGGGATATGGAAAAAGACTGGAAAGCTCTTTCCAAAATATTTCCCGAATAGTACAAAATCTGAAGGATTTTGCCTTTCTGACAAATACTGAATTAGAGGCAACACTCCCCCACTGAAGGAACAGGAATTCTCCCTTGTAGAAGTCTTAGTGTAGCATTAATGATCGTTACTGCATGATTACTGAGTGCAATGTGCTGAACTAAATCTGTGGGACTATACAATGCAGAACAAGCATGTTTTCTTCAGTCAAGAAGCTCACAATTTAACAAGGGAGGCAGACTGAAAAATATTTACAAAACGGGAAATCAAAATAAATCAAGAAAAGAACTTTGTGGACAGGGAATGAGTCTACCAACTCTGTTGGACTATATTCCCCAGGTGCTCTGTGCAGTGCTCTGCACAGAGTAAGCACTCAATGAATACCTTCTGTGAGCTCTTTAAACTGTGAGCTTGTATCTAGACTGTGAGCTCACTGTGGGCAGGGAATGTTTCTGTTTGTTGTTATGTACTTTCCTAAGCACTTAGTACAGTGCTTGGTACACAGTAAGTGTTTTAATAAATATGACTGAATGAATTGATTGGATGAAAAATGCAATAAACTGTTCAATCAAAATAACAGCATATAACAAATAAATGCACAAATTTGTAAGGTGTTAGGGTAGGTATGAGATAAGGAGTGAACATAGTCTATGTCTCAAAGAGGGCTTACAGTCCAATTAGGAGAGAGAATATAGGTATTTAATCCCCATTTTACAGTTGAATGAACTGAGACAAAGAGAAATGAAGTGGCTTGCCCAAGGTTTCCAAGGAGACAAGTGGTGGAACCAGGATAAGAACCCAGGTCCTCTGACTCCCAGGCCCAAGCTCTTCAAAGCATTGTTCTGAAGATGTAAAAATGCAGGTTCATTGGGTTGCATGGGATAAAGTTATAATCCAAGGGTAGGAGTAACCCAAAAGTGACTGAAACTTGGTTTTGGTAAAAGAAAGAATTCTCAAATGGCCATTTAGGTGTTAACATTGCTTCTCCACAGTGATGGTGCTACTTTGGGATGTCAGGGGGTGGCAACCCTGTCCACATAGGCCAGGATGGAGGGGGACTGCAGCTCCTGGCCCTGTCTCCAGCCCCTGCTGGGGTATTACCAGGATCTTCCCATGGTGGCAATCTGACTCCATACCACTCCCCACAATCCCATCTTTGATAGAAAATGCTTTTACTTTCATCCTCAGTGTCACCTATTAGGACAGAATGGAGATGGGGATGTGTTCCCAATCCATCTACCCCACTTTTATACTGTAAAGGTGGCTTGACATCCTTCATATCAGGGAAAATCAATCTCTTTGTCTCTGTGAGTATTGGAGTCTGTCAGTCAGTTTATTATTGAATGCTTACTGTGTAAAAAGCATGGTACCAAGTGCTTGGGAGAGTACAGTGCAATAATAAGCAGACACATTCCCTGCCCACAATGAGCTTACAGTCTAGAGAGCAGTATCATTGGAGTAATGATACTGTTTGAGCTCCTTTCTGAGTGCAACATATCTTACAAACTGCTTGATTCACATAACTTCTGTAATAAAGGCTCTCAGAGACCCAACATTGCTTAGCAATAGAGCTGATGTCATGCTTGCAAGAGCAAGAAGTTTTAATTACATTTGATCACACATTTGAACCAAGTGTTCCTAGCACAGGCAGTAGTTTTGCTATTCCTGCTACTAATGTCAGGAGGTAACCTCCAAGGTTTGTGCTTCTGTCCCTGAGGTGTCTTAGAGATTTCAGCACATTTTTTTTATTTGGATTCGGTCATTGGTTTGCAATAATGACACAGTGTTCAATTATCTTCTAATTAACAGGCCCCACAGGTCTGCGATTGGAGAGTTCATTATCTTTGCTAACAAGTCTTAGGGTGAGGAGATCTGGGGTTTCACCTTGCAGAGGCTTAATGAGGCCCCTGGGAACTTGCCTGTGTTAGGAAATTTTAGTGGTGCTTCTTTCAACTAACTGTTTCATGGCTCCCCATCATGATATCAATCTATCATTCAATTAATTAGTCATATTTATTGAGTGCATACTGTGTGCAGAACACTGTACTAAGCCTTTGGGAGAGTACAGTATAACAGAATGGTTGACAAGTTTTCTGCCCACATTGACCTTACAGTCTAGAGTGGGAAACAAAAGTTAAATTTAAATAAATGTTATGAATATGTATATGAGTGCTATGGGGCTGAGGAACAGGTGAATAAAGGGTGTGAATCCTAGTGCAAGGGTGAGGCAGCAGTGAGTGAGAGAGGAGGAAATGAGGGCTTAAACAGGGAAGCCTTCTTGGATGAGTTGTGATTTTAATAAGGCTTTGAAGGTGCGGGGAGTGAATGTCTAACATATAAAGAGCAAAAACATTCCAGGCCAGAGGCAGGATGTGTGGGAGGGGCCTGTGGTAAGAGAGATGAGATCAAGGAGCAGTGAATAGCTTGGCATTAATAATAATGTTGGTATTTGTTAAGCGCAGAGCACTGTTCTAAGCGCTGGGGTAGATACAGGATAATCAGGTTGTCCCATGTGAGGCTCACAGTCTTAATCCTCATTTTACAGATGAGGTAACTGAGGCACAGACAAGTTAAGTGACTTGCCCAAGGTCACACAGCTGACAAGTGGCAGAATCAGGATTCAAACCCATGACCTGTGACTCCCAAGCCCATGCTCTTTCCTCTGAGCCACGCTGCTTCTCTATTAGAGGAGTGTAGTGTGCGGGCTGGGCTGTACTATTCATTCATTCATTCAATAGTATTTATTGAGCGCTTACTATGTGCAGAGCACTGTATTAAGCACTTAGAATATACAATTCAGGAACAGATAGGGACAATCCCTGCCGAATGGCGGGCTTATAGTCTAATCAAGGGAGACAGATGGACAAAAACAAGACAACATATTCACGATAAATAGAATCAAGGGGATGTACATCTCATTAACAAAATGAATAGGGTAATAAAAATATATACAAATGAGCACAGTGCTGAGAGGAGGGGAAGGGATAGGACTAGAAGCAGAGGGAAAGGAGGCTTAGGTGAGGGGAGGTGAAGGGGGAAGGGGGAGGGAGCAGAGGGTGGAGGGGGAGCAGAGAGGGAGCAGAGGGTGGAGGGGGAGCAGAGAGGGAGCAGAGGGAGCAGAAGGATAAAGGGAAGCTCAGTCTGGGAAGGCCTCTGGGAGGAGGTGAGCTCTCAGTAGGGTTTTCAAGAGGAGAAGAGAGTTAATTTGACAGAGATGAGGAGGGAGGGCATTCCAGGACAGCGGGAGGACGTGGGCCAGAGGTCGACCTCAGGATAAGCGTGAACGGTGGGACAGTGAGGAGATGAGTGGCAGAGGAGCGGAGCATGCAGGGTGGGCAGGAGAAAGAGAGAAGGGAGGTGAGGTAGGAGGGGGAAAGGTGATGGAGAGCCTTGAAGCCCAGAGTGAAAAGTTTTTGTTTTGTGCGGAGGTTGATAGGCAACCACTGGAGGTTTTTAAGGAGGGGAGTGACATGCCCAGAGCGTTTCTGCAGAAAGATGATCCGGGCAGCAGAATGAAGAATAGACTGGAGTGGGGGGAGAGACAGGAGGAAGGGAGGTCAGAGAGAAGGCTGACACAATAATCCAGCCGGGATGTTATGAGAGCTTGTAGCAGTATGATAGCCATTGGATGGGGAGGAAAGAGTGGATCTTGGCCATATTGTAAAGGTGAAACCGGCAGGCATTGGTGACGGATTGGATGTGTGGGGTGAATGAGAGAGCTGAGTCAAGGATGACACCAAGGTTGCAGGCTTGAGAGATGGGAAGGATGGTTGTACCATCCACAGTGACAGGGAAGTCAGGAAGAGGACAGGGCTTGGGAGGGAAGATAAGGAGCTCAGTTTTGGACATGTTGAGTTTTAGGTGGCAGGCAGACATCCAGGTGGAGATGTCCTGGAGGCAGGAGGAGATACGAGCCTGAAGGGAGGGGGAGAGAACAGGGGAGGAGATGTAGATTTGGGTGGCATTTTGTATAGAGATGATAGGAGATAGAGGAAGGGGCGGGCAAGGAGATTGAGTGCTTCTGGCTCTATAGTAAAGAGTTTCTGTTTGATGTAGAGGTGGATGGGCAGCCACTGGAGGTTCTTGAAGAGTGGGGAAACAGAGACTAAACAGTTTTGCAGAAAAATGATCTGGGCAGCAAAATGAAGTATGAAGACTGAAGTGGGGAGAGACTGGAGGCAAGGAGGCAAGGAAACGATGAGAAGTTGGATTAGCATGGTAGCAGTTAAGATGTTGTTGAAGCAGGATTCCAGAAAGGATGAGGGATGCGAGATATTATTGCTGATGTCTGCTGGATAATTGAAAGGACAAGAGACTATCAAAAGGAAATCAGCATGTGCTTTACTGTTTATAGTAAGGCCTTTGACTGCGTGGATCACAAGAAACTCTGGAATATATTAAGGAAAATGGGCTTGCTGGACCATTTAATTGTATTAATATGGAATCTGTAAGATAAACAGGAGGCTACAATAAGAACAGAAACAGATAGGTTTCCCATTAGAAAGGGTGTAAGACAAAGACAAGGATGCATCTTATTGCCTCATCCTTTTCCCTAAATACCTAATGAGAGAAGCCAGATTGGATGAAGATGAATGCTAAGTAATGACTGGAGGAAGGAATATAAACAATCTTCATTATGCTGATGATACAACCCTACTAGCAGAAAGTGAAGAAGATTTGAAGGATCTATTATTAAAAGTTAAGGAACAGAGCAAAAAGATGAACCTATATTTGAATGTTAAGAAAACAAAGATCATGACAACTGAAAATTTTAGCACATTTGGACTGAAATAGTAGACAATTTGTCTCTCCTGGAATCGATAATCAATAATAAAGAACTAGTAGTCAAGAAATACACCAAAGATTAATGTTAGGAAGATTTGCTATGAAGAGTCTGGAAAAAGTCATGTAATGTGCTGATGTAACAATTGCCACAAAAACACATATTGTCAACTCTATGGTGTTTCCAGTGACAATGTATGGATCTGAAACCTGGGTAGTGAAAAAACAGAATAGAAAGAACATCGATTCTTTTGAAATGTGGTGTTGGAGAAGGCTTTTGCAAATATCATGGATTGCCCGAAAGACAAACAAATGGATTTTGAAGCAAATTAAACCTAAGTGGTCTTTGGAAGGCTAAATGACTCTACTTAAATTAGCATATTTTGGACACATAATCAGGAGGGCTAATTCTCTGGAGAAGACACTAATGCTAGGAAAAGTCCAGGGAAAATGTGGAAGAGGCAGACTGGCAGCTACATGGTTAGAGACCATAACAAAGGTAATGGAAGAACCATTAGAAAGGTTGTGAATTATGGCAGAGAACAGGACGTTCTGGAGAAAGCATATCCATGGAGTCACTATGAATCAGAAATGACTCGATGGAACTTAATAAAAAGTTTGGATGGAGAGGAAAGGGGGAATTCAGAGATATTGTGAAGCCTGAACTGACAGGATTTAGTGACAGATTGACTATATGGGTTGAATGAGAGAGATGAGTCAAGGATAACACCAAGGTTATGGGTTTGTGAGATAGGGAGGATGGTGGTTGCTGTTTGCATGTTAAACCAAGCACTTATAACTTATACTATACCACCTTGATTACTGCATCAGCCTTCTTGCTGACCTACCTGACTCCTGTCTCTCCCCAGGCCCGTTCACACTCCACTCTGCTGCCCGGATCATTTTTCTACAAAAACATTCAGGTCATGTTTCCCCACTCCTCAAGAACCTCCAGGGGTTGCCCACCCACTTCTGCATCAAACAGAAACTCCTTACCATCGTCTTTAAAGCACTCAATCACCTAGCCCCCTCCTACCTCACCTTGCTGCTTTCCTACCACAATCCAGTCTGCACACTTCACTCCTCTCTAATACTAACCTACTCCCTGTACCTCGATCTCATCTATCTTGCCACCAACCTCTTGCCTACTTCCTGCTCCTGGCCTGGAATGCCCTTCCTCTTCATATCTGATGATAATTAATCTCCCCCACTCCCCCTTCAAAGCCTTATTGAAGGCACAACTCCTCCAAGATTTCCCTGACTAACCCCTCATTTCCTTTTCTTTCATTCCCTTCTATGTCACCCTGATTTGCTCACTTTCATCATGCACCACCTCAGTCCCACAGTGACTATGAACATATCTTTAATTAATTAATTTATATTAATGTCTGCCTTCCCCTCTAGACTGAAGATCACTGTGGCAGAGAATGTGTGTAACAACTCTGTTATATTGTACTTTCCCAAGCACTTAGTACAAGTGCTCTCCACACAATAAGTGCTCAATAAATATGACTGATTGATTGGTGCTATTTAGAATGATGGGAAAGGGTGGGTACAAGGTTTTGGTGGGAAGATGAGAAGTTCTGTTTTAGACATGTTAAGTTGGAAGGGTTGGTGGAACATCCAATTAGAGATATCTGAAGGCAGGAGGGAATACAAAACTGCTGAGTAGGAGAGAGATAAGGATTGGAAATGTAGACTTGGGAATCATCTGCACAGAGGTAGGGATTCAATACCTATTCTCCCTCTTACTTAGACTGTGCACCCTATGAGGGGCAGACACTGTATCCAACCTGATAAACTTTTGCCTATCCCAGTGCTTAGAACAGTGTTTGTCACAGAATAAACACATAACAAATAACATATAAAACAAAACAAAAAGGATAAGTAGCTTCTTCATTCCCGCTTATGGTCATCACCTTTAAAGCACTCTTAGCTGAACAAAAGGAAGAATGAGTTTCCTATCTGTCTCCTGAAGCTCATATCTTGAGCTGGGCAATCCCTTGGCCCTTGGGTTAGGATACATGACTCTGAATATGCAAGGCTTTAGTAGATTTGGATAGAATTACCCTCTGTATTCAAAGATGAAATCACTCATGGTAAAATCCTATAAAGCGACTAAATTAGTCAATCAATCAATCAATCAATGAGCACTTACTGTGTGTAGAGGTTTTTTCTGCAGGCCAGGTACTCTTCTCTCAGTTTTACTACTACTACTACTACTACTAATTATAGTGTTTGTTAAGTGCTCAGTATTTTCCAAGCACTGGAGTAAATACTGTCAATCAGTCTATCAATCAGTGGTATTTACTAAGCACTTATTCTGTGAAAAGCACTGTATTAGCCTCTTAGGAGGGTACTCCACAACAGAGTTGGTAGACAAGTTCCTTACTCATAAGGAGCATATGGTCTAGAAAGGGAGACAGACATTAAAATAAATTATGAATATGTGTTGTGAGGTTGAGGATGAATTGAATATCAAGTCCTTAAGGGGACAGTTCCAAGTGCATAGGGAAAGCAGAGTGGAGATGGAGTAGGGGAAACAAGGGCTTAGATGGGGAAGTCTTGTTGCTGATTTCTCTGCCTCCTCTACCCAGCAGTAGATACTCAATTACCTCAACCACTGTGGCCATAAAGACTGTTTTTGCAGTGCTGATGATGCGAAATAAACAAATGATACCTAGTATTCATTAGCTAACATAACTAAGGTCTAGTCTCATTTTACACTGAGCACACAATAAAGTACCTGGAAGCCAAGATTAGTATATAAGCACAATCCTCAGGGTAACTTTAAAACCTCATCAAAATTCCTTGATTCAGTCACATGGTAGCTGCTATTTGGTGATGCACATACACACAAGCATACACACGGGAAGGGATTTGGATAATTAGGAACCACTTTACAGGTATAACTATAACTGTATTATGAGTAACTGTATTATGACTTATAATGGTATGTAGATTAACCAGAAAAGGTCTAATTTAATATATGAACTTGTACTGCTACAGTGTTATGTAAGAATCTAAACAAGAATCATGAAGCAGTGTTCTCTAGTGGCTAGAGCAGGGGGCCTGGGAGCCAGAATGACCTGGGTTCTAATCATAGCTCTGCCACTTGTCTGCTGTGTGACCTTGGGCAAGTCTCTAACTTCTCTGTTCCTCAGTTACCTCATCTGTAAAATGGGTATTAAGACTGTGAACCCCATGTGGGACATGGACTGTGTCCAACCTGACTATCCTGAATCTGCCCAGTGTTTCGTCAGTGCCTGGCACATTTTATGAATGCCGTAAAAAAAAAAAAGTATCTTCACTGGAAATTTGTCCATCTATAGCTCTTTAGCTAGTTGTCTACCTAGCTAATCATCTCTCTTTTCATCTGTCTTTTTATCTTTCTTCCTTTTCTGCTCTATCCTTCTTTCTATTTCCCACCTAAAATACTAGAATTCTAGCCATGCTCCTACAGGCTGAAATCCCATGATTGACAATAGGCTTAATTAACATTCTTCCTACTACATCATCAGAATGGCCAGTGAATGGTTAACTAGAAGAAAGGAGGCCTAATGAATCCCACCAATAAGAGTACCCCAGATGGGTTCATCCTTTTGGGCTTCTCCAACCAAGCTCCCTAGAATATATCTTCTTCATGCTCATCTTGACCTACTACATCTTCACCCTCTTGGACAACCCGACCATCATCCTATTTTTCTGCTTCAAACCCCATCTTCACTCCCCCATATACTTCTTCCTCTCCAACCTCTCAATCATGGACCACAGCTTCATCACCAACATTGTCCCACAGATGCTGTGGAACCTACACAGACCAGAGAAGACCATAGCCAATCAAGGCTGCATGGTCCAACTCTATATCTCTCTGGGTTTGGATTACACTGAGTGTGTCTTTTTGACACACTTGCAGGTCACCAATGATAACCTTCTTGACAAATCCAAAGCCTCTACTCCATCCCAATCTTTTTCGACCTCTCATGTGTCTTCAACACTGGACCACCCCCTTCTCCTGGAAACGTTATCCAACCTTGGCTTCACTGATTAGACTGTAAGCCCGTCAAACGGCAGGGACTGTCTCTATCTGTTGCCGACTTGTTCATCCCAAGCGCTTAGTACAGTGCTCTGCACATAGTAAGCGCTCAATAAATACTATTGAATGAATGATGCTGTCCTCTCCTGGTTTTCCTCTTATCTCTTTGGCTCTTCATTCTCAATCACTTTCACAAGCTCCTCCTCTGCCTCCCATACCCTAACTGTGGGGGTCTCTCGAGGTTCAGTTCTGGGTCCCCTTCTAATAATAATAATAATGTTGGTATTTGCGTGGCTCAGTGGAAAGAGCACGGGCTTTGGAGTCAGGGCTCATGAGTTCGAATCCCAGCTCTGCCACTTGTCGGCTGTGTGACTGTGGGCAAGTCACTTAACTTCTCCGTGCCTCAGTTCCCTCATCTGTAAAATGGGGATTAAGACTGTGAGCCCCACGTGGGACAACCTGATTCCCCTATGTCTACCCCAGCGCTTAGAACAGTGCTCGGCACATAGTAAGCGCTTAACAAATACCAACATTATTATTATTATTATTATTTGTTAAGCGCTTACTGTGTGCAGAGCACTGTTCTAAGCACTGGGGTAGATACAAGGTAATCAGGATGTCCCATGTGAGGCTCACAGTTAATCCCCATTTTACAGATGAGGTAACTGAGGCATAGAGAAGTTAAGTGACTTGCCCACAGTCACACAGCTGACAAGTGGCAGAGCCGGGAGTCGAACCCATGACCTCTGACTCCAAATCCCAGGCTCTTTCCACTGAGCCACACTGCTTCTATTCTTCATCTACACCCACACTCACACTCGTTTGCTCCTGTGTCTTCAACTACCACTTCTGTGTGTATGACACCCAAGATTACATTTACAGACCTGATCTGATCTCTCTCCCTCTCTCCAGTCTCACATCTCCTCCTGCCTTCAAGACATCTCTACTTGGATGTCCTCCTGTCACCTCAAACTTAACATGCCCAAAACAGAGCTTCTTATCTTCCCTCTCAAACCCTGACCTACCACTGACTTTCCCATCACTGTAGATAACACCACCATCCTTCCTGTCTCACAGGCTCAGATCCTTGGTGTTATCCTTGAGTCCTCTCTCTGATTCATCTCGCCCACTCACCAACTTGGTCACACCCTCTATCTTGTCATCCCTTACCGCTGCACTATCTCCTCCCTCACCAACTCTGAAATCTCTCTCTCAGACTATAACCTTCTCACCTGAGTCCTCTCTCACACTCTCTCTCCCTGCAAATCTGTATTACTCCCCCACAGAGACCTCCGCTTTCTTGATCCCATCCGTCTCTCCCAAAGCATCTCTCCCCACCTTGCCCCCCAACCTCTCTTCCCACTCTCGATGATCAGGTTACCACTCTCAACTCCACCCTCTCTACTCATCTCAACTCACTCGCCCCCATTTTCCTCCG
Organism: Ornithorhynchus anatinus; assembly: GCF_004115215.2. Classification (NCBI taxonomy): domain Eukaryota; kingdom Metazoa; phylum Chordata; class Mammalia; order Monotremata; family Ornithorhynchidae; genus Ornithorhynchus; species Ornithorhynchus anatinus. The sequence continues at coordinate 20,621,890 of NC_041746.1, forward strand.
CCACTCTCACTCCACTAACACACAGCCCTGGATCTCTGCCTCTGTTCGCCTCCTTCGCTTTTATGCTCGAGCTGCTGAGCGTTGCTGGAGAAGGTCCAAGCAACAAGACAACCTTATCCATTTCAAATTTATCCCTTCCTGCGTTAACTCTGCCCTCTCCTCCGCCAGGCAAAACTATTTTTCTTCCCTCATTGACGTCCATGTCCGTCACCCCTGCCAATTGTTCTGTACTTTCAACTCTCTCCTCAGGCCCCCTGTTCCTCCCCCTACCCATCCCTCACCCCCAACAATCTGGCCACCTACTTCATCACGAAAATTAACACAATCAGGTCTGAGCTCCCCAAAGTCATTCTTCCCCCTTCTGCCTCACCCCTCCTCCCCGCACAACCCTCTCCTCTACTTTCCCATCCTTCCCAGCAGTATCCTCAGAGGAGATCTCCTCCCTCCTCACAAGTGCCATCCCATCCACCTGTCCTTCGGACCCCATTCCCGCTCACCTTATAAAAGCCATCTCCCCTTCCCTCCTCCCCTCCTTATCTTCTATCTTTAACTGATCACTCTCCAACGGCTTCTTCCCCTCTGCCTTCAAACATGCCCATGTCTCCCCCATCCTAAAACAACCCTTCCTCGACCCCACCTCCCCTTCCAGTTACCACCCTATCTCCCTCCTACCCTTCCTTTCCAAACTCCTTGAATGAGTCATCTACACTCGCTACCTTGAATTCCTCAACTCCAACTCTCTCCTTGACCCCCTCCAATCTGGCTTCCGTCCCCTCCACTCTTCCAAGACTGCTTTCTCAAAGTTCACCCATGACCTCCTTCTTGCCAAATCCAATGGCTCCTACTCTATCTTAATCCTCCTCGACCTCTCAGCTGCTTTTGACACTGCCGACTACCCCCTTCTCTTCCACACCTTATCTCACTTTGACTTCACAGACTCAATCCTCTCCTGGTTTTCTTCTTATCTTTCTGTCCACTCATTCTCGGTCTCCTTCATAGGATCCTCCTCCCCCTCCCACCCACTAATTGTAGGGGTTCCTCAAGGGTCAGTTCTTGGCCTCCTTCTGCCAGCTATCAGCTATACTCACTCCCTTGATGAACTCATTCGCTCCCATGGCTTCAACTATCACCTCTATGCAGATGACACACAAATCTACATCTCCTACCCTGTTCTCTCCCCGTCCCTTCAGGCTCTTATTTCTTCCTGCCTCCAGGACATCTCCACCTGTATGTCTGCCTGTCATCTAAAACTCAACATGTCCAAAACTGAGCTCCTTATCTTCCCTCCCAAGCTCTGTCCTCTTCCTGACTTCCCTGTCACTGTGGACTGTACAACCATCCTTCCCGTCTCTCAAGCCCGCAACCTTGGTGTCATCCTTGACTCAGCTCTCTCATTCACCCCACACATCCAGATGCGTCACCAGCACCTCCCGGTCTCACCTTTACAATATGGCCAAGATCTGCCCTTTTTCTCCATCCAAATGGCTATCGTGCTGATACAAGCTCTCATAATATCCTGACTGGATTATTGTGTCAGCCTTCTCTCTGATTTCCCTTCCTCCTGTCTCTCCCCACTCCAGTCTATTCTTCATTCTGTTGCCCGGATCATCTTCCTGCAGAAACACTCTGGGCATGTCACTCCCCTCCTTAAAAACCTCCAGTGATTGCCTATCAACCTCTGCACAAAACAGAACCCCCTCACTCTAGGCTTCAAGGCTCTCCATCACCTTGCCCCGTCCTACCTCACCTCCCTTTTCTCTTTCTACTGCTCACCGCACACGCTCTAATCCTCTGCCACTCATCTCCTCACTGGCCCCCATTCACATCTATCTCGCCGTCAACCTCTGACCCACATCCTACCGCTGTCCTGGAATGCCCTCCCTCCTCACCTCCACCAAACTAACTCTCTTCCCCTCTTCAAAGCCCTACTGAGAGCTCACCTCCTCCAAGAGACCTTCCCAGACTGAGCTACCCCTTCTCCTTCTGCTCCCTCTGCTCCCTCTCTGCTCCTCCTCCACCCTCTGCTCCCTCGCCCTTCCCCCCTTCACCTCCCCTCAGCTAAACTCCCTTTCCCTCTGCTCCTCCCCCTCTTCCTTCCCCTCCCCTCAACACTGTGCTCATTTGTATATATTTTATTACCCTATTTATTTTGTTAATGAGATGTACACCCCCTTGATTCTATTTATCGTGATTATATTGTCTTTTTTTTGTCCATCTGTCTTCCCCAATTAGACTGTGGGCCCATCATTGGGCAGGGATTGTCTCTATCTGTTGACAAATTGTACATTCCAAGCGCTTAGTGCAGTGCTCTGCATATAGTAAGCGCTCAGTAAATACTATTGAATGAATGAATGAATGAATTAATGAATTCAGCCCACACATTCAATACATCAGCAAATCTTTTCAGTCCCACCTTCACAACATCATTAAAATCTGCCCTTTCCTCTCCATCCATATTGTGACCAAAATACCACAGTCACTCATCCTATCCCTCCTTGATTACTGCACCAGCCTCCTTGCTGAACTTCCAGCCTCCTTTCTCTCCCCACTCCAGTCCATACTTCACTCTGCTGCCTAGATGATTTATTCGACAGAAACGTTCTGGACATAATAATAATAATGATAGTATTTTTTAAGCACTACTATGTGCCAAGCACTGTTCTAAGTGCTGGGGCATGTGGGGGAGAATACAAGGTAATCAGGTTGTCCCACGTGGGGCTCACAGTCTTAATCCCCATTTTACAGATGAGGGAAGTAAGGCACAGAGAAGTTAAGTGACTTTGCCCAAAGTCACACAGATAAGTTGTGGAGCCGGGATTAGAACACTTGACCTCTGACTCTCAAGCCCATGTTCTTTCCATTGAGCCACACTGCTTCTCATGTCACTCTGCTCCTCAAAAAACTCCAGTGGTTGCCCATCCACTTCTGAATCAAACAAAAACTCCTCACCATTGGTTTTAAAGCACTCCACCCCTTTGCCCCCTTATACCTCACCTCACTTCTCTCCTTCTACAACCCAGTCTACACACTTTGATCCTGTAGTGCTAACCTCACCGTACCTTGATCTCACCTATCTCACCACCTATCCCACGACCTGCTTCTGGTCTGGAGCACCCTCTCTCCTCAAATCTGAAAGACAATTACTCTCTACCCCTCCAAAGCCTTAACGAAGACACATTTCCTCCAAGAAGTCTTCCCATACTAAGCCCCACCTTTCCTCATCTCCCACTCCTTTCTGCATAGGCTTGGCTTGCTCCCTTTGCTCTTCCCCACTCCCGCCCCCACAGCACTTATGTGCATATCTGTAATTTTCTTTATTATTATCATTATCATTGCTAATCATATTTATTGAGTGCTCACTGTGTGCAAAGCACTGTACTGGAAGAGTACAATATAACATCAAACACACTTCCTGCCCACAATGAGCTGTCTTTCCACCTCTAGTTTGTAAGCTCATTGTGGGCAGGGGATGTGCCTGTTTATTGTACTCTATTAAGCACTTAGTACAGTGCTCTGCACTCAGTAAGCACTCAATAAATATGATTGAATGAATAAATGAATAACCGTCATGGCATTTGACCATTGCATAGCCATATACTGGCCATTCCATTACCCTTCATCCTTACCTTTGTCAGCAACTGGCTGTCATGACCTGGGTCCTTGGCTTTGAAGAGTCCCTAGTCCATTTGATACCTACCTTGCCATTGTCCCTATGTGGAAACTATGTTGTGGATGACTTCTTGTTGAAAAACCTGCCTTGGTTAAAATCACCGGTATCATCACAAACTTCATTAGGATTGAACGCTTCATGACCTCATTCCTCTATGGTGTAATAATAATAATAATAATGTTGGTATCTGTTAAGCGCTTACTATGTGCCGAGCACTGTTCTAAGTGCTGGGGTAGACATAGGGGAATCAGGTTGTCCCACGTGGGCCTCACAGTCTTAATCCCCATTTTACAGATGAGGGAACTGAGGCACAGAGAAGTTAAGTGACTTGCCCACAGTCACACAGCCGACAAGTGGCAGAGCTGGGATTCGAACTCAAGAGCCCTGACTCCAAAGCCCATGCTCTTTCCACTGAGCCACGCTGCTTCTCCTAGTTACCCATGTACCCGTATACCCATGTTATCCGTGTTACCCGTGTACCCGTGTACCCATGTTACCCGTGTACCCATGTACCCGTGTTACCCGTGTACCCATGTACCCGTGTTACCCATGTTCCTCAGCTTGGTTTCCTGTGGCCGTATTGGCCAGGAGGTGTTTAGGTTTCATTCAGCCAAGGGGAGATGTAAGACCTTTGGGACCTGTGGGCCCCATTTTGTAGTAGTAGTTCTATTCTATGGCCCCTTCACTGTATTCTACATCCAGCCATGGAACCATTATTTCCTCAGGTTGAGCAAGTTCCTCACCATCTTCTATATTCATTCATTCAATAGTATTTATTGAGCGCTTACTATGTGCAGAACACTGTACTAAGCTCTTGGAATGCACAATTTGGCAACAGATAGAGACAATCCCTGCCCAATGATGGGCTCACACTCTAAATGGGGGAGACAGACAGCAAAGCAAAACAGAACAAAACAAAAACAAAACAACATCATGAAGACAAATAGAATCAAGGAGACATATACCTTATTAACAAAATAAATAAGGTAATAATATATACAAATGAGCACAGTGCTGAGGGGGGGAGGGGGAAGAGCAGAGGGTGAGAGGAGGGGAGGGGGAGCAAAGGGAAAGGGGGAGCTCAGTTTGGGAAGGCCTCCTGGAGGAGATGAGCTCTCAGTAGGGCTTGGAAGAGGGGAAGAGAGTTAGTTTGGAGGATGTGAGGAGGGAGGGCTTTCCAGGATAGCAGTAGGACATGGGCCAGGGGTCGACTGTGGGATAGGCTTGAACAGGGGACAGTGAGGAGTTGAGCGGCAGTGGAGCAGAGTGTATAGGGTGGGCAGTAGAAAGAGAGAAGGGAGATGAGGTAGGAGGGGGAAAGGTGATGGAGAGCTTTGAAGCGAAGAGTGAGGAGTTTTTGTTTTGTGTGAAGGTTGATAGGCAACCAATATTGTGGTTACCCCCAACCCCAGCCCCTTAATCTACACCCTGAGTAACAAAGATGTGAAAGAAGCCCTGAGCAGGCTCCTGTGAGGAAGATGGGAAATTGATATAATCCCCTGGGGCAACTTTCTTGTCTATCATTAGTATTTATTGAGCACCCAATGAATGTACAGCAGTTTACAGAAAGCTTAGGAAAGTAGAAGAGAAGTGAACACACATTCCCTGTCCTCATGGAGTTTATGATCTCACTGGGGCAACAGAGAGCAATTACTGACAGTTCATGGGAACAGGAGGAAAAGGGATTAAATAAGGAGCAGGGTCATTCTGTCAGGTGAGAATATCAGAATAAATCAGAATACATAATTGTAAGGGCAAGTGAATAGTTACAGTTAGGAAGTGCTGAGGATTCAAGACACTAGGACATAAGGAGCTACTGCTAGAAGGTTCCATTTTCCTTTGTGAAGCCTTAGAACCCAGTAGATTTTAGACCTTTGACAAACTTGTTTTGCCCAAGTTCCTACAGGAAACAAATAAATCAACCAATCAATCGATTGTATTTACTGAGTGTTTACTGCCAAGCGCTTGGGAAAATACACTTTACCAGAGTTGGTAAACATGTTCCCTGCCTACAGTGAGGGAGATACAGACTTAAATATAAATTAATAAATCCCGTATATGTACATATGTGTTGTGGGACTGAGGTGGGGGGTGAATAAAAGGTGCAAATCCAAGTGCAGATGTAACACAGAAGGGAGTGGGAGAAGAGGAAATGAGGGCTTAGTCAGGGAAGGCCTCTAGGAGATGTGCTTTTAATAAGACTATGAAGGCAAGGAGCGTAATAGTATGTCATACATGAAGTGTGTGGGCGTTCCAAGTAAGAGGCAGGATTAACCATATAAACAAAGTAATAATTTATACTATTTATACATATGTACACAAGTGCTGTGGGGCACGGAGGGGGATAGAGCAGAAGGAAGGAGTCTGAGTGATGGGGAGGGGAGGAGAAGCAGAGGAAAAGGGGGGCTCAGTCTGGGAAGGCCTCCTGGAGGAAACAAGCTTTCATTACGGCTTTGAAGTGGGGAAGTGTGCTAGTTTGGCAGATTTGAGGAGGGAGGGCATTACAGGCCCGAGGTAGGATGTGGGCCAGGGGTCGATTGCGGGACAGGTGAGAACGAGGCACAGTGAAGAGGTTAGCACCAGAGGAGTGGAGTGTGCAGTCTGGTCTGTAGAAGGAAAGAAGGGAGGTGTGGTAGGAGGGGGCAAGGTGATGGAGACCTTTGAAGTCAATAGTAAGGGGTTTTTGCTTGACATGGAGGTTGATAGGCAACCACTGGAGACTTTTGAGGAGGTAGTTGACATGGCCAGAATGTTTCTGTAGAAACGCTTTTGTACAGATATGTACATAAGTGCTGCGGAGCTGAGAGAGGAGTGATAAAAGGGAGCAAATCGAAATGCCAGGGTGACACAGAAGCGAGTGGGACAAGAGGAAATAGGGCTTAGTCAGGGAAGGTTTCTTGGAGATGATGTGCCCTCAGTAAGACTTTGAAGGTAGGGAGAGTGTTTCCCTTTTGGAGATGAATAGGGAGACCATTCCAGGCCAGAGGCAGGAAATGGGTGAGAAGTTGGCAGTGGTTTTTAAGGAGTGGGGAAATGTGGACTGAACATTTCTGTAGCAAAATAATCAGGACAGCAAAGTGAAGTGTGGACTGGAGTGAGGAGAGACAAGAGGCAGGGAGGTCAGTAAGGAGGCTGATACAGTAATCAACAGAGGAGTGGATAAATGCTTAGCTTAGCATGGTTAAAAGTTTGAATGGAGAGGAAAGGGTCGATTTTAGCGATGCTGTGGGGGCTGAACTGACAGTATTACTTAGTGACAGATTGAATATGTGGATAGAATGAGGGAGATCAGTCGAGGATAATGCCAAGGTTATGGACTTATGATAAAGGAAGGATGTGCTATTGTCTACAGTGGTGAGAGGGTCAGGGGAGGATAAGGTTTGGGTGAGAAGATAAGGAGTTGTTCTGGACATGTTAAATTTGAGGTGGCTCTGGAACATTCAAGTAAAGATGTCCTGAAGACAGGAGAAAATGAGAGAATGCAAAGAAGGAGAAAGATTGAGGATGGATATGTAGATTTGGGAATCATCCACTTAGAGATGGTAGTTGAAGCAATGGTAGTGAATGAGTTCTCCAAGGGGGTGGGTGTGGATGGAAAATTGAAGGAGACACAGAACTGAACCTTAAGAGACTCCCACATTTAGGGGGTGGGAGACAAGGGCGGAGCCTGTGAAAGACCCTAAGAAAGCTGACAGAGAGATAGAGAGATAGGAGAACCAGGAGAGGACAGTGTCAGTGAAGCCAAGTTTAGATAATCTTTCCAGGAGAAGGGGATGGTCGATAGTGCTGAAAGCAGCTGAGCTGTCGAGGAGGATTAGGATAGAGTAGAGGTCATTGAATGTGAAATTGATTATAGTGTTAATAGTTTGTGCAGGACCACTGACATTCTCCCATCCCTACCTATCTTTTTCACACTGGATCACAGAGGTCAGTGACTGAATGGGTGGGCAGAAGCCACAATGGCCCAGTGGGAAGAGCACAGGACTGGAAGTCAGGAGACCTGATACTAATCCTGGAACTGCCACTTGTTTGCTGTAATGACCTTGGGCAAGTCACTTAACTTCTCTATCCCTCAGTTTTCTCATCTATAAAATGAAGATTAAAAACTTGTTCTTCCTCCTTAGACTCTGAGCCCCATATGTTATGGGGACTATTTTTGATCCAAATGCACTGAAGCTACCCCAGTGCTTAATGCAATTCCTGGCACATAGTAAGAGCTTAATAAACAGCAAAATTAGTATTAAGCAAAGTGCATTCAAAATTAGTATTAAGCATCGCAAAGTGCATCCAAAGGTTTTTTTGTGCCCATTTACAGACCAAAAGTGACCACACCACAGTGCTGACCCCATGCCATTCATTCAATAGTATTTATTTATTCAATAGTATTTATTGAGCGCTTACTATGTGCAGAGCACTGTACTAAGCGCTTGGAATGAACAAGTCGGCAACAGATAGAGACAGTCCCTGCCGTTTGACGGGCTTACAGTCTAATCGGGGGAGACGGACAGACAAGAACAATGGCAATAAATAGAGTCAAGGGGAAGAACATCACGTAAAAACAATGGCAACTAAATAGAATCGAGGCAATGTACAATTCATTAACAAAATAAATAGGGTAATGGAAATATATACAGTTGAGCGGACGAGTACAGTGCTGTGGGGATGGGAAGGGAGAGGTGGAGGAGCAGAGGGAAAGGGGGAAAAGAGGGTTTAGCTGCGGAGAGGTAAAGGGGGGGTGGCAGAGGGAGTAGAGGGAGAAAAGGAGCTCAGTCTGGGAAGGCCTCTTGGAGGAGGTGAGTTTTAAGTAGGGTTTTGAAGAGGGGAAGAGAATCAGTTTGGCGGAGGTGAGGAGGGAGGGCGTTCCGGGACCGCGGGAGGACGTGGCCCAGGGGTCAACAGCGGGATGGGCGAGACCGATGGGCGAGACCGAGGGACGGTGAGGAGGTGGGCGGCAGATGAGCAGAGCGTGCAGGGTGGGTGGTAAAAAGAGAGAAGGGAGGAGAGGTAGGAAGGGGCAAGGTGATGTAGAGCCTTGAAGCCTGGAGTGAGGAGTTTTTGTTTGGAGCGGAGGTTGATAGGCAACCACTGGAGTTGTTTAAGAAGGGGAGTGACATGCCCAGATCGTTTCTGCAGGAAGATGAGCTGGGCAGCGGAGTGAAGAATAGACTGGAGCGGGGCAAGAGAGGAGGAAGGGAGGTCAGAGAGAAGGCTGACACAGTAGTCTAGCCGGGATATAACGAGAGCCTGTAGCAGTAAGGTAGCCGTTTGGGTGGAGAGGAAAGGGCGGATCTTGGCGATATCGTAAAGGTGAAACCGGCAGGTCTCGGTAATGGATAGGATGTGTGGGGTGAACGAGAGAGACGAGTCAAGGATGACACCGAGATCGCGGGCCCGAGAGACGAGAAGGATGGTCGTGCCGTCCACGGTGATAGAGAAGTCTGGGAGAGGACCGGGTTTGGGAGGGAAGATGAGGAGCTCAGTCTTGCTCATGTTGAGTTTTAGGTGGCGGGCCAACATCCAGGTGGAGACGTCCCGGAGGCGGGAGGAGATGTGAGCCCGAAGGGAGGGGGAGAGGACAGGGGCGGAGATGTAGATCTGCGTGTCATCTGCGTAGAGATGGTAGTCAAAGCCGTGAGAGCGAATGAGTTCGCCGAGGGAGTGAGTGTAAATGAAGAACAGAAGAGGGCCAAGAGCTGATCCTTGAGGAACTCCAACAGTTAAAGGATGGGAGGGGGAGGAGGCTCCAGCGAAGGAGACCAAGAATGACCGGCCAGAGAGGTAAGAGGAGAACCGGGAGAGGACGGAGTCCGTGAAGCCAAGGTGAGATAAGGTATGGAGGAGGAGGGGATGGTCGACAGTGTCAAAGGCAGCAGAGAGGTCAAGGAGGATCAGAATGGAGTAGGAGCCATTGGATTTGGCAAGAAGGAGGTCATGGGTGACCTTAGAGAGAGCAGTCTCGGTAGAGTGGAGGGGATGGAAGCCAGATTGGAGGGGGTCTAGGAGAGAATGGGAGTTAAGGAATTCTAAGCATCGATTGTAGATGACTCGTTCTAGGATTTTGGAAAGGAAGGGTAGTAGGGAGATAGGGCGATAACTGGAAGGGGAAGTGGGGTCAAGAGCGGGTTTTTTTAGGATGGGGGAGACGTGGGCATGTTTGAAGGCAGAGGGGAAGGAGCCCTTGGAGATTGAGTGGTTAAAAATAGAAGTTAAGGAAGGGAGGAGGGCAGGGGCGATGGTTTTAAGAAGGTGAGAGGGAATGGGGTCCGAGGTGCAGGTGGAGGGGGTGGCACTTGCGAGGAGGGAGGAGATCTCCTCTGAGGATACTGCAGGGAAGGATGGGAAAGTAAGGGAGAGGGTTGGTGGGGGGGAGGGGAGAGGCGGAGGGGTGACTTTGGGGAGCTCAGACCTGATCGTGTTGATTTTCATGAGGAAATAGGTGGCCAGATCACTGGGGGTGAGAGATGGGGGAGGGGGAGGAACAGGGGGCCTAAGGAGAGAGTTAAAGGTCCAGAACAATCGGCGGCGGTGACGGGCATGGGTGTCGATGAGGGAGGAGAAGAAGTTTTGCCTGGCGGAGGAGAGGGCAGAGTTAAGGCAGGAAAGGATCAATTTGAAGTGTGTGAGATTGGCTTGGTGCTTGGACTTTCGCCAGCAGCGCTCGGCAGCTCGAGCATAGGAGCGTAGGAGGCGGACGGAGGAGGTGATCCAGGGCTGTGGGTTAGTGGAGCGAGAGCGGCGGAGGGAAAGGGGGGCGAGAGAGTCGAGATGAGTAGAGAGGGTGGAGTTGAGAGCAGAGACCTGATCATCGAGAGTGGGAAGTGAGGACAGGGCGGCAAGGTGAGGAGAGATGCTTTTGGAAAAACGGATGGGATCGAGAGAGCGAAGGTCTCTGTGGGGCAGTAGCGAAGATTTGCAGGGGGAGGGCGTGTGAGAGATGAGGCAGGTGAGAAGGTTATGGTCAGAGAGAGGGATTTCAGAGTTGGTGAGGGAAGAGATAGTGCAGCGGTAGGAGATGACGAGATCGAGGGTGTGACCGAGTCGGTGAGTGGGCGCGGTATGGTGGAGGAGGAGGTCGGCAGAGTCGAGGAGGGATAGCAGGCGGGCGGCAGAGGAGTCGTCGGGTACATCCATATGGATGTTGAAGTCTCCAAGGATCAGAGTGGGCAGAGAGAAGGAGAGAAGGAAGGTGAGAAAGGGGTCAAGGTGGTTGAAGAAGTCGGAGGTGGGACCGGGAGGGCGGTAGATGACAGCGACAAGTATCATACCTTAGTCATATTACATAATCTCTCTGGACCTCAGTCTTCCCAACTATAAACTACTCTGCCATTGTTTCTGCACTAGAGATAATATGAAGGAGAAAGCAATTATGGCTGTGAAAGTGGCTTGTAATCCAAGTGATATAAGTGATTAATATGGAAGCCATAACAATGCAAGCTCATTCCAAGTTGTCTCAGTCTCAGATCCCAGGTTTCCTCAGCGTGGCTCAGAGGAAACAGCACGGGCTTGGGAGTCAGAGGTCACTTAACTTCTCTGTGATTCAGTTACCTCATCTAGAAAATAGGGATTAAGACTGTGAGCCCTACCTGGGACAACCTAATTACCTTGTATCTAGCCAGTGCTTATAACAGTGCTTGGTACATAGTAAGCGCTTAACAAATTATTATAAGGTGCCAGTGAGCAAGCTGTTGGGGAATTCAATATCACAAGGCTTTTATACCCTTGGACCACATAACCTTGCCTGGCTTTCAAGGCAATGGGGCACTCAGACTATTCTTAGGATACAAGGAAATGGAGGGTGGGGGTTGGCTTCTATCCTCCTTTCTTCTCCCCACAGAGATTCCATTTTGAATATCCTGATTCCTGAAGTTAATTGCCAATGAGGGATCTCAAGTTCCTCAAGGCCTCTGCAGAATCAACCCATACACGTCTTTTCCCTGTCTCTTCCATTAGTCTTCAGGGATCTCTCACTGCAGAAATATTCACCTCCACTCTGGCTGAGGCTTTTGGGAGAAGAGCTCCTAATAGTCACCCAGAAAAGCTCATGCTTCTGATCCCTCCACTTCTCCAGCTGTCTGAGTTGATGGGAAAGGAAGAGACTGGTTCAGGTAAGATCAAAGGATGGGCTCTGCAGATAGAATTCATTCTCCTTAGAAACTGTTCCAGCCTCTGCTCTTAATCCACATTGAAGACCTTCCTGTTCTGATCAATCTCCTGTTCTGATCAGCTCGATCACTTTTACCCATTCCCTGCTCACAGGTCCCCCTGCCCCACCCTAGAAGTAGATGGTGATGAAAGCTTTATTTCCAACCACGCCATTGTTTCTCTAGCCTTTTCAGGGAGATTTTCAATAGAGCAAGAATTGGAGACTCCTAGAGCATTATCTGAGTCCCTTGCATCAGTGGAGAGGAGCGTCTCCTCCTTCTGACTGCAGCACAGACCTACCGTTATGCTCTTTTAACCAGGACTACCACAGGATGATTCTAATTCTTGGGAAGGAGAGAGAGTGTCACTCAATGAGTCAATTGCATTTATTGAGCACTTACTGTGTGCAGACCACTGCACTAAGAGCTTGGGAGGGTACAATATAACACATCCCCTGTCCACACTGAGCTCACAGACTAGAGGGGAGAACAGAAAATAATATAAATAGATGAATTACAGATATGTACATAAGTGGTGGGGCTGGGAACAAGGAACCACAAAGGGAGTAAGTCAGATTGATGCAGAAGGGAGAGGGAGAAGAGGAAAGGAGAGCTTAAACAGGAAAGGCCTCTTGGAGATGTGTCTTCAATAAGGTTTTGAAGTGGGGAAGAGTAATTTTTGGATAGGTAGAATGAAAGATTTCACTCCCTCCAAGCTCTACCCCCTAGCTGAATCTATTGTCCCCCACAAGAAGAAGAGGGAGGAAGGCAGAAAAATGAGAGCAGACCGTGAGTGTTTCCCCTCTCCAGCTCTCATTCTGGACACAGGATTCTATCTATCGCTGACCCCCTGCGTATGGAGTCACCCATCTGGTAGCTCTGGTATCCTGCTTGAACATAAGATCATGCCACACTTCTTCGCTTGGCTCCCACTGTCTAAACTTGAGTATGAGGTCTCACTTGAGCAGGAGACATGGTGCTGGGGGAGGGTGTATAGCCCAACCAGCAGAAGATGGGCACTGGCACACCAGGGCATTGGGGAACCTAACACCCAGTTCACTGTAAATGTACTGTAATACACTGGAGTACTGGACCTCTTTGAATCTCCCTTTCCTGAGCTGGGCAGAGGAGCAAGTGACAAGCACTCTAGAGGACTGCTGAGAGTCAGAAGGAAGAGAGAGGTGGGAACAAGTGGGAGAATTGTAGGTATCTTTTGGCAAGGCCACCCCTCATTCTTTTGTGGGTTGATATGATATTCTTGGAGGGCAGGAAACAGAAAAGAGAGAAGAAAGGGGTGAGATGATGGAGTGACAAAGGCAGTGAGCTCTAGAGGACAAAGCATGGGAATAAAACCCATAGGATCTCGGTTCTAGTCTAATTCCAGATTTGCCCTCTGTGTGAACCTGAACAAGTCACTGAACCTCTCTGTGCCTTATTTTCCTCATCTATAAAAAGGGAATGAAAATATCTGTCTCTAGCCATCTAATAGATGATTCAGAACAAAAGAGGAATTAGGAATTTGAAATGATAAGAATGATGGTATTTTTTAAACATTTACTACGTGCCAAGCACATAGTACTAGGTGCTGGGTTAGCTAGGAGATAATCATGTCAGATACAGTCCTGATTTCATATGAGGAAGGAGAATGGGAACTGAATTCCCATGAGGAAACTGAGGCATAGATAAGGTCATTACTTTCTCATTGCCACAGAGCAGGTAGCCTTCAGGACCTAGGTCCTCTGCTTTCCAGGCCTATGCACTTTCTACTAAGCAATACCCCTTCTCAGTATGAAAGAGATTTGCAAAAGTAAAATATCAGTTTAAGGTATCATGATATAAGAAAGGATATACTGTTGGAAAAGGAAGACACAGAGTATCTTTTGAATGGACTTAAAACTGAATTCACTCTAATTCATAAAGGACCCTAGAGATGTAATTAATGTGCCTAGAAAGGGAGTTTATCTAGAGAGGTTGTCTACTGAATAGTATTGACCACCTGATTACCTAGATCCTAGAAGGTTTGAAAGTGGATCTTCCTGTGATTGTCTCTTCCAAGTCTCACCATCAGGAAATCTATGCTGGCATCTAACTAGGGTGACCATTTATTTGTCTTCCTACTAGACAGGCTAATTTCCAGCTGGTCTATCCATGTCTGGAATTGATATGACACCAGATGCCTTTATGGCTGGCATCTTTTTTATTTTTAAATGCTGATTCTCCCTCCACTTCAGCTCCATAGCCAAGTCCCACGACTCAGATAGACAAGATAGACAAGATTGAGGTATAGTGAGAAGGCTAGCATTAGGGGAGTGTAGAGTGAGAGCTGGGTTGTGATAGGGAGTACTGAGGTGAACTAGGAAGGGACTAGGTGATTAATGCTTTAAAGCTCTTGGTAAGGAATTTCTGTTTGATGTGGAGGTAGGTGGACAACCACTGGAGGTTCTTAAGGAGTGGGGAAAAATGTACTAAGCATTTTATAGAAAAATGATCCAGGGAGCAGAGTGAAGTGTGAACTGGAGTGGGGAGAGATAGGAGGTAGGTAGGTCATCAAGGAGGCCAGTACAGTAATCAAGGCAGGATAGGCCTTGATTTTGGATTTTGGATTTTTGAGTTTGGATTAACACAGTAGCAGTGTGGGTGGAGAGAAAAGGGCAGATTTTAGTGATGTTGTGAAGGATAAACCTCCAGGATTTAAAGACAGACCAAATATGTGAGTTGAATGAGAGAGAGAACGGCAAGGTTATGGGCTTATGAGTCAGGAAGGATGGTGTTGCTGTCAACAGTGATAAGAAAATTGAGGAAGGGCAGGTTTGGGTGGGAAGATAAGGAGTTCTATTTTGAACAAATTAAGTTTGAGGATTAGGTAGGACATTCAAGGAGCGATGTCTTGAAAGCAGGAGGAAATGTGAAACTGCAGAGAGGAAGTTGACGCAACACACCTAGTTGCCCACAAACATACCCACTCCAGGATTTCCAATGATTCATGTGTTGTCACACAGAGTACTCTGGATATGCAGCAATAGTGTGGTGGTGCTCCCTTGCAGTATTTTAATGATTCACACTGATTTAGCAGGATCCTAGAGCATTTCCTGGAAATGTCCTTGACCTTCACTTGCTCCACAGTTATTCCCTTCTAAGTTCATATGAACTCTGCTGCTTCACCCAACCTGCAGGCCTCAGCTGCAAGAGCCATGACTCTGAAAATTAAAAAAAAAACAATCAAAACATACACAAAAAATATATATAAAAAAGCAGATCTAAAAGAACTGGTCTCATATAATGACCGGGCAATGGATGGCCCATCTGTAAACTAGGCTGTAAAGAATGAAACTGAACAAATTGTCACCTTAACATTCACCCAACCAGAGCTCATCCTTTCATTCTTTTTTTTCTTTACTTCCCTATAGGAGCCAAGCCCATATACTGAAGACCATCTGATCCGCCCTTTCTTCTCCACCCAAACGGCTACCTTACTGCTACGGGCTCTCGTTATTTCCCGGCTAGACTACTGTGTCAGCCTGCTCTCTGATCTCCCCTCCTCCTCTCTCGCCCCACTCCAGTCTATTCTTCTCTCCGCTGCCCAGCTCATCTTCCTGCAGAAACGATCTGGGCATGTCATTCCCCTTCTTAAACAACTCCAGTGGTTGCCTATCAATCTCCGCTCCAAACAAAAACTCCTCACTCTAGGCTTCAAGGCTCTACATCACCTTGTCCCTTCCTACCTCTCCTCCCTTCTCTCTTTCTACCGCCCACCCCGCACGCTCCGCTCCTCTGCCGCCCACCTCCTCACCGTCCCTCAGTCTCGCCTATCCCACCGTCGAACCCCGGGCCACGTCCTCCCGCGGTCCTGGAACGCCCTCCCTCCTCACCTCTGCCAAACTGATTCTCTTCCTCTCTTCAAAACCCTACTTAAAACTCACCTCCTCCAAGAGGCCTTCCCAGACTGAGCTCCTCTTCTCCCTCTACTCCCTCTGCCACCCCCCCTTCACCTCTCCGCAGCTTAACCCTCTTTTCCCCCCATTTCCCTCTGCTCCTCCCCCTCTCCCTTCCCATCCCCTCAGCACTGTACTCGTCTGCTCAACTGTATATATTTTCATTACCCTATTTATTTTGTTAATGAAATGTACATTGCCTCGATTCTATTTAGTTGCCATTGTTTTTACGTGATGTTCTTCCCCTCGACTCTATTCATTGCCATTGTTCTTGTCTGTCCATCTCCCCCGATTAGACTGTAAGCCTGTCAAACGGCAGGGACTGTCTCTATCTGTTGCCGACTTGTTCATTCTAAGCGTTTAGTACAGTGCTCTGCACATAGTAAGCGCTCAGTAAATACTATTGAATGAATGATTATGAGGAAGTTGCAGAGGATGAAAGAGGAATAGTAATATTGCAATTACATCTTCACCTTCTAGGCAGTCCACAGGTTAGTAGTAGGATTGAACTGTAAGCCTACTGTGGGCAGCAAATGTGTCTACCAACTTTGTTGAATTGTGCTCTTCCCATTGCTTACTACAGTGCTCTGTACACACTGTACAATATCACTGATATAGTGAGAAGGAGGAGGGGTAAGGATAGTAGTAGGAGTGGAATTTATTGAGCCTCCAGTTGGTGCAGCACATTGTTCTAGGCTCTTGGGAGGTACAGAATAATGAAGTGACATATTACCTGCCCACAGGACCCTTTTACCCTGCCTCTGTGCTCAGGCACTATTGGTAACTAGCTTTCATTTTCTTCTGCAGCATTTTCAGTGAAAGAGGTCCCTGCCAGGAAGAGATGGGAGAGGTCAACCATAGCTGTATGGGAGATTTCATCCTGGCAGGCTTCTCTAATCAGCCAGAGGTGGAAGCACTACTCTTTGGGCTCATCTCCATCTTCTACTTCTTGACCCTAGTGGGGAACTCGACCATCATCCTGGAATCCTGCTTTGACCCTTGCCTCCACACCCCCATAAACTTCTTTCTTAGCAACCTCTCCTTCCTGGAGCTCGGCTTCATCACTAGTTGTGTCCCCCAAATGCTGGTCAACCTGATTCGTTCAGACAGGGTCATCAGTCACCTTGGTTGTGTTGTCCAGTTATATATTTTTCTGTGGCTTGGAGCCACCAAGTGTGTCCTGCTAGTGGTCATGGCCTTTGACCGTTATGTGGCCATCTGCCGACCCCTGAACTACTTGACTATTATGCATCCACGGCTCTGCTTCTTGCTGGCTGCTATAGCTTGGGGGGCTGGGCTAATTCAGGCCTTGATCCAGTCTTCGTCCACCCTCCGCCTGTCTTTCTGCCACACCTGACTAGTGGATGACTTCGTGTGCGAGGTGCCTGCTCTGATCCACCTTGCATGTGGGGACACCACCCTCAACGAGGTCCAGATGTCTGTAGCCAGTGTCCTCTTCCTGGTGGTGACCTTGATATTGATCCTGATTTCCTATGGCCACATTGCTGTGGCTGTGCTGAATATCAAATCAGGCCTGGAGGATGTCGCAAGGCCTGGAGAACCTGTGGATGTTGTCTCCCTCTTTTACGGCACTGTCTCAGCCATCTACCTCCATCCCAAGAACCACTATGCTCAGCAGAAGTGCAAATTCCTCACCCTCTTGTACACTGTGGTCACCCCTACACTCAACCCGCTCATCTACTCCCTGCAGAACACTGAGGTCAAGAAGGCTATTAGGAGACTGGCAAGGATAGGGAGAGGCTTCCAAAAGACTTAAAACACTGAACCAAGAGAGGTGGCCTCTTAGTGGAGGGATGTGACTAACCTTGAAGGGTGGGCATGATAGATTCATTTCCAAGATCAGGGTATTATTAGAATTCTAGAACAGGAAAGGAACTCAAAAATCAGCTAGGCCAGATTTTTGCTTCCATTTTGGTTCAGTGCCTAACCACAGAGACCATACAGTGGCCCTTTACTCAAAGGAAACTCCATGACCGAGTGGAACAAGCACCGGTTTGGGAGTCACGAGAACTGGGTACTAGTCCCAGGTTAGCCACTAGCTTGTTGAGAGACTTTGGATGAGTCTTTGAACCTCTCTAGGCCTTAGTTTTCTCATATGTAAAATGGGGATGATATGCCAGCTCTCCCTAGAAGTAATATATTTACTTAACAGTTACAATTTGCACAATGCTGTGTTAAGCCCCAGGAGAGACTACATAGGTGGTAGTTAGACACAATCCCTATCCCTCAGGGGGTTCCGAATCTACATCTGAGATTGTAAGCTTCATGTGGGACAGGGAGTGTATTTTCATATGATTATCTTGAATCATCCTCCAGTTATTGCCCCATTTCCAAGCTTCTTGAGCAGGTTGTCTACACCCCCGACCTCCACGTCCTCTCTTCCAATTCTCTTCTTGACTCCCTCTGATCTGGCTTCTGCCTCCTTCACTCCATGGAAACTACCCTATTAAAGTTCACCTGTGAACTCCTTCTTGCCAGAACCAATGACTTCTACTCCATCCTAATCCTCCTAGACCACTCAGCTGACTTCTACACTGTGGACCACCCACTTCTCCTGGAAACATTATCTAACCTAGGATTGGCTGACACCGTCCTCTCTTGGTTCTCCTCCTCTTTCTCTGATGCTCATTCTCAATCTCTTTAGTAGGCTCCTCTTCTGCCTCCCACACCCTAACTGTGGGAGCCCCTCAAGGCTCAATTCTGGATTCCTATTCTCCATTTAAATCTACTCCCTTGGAAAACTTATTCATTCCTATGGCTTCAACTAACATCTCTGTGCAGATGATTCCCAAATCTACATCTGCAACCCTGATCTTTCTCCTTCTCTGCAGTCACGTATTTCCTCCTGCCTTCAGGACATCTCTACTTGAATGATCTGCTGATACCTCAAACTTAACATGTCAAAACATAACCCCTCATTTTCCCACTCAAACCCTGTGCTCTCCCTAACTTTCCCATCACTGTAGACAGTACCACCTTTCTCCCTATCTCATACTCCCATAACCTTGGTATTATCCTCAACTAATATCTCTCATTTACCCACATATTTAATCTGTCACCAGTTACTGTTGGATCTACCTTCACAACATTACTAGAATCCATCCTTTCCTCTCTAACCAAACAGCTACCACGTTTATCCAAGAACTTATCCCATCCCACCTTGATTACTGCCTCAGCCTCTTCCTGACTTCCCTGTATTCTGTCTCTCCCCACTCCAGTCCATCTTCACTCTGCTGCCAAGATCATTTTTCTACAAAACTATTCAATCCATATTTCCCCACTTCTCAAGAAGCTCCAGTGGCTGACCAAGTACCAACACATCAAACAGAAACTTATTACCAATGGCTTTAAAGCACTTGATTACCTTGTCCCCACTATCTTGTCTCACTGATTTTCTTCTACAACCTAGTTGCTCTCTTTGAACCTCTAATGGCAACCTACTCACAGTACCTCCATCTTGTCTATCTCATTTTCAACCCGTCACCCACATCCTGCCTCTATCACTTGTCTCACCTCCAAAACCTTATTAAAATCACACCTCCTCCAAGAGGCCTTCCCCAACTAAGCCCTCATTTCCTCTCCTCCCTCTCCTTTCCCCCAAACCTTAGCCTCACAGCACTTATGTACATATCCATGCTTTCTTTTAATGTCTGTTTCTCTCTCTCCAGTTCTGTCTTCCCTTCTAGACTGTAAATTCCTTGTGAGCAAGGAACAAGTCTATCAAATCTGTTGCATTAGACTCTCCCAAATGCTTAGTTCAGTGTTCTTCACACAGTAAGTGTTCAGTAAATATGATTGATAGATTGGTTTCCACCCCAGTGCTATCATGCTTTGGCACCTGCAAAGCACTTAATAATGCACTTAATAAATACCACAACTAATACATTAATTGATGCATAAATAAACAAAATAAACAACTATATAGCCCCAGGGATGGAGAGTCATGACATCATTTAGCAGCCTATTCCTGTATTGAACTATGCTGAGAGTCCAGGTGTTTTTGACCTAATTCTCTCTGCAAATTCCCTGACTCCATTTTTCTTTCTAATAAGGACCAAATTTTAGCTGAGATTGTCTGCCCAGGTCTTCCAAGGCCATATCTCAGAGTCCAAGATCAGAGCAGAGTATGTGGTGCAGACCAAATGCTAAGCACTGTATTAAGCCCTGGAGTTGATACAAGATAATCATATTGGACACACTCTCTGTCTACACAGGGCACAGTTTAAGAATCAGGGAGAACAGAGGAGAAGATTGGCATATTGGAAAAAGCACAGGCCTGCGAGCCAGAGGATCTGGTTGTAATCATGGCTTCTCCACTTGCCTACTGTGTGAAATTGGGCAAGTCACTTAATTTTTCAGTACCTTAGTTTCCTCAACTGTAACCTGGGGATTCAATACTCATTCTCCCTCCTACTTATATTGGGAACCCTGTTTGGGACAGGGACTTTATTTCATCTAGGAGAATGCTTGGCACATAGTAGGCCCTTGACAAATTCTTGTCTTGTCTTATGCCATCGAGTCTTCTCCGACTCATAGCGACACTAAGGACACATCTCTCCCAGAGTGCTCCACCTCCATGTGCAATTATTCTGGTAGTGTATCCATAGAGTTTTCTTGGTAAAAGTATCGAAGTGGCTTACCATTACTTCCTTCCGCACAGTAAACTTGAGTCTCTGCCCTCAGTCTATTGTTTTGTTTTGCTGTTAGACTGTGAGCCTGTTGTTGGTCAGGGATTGTCTCTATCTGTTGCCAAAATTCTACATTCCAAGCGCTTAGTGCAGTGCTCTGCACACAGTAAGCACTCAATAAATACAATGGAAAGAATGGATGAATGACTCTCTCCCATGCCACTGCTGCTCAGGATAGGTGAGTTTTGACTTGTAGCAGATTGCCTTCCATTCACTAGCCAGTGGTCAAGCTAGGAAAGGAATTGATATGCCATTGCTTGACTCTCCCTCACATAGTTAAGACTGGTAGAGTACAGGAATGTCTCCAGGGTGACCCTGAGAGGGGACTTGACAAATACCAGCACTATAATAGTAATGATGGCATTTGTTAAGTACTTAATATGTGCCAAGCACTGTTCTAATTATAATTTTTAAAGATATTTATGCTCAAGATTTACAGACAAGGAAAATGATCAATTAAAAAAAATACAAAAAGACCCATAGCATTCAGTATATTTGAGGAGCAGTTTTAGGCTCATCATGATTCCAAGTCCAAAAATAACAGTAGTCACTGCCACAGCTTCACTCTCAGACCTTCCCCACATTCTGAAGGTTGAGAAGAACTCATGATGTTTTTGCTTCTTATTCCTGAAAGGCCTGATGGGAAGCCCTATTGATGTTGGGACAGGACAACTTCTCTCTTGGAAAGCAGACCTCAGTCTGATGAGATGGAACCATCAAACGCTCTCACTTTTGCTGCTGCTGCTATGAACTACAGTGGTAGAGCAAAGCTAGGACTGATGAGAAATTTTATGTGAGGCTAGGGTTGTTTTTCTCACAGACAGCAGAGAACCTACCGAGTTCCAAGCACTGCACTAAACTCTTGGCAGAATGTAACAGATAAATGTGTGTGTATGCATGTATGCACAGGTGCACATTTACCTTAATTAATGGAGGACTTCTAGCCCCCATTCCACTCACTCTCCTCTGAGGATAAAAATGCAGTAGGGATGTGGCAGTCAGGATGGCTGGAATGAGATTTGTATGAGTTCCTTCAATCAATAAGTCTCTACTGATTCCACTGCATAAGTACCAACTCTTCACTTTGAAGACAGGCAGAAACAGGGAAGGTGTTTTATGGAAGGTGGGGGAGGGGGCACAGGCTTCACAGAGTTAACATGCCAGAGAGTTACTTGATTGAAACTCTTGGTCTTGTTAGATATGGTCTTGGGATATGTGAGTCTGGCAATTGGGCTAAATATTGCAAGATATTGGAAGGATTGCTCCTATCATCCTATAAAGTTGGCACCTCTGGTACACAGGGTGAATAGCCCTGATTTAAGTACTAGGGGTCCAACTACAAGAATGATCACTAAATCCTGTCTGTCCCACCTTCACAACATAACTAAAATCCACTCTTTCCTCTCCGTCCAAACTGCTGCCATGTTAATACTCATCCTATCTCACCTGGATTATTACATCAGCCTCCTTGCTGACCACCCAGCCTCCTGTCTCTCCCCACTCCAGTCCACTCCAGTTCAGTTCACTTTGCTTCCTGGATCATTTTTCTACAAAAACATTCAGGACATGTTTCCCCACTCCTCAGAAAACTC
The DNA here is from genome assembly GCF_004115215.2 of Ornithorhynchus anatinus. Classification (NCBI taxonomy): domain Eukaryota; kingdom Metazoa; phylum Chordata; class Mammalia; order Monotremata; family Ornithorhynchidae; genus Ornithorhynchus; species Ornithorhynchus anatinus. Next base: position 20,643,934 of record NC_041746.1, read on the forward strand.
TAGCGGTTGCCCTTCCACCTCTGCATTAAAAAAAAATCCTCACCACTGGCTTTAAAACATTCAATGACCTAGCCCCCTCATACCTCACCTAGCTCCTCTCCTTCTACAACCCTGCCTGCACACTTCATTCCTCTCATCCTAACCTTCTCACTGTGCTTTGATCTTGACTATCTGGTTACTGACTCCTCTCCCATAACCTGCCTCTGGCCTGGATTGCCCTTCTTCCTCAAATCTGACAGACAATTACTCTCCCCCTCTTTAAAGCCTTAATGAAGGCACATCTCCTCTAAGAGGCCTTCCATAATTAAGCCTCCCTTTCTTCTTCTCCCACTTCCTTCTGCATCAACCTGATTTGTTCCCTTGGGTCTTCCCCCCCTACACACACACACACACACTTACAGCACTTATGTACATATCTGTAATTTTATTTATTTATATTAGTGTCTGTCTTCCCCCAACCTCGACTGTAAGCTCCATGTGGGAAGGGAATGTGTTTATTGTTGATTATATTCTCCCAAGCACAACGTTGGGCACACAGTAGGTGCTCAATAAATATGATTGAATGAATAAATGATACATTCTCTTTGGAGATTTGAAGACTGTGATTCAGTCACATGTACACCATTGGCTCTCTAGACACAATCTAGCTCCCTCCATTCTCTGCTCTTCTCTAACTGAATTTCCAGAATCTTCTTTTTGGAAGGTATTCAAGAATAGGTTAGAGCCTGATGGGACTGAGACACTTTAGGGGCAATCTTGTCTGAGGCTCATACAAGTGCAAGATGGGATAAAAATACTACTGAGAGAGTTTAGGATTGTCTGAGTTGGCTTAATCCCCAGTTAATCAAATACCAGGAAAGAGACTTGAAGTCCCTTCATAGCAATCTCCAATCATCAGACCAGTCAATCCTGAGAGAATGAATTTTTCAGAGTTTGATCTCAAAATCTACGCTCTGTCTCTGCCCCCTAACAATCCTGGCCTGCAAATTTCTCCCTCCATCACTCAGTACACACCACAGAGTTGAAGAGTCAGTGACACATCTGAAAGATGCTGATCTGGACACTGGAGGCTTTCTGGAGTTTTGTAAGTTGCCTACAAAAGCATTGAGTTGAGTACTCAATTTTGGATGGATTTTCTGCCCTAAATGTCCTGAGCAGAATAGGGATAAGAGAAATCAACCAAAACACTGAGGGTGATTCTCTCCTGCTTGGTTTCTCTGGACCACCAGGGCCAGAGAAAGTTTCAATCATAATAATTATGGTACTTGTTAAGCACTTACTATGTGCCAAGCACTGTTTTAAGTACAGGAGTAGATACAAGCAAATTGGGTTGGACATAGTCTCTGTCTTACATGGGGCTCATACTTTTAATTCCTATTTTATAGATGAGGTAACTGAGGTCCAGAGAAGTTAAGTGACCTGCCCAAGATCACATAGCAGATATGAGGTGGAGCTTCTGATCCCCTTCTGATCTCCAGTCCCAATCTGTATCCACTAAGCCTTATTATCTATCTTTTGGCTTTATTGGGCAGCATGGCCATCATCATGGTGTCTTACTGTAACTATAGACTTGTAACTCTCCATCCATTTGTAACTAGCTTGATTTCAAAGTGAGCTGCATAAGCAGTTTGAGGAGGATATCCACTACACAACTATTTGCTTTACAAATAACAATGATCATCATCATCATAGCTATTATTTATTTAATAATAATTATGGTACTTGTTATATGCTTACTATATGCACTATGTGCACTTACAGCATTCTAAGCACTGGGGTGGATACAAGCAAACTGGGGTGGACACAGTCCCTTGTCCCAAAGTTGGGCTCACAGTCTCAATCCCCATTTTACAAATGAGGTAACTGAGTCACAGAGAAGTGAAATGACTTGCCCAAGGTCTCATAACAGACATGCGACAGAGCCAGGATTAGAACCCTTGATTTTCTGATTCCCAGGCCCATGCTCTATCCACTATACCATGTTGCTTCTCAAAAAACATTGTCTATTTGCACCCACTCCTCATAATAATTATGGTGTTTGTTAAGTGCTTACTATGTTCCAGGTACCATACTAAATGCTGGGGTGGATACAAGCAAATGGGTTGGACACAGTCCCTGTCCCAAATGGGGCTCACAGTCTTAATCCCCATTTTGCAGATGAGATAAGTGAGGCACGGAGAATTTAAATGACTTGCCCAAGGTCACACAGCAGACAAGTGGCAGGGCTAGGATTAGAACCCAGGTCCTTCGGACTCCCAAGTCCATGACTCCTAAGCCCATTAGGCCACACATGTGCCAAATCCCCATGCTGGTTTAGATACAAAATATTAAGAGATGATGCAGCTTCTAACTCCCACAATGGGTTTATAGTAGGGAAAACATAGAGCTTCTCATTTTACAATTAAAGAAACTGAGGCCATTTTGCTGATTCACATTCCTGTGCTCTTTCTACTAGGCCTCATTGCTATTGCTAGATTTCTTTAACTTCCTGCCATTTCTCCCTTAATTTCCCTGGGTTTGGGGTTTTTTTTTTACTGTTCGACTCTAATTGATTCGAAATACCAGGTCCACAAGACAGGATTTCTGATTACTCTTTTTGCTTTATGGATAGAGTAAATACTTTGATAATTTGAGGCAAAAGTCTGTTATGGAGGGACTAAAATAGGATCCTATCATCTGTACATTTCTTTATTAATTGACTTAACTGGTTAACTGAATCAATTCTTCAATTCCTTTTCTATGTGTAGTTCTGATGAATATGTCAAAAATACTTGAATTTTAGAAGACACTAGATAGATATCATAACATCATTATCATCCACCTCACTCTACTGGAGTGAATTCTTGTCAGGGACAAACCTTTCAGAGCACAGGAAGTTGGAACAGAGGAATAATATCAATGGTTTTAGGAGAAATTTGGGTAAACCCATGGATGTGTAGCCACAGTGGGTGACAAATTAAGAAACAAACATGATAGGTGGTGGGATGCCAGAGTAGAAGAGAACCAGGTCTATCAAAAACTTCTGCACTTCCTAGAGATGTTATACGAGCCTGTACATGTCATCATGCCATCCCTGAAGAGTGAAGATAACTCCAGTTTTCATCATATGCAAGAAGGGAATTCATTCATTCAGTAGTTTTTATTGAGCACTTACTATGTGCAGAGCACTATACTAAGCGCTTGGAATGTACAATTCAGCAACAGATAGAGACAATCCCTGCCCATTGACGGACTTACAGTCTAATCGGGAGAGACAGACAGACAGAAACAATAGCAATTAAAAAAAACAAGGGGATGTACATCTCATTAACAAAATAAATAGGGTGATAAAAATATATACAAATGAGCAAATTAACACAGTGCTGAGGGGAGGTGAAGGGAGAGGGGGAGGAGCAGAGGGAAAGGGGGGAAAGGGGGCTTAGCTGAGGGGAAGTGAAGTGGGGGACAACAAGGCAGCAGAGGGAGCAGAGGGAAAAGGGGAAGCTCAGTCTGGGAAGGCCTCTTGGAGGAGGTGAGCTCTCAGTAGGGTTTTGAAGAGGGGAAGAGAGTTAGTTTGATGGAGGTGAGGAGGGAGGGCATTCCAGGACAGCGGGAGGACGTGGGCCAGAGGTCGACAACGGGATTGGTGAGAATGGGCGACAGTGAGGAGGTGGGTGGCAGAGGAGCGGAGAGTGCGGGGTGGGCAGTAGAAAGAGAGAAGGGAGGAGAGGTAGGAGGGGACAAGGTGATGGAGAGCCTTGAAGCCTAGAGTGAGAAGTTTTTGTTTCGTGTGGAGGTTTATAGGCAACCACTGGAGGTTTTTAAGGAGGGGAGTGACATGCCCAGAGCGTTTCTGCAGGAAGATGATCCGGGCAGCGGAATGAAGAATAGACTGTAGCGGGAAGAGACAGGAGGAAGGGAGATCAAAGAGAAGGCTGACACAATAATCCAGCCGGGATATTATGAGAGCCTGAACCAGTAAGATAGCCTTTTGGATGGAGAGGAAAGGGCCGATCTTGGCGATACTGTAAAGGTGAGACCAGCAGGCATTGGTGATGGATTGGATGTGTGGGGTGAATGAGAGAGCTGAGTCAAGGATGACACCAAGGTTGCGGGCTTGAGAGACAGGAAGGATGGTTATCCACAGTGATAGGGAAGTCAGGAAGAGGACAGGGCTTGGGAGGGAAGATAAGGAGCTCAGTTTTGGACATGTTGAGTTTTAGTTGGCGGCAGACATGTAGGTTGAGACATTCTGGAGGCAGGAGGAGATATGAGCCTGAAGGGAGGGGGAGAGGACGGGGCAGAGATGTAGATTTGTGTGTCTTCTGCATAGAGATGATAGTTGAAGCCGTAGGAGCAAATGAGTTCACTAAGGGAGTGAGTGTAGATGGAGCACGGAAGAGGGCCAAGAACTGAGCCTTGAGGAACTCCTATAGTTAGAGGATGAGAGGGGGAGGAGGAGCCTGCAAGGAGACCGAGAATGAAAGGCCAGAAAGATAAGAGGAGAACCAGGAGAGGGCGGAGTCCGTGAAGCCAAGGTGAGATAAGGTGTGGAGGAGAAGGGGATGGTCTACAGTGTCAAAGGCAGCTGAGAGGTCAAGGAGAATTAGGATAGAGTAGGAGTCATTGGATTTGGCAAGAAGGAGGTCACAGGTGACCTTTGAGAGAGCAGCCTCGGTAGAGTGGAGGGGACAGAAGCCAGATTGGAGGGGGTCCAGGAGAGAATTGGAGTTAAGGAATTCTAGGCAGCGAGTGTAGATGATTCGTTCTAGGAGCTTGGAAAGGAAGGGTAGTAAGGAGATAGGGCGATAACTGGAAGGGGAAGTGGGGTCGAGAGAGGGTTTTTTTAGGATGGGGGAGACATGCGCGTGTTTGAAGGCAGAGGGGAAGAAGCCATTGGAGAGTGAGCGGTTAAAGATAGAAGTTAAGGAGGGGAGGAGGGAAGGGGCGATGGTTTTTATAAGGTGAGTGGGAATGGGGTCCGAGGCGCAGGTGGAGGGGGTGGCACTTGCGAGGAGGGAGGAGATCTCCTCTGAGGATACTGCAGGGAAAGATGGGAAAGTAGGGCAGAGGGTTGTGGGGGGAGGCAGAAGGAGGGATGACTTTGGGGAGCTCAGACCTGATTGTGTTAATTTTCGTGATGAAGTAGGTGGCCAAATCGTTGGGGGTGAGGGATGGGGGAGGGGGAGGAACAGGGAGCCTTAGGAGAGAATTAAATTCTTAAGTGATGAACTGACAAGGTGCTGCCAAACATATAAAGCCTCTCAATATATGAAGGCTTGGAACTTGTACCCACTGCCAGAGAAGTCACCGCAGTAGTCAGAGCTATGAGAAATGGAAAAGCACTTGGACCTAGTGGCTTATCCGTTGAGATCTTCAAACATGAAGGAGACAACACTTGCATAAATTTTTCCTCATATGGACAATTCATAAAATACCACAGGATCTCAAAGACACCATTATCTTCATCTTAATTTTCAAGAGAAATGGAAAAAGATCACATCATGACTATTATTGAAGTGCCAGCAAGATACTAGCCAGAGTCCTCCTGGATGAGCTACAAAGAATATTGTTGACTAGATGCTCCTGGAGACAACATGTGGCTTTAGATCATATATTGCTACAGTGGTTGTGATCTTTTTTACATGTTACATAAAGGCAAGGAGAAATGGACAACACCAGGACCTCTAGACAACTTTCACAGACCTTACCAAGGCTTTTGTTATGATCTGTGTATCTGAACTCTGGAGACAATAAATTTGGCTTGCCTGAAAGTTCACCAAGATTCTGAGGCTGCTTCACAATAGCATGGCTGGCCAGGTCAGAGCCGAGGATGACATGTTTGAGCCATTCCCCATTGTCAATTGAGTTGTCATAAATTTCAGAGAGGATGTTTGACTAAGCTAGATGTGGATGTCAGTGCCTGTGGAAGAAGATGACTATGCTATGGCTAAAAAGGGACAAAAGACTGAAAAGAAACTCACTGATGTATCTTGTCAACATATCTGTACATGCTGACTGTAGATGTGGCTTCACACTCAGAAAAGGAGTTTTGACCAAAAAGTGGTCTTCATAAACATTCCCTGATATTTGAAGACTAGCTTATGCACCCAAAAAGTAGGTTTGGCAGCTGAACCTGTTGGTTACACTTGCTTAATATTTGGTGCACCCAGGCAGAGTTGGCAACATCTGAAGCTTAGCAGAAACAATGTCAGTCAGTGTCTGAGAAAGATAAAATAAGAAGAGATAAAACTACTGTTTGACACTTGGGCATCCAAAACACTCATAAACTAGTACAGCATATACACAGTGCAGATAGAGAAGCAGTGTGGCTCAGTGTAAAGAGCACGGGCTTTGGAGTCAGAGGTCATGGGTTCGAATCCCGGCTCAGCCACTTATCAGCTGTGTGACTTTGGGCAAGTCACTTAACTTCTCGGTGCCTCAGTTACCTCATCTGTAAAATGGGGATTAAGACTGTGAGCCCCACGTGGGACAACCTCATTCCCCTGTGTCTACCCCAGCACTTAGAACAGTGCTCGGCAAATAGTAAGCACTTAACAAATACTAACATTATTATTATTATGAATTGAGATTTGTGGAACCACTCCATCACCTAAAGTCCCATGCCTGGAGTTTTCCCAACTTCAGATCAACACCTTTCCCTTTGCCTGGTCAGATAAGAGTCTGATGAGGAGGAATGCATACTTATTAGTGTGTAAGGGAAATAAAAATAATAATAATTATGGTATTTGTTAAGCACGGTTCTAAGCATTGGGTAGATACAAGTTAAGCAGGTCAGACACAATCCCTGTCCCACATGGGGCTCACAGTTTAAGAGGGAAAACAAGTTTTTAATCCCTATTTTGCAGGTGAGGAAACTGAGGCACCAAGAAATTAAGTGATTTTCCCAAGGTCACACAGAAGACAAGTGAACAAGCTGGGATTAGAACCTAAGACTTCTGGTTCCCAGGCCTGAGCTTGTTTCACTAGGCCACGCTGCTTTTGAAATGGAGCCTCACTGAACTCTGGGGTGAGTGGGTGCCTAAAGAAGAGATTCACTCTTCACAATCATCCTACTGGGGTGAGAAGTGGTCTAGGCATGATCGCTGATGTGAACATTTTCAAGAGTTTAGGAATCCAGGGATTCTTCATGAACTAGAGATTGGGGCACCAATGACCACAGCAGACACTGTGCCAGACCAGAGATGGACCAGATTGTACAAGAAAAAGCCTGACCCAGGGATGGCAGATCTGATGAATCCAGAACACGGAGGGGACCATGTCACTTGGATAGTAACTACGGGTAGATGAAGATAATTGTTAAGTGCTTACTATGTGCCAGGCACTGTGGTAAGTACTGGGGTGGGTACAAGCAAATTGGGTTGGACACAGTCCCAGTCCCACAAGTGGGCTCACAGTCTCAATCCCCATTTACAGATGAGGTCACTGAGGTACAGAGAAGTTAAGTGACTAAGATAAGAGATAGTGGACATTGCACTGCAGAGATTCGGGGGTGATCGAGTGTCTTGGAAACTGTGAGCCCATTGTGGGCAAGGATTGTCTCTATTGCTATATTGTACTTTCCAAGTGCTTAGTATAGTGCTCTGCATACATTAAGCTCTCAATAAATATAATTGAATGAATTAATAAATATAAATGAATTAATGTATTCATTTTTAGCATTATGTTCTGTTTTGGGAAATGTTGGAAATAGGTCCTAATTGGGGATATCTGTTTGGTTAAGGTTTGTTTGTTTAGGAATGGCACCTCCGCTTGTCCTCCTTGAGGTTGACACTGCAGACAGTACGTCTCTAGTGACAAGCTGTCCTCCACTTAAGAAAAAGGATAGGTAGGGATGACAGTCACTCCAGCTAATCTCACGTTGAGGATGGGGAAAAGGAAGCCAGGAGATTCCTTCCTAAATGCCCCTCCTTAAGGAAGTTTAATTAATTCCTTGTATGGTCTTAACTTGTAACCAATCAGAGGGAAGAATTGGGAAGGAAGTAGGAGGGTCAGGTTGTTAGTAAATGAGACATTTGGCCATTTTGAAGTGAGTGGTTGGAGCCATGTACCTGGGAGAGCAGGACACAGAGAAGACATCAAGGTGTGGCCCTGGAAGGAATCAGGGCACAGGAGGGGAATGGAGATGATGTTTGGTGGTCATTGGATACCCTGAAGTTTTGGGGTCCAGAGATAGGACTTCCATGGAGCAAGACTCCTGCCCCTGATAGGGAGAAAGGACCCGAAGTATATGAGTTCCAGGACACAAAATTAGAAAGTACAGAGGATCCTAGGAGAGAGGGAGGAAGGGATATATTATTATTATTATGTGGGATATAATTAGTTCTTGAAATTCTTAGACCTAGAGTACAGTGTCTAACACATTGTAAGCGCTTAAATACCATAATTATTATCTAGAGAAAGATGGTCTGAACCAGAATTATGTTTGTTACCTGATTATGAATATCTACAAAAAGACTACTAAGCATCATTGAGATCTCTGATCTTGGTGTCTGCCTGTGCTGTGGACTGGAGGAGCCCTGGGACTGTGGTGTGGGCTGGAGAAGCTCTGGGTCTGTGGACCTGGAAAGTCCCGGGAGTGAGCACTTTTCCACGAGCTTCCTGTAGCCAGCTCTTGGAGGAGGATGGTATGCTAGGCTCCAAATGATCCTCCTTGCCCTTGGACAGTATACTGGGTTTAGGAGGGAGGAGGTGAGAGTAGTAGGGGTGCAGGAAACTGAAGAGGAGAGAGATGGTAGTTTCACTCATGGAAGCAAATGAATTCTCCAAGAGAGGGAGTTTAGAGAGAGAAGAGGACATAGAACTGAGCCTCAAGGGACCCCCACAGTTAGGGGGTGTGTGACAGAAGAGGAGCCAGCAAAAGTAACTAAATAGGAGAGGCCAGAGAGACAAGAGGAGAACCAGAAGAGGACAGTTTCAGGGAATCAATCAATAAATTGTATTTATCGAGTGCTTACTCTGCAGACACTAATGCTAGGAAAAGTCTAGGGAAAATGTGGAAGAGGCAGACCAGCAGCTAGAGGATAGAGACCATAACAACAATAATGGAAGAACCATTAGAAAGGTTGCAGATTATGGTAGAGGAGAGGACATTCTGGAGAAAGTATATCCATGGAGTCACTATGAATCGGAAATGACTCGACAACATAATAAAAATGATAATAGTAATAATAGTAACTCTCTGCAGAAAAAGCACTGTACTAAGAGCTTGGGAGAGTTCAATACAGTAGAATTAATAGTCACATTCCCTGCTCATAACGAATATATAGTCTAGAGGGATAGATGGAAATTAACAGGAATGAGTAATTTATAAAATATAATTTAAAGATATGAACGTAAGTGTTGTGGGATTGGGGGTAGGGTAAATATCAAATATCAAATGGGAAGCAGCATGGCATAGTGAATAGAGCACAGGACTGGAAATCAGAAGGTCATGGGTTCCAATCCAGGCTCTGCCACTTTTCTGCTGTGTGATCTTGGGCAAGTCACTTCACTTCTCTGTGCCTCAGTTCTCTCATCTGTAAAATGAGGGTTTAGGCTGTGAACAGCACAGGGACTATGTCCAACTCGATTTGCTTGCATCCACCCCAGAGCTTGGCACAGTGCCTGGAACGTAGTAAATGCTTAACAAAAATCATCATTACTATTACTATTATGTCCAAAGGTGACAGATCCAAGTGCATAGATGACACAGAAGGGAGAGAGAGTCTGAGGAAAGATGGCTTAATCAGGGAAGCTCTCCTAGAAGTAATGTGACCTTTACAATGCTTTTAAGGTGGAGAAAGTGGTGGTCTGGAGTATTTTGTGGGGGAGGGAGTTTCAGGCTGGGGGAGAACATGGGAAAGGGGTTGGAAGCAAGAGTGAGTAAAAGTGAGTAAACTGGTACTAGAGAAGTGAAGTGTGCAGGTTGAGCTATTGTAGGAGATTAGCGAGGTGAGGTAGAGTGGAGTAAGCTGATTGAGTGCTTTAAAAAACTATGCTAAGGGTTTCTGTTTGATGGGGAGGTGGATTGGCAGCTAATGGATGTTCTTAAGGGTAGGGTGACATGGACTGAACGTTTTGTTGATAAATGATCCATGCAGCAGAGTAACGACGAATGTATTGGAGTGGGGAGAGACAGGAGGTCTGAAGGTCAGTGAGAAGGCAGATGCAGTAGTCAAGGCAGGAAAGGACAAGTGTTTGGATCATCATGGTAGCAGTTTGGATGGAGAGGAAAGGGCAGATTTTAGCAATGTTGTGAAGGTAAAACAGATAGGATTTGGTGTCAGATTGAATATGTGGGTGGAATGAAACAGATGAGTCGAGGACTATGCCAAGGTTATGGGCTTGTGAGACAGGGAGGATAGAGATGTTGCCTACAGTGATGAGACAGACATGTGGAGGACAAGGTTTGCATGGGAAAGTAAGGAGTTCAGTTTGGGATATGTTGAATTTGAGGTGTTGGCAGACTAACCAAGTAGCTATGTCTAGAAGGCAGGAAGAAATGAGAGATGGCAGGGAAGGAGAGAGGTCAGGGTTAGAGATCTAGATTTGGAAACCGGATGGATAGAGATGGTAATTGAAGTCATGGGAGTGAAAGAGTTATCCAAAGGAATTGGTGTAGAGAGAAAAAGAAGGGTACTTAGAATTGGGCCTTGAGGGACTCCTGCTGTCAGAGGGTGGGAGGCAGAGGAGGAGCCAGCAAAAGAAACTGAGAAGGAGCAGTCAGAGAGATAGGATAACCAAAAGAGCACAGTGTTGGTGAATCCAAGGTTGGATAAAATTTCAAAGGAGAAAGAGGTGGTCTACATTGTCAAAGGGTGGCTGAGAGGTCTAAGAGGAATTAGGATGGAGTAGAGGCCATCAGATTTGGTGAGAAGAAGGTCATTGGTTGCCTTAGAGAGGGCTGTTTCTGTGGAGTGAAGGGGGATGAAACCAGAACAGAGGAGGATCTTGGAGAGAATTGGAGGATAGGAAAGTGGAGACACCAGGTATAAAAACTCTCTCAGGAGAGAAATGGTAAGACATAGATAAGGTGATACTTGGAGGGAGCTGTGGGTTCAAGGAGGCTTTTTTAGGATGGGGAGACATAAGTATGTTTGAAAGCAGTGGGGAAGAAGCCGCTGGAAAGTGAACAGTTGAAATCAAGGAGAGAAGGGAGCGGGTGAGTGTTTTAAAGAGGTATGAAGTATGAGGCCAGAAAGACAGGTGAAAGAGGCAGATTTCGAGAGGAGGCGGGAGATTTCATCTGGAGTTACTGCAGAGAATATAGGGAGAGCATAAGAGGATGGGGGGGATTGGAGATTTTACGGAGATCATGCCTGATGATTTCAATTTTTTTGATGAAGTATAAAGCCAGGTCATTAGGAGAAAGAGATGGTGAGGGCTAAAGGAAAGGAGGTTTTGTGAAGGGAGTTAGATGTCTGGAACAACTGGCAGGGGGCAGGGGCTATGGGATTGAATTAGGAAGGAATATTACTTTTGGACAGTGGAGAGGACTGAATTGAAGCAGATAAGAATGAATTTAAGGTAGACTACATCAGAGAGATGTCTGGATTTCCTCCAACAGTGCTCTGCAGCTCGGGCACAGGAGTGGAGGAAGCGTACTGTGGAGGTGATCTAGGGCTGGTGGTTAGTGGTACGAGACTGGCAGAGGGACAGGGGAGTATGAGAGTTCAGTTCAGTGGAGAAGGTGATGTTGAGTGTGTTGCTTTGTGTATCAGGAGAAGGTAGTTTAGTTATGGGAGACCAAACTAGGTAGGATGGCTGTAGAATCCTGGAGGGGGCCAAAAGAATGGAGGTCTCTGTGGGGGAAAAGGACAGATTTGTGGAGGGGGAGGGCATGGGTAGAAGCAGCATGGGGAGGGCATGGGTAGAAGTAGTATGGTGTAGTGGATAGACTCCGGGCCTGGGGTTCAAGTAGGGTTATGGGTTCTAATCCCGACTCTGCCACTTGCCCTACTGTGTGGTCTTGAGCAAGTCATTTCACTTCTCTGTTGCCTCAGTTACCTCATCTGTAAAAATGGGGATTGAGACTGTGAGCCCCACGTGGGACAGGGACCTTATCCAACCCTATTTGCTGGTATTCACCCCAGTGCTTTGTACAGTACCTGGCATATAGTAAGTACTTAACAAATTCCACAAGTATTATTATTATTGGAGAGAAAGAAGGTGAGGTGGTAATGGTCAGATAGAAGAATTTCAGAATTGGTGATGGTAGAGATTGTACAGTGACTCAAGATTATAAAATCAAGTCCGTGTACCCAAGTCTGTGACTGTATGAGGTGGGGTGGAGTAAAAGAGTGAGAGGAGATGGACAGTGTAAGGATCATCAAAGACAACCACATGAATACTGAAGCCCCCAGAGATCAGTGTAATGTCTACTGTTCTAAGAGCTGGGGTAGATACAAGGTAGTCAAGTTGGATACTGTCCCTGTCCCACAAGGTGGTCCCAGTCTTAATCCTCATTTTACAGTCGCTACTGCAAGCAGATACCAAGATCCAAACTAACATCTTTTCCTGAATTCATTCATTCATTCAATCGTATTTATTGAGCGCTTACTGTGTGCAGAGCACTGTATTAAACATGTGGGAGAGTTCCATACAACTAAATTACAGTTAAGTACAATAAAATCATATCATCCTCAGCAACAGCAAGTGGCAAGTGGCATGTCATTCGTGACCTTAGAGAGGACAGTTTCCATGGAGTGGTGGAGGGGTGGAATCCAGATTGCAGGAAATGGAGGTGAGAATTGGAGGAGATGAAGTAGAGGCTTTGGAGAGTGAGTAGTTGAAGACTATGGTCAGGGAGGGAAGAAAGGAGTTAAATGTTTTAATAGGGTATGATGGGATGAGTTCAGAGGCACAGGTGGAGTCAGTAGGTTTTAAGAGGAGACAGGAGATTGATTACTGTACTGCTTGGGAAGAATGGGAGAGTTGCAGAAGGGCGCAGGGGAGGCTGGAACTGGAGAGGTGCAAAGAAAATTTTACAGAGACACCTCAATGGCTTCAATTTTATCAATGAAATACGGTGGCAAGGTCACTGGGGCAAGGGATGGGGGGCAAGGGGAACAAGGATTTGAAGAGGGAGTTAAAAGTCTGAAAACAGGTGAGCTTACAGTGGCATAGGCATAAATAAGGGTGGAGAAGTATTGTTGCTTGGTTGACAGGGCAAAATTATAGCAGGTGAGATGAATTAGTTATGATGAGGATGGCTTGGTGTCTGGATTTCCTCCAGCAGTGCTCCACTGCTTTAGCACAAGAGTAGAGGAAAAATTACTGTGGAGGTGATCCAGGCACTGCTGGTTTGTGGTATTGATTGAGGGACAGGAGAGTGAGGGAGTTGAGTTCAATGGAGAGAGCAGAATTGAGGGTATGGCTATTTGCATACAAGAAAAGGTAAGTATGAGAATGAAGATCAAATGGAGCAAGATGAACTTTGGAAACCCAGAGGGGGTGAAGAGGGATTGGAATTCTTAGTGCGGGAAGAGGATTTGTTTTTCTGGAAGGTGTTTATATGGGAGAGAACACAGGTGAGGAGGTTATGGGCATACAGTAGGACTTCAGAGTTGGTGAGATTAAGAAAGTTGTCCGGTATCTAGAGATGACAATATTGAGAGTGCATCCAAGTTGGCGATTGAATGAGGCGGGATGAAGCAAGGGGTTGATGGAGCTGAGGAGTGAGAAGAAGTGCTCAGCAGGAAGGTCATCGTGCATACCCGTGTGGACATTGAATGTCCCCCAAAATAAGAATAGGGATGGAGAAGAGAGATAGAATGTAAGAAAGGGATCAAAGTTGTTTAGAAATTTGGAAATGAGGCCTGAGGTGGGATAGATGATGTTTGACTTAGTATCTCAAATAGAGTGCAATAATAATAATAATAATAATGGTGGTATTTGTTAAGTGCTCACTATGTGCCAAGCTATAGTACTAAGCACTCATGTAGGGTAAATAGATAGGACAATCTCTGCCCTGCATGGGCTCACAGTCTAAAAGGGAGAACAAGAAAATGTGTGGAACATCTCAGGATCTTTGGTTCCTTATCTTGAATGAAGCTACTGAACAGACAAGAAAAATGCCAGAGTGCACTATGTATGTGATACCATCCTCATTCTCTTCCTCCACTTTAGAGTTGAAATTTGGGTTTTCGATGAGGGCTGAGGGAGCTCGAATTCCCAGTACTCAACTGAGACCAGGAGAATGAAGATTTTTTGGATTGAAGATGTTTTGACTGAATTCTGGTAATATGACATAAAGCAAAAAATTTCCTCTATATCTGAGTAATGCCATGAGTCAGAACATCAAATGTCAGGTCTGCACAGCTGTATCATGTAAAAGTGTAGGCATATTAGAATGGGTAATACTTTACAATTTTGTACCACAGATTGATGCATTCTATTTGTGTTTCATTCAGGGCCAAAAAGATGCATCTTTCAGTCCTGGAAAAATCAGGCTCTCCAGCTGCTTTTAAAAATGCGTATTTATTAGGTGCTTACTATGTGGTCATGAATTTTAGTAGAGAGATGATAATTTATCAGACATAGTCCGTGACCCTCATAGCTCACAATCTAAATTGTATGAAAAAGCATATATAATCCTCAATCTTTCAGTTGAAGAAACTGAGGGTCCAGCGAAGGTAAGTGACTTACCCTCCAGCAGGAGAATGGTACAGTTGAGATTAGAACGTTGTTCTGTGACTCAACTCTACTACTTCCCCATCCCTAATTATTTTACTATCCATTCATTCATGAATTGTATTTTTTAAGTGCTTACCGTGTGCAGAGCACTGTACTAAGCACTTGGGAAAGTACAATATAATAGTGACAATTCGCTGGACCCAAAATGAGCTCACAGTCTTGGCGGGATGGATGGGGTGGGGGGAAGGGAGACAGGCATCAGTACTAATAGACATCAGTATATAATGAATAAGATTACAGATACATATATATATATATAATATATATATATATATATTATAAGTTGCTGTGGGGCAAGGGGGAGGGAAGAGAAAAGGGAGCAAGTTAGGGTGATGCAGAATGGAGTGGGAGTTGAGAAAAAACTGGGGCTTAGTCTGGAAGGCCTCTTGGAGGAGATGTACCTTCATCCAGGCTTTGAAGGCGAGCAGCGTAATTGGCAGTTTTGAGGAGGAGGACATTCCAGGCCAAAGGTAAGGACGTGAACCAGGGTTCGGGGACAAACAGGCCAGATGCAGGCACAGTGGAGAAGTTTAGCATGAGAGGAGCGAAGTTTGCAGTCTGAGGTTGTAGAAGGAGAGAAGCGAGGTGAGGTAGGAGAGGTGGTGGTGTTGGAATGCTTTAAAGCGCTTACTATGTGCAGAGCACTGTTCTAAGCACTGGGGGAGATACAGGGTAATCAGGTTGTCCCACATGAGCTCACAGTTAATCACCATTTTTACAGATGAGGGTAACTGAGGCACAGAGAAGTTAAGTGACTTGCCCACAGTCACTCAACTGACAAGTGGCAGAGCTGGGATTCGAACCCATGACCTCTGACTCCCAAGACCGGACTCCTTTCACAGTCTGCCCCTGTAGAGGATAAACTCCTTGTGAACAAGGATCACATCTACCAACTTTTTTGTATTGTATTTTCCCAAGCATTTACTACACTGCTCTGCAAACAGTATTTAAAAAATACTATTGAGTGACTGATTGACTCAGACCCTGGCTATTTTCAGATTTCCAAGTTGTCTCTGAGTTCAGATATCCACTTTTCAAAAGGTATTGGTGAGATTAATGGAAATTGACTTTAAAATGGGCACTTGTGTATCAGTGTGCATGTCCACATATCTGCATATTGTGTAGTTTCAAAATGATTTTGATTTTCAGTTCCGACTCCAAACTCACTCAGCTCTAAGAATCCTCGCAAAGTGGCTTCATGTCCATTTCCTGCCAATTTCCACCCTGACCTTTCCCCCACTGGCTTCTGCAGTTCCTCATCTCACTCCACTCAAATAATCAAATTACCCACCTACAGGCCACCTACTAAAAACCCTCTTTCTCCAAAGCCCTTTACAGACAGTAGTCCTAGTTAGACCCATCAGGAATGGAAAATAGATTGAGATTCCAGGGAATAAATTCCAGATTTTAGTTCAGGATGTATAGCCAAGCCCCATAGGATGCTCTATTTCAGAGGCAAATTTGGATGAATTCATGGACATGAAGTTCATATTGTAATACTGGGGGAGCGGGGCAGGCAAGGATGTAGATAGAATTATTAGGGATATTCTGTTGCCATTTTTGGAGATGGAATACTGGGCTTGCTAGACCCAGTTCTGACCCAATAAGAGCAATTTTATTTATATTCTTAAATCCATAGATGAAAACTCCAACAGAGTGCTTCACTTCACATGAAGTCAAATCCAAATCTCCTCACAATTGGCTTCAAGGCTCTCGACTAATTCTTCCCATCTTAATGATTTAGCTCTCTCTGCTCCACTACTCCCCATTTTACAGTTTTCTCATACCAAGCTCACCATCTAACAATATCTCACTCTCAAGTCTCCATCCTCCAACTCCTCAATCCTTTTATTCCCCCAGCCTGGGTCTCCTCCCCATTTTCATTGGACCACAGCTCTTCCCATTTTTTCAAAACTTCTAAAAAATACATTCTCCAGGAAGCCCACCTCAGCATCCTACCCAGATCAACACAACACACACACTTAGTACTTAATAGACTTTATTCTTCTCCTCTGCACTTATGCATATATATATATATTTATCTGCATATTCAGTCATTTATTCTTCTATGTCATTGACACATTTATGCTACTAGTTCACTTTTTTCTTCTTCTGCTTCTCTGTTAACTGGCCGGGATCCTCTGCCTCCCTGGGGCTGAATCGACCACCACATGGACTCGGGAGCTCTCCTCCCAAGCGGTGGTTCCTTGGGCTGCCTGCCCCCCGTTTCCAGCCTAGCTCTTTAGCAGCCTTTTGGCCACCGACCGCCGACTTTAGCGGCTTTTTGGCCGCCGACCGCCGACTCATCCACGCCGAGACCAGCCCCCTCCCCCGGGAAACTGAGCCTTGTCATAGCCCGGACCCTTGGAGCCATTACCGCATGGGCCCGGGATCTCTGCTCCCCTGGGGCTGAATCGACCACCACATGGACTCGGGAGCTCTCCTCCCAGGCGGTGGTTCCTTGGGCTGCCTGCCCCCCGATTCCAGCCTAGCTCTTTAGCAGCCTTTTGGCCACCGACCGCCGACTTTAGCGGCTTTTTGGCCGCCGACCGCCGACTCATCCACGCCGAGACCAGCCCCCTCCCCCGGGAAACTGAGCCTTGTCATCGCCCGGAGCCTTGGAGCCATTACCACGTGGGCCCGGGATCTCTGCTCCCCTGGGGGTAAGTCTCAGACCGCCGGGCCCCCTCTTCCCAGCCGAATCGACCACCACATGGACTCGGGAGCTCTCCTCCCAGGCGGTGGTTCCTTGGGCTGCCTGCCCCCCCGTTTCCAGCCTAGCTCTTTAGCAGCCTTTTGGCCACCGACCGCCGACTTTAGCGGCTTTTTGGCCGCCGACCGCCGACTCATCCACGCCGAGACCACCCCCCCTCTCCCGGGAAGCTGAGCCTTGTCATCGCCCGGACCCTTGGAGCCATTACCTCGTGGGCTCGGGATCTCTGCTCCCCTGAGGCGCAGCCTCGGCCCACCCGGCCCCTGCCCCGATTCCCGACAAGCCCCCCTTCGCCTACCGCTCGCTGACTCATCTGCGCTTCCTCCGCCTCACCGGGGAGCTGAGCCTCGGACCGTCCGGACCCGCGCCCGCCTCAGCCTTTCACAACCTGGATCTCCGCACCCCCGCTCGGGAACTCCGACACTACGGATCTTCGCCCCACAGACCCCCAGCCACCAGCTTCCAGTCCACCGCCCCCCGCCGCTCGGGCCCGGGAACATTGCGCTCCCCTTCTCGATCCTGGGGACATTGTGCTCCCCTTCTCGGCCCCAAGGACATTGTGTCCTCGGGGGACATTGTGTCCCCTGCTCGGGCCCGGGGACATTGTGCTCCCCAACCGCTCCCCCACTCCGCCCGAGGCGGCCATTTAGGAAGCCCCCACTCTGCCTGAGGCGGCCATTTTGGGAAGGCCTCACTCCCTCTTCCCTCTTGAGGTGATTCATCCCTCCCCCCCCGCCCCGGGCGACGACGTCCTTGTTCTCACCATGTTACCTTACCTTAGCCGCCGCCTACGGCCGCACCCACCCGGACAACCTCAGGGCCCCCCGCCGCCACAGGGTTATTTGGTCATGAGCTCTAGGACTCTCTCGGCCGCTGGCCGCTTGACTTTGAGTCTGATCGGGTAGGGTCGGCTCGTCCCCCGACCTGGTCATCGCCTGCTTATTAACACTATTGTAGTGTGCCTTACTGTAGCATGTTGCTATATTTGCGATCTCGCTTTTTATTGTTTATTGTCGTCAGATTTTGAATTTGATCAGGCCGCCCCTTAATCGAGTCTACCCCCGACCCTGGTCATCACCCCTTTTATTAACACGACTATATTGTATCATACTGTATCATGTTGCTATATTAGCACCACTGTATTGTATCATATTGTATCATGTTGCTATATTACCGATTTCGTTTATTACTGTTTATTGTTGTCAGTGCTGCCACCCACCTCTCTGGCCTCGCCATGTCCCTCCTCCCCCTCCCCCCTCCCGCCCCTTCCTATCCTCCCTTCCCCTTCCCCTTCCCCTCTCTCGCTCAGCTCTTTCCCGCTCTCTCCTCTGTCTCCTCCCCCTCCTCTCTCCCGCCCTAGAACCCCACTTTACCAGCGCTACCCTCTTCCCCCTCCCCCTACTCTTCCCCCCACCTAACCCCCTCTTCACCCCCTCCCCCTTCTCTCTTCCCCACCCACGCCCCATCCCAGTCCTCTTGTCCCACCGCCACCCCTCATCCCCCTCTCCTCGTCCAGGGCCCCGCCACCTCCTTCCCATCCAAACCCTCCCTCCCCCCGCCTTCCCCCTCCTCCCTTGCACCCACAGCTACTTTCAAGTGTGGCTCTGGAACCACCCGCTCTGTTACAGGCAAGCTACCTTTCATCCATGACCTTTTCCCTCTCCGCTCTCTCCTCCTCCTCGCCCTTTCGGAAAACGTGGCTCTCTCCCGAAGACACGGTCTCCCGCCGCCGCTCTCTCCAGCGGAGGCCTCTCCTTCTCCCACTCCCCCAGACTCACCGGTAAGGGAGGAGGCGTCGGCTTCCTCCTCTCGCCCCGATGCCGCTTCCGCACTATCCCTCTCCCCCCTCCCTCTCCTTCCCCTCCTTCGAAGCCCATATCATTCGCCTCTACCACCCACTCCAGTTACTTGTCGCCGTCATCTAACCGCCTCCCGGTCCCACCTCCGACTTCTTCAACCACCTTGACCCCTTTCTCACCTTCCTTCTCTCCTTCTCTCTGCCCACTCTGATCCTTGGAGACTTCAACATCCATACGGATGTACCCGACGACTCCTCTGCCGCCCGCCTGCTATCCCTCCTCGACTCTGCCGACCTCCTCCTCCACCATACCGCGCCCACTCACCGACTCGGTCACACCCTCGATCTTGTCATCTCCATCGCTGCACTATCTCCTCACTCACCAACTCTGAAATCCCTCTCTCGGACCATAACCTTCTCACCTGCCTCATCTCTCACACTCCCTCCCCCTGCAAATCTTCGCTACTGCCCCACAGAGACCTCCGCTCTCTCGATCCCATCCGTCTTTCCAATAGCATCTCGCCTCACCTTGCCGCCCTGTCCTCTCTTCCCACTCTCGACGATCGGGTCTCCGCTCTCAACTCCACCCTCTCTACTCATCTCGACTCTCTCGCCCCCCTTTCCCTCGCCGCTCTCGCGCCACTAACCCCACAGCCCTGGATCACCTCCTCCGTCCGCCTCCTACGCTCCTATGCTCGAGCTGCTGAGCGCTGCTGGCGAAAGTCCAAGCACCAAGCCGACCTCACACACTTCAAATTTATCCTTTCCTGCCTTAACTCTGCCCTCTCCTCCGCCAGGCAAAGCTTCTTCTCCTCCCTCATCGACACCCATGCCCGTCACCCCCGCCGATTGTTCCGGACCCTTAACTCTCTCCTTAGGCCCCCTGTTCCTCCCCCGCCCCCATCTCTCACCCCTAATGATCTGGCCACCTATTTCCTCACGAAAATCAACACGATCAGGTCTGAGCTCCCCAAAGTCACCCCGCCGCCTCTCCCCTCCCCCCAACAACCCCCTCCCCTACTTTCCCATCCTTCCCTGCAGTATCCTCAGAGGAGATCTCCTCCCTCCTCGCAAGTGCCACCCCCTCCACCTGCGCCTCGGACCCCATTCCCTCTCACCTTCTTAAAACCATCGCCCCTGCCCTCCTCCCTTCCTTAACTTCTATTTTTAACCACTCAATCTCCAAGGGCTCCTTCCCCTCTGCCTTCAAACATGCCCACGTCTCCCCCATCCTAAAAAAACCCGCTCTTGACCCCACTTCCCCCTCCAGTTATCGTCCTATCTCCCTACTACCCTTCCTTTCCAAAATCTTAGAACGAGTCGTCTACAATCGATGCCTAGAATTCCTTAACTCCCATTCTCTCCTAGACCCCCTCCAATCTGGCTTCCGTCCCTCCACTCTACCGAGACTGCTCTCTCTAAGGTCACCCATGACCTCCTTCTTGCCAAATCCAATGGCTCCTACTCCATTCTGATCCTCCTTGACCTCTCTGCTGCCTTTGACACTGTCGACCATCCCCTCCTCCTCCATACCTTATCTCACCTTGGCTTCACGGACTCTGTCCTCTCCTGGTTCTCCTCTTACCTCTCTGGCCGATCATTCTCGGTCTCCTACGCTGGAGCCTCCTCCCCCTCCCATCCTTTAACTGTTGGAGTTCCTCAAGGGTCAGTTCTTGGCCCTCTTCTGTTCTCCATTTACACTCACTCCCTCGGTGAACTCATCCGCTCTCACGGCTTTGACTACCATCTCTACGCAGATGACACGCAGATCTACATCTCCGCCCCTGTCCTCTCCCCCTCCCTTCAGGCTCGCATCTCCTCCTGCCTCCGGGACGTCTCCACCTGGATGTCGGCCCGCCACCTAAAACTCAACATGAGCAAGACTGAGCTCCTCATCTTCCCTCCCAAGCCCGGTCCGCTCCCAGACTTCTCCATCACCGTGGATGGCACGACCATCCTTCCCGTCCCGCAGGCCCGCAATCTCGGTGTCATCCTTGACTCGTCCCTCTCGTTCACCCCACACATCCTATCCGTTACCAAGACCTGCCGGTTTCACCTCTACAATATCGCCAAGATCCGCCCTTTCCTCTCCACCCAAACGGCTACCTTACTATTACGGGCTCTCGTTATATCCCGGCTAGACTACTGTGTCAGCCTTCTCTCTGACCTCCCTTCCTCCTCTCTCGCCCCGCTCCGGTCTATTCTTCACTCCGCTGCCCGGCTCATCTTCCTGCAGAAACGATCTGGGCATGTCACTCCCCTTCTTAAACAACTCCAGTGGTTGCCTATCGACCTCCGCTCCAAACAAAAACTCCTCACTCTAGGCTTCAAGGCTCTCCATCACCTTGCCCCTTCCTACCTCTCCTCCCTTCTCTCTTTCTACCGCCCACCCCGCACGCTCCGCTCCTCTGCCGCCCACCTCCTCACCGTCCCTCGGTCTCGCCTATCCCGCCGTCGACCCCTGGGTCACGTCCTCCCGCGGTCCTGGAACGCCCTCCCTCCTCACCTCCGCCAAACTGATTCTCTTTCCCTCTTCAAAACCTTACTTAAAAATCACCTCCTCCAAGAGGCGTTCCCAGACTGAGCTCCTCTTCCCCCTCTACTCCCTCTGCCATCCCCCCTTTACCTCTCCGCAGCTAAAGCCTCATTTTCCCCTTTTCCCTCTGCTCCTCCACCTCTCCCTTCCCATCCCCACAGCACTGTACCCGTCCGCTCAACTGTATATATTTTCGTTACCCTATTTATTTTGTTAATGAATTGTACATCGCCTTGATTCTATTTAGTTGCCATTGTTTTTATGAGATGTTCTTCCCCTTGACGCTGTTTAGTGCCATTGTTCTTGTCTGTCCGTCTCCCCCGATTAGACTGTAAGCCCGTCAAACGGCAGGGACTGTCTCTATCTGTTGCCGACTTGTTCATCCCAAGCGCTTAGTACAGTGCTCTGCACATAGTAAGTGCTCAATAAATACTATTGAACCAACTGACAAAAATATGGCCTTTTACCCATTAGATTGCAAAGCCCTTGAGAGCAAAGAACATTCACTTGTACTGAATTATCCCCAGGCCCTTTTCCTGCTAGGCTGTAATATTTTATTATCCATCTACCCCCACTAGGTTGTAGGCTCCTTAAGGGCAGGGATCAGGACACTGACTCTACTCTCACAAGCACTTAGTACAGTGTTTTGCATGCAGTAAAGACTCATTAAATACCATTGATTTACGAGAGATTGATTTTAAGGGAGCCTGTCAGGAAGGGCTGAGCTGGAAGAAAGGGGAGCAAGAGCAGGAGAAGGAAACCCCATAGGATTTAAGAGAATCTCCTTGTTCAAGAATAAGGATCAATCAATAATCTTTATTGTGTTTATTTATTTATTGTATTTATTGTGTTTATTTATTATTGTGTGTAATTTATTGTATTTATTGTATTTATTGTGTCTTTATTGTATTTATTGTGCTCTTACTTCAGGAGAACACTGTTCTAAGCACTCAAGAGTATACAATAATCAATCTGTTCCCTGCCCATAAGGAGCTTAAAGCCGAGCGGGGGAGACAGACAATAATATGAGTAAATATGTAATTTTATAATTATTTAAAGATATGTAGATAAGGAGATGATTCTTCTTCTATACCCAACCAATCTCGTTGTCACATTGGCTCATTTTCTTCAAGGAGAATAGAAATCTCAGATCTCACTACATCAGTCTTTCCACAACAACCCATTTCTTTCTCTCCCAGAAAAGAATGCTGGCAATGAGGAACGACAGTCTCGGAGAACATTTCATCCTCATGGGCTTCTCCGATCAGCCACAGCTGGAAGTGATTCTATTTGTGGTTGTCTTGACCTCCTATCTCCTGACCCTGGTGGGCAACACCATCATCATTGTGGTGTCACGTCTGGACCCCAGGCTCCCACACCCCCTGTACTTCTTCCTCTCTCATCTCTCCTTAGTGGACCTCTGCTTCACCACCAGCATTGTCCCCCAATTATTATGGAACCTGTGGGGGCCATCTAAGGCCATCACTGTTGTGGGCTGTGCCATCCAGCTCTATGTCTCCCTTGCTCTGGGGTCAGCTGAATGCGTCCTCCTCCCTATCATGGCTTTTGACCGCTACACTGCTGTCTGTCGGCCCCTCCACTACAGGTCCATCATGCACCCACGGTTCTGCCATGCTCTGGCAGCTGTAGCATGGACCAGTGGTCTGGGCAACAGTGTGATTCAGAGTACCATCACTCTCCGGCTTCCCCGCTGTGGGCACCGGCACCTTGCCCACTTTATCTGTGAAGTGCCTGCTCTGATCAAGCTGGCATGTATGGACACAAAAGCCAATGAGATCCAGCTCTTCGTGGCCACTCTGGTCCTGCTCCTTCTGCCCATGACCCTGATCATGTTATCCTATGGGTTCATTGCCCGGGCCGTGCTGAGAATCAAGTCATCCCAGGCCTGGCAGAAAGCCCTGGGCACTTGCGGGTCCCACTTGCTGGTGGTGACTCTGTTCTTCGGCATGGGCTCAGTCATCTACATCCAGCCCAACAGCTCTTTCTCCAAGACTTCAGGCAAATTCCTGACACTCTTTTACACGGTGGTTACCCCCACACTCAACCCAATTATCTACACCCTGAGAAACAAGGACATGCTGGGGGCAGTGAGGAGGCTGTTGTGGAAAGACTGCTGTTCAATGAAAACTTGAAATCAAGAATCAAGTACTGGTGGTGTTCGGTCAGGGACTGAAATGAGCATGGGGTCAATCCTCCCCTCCACCTTCACCCCCACCCACCAAATCAGAGTTCAGCTGATTCAGAATTCAGGCTGATTTCAATCGGCCAAAAATCAAAACTAGACTCTGGACAGTAAACTCCTTGTGAGCAGAGATCATTTAAATTCTCCCAAGTGCTTAGTTCAGTTCTCTGCAAACCATAAGAACTGAATAAATATTATTTATTGATGGATTGCCCCTTCAAGGGGTCAAAACCTCAATGAGTCTTATTCTATCTATCCAGATTTACACTGGCAGAATCCTTCTGTAACATGGGGGTTATGTTCTTGAAGAATCTCATCTTGAGGGAAAATCTCATAATAATCACTGATTCAATGGGAATGAATGGGTTAGAGCTTCCAAGATTTGGAGATATTACTGTGATTGGAATTTTTAGATACAAGTCCCCTTATTCTTCAGACCACCAATAATAGAATGCTTTGCATTCTTGCCATTCATTGTCATTTTACTGCATTAAATACTGTAAAGTCCAAATACACAAAGTACTTCACAGTACAGTAGAGTAAGGCTGAGTTGAAGCGGGGAGACAGACACGTGTCTAGTGACTACAGTACAGACCTGGGAGTCAGGAAGACCTGGATTCTAATTCCAGCTCTGACACTTGTCTTCTGTGTTACCATAGGCAAGTCACTTAACTTCTCTGTGCTTCAATTACTCCATCTGGGAAATGGGGATTAAGACAGTGAGCCCCATGTGGGACATGGACAATAATAATAAAAATAATGATGGCATTTGTTAAGCACTTACTATCTGCCAAACACTGTTCTAAGCTCTGGGGTGGTTACAAGGTAATCAGGTTGTCCCGCATGGGGCTCACAGTCCTAATCCCCATTTTCCAGATGAGGTAACTGAGGCACAGAGAAATTAAGTGACTTGCCCAAAGTCACACAGCTGACAAGTGGTCGAGTCAGGATTAGAACCCATGATCTCTGACTCCCAAGGCCATGTTTTTTTCCACTGAGTCATACTGTCCAACATGGGAAGGAACAGGCCTTCTTAGACTAAGCTCCCCTTTTCCTCAGCTCCCCTTCTCCTCAACCGTCATCTCTACTCACTCTCTTTGCTCCACCTCCCTCCTTCCTGCCCCACATTACTTGTGTATATTTGTATGCAACTATAAATTCTATTTACTTATATTGATGCCTGTTTACTTATTTTGATGTCTGTCTCCCCCCCCTTGTAGACTATAAGCCCCAGTGTGGGCAAGGATTGTCTCTCTTTATTGCTGAATTGTACTTTAATAATAATAATGTTGGTAATTTGTTAGGCTCTCAACTATGTGCAGAGCACTGTTCTAAGCACTGGGGTAAATACAGGGGAATCAGGTTGTTCCACGTGGGCTCACAGTCTTAATCCCCATTTTTACAGATGAGGGAAACTGAGGCACAGAGAAGTTAAGTGGACTTGCCCACAATCACAACAGCTGACAAGTGGCAGAGCTGGGATTAGAACTCATGAGCCCTGACTCCAAGTCCGTGCTCTTCCACTGCGCCACACTGCTTCTCAAACACTTTCCAAAGCACTTAGTACCGTGGCCCTGCATGCAATAAGCACTCAATAAATACGATCGAATGAATGGATGAATGATTAACTATATCATACCCCAGTATTCAATACGGTGCCTGACACATAGTAAATGCTTTAACAAATACCATTAAAAAAACAGCATTCTGCCTTGACCAACACCCCATATAGGCATACAATCATTTCTTCCATCACCAAAATTTTCTTACTCCATGTTGTAAATTGTGTTATTCCAGAATAACTCAGGTTGCAAGCTCATGAAGGACAGGATTTTGTGCCTATCCAACTCTATTGTATGATACTCTCCCTAATGCTTAGTTCAGTGCCCTGCACACGGTAGTGCTCAATAAATGCCATTGAGTGGTTGATTTAATTAATTGATTGAAGTTGTAGACACAGTGTTCTCTGACTCTTCCACTACCTAATATCTAAAATCATGTAAAGGAAATGCATATTATAGCTAAACTGGGTGCACATATATTATCTCACCCAAGTTAAATGGACCTACAATAAGCAATCCATTTTGTCCACTTTCACAATAATTCCAACAATCAGTGCTTTCTATTGAAGCTAAGTATGGCTCCTAAATCCATTTGTTTCTGGTTTGATGTAAAAAAATGTGCTGCACAGATGGTTTGGAAGTATATCTACTATGTAATTCTGTGAATAATAATAATAACAATAACATATACTTAGCCTTTATTATGTGCCAAACACAGTGCTAAAGTTCTGGGTAGATACAAGATAATCAAAATTGGACACAGTTTCTGCCCCACACAGAGCTCATGTCATCCCTGTTCACCCTGCCCCCTACCCCACGTTGATCCTGCTAAACTCTCATCTCAAATTCATTGGGAGTAGTCGCTGGAAGATGAATCTCAATAGCTGATCTCTCTTCCTGCTGAGGAGGGATCGCTAACCATGGTCACTTCTGCTAAAATAAAAGCTCTGAATCCAGACTCTGTTCATGTGCAAACTATGGCTACTTAAATATTTTACAGAAGTCCCAGCTAGTCTGGATTATTATATACTATCATTCTGCAAATGGGTAAATTCATAGTTTATTTTTTTTTGTAAAACCCCCTGAAAGTGCTAGTTGTTTAGATAAGTACCAGCAGAGAAAAGGAAGGGTAGTAGTAATTAAATATTATTCATAAAACGGCTCAATAAATGTCATCATATTTCAACAAAGAAGACGGGCTTTAACTGACCAAAGTGGCTAAAAATAGCCTAAAAATTCTGATGAATTTCTAGACCAGTCATATTTACTTAGCAATTGCTAGAGACCATGTTCATTGATCATATTAAATACTTTATAATACATTTGATCAAAATTCATCCAACACAAATACTTGTGAGTCAGGAACTATGGATGTGCCTAGATCTAAGATTACAGAAAGGAAATCCAGCATGAAGGATTTATAAATGTTTAGTGTCTTGTTCAAAGCCAGTTACACTCTCTTTTCCATGCCAGCCACATTCCTGCTTGGACACAGAGCAGAAGAAATGAGAAGAGGGACATGGGTGTAGACCATTGTGAAGTACACACAAAGGCTTTATATATATGGGACTGACTACTGCCAAAGTGACTACAGTGTCATAGAGCCATGACCTGATAGAAAATTCCTTTGGTAACCTCTACGGTTCTGCCTACTTTAGCCAGTTAAACTGTGGTTTGTTTCCAACCCCATTACTACTAGAAAACCTCTCTAATAGAATTCACTCAACAGGGAAGCATCAAGTATAATGGATTTTCATTTATGTAAGTAATCTTTTTTTATGGCATTTAAGTGCTTACTATGTGCTAGACACTGTACTAAGTGCTGGGGTATATACAAGATAATCAGGTCGGACCCAGTCCCTGTCCCACATAGGACTCAATTCCCATTTTATAAATGAGGGAACTGAGGCCCAGAGAAGTGAAGTGACTAGTTCAAGGTCACATAGCACAAAGGTGGCAGAAGTGGGATCTGATTGTGCAGCCCCCTGAATGTAGCCAGGAAGGTGTAGTAATCTAGGATTGATATTTTTAAAAGTATTTTACGTATTGACAAAACTTCAGAAAGTGTCACCTTTGGATGTGAATATGCCATTGATTGAAATCCCCAAGATGTTTAATTAATGTATTTTTATTATTGTAATAATTGTATTATTATTGTATTTATTATATTATTATTGTAATAATAATAATGGTATTTATTAAGTGCTTACTATGTGCCAAGGACTGTTCTAAGTGTTGGGGTAGATACAAGGTAATCAGGTTGTCCCATGTGGGGCTCACAGTCTTAATCCCCATTTTACAGATGAGGTTAACTGAGGCACAGAGAAGTTAAGTGACTTGCCCAAAAGGTCACACAACAGACAGGTCGGGGAGCCAGGAATAGAACCCACATCTTCTGACTCACAATCCCGGGCTCTTGCCACTAGGCCACACTGCTTCTCTATCAAAATTGATATATTGAATATGATATATGATATATTCAGTATCATCAATATCATCATCATCATTCATCAGCATCAATATCATGCACTGAGCACAGGTACTGTACTAAATTCCACAGTTAGAGGTTAGAGAAGCAGCATGGTTTACTGATAGAGCACTGTCCTGGGAGTCAGAATTACCTGGATTCTAATCCCGGCTCCCCAACTTGTCTGCTGTGTGACCTTGGGAAAGTCATTTAACTTTTCTGTGCCTCAGTTCCCTTATCCATAAAATGGGGATAAAGATTTTTAGCCCCGTGTTGGACATGGACTGTGTCCAGCCCAACTAGCTTGTTTCTACCCCAGTGCCTAGTACATTATAAGCATTGTAAATACTGTAAGCACAATACCTTAAAAAAGATCAAAATACCAAACAGACCCAGTTCTTTTCTTATGGCTTATGTTTAA
This sequence comes from Ornithorhynchus anatinus, assembly GCF_004115215.2. NCBI lineage: Eukaryota > Metazoa > Chordata > Mammalia > Monotremata > Ornithorhynchidae > Ornithorhynchus > Ornithorhynchus anatinus. Next base: position 20,672,310 of record NC_041746.1, read on the forward strand.
CTAGGGAAATGCCCCACTCAAGCCAGGTAGCTGCAACCTTCTTCCTTAACCCTATCTCCACCCCAAGAAAATCACAAGAAAATAATTATATATAAGCAACTAACCACTCTGTTCTTTTGGGGACTCAGAGGTAAGGGCAGGGCCAGGTTCAAAACTCTCTCCCGCTACCAAGAGAATCCACTTGGGGCAGCTCCTTAGTGACTCATGATAATTGTCCCAATGCCTCCCCCTGGCCTGAAGCTTCTGCACGGCAAACATCTGACAATATCTTCCAAGTCTACCAATGTATTAACCTTCAGGGAATCGAGGCTCCAGAAAGAAAAATAAAATAAATAAATTGTGTTTGTTAAGCACTTATTATGTGCTGGGCAACTATACTAAGCACTGGGGTAGACAAAAGGTAATCGAGTTGGACACAGTACTTGTCCAACATAGGGCTCACAGTCTTAATACACATTTTACAGATGAGGAAACTGAGGCACCGAGACATTACGTGTCTTGCCCAAGTCACACAGCAGACAAGTGGTGGAGCTGAGATTAGAATCCAGATCCTTCTGACTCCCAGACCCGGACTCTATCCACTAGATAACACTGCTTCCTTTTACTCTCCTTCCACTAACCAGGACTCTTTGTAGAAGAACCTTCGAGAACAACCAAAAGAGTCTGATGGCCCTGTCCCCCGCAGTTTCCCTTCACAGTGGGTTTCTTGGAAGAGAGGGAAAGGGTACATGGACGGACTTTTAATAATGATGATATTTGTTAGGGTGCTTACTATGTGTCAAGCACTGTTCTAAGTGCCAGGGTAGAGTTAATCTAATCTGGTTGGACACTGTCCCTGCCCTACATGGGGCTCACAGCCTCAATCCTCATTTTATAGATGAGACATCTGAGTCCCAGAGAAGTGAAGTGATTTGCCCAAGGTCACACAGGTGATAAGCGGCAGAGCTGGAATTAGAACCAAGGTCACTCTGACTCCCAGGCCCGTCCTCTGTTGTTACATCCCAGTAGAGTCAATTAGGGGCAGGGACGGTTCATGACTCAACTTTACCGACAGAATAAACCACTATATTCTGTATCACAGTAAGGAAACATTTACTAACATACAGGAAGAACATTAATAGTAAAGGATCCTGCTTCTGTTAAGCCCTCAACCCAGGGGCATGGAGACTTTCCAACCGCAGGATGATCAGATTCATTTGGTGTTCGGGTCCTTAATGGGCAGTCCTGGCACAGGCGTCCCCCTGCCAGCCAAGAAGTCCCTCGGGCCTGGGCTGTCCCCGCCTTCCCTTCAGAGGACAGTGAGCAGCCAATTACAGGCCAAGTCCAGCATGGGCATCTCATCGGAAGGTCCCCTCTGTCCAGGCTGTCTCCATTGTCCTCTCGGATAACAGAGAGTAGCAGCAACAGGCATTTCCCTTCAGGCTTTATACTACGCTTGTTGACCGTTCTTCCGTGTAAATGGCCATTATCTACTAATTATAGTACCAGTGCCTACTTCTCTTAGAGGAAATCTTGCTCAGACCCCTGCAGATGTGTCAACATTTAGGTCTTTGTGAACCCTGCGATCACAGGAAGCGATATACCGAAGGGCATTAAATTTAACATGGTGTTTAGCAAAGGTGCAAACTGCACACTCCATTTATCTGCTAGGCCATGCTCCTTCCTTAGTCAGTCTTACTTATTTAGCTCTTACTGTGTGCAGAGCACTGTATGAAGTGTTTGGGAGACTACATTATAACTATATTACGCACACATTCCCTGCCAACACTGAGCTTACAGTCTAGAGGGGGAGACAGATATTAATATAAAATAACAGATATGTATATAACGTCTGGAGATCTGGAAGGGGAGTTGAATAAAAGGAGCAAGTCAGGGCGCTGCAGAAGGAAGTGGGAGACGAGAAAAGGAGCGTTTAGTCAGGGAAGGCCTCTTGGAGGAGATGTGCCTTCAATAAGACTTTGAAGGAGGAGAGAATAATTGTCTGTTGGATATGAGGAGGGAGGGTGTTTCAGGCCAGAGGCAGGATGAAGGTGAGCGGTCAGCAGTGAGATAGACGAGATGGAGGTACAGTGAGAAGCATAACACTTCAGAAGCAAAGTGTATAAGCTGGGTTAGAGTAGGAGAATAGTAAGGTGAGGTAGGAAGGGGCAATGCAACTGAGCACTTTAAAGCCATTGGATGGGCAACCACTGGACGTTCTTGAGGAGTGAGGAAATGTGACCTGAATAATAACAATAATAATAATAATGTTGGTATTTGTTAAGCGCTTACTATGTGCAGAGCACTGTTCTAAGCGCTGGGAGAGATACAGCCCATCAAATGGCAGGGACTGTCTCTATCTGTTGCCGACTTGTTCATCCCAAGCGCTTAGTACAGTGCTCTGCACATAGTAAGCGCTCAATAAATACTATTGAATGAATGAATGAATGAATAATAATAATAATAATTGTGGTATTTGTTAAGCACTTACTTTGTGCCAGACACTGAACTAAGCACTGGGTTGGATACAAGCCCCTCATGAGGGTCACAGTCTTCATCCCCTATTATCTATGAGGGAATCGAGACACAGAGAAGTGGTGTGACCTCCCCAAGGTCACACGGAAAACAAGTGGTGGATTACGTTTTTGTAGAAAAATGATCCAGGCAGCAGAATGAAGTATGGACTGGAGTGTGAGATGGCAGGGAGGTCAGCAAGGAGACTGATACAGTAATCAAGGTGAGATAGGATAAATGATTAGATTAACGTGGCAGCTGTTTAGATGGAGAGGAAAGAGTGGCCCTTTAGAGAACCACTGGTGCAGGGACAGAAAACAGGACAGAGAATTGTTGGTTTCACCCCTTCCTCTGACCCTCAAAGTAATCGGGGATTTCAGTTCTAATGAATCTTCAAGGAAAAAGAAGCCATTCCCACAGTTCTTTTACTGCTACTTCCAACTTTATCACCTAGGAAGAGCTTCTGGAGGACTTTCCTCTATCCATCCTGATGAAATGTTTTTGTCACCCTTTCAGATAGAAAGAGGAAGCTCAGAGAGCAATTTCTGACTAAGCGTTCATGGAGATAGACCGTAATCCTTATCCTAACCCTAACCTATCCCTAACTCCAATCCTGACCCTGACCATAAAGCAAAGTCAGTTCCATTCATCCCCTAATAAAAAAAAAAAGGATTCTCCTCATTTCTCATAGAGTTAGGGTTGGTGGTCACAAGATCCAATTTCTTCTGTGCTCTTGATCTGAGGGAATCTTCCACATCAGAAAGAAGAAGGATAAGCTCTAATGTATGCTTGCACCTCTCCTCAGCCTCTTAAATCCCATGATCCAATAACTCCCCATAATTCAAAGTTGACAGTATGGGGTGTCCCAGCAATGTCCAGAGATCATTATCTTGTTCAGATCGATGTGAATGGAGATTCCCCTTGCTCTTCTCTCCAAAATGTGAGTCAGAGGTTAACCTGGAGACAATGGTGCGGTTGGGGGTGGAGTGCTGTGGGGGCAAATTCTGTGGGAGAATGGGAGGACTGTAAAACTGGAAGCCCAGCGAACAGAAAAAGGGCCTCATTATGGAAGGTAAATGCTGGATAAATTAGTTTGAATGTTGAATGTTGAATCCAGATCTTGTTGAATTACACTGGGCATCTCACTTAATCCCTGGATCTCCCTGTCCCTGGCTATAGATTGTTCTAAGTGCTAAACTTCTAGTTCTAAATGATGTCCCTTACCAGACGGCTGCATCTTCAGGCCTACTTCATCCTTTCCTTAGGGATCAGCGAATCAAACAATCAATCAATCGATCATATTTATTTTTATTAAACGCTTACTGTATGCAGAGCACATTACTAAGCACTTGGGAGAGTATAATAGAATTGGTAGACATATTCCCTGACCACAATGAGCTTTCGGTCTGGAGGACAAGCTGAAGGTCCAGAGGGATCTTGCAGAAGGTCCTCGTATATCAGATTGGCATGATTTTCCCATGTTCCTATTGGGTACCAGTAACACTGAGCAAGATAATGGTTAGGATCCCAAAATATTTATTGAGCTCGCCCTTTGATATGATGATGATGGTATTTGTTAAGCGCTTACTATGTGCCAAGCACTGTTCTAAGTTCTGGGGTAGATATAAGGGAAACAGGTTGTCCCCCATGTGACTCAAAGTCTTAAACCCCATTTACAGATGAGGTAACTGAGGCACAGAGAAGTTAAGTGATTTGCCCAAAGTCACACAGCTGATAAGTGGCAGAGCTAGGATTAGAACCCATGACCTCTGACTCCCAAGCCTGGGCTCTTTCCACTAAGCCATGCTGCTTCTCTTTGGTGGGCTTGTCCTTCCAAGTTAATCCAAGACAAGTGGCTTCCACCATTCCTCCTCCCCCTATCCACTGCTGCCTTCCTGCAGGATGTGTTATACATTGAAGGGACACTCGTGTGATGTTTATAAGTTCATTAGACATTAGATTAGTTCATTCATGAGAAGCAGCGTGGCTCAGTGGAAAGAGCCCGGGCTTGGAAGTCAGAGGTCAAGGGTTTGAATCCCGGCTCTGCCATTTGTCAGCTGTGTGACTGTGGGCAAGTCACTTCACTTCTCTGTGCCTCAGTTCCTCATCTGTAAATTGGGGATTAACTGTGAGCCTCACGTGGGACAACCTGATTATTCTGTATCTACCCCTGCGCTTAGAACAGTGCTCTGCACATAGTAAGCACTTAACAAATACCAGCATTGTTATTAGACCCAAACCAGGAAATTACCATGGAAATGAGGAGGGAAGGAGGAATCGGAGTAGGGTGAGTTTGTGGCATCTAGGTTTGTTAATTCGTCTCTGTCCTAGTTATTCGACACTGAAGTGAAGGAAGCTCCTTGGAAACCGCAGTAACTCTTTCAAGCCATTTAAGGCCACTAGACAATCAGCCTCCTTGTGGCAAAAAAATTACTGCGGTTTTCCATCGGGGGTTCACCCACTACCCAGGTAGCAGAAACCAAAGTCTCCGAGTCTTTTCGTTTGTTAAAAAATGGAAAAAAAACCCACCAAAAAAATTATTGCTTTTATATGATTCACAGATATCTCTGATCAGGCCCATGGGCTTGTGAGAGGCAAGCCCTACTTATAGAATGTGTAGTAATTTACAAGTAATCTTATCTTTAGTCCACTAAGTCTCACAGAGATAGATGAAACTCTTTTCAAACTAAGGACGATTTTAAAAATATAAGATATTTTAAAAGATAAAATATTTTATAAATATAAAATTTAATGAGGCACATTAAGAAGGGCTTCAAACATAACTCTGCGTTGGAGTTCATTCATTCACTCAATTTATTGAGCACTCACGGTTTGCAGAGCACCGGACTAAGTACAATACAAAAATAAACAAGACACATTTCCTGCCCACAGTGAGCTTACAGTCTAGAGAAGGGGAGACAGTCATCAATACAAATTAATAAATTACAGATATATGCATAAGTGCTGTGAGGCTGGGGCTGTGGGGGTGATGAATAAAAAGAGTATGTCAAGGCAACGCAGAAGACGAAAGGAGGGGCTTAGTCAGGGAAGGTCTCTTGGAGGAGATGTGCCTTCAATAGGCTTTGAAAAGGAGGAAAGTAATTGTCTGTCAGATCTGAGGAGGGAGGGTGCTCTAGACTTCAGGCAAAATATGGGCTAGGGGTCAGTGGCAAGGTAGAAGAGATCGAGGCACCTTAAGAAGGTTAACAATAAAGGAGTGACGTGTGATTGCTGAGTTGTAGTAGGAGAAGAGTGAGATAAGGTAGGAGTGGGCAAGGTGATTGAATGTTTAAAGCCTATGATGAGGAGGGTTTTTTTGATGCAGAGGTGGATGGGCAACCACTGGAGTTTTTTGAGGAGTAGGGCAACATGTCCTGAATGTTTTTGTAGAAATGTGATCTGGGTAGCACAGTGAAGTATGGACTGGAATGGGGAGAGACAGGAGGTTGGGAGGTCATCAAGGAGGCTAATGTAGTAATCCAGGCAAGATAGGATGAATTATTGTATCAGTATGGTAGCAGTTTGGATGGAAAAGAAAGGGCAAATTTTACCTATGTTGTAAGGGTGGTACTGACAGGATTTGGTGATGGATTGAATATTTGGGTTGAATGAGAGAGAGAAGTCAAGGATAATGCCAAGATTATGGGCTTGTGAGTCAGGAAGGGTGGTGGAGCCATCTACAGTGATGGGAAAGTCGGGGGTAGGAAGGGGTTTAGGTGGGAAGATAAGGAGTTCTGTTTTGGACATATTAAGCTTGAAGTGATGGGAGGACATCCAAGTAGAGATGACTTGAAGGCTAGAGGAAATGCAAGACTGCAGAGAGGGAGCAAGATCAAACTGGAGATGAAGATTTGGGTATCATCCACACAGAGATGGTAGTTAAGCCATGGTAACAGATGGGTTCTCCAAGGGAGAGGGTGTAGACAGAGAATAGAAGGGGACCCAGAACTGAACTTTGAGGGAGACCCACAGATTGGGGGATGGGAGGCAGAGGAGAAGCCCACAAAGGAGACTGAGAATGAACAGCCAGAGAGATAAGAGGAGAACCAGGAGAGGACAGTGTCAGTGAAGCCAAATTTGGATAATATTTCTAGGAGAAGGGGATGGTCGAGAGTGTCAAGGGGAATTAGGCTGGAGTAGAGGCCGTTAGATTTGTCAAGAAGGAGATCATTTGTTTACCTTGAGAAGGTGGTTTCTGTGGCGTGAAGGGGACAGAAGCCAGATTGGAGGGGGTCAAGGAGAGAATTGGAGGAGAGGAATCTGAGACAGCAGGTGTAGACAAGTCGCTCAAGGAGTTTGAGGAGGAATTGTAAGAGGGAGATGGGGCAATAGCTGGAGGGAGCTGGGTGGTCAAGGGAGGAGTTTTTTAAGGATAGGGGAGACATGGACTGTTTCAAAGCAGAGGGAAAGAAGCCATTTCAGAGTGAACAGTTGATGATGCCTGTTAGGGAGGAAAGAAGACAGGGTTCAAAACTTTTGATAAGGTGTGAAGAAATGGGGTCAAATGTTCAAGTGGGGGGGTGCATTTTGATCCCACTTTACATATTTACAGATGAGGTAACTGAGGCACAGAGAAGTTAAGTGACTTGCCCTAGGTCATATAGCAGACAAATGTTGGAGCTGGATTAGAACCCAAGGTCCTTCTGACTCCCAGGCCCATGGTCTATCCACTAGGCCACACTGCTTCTCAACATTCATTATTCACTCAGTAGTGAAAAATTAGGCTTAATGAATTCTTGTCTATCTGTTTTATCTGTTAGTGAAATACCTCGAGTTTTTATCAGGAAGGTTTAGCAAGTAAAGTTGATTTTTATTTTTTGGGTCTTGAATATTGACAGGAACTCAGAAATTCATCCATGATGTGACAATACCACAAGTTAAAACCCCCATTCATCAAGGTGTTTAATCGATAATTTGTGTCACTGTTATTATCATTGTTTTTTCCATTTACACTATTACCACTATCATCATCATCTTCATTGTTGCCATCAACATTAGCATTATGCTTTGAGGACAAATACTGTACTAAGGCCAAACCTAGCACAGCTCCTTTCTTTGATTAATGGTGAATTTGGGGAAAACCCCCAGCCAGGCCATAGCAGTCCCATGCTTCTTCCTTAATCCCCATTTCCACCCCAAGAAACTCACAAGAAAATGACTATATAGGTGGACATCATAGTGTGTTACTCAGCAGTATTATGCCTTTATGGTCTCAGAGGTCAGGGATCTAAACTCTTCCCTCATCAGCCTTCTACCTAGAGACTCCATTCAGGACACCTCAGCTACTCATGATAATTGGCTTACTGGGTCCCCCAGGCCTTTAGCTTCTGCAGAGCCAAAATGTGACAGTACTTCCCCTGCCTACCTCAAGGTATTGATCTTGAGGGAATGCAAGCTCCACCTAACAATACACTTCTTCCACCTGAGCAGGGCTCTTTGTTGAAGAACCCCCAAGAGGAACACAGAGATTGTGATGGCCTTGATCATCCCTGTTTCCCATCACACCAGGTTTCTGAACAGAGAGGAGAAGAGTGGAGGGACTTTAGAGGTCCAACAATGCAGAGACAGAAATGGTGCAGAGAATTGCAGATTTCAGTTTATCACTGGACAATTGACTTGATTGGAGCTTCTCCAATTTTTGCTGGTCTCCAAGGAAGAGAAATCCATCTCCCTAGACCATTTATTCCTACAGTGCTTCCTAATTTTACTATCTAGAAGATTTTCTGGTGATGTTACCTCAATCTATCCTGCTGAAAATTATATCTGATCTTTTCAGATAGAGAGAAAAACCTCTGAGAGCAATTCCTGGCTCAGTTTGCATGAAGAGAAACCAGTCCTTCCCCTGACTATAGAGCAAAGTCAGTTCCATCCCTCCTCATCTATCCAAGGATTCCCCTCACTTCTTGAAGGGTTAGAAATGGCTGTCACAAGACACAATTTGCTTTGTACCCTTGGTTCTGAGTGAATCTACCACAACAGGAGGAGGGAGACATTCTAATGTAGGATTGTTTCTCTCACCATTCTCCACAATCTTACAGTCCAATCACTGCCCGTGATTCAAAACTGAAACTCTGATTGCAGAGGTAGTATGGAGCTGTCTCAGCAACCTCAAGCTATCATTATCTTGCCCACATGGACGTGAATGGAGATTCCTCTTGCTCTTTCTCCAAAATGTGAGTCAGGGGCTAATCTGGGAAACAGGGGGAGGTTCCGTGGGAGGATGAGGAAAAAATAGAACCGAACCTCAGCTGACAGGATAAGGGTCACATTAAGGGAAGGTTATGCTGGGTAAATGGGTTGGAGTGTTGGATCCAGGTCTTTTGGTATTACCTTGGTCATCTCACCTAATCTCTGGGCCTCCCTTTCCCTGGCTGTAGATTGTTCTAAGTGCTAAACTTCTGATCCTATATGAAAATAGAAGATTCAGGGTAGGATGGACAAGGTGCATTAGAGATTTAGGAAAACAGCCTCCATTGTTGTTTGGATTAGTCTCTCCCAGACATGTTCCTAGAGGATCCTGGAAAAGAGTAGGATGCACTCCAGCGAAGGAAAGTCATGCCTCACCCTTCATTAGGATGGACTTCAGGATGTTTCTGTCCCTTAAAAGACACCAGTTCAAGGATCCTCCTTATATGCCTGTTAGCCCAACCTCTCTTTCCTCAACCTTCAGACTGTATTTCTCGAGAGTCAAGGATCATGTGTAATTTTCACCTCTGCATTTTTTTCCAATCAATTAGGACAATGCTCTTGCATAAAGTATTTGCTTAATCAATCAATTAATTATTGAGTACTTACTGTGTTTGGAGCACTACAGAGAAATAGCGTGGCCTAGTGGAAAGAGCACTAACCTGGGAGTCAGAGGTCCTGGGTTCTAATCCTGGCTCCACAACCTGCCTGCTGTGTGACCTAAGGCAACTCATTTCATTACTTTGTGCCTCAGTTCCCTCATCTGCAAAATGAGGAGTCAATACCTATCCTCCCTCCTAGTTAGACTGTGAGCCCCATGTGGGAACTGTTTATTACATGACTAGCTCATTTCTAACCCAGGGCTTAGCACACATAGTAAGCACTTAACAAATACCACAATTATTATTGTCATTGTTTGTGGAAGCAGCATGGTCTACTGAATACAGCATGGGCCTGGAGGCAGAACCAGCATGGTACCGTGGATAGAGCTTGGACCTGGAGTCAGAAGGACTTGGGTTCTAATCCTGGCTCTGCCAGTTGTCAGCTGTGTGACCTTGGGGAAGTCACTTAACTTCTCTGTGCCTTGGTTACCTCATCTGTGTCCAACCAGATTTGCTTGTATCCACCCCAGCGCTTAGAATGGGCTTAGTATGTGCCTGGCACCTACTAAGTGCTGAACAAATGTCACAATTATTATTGCAATTATTCACTGAACTAAAAGCACTTGGGAGAGTACAATACAATAGAGTAAGTAGATACAGTCCTTACTCCCAAGGCTCTTATAGTCTAGATGGGGAGACAGACATTAAAATAAATTATAGATGGATATGTACATAAGTACTATGTACATGTTGGTACTAGTACTAAGTACAGTACTTATGTACATGTTGGTTGGGATGGAAATTAAAGTGCTTAAGAGAAACAAACCTAAGTGCATAAGTGCTGCAGAAGGGAAGGCAAATAGGGAAATAAGGGCTTAGTCAAGGAGGACTTCTTGGAGGAGATATGATTTTGGTAAGACTTTAAATTGAGGAGACTGATGGGCTGCCATATATGAAGGGGGAGGCAATTCCAGGCCAGAGCGAGGACATGGGCAAGGGGTTGCCCGAGAGAAGGCAAGGTTTGAGATACAGTAAATGGCAGTAGAGGAGTGAAGTGTGCAGGTAAGGTTGTAGTAGGAGATGAGTGAGGTAAGGAAGGAGGGGAAGAGCTGATTAAGTCCCTTAAAGAAGATAGTAAAGAGTTTCTGTTTGATGCAGAAATTAAGGGCAACTTTTGGATGTTTTTGAGGAGAGAGATGTGGTCTAATCATTTTTTGAGAAAAATGATCAAGCAGCAGAGTGAACTATGGACTGGAGAGAGGAGAGACAGGAGTCAGGGAGGTCAATGTGGAAGCTGATGCAGTAGTCCAGGTGGGAAGTGATAAGTGTTTGGGTCAGCAAGGTAGCAATTTGGTCGCAGAGGAAGGAATGGATTCTAGAAATGTTTGGAAAGTAGAAACAATAGGATTTGGTGATATCCTAAATGTGTGGTTTGAATGAGAGAGATGAAGCATGGATAATGCTGAGGTTATAAGCTTGTGAGACAGGGAGGATAGTGGCATTGTCTATATTTATGGGAAAGTCTCAGGGAAGACAGGGATTGGGGAGAAGATGGAAAATTCTGTTTGGAACATGTTAAAGTTTTAGGAAGTGGTAGGCCATCCAAGAAGAGATGCCCTGAAGGCAGTAGGAAATGCAAGACTATAGAGGAGAGTGATCTGGAAAGGAGATCCAGATTTGGACATCATCTGACTAGAGATAGTAGTTGAAGCCATGAGAGCAAATGAGTTCTCTGAGGGACCTGTTATAGATGAAAATAGAAGGGGATCCAGAACTGAGCCATAATGGACTCCCACAGTTAAGGGGTGGGAGGCAGAGGAGAAGCCGGTGAAAGACGTTGAGAAAGAGTGGCCAGAGAGATAGTAGGAAAACCAGGAAAGAACAATGTCTGTGATCAATTCTACCACAACTACCATTATAAAATGAATCAAGTCCCAAATCCTCCTTTGGTTATCCCTCTCCAAAGACTGACCATCCAGAATCAATCAATCAATCAATCAATCAATGGTATTTATTGAGTGTTTAGTATGTGCAGAGCACTATACCAAGTGTTTAGGAGAGTACAGTGCAACAGAATTCGTAGACACATTCCCTGTCCTAACAAGCTTCCCTCTCTAGACAGACATTAATGTGAATAAATAAGTAATTTAAAGATGTATACATAAATACTTTGGGGTTGGGGGTGGGGTGAATATCAAATGTCCAAAGGTCACAGATCAAAGTGTGTAGATGATACAACAGGAAGAGTGAGCCAAGAAAAGGAGGATTTAATCAAGGAAGACCACTTGGAGAAGATGTAACCTTCATAACGTTTTGAAGGTGGAGAGTGTGGGGTTCTGGCATATAAGGAGGGGAAGAGATTGTGCCGAATTGTACATTCCAAGCGCTTAGTACAGTGCTCTGCACATAGTAAGTGCTCAATAAATACTACTGAATTGAATGAATGAATGAGGGAGTTTCAGGTTAGAGGAAGGACATGGAAAAGGGGTTGGCAATGAGATAGATGAGATCAAGGTGCAATGATTAAGCTGGTGCTAGAAGAGCAGAGTATGCGGGCCGGGTAGTAGTTGGAGATTTGTGAGGTAAGGTAGGGAGGAGTAAGGTGATTGAGTACCTTAAAGCCTAAGGTAAGGGGCTTCTGTTTGATGCAGGGGTGAATGAACAGCCATTGGAGTTCCTTGAGGAATAGGATGACATGGACTGTGTGTTTTTGTTGATAAATGATCCAGGCAGCAGAATGAAATATGGATTGGGGTGGTGAGAGGAGGCTGGGAGGTCAGTGAGGAGGCAGATACCATAGTCAAGGAGGGATAGAAAGTTCTTGGATGAGCATGGTAGCAGTTTGGATGGAGAGGAAAGGGCAGATTTTAGCAGTATTGTGAAGGTAGAACCGACAGGATTTGGTGACAGATCGAATATGTGGGTGGAATGAGAGAGATAAATTGAGGACAAAGCCAAGGTTGTGAGCTCATGAGATAAGGAGGATAGTGGTGTTGTCTACAGTAATGGGCAAAGCAGGGGGAGGACAGGGTGTTTGGGTGGGAAGATAACGAGTTCAGTTTTGGACATGTTTAATTGAGGTTTCAGCAAGACATTCAAGTAGATATGTCTTGAAGGCAGAAGAAAATGTGAAATTGCAGAGTAAGAGACAGTAGCCTGGCTTAGTGGATAGAGCACAGGCCTGGGAGTCAGAGGAACCTGGATTCTAATCCAGTTCAGCCACTTGTCTGCTGTGTGGCCTTGGGCAAGTCACTTAAGTCCTCTGTGCATCAGTTTTAGACTGTGAACTCATTGTGGGCAGGAACTGTCTCTCTTTATTGCTGTATTGTACTTTCCAAGTGCTTAGTACAATGCTCTGCACACAGCAAGTGCTCAATAAATATAATTGAATGAATGAGTGATTAAAATGGGGATTACGACTGTTAACTACATGTGGGACAGGTCCAACCTGATTAACTGTATCTACCCCAGTGCTGACAACAGTGCTTGGTACATAGTAAGCACTTAACAAGCACCATAATGGTTATTATTGTTATTATTATGTCAGTACTGGAGACGTAGATTTGGGAATCAACTGTGTAGAGATGGTAATTGTAGCCAGAATCCCTTCTTAATAATAACTGTGGCATTTGTTCAGTGCTTACTATGTGCCAAGCACTTTATGAAGTGCTGGAGTAGATTTAAATAATCTAGTTGAATACAGTCCCTGTCCCACATGGGACTCACAGACTCACTCCCTTGGTGAACTCATTTGCTCCCACGGCTTCAACTATCATCTCTATGCAGATGACACCCAAATCTATATCTCCTCCTCTGTTCTCTCCCCCTCTCTTCAGACTCGTATCTCCTCCTGCCTCCAGGACGGCTCCACCTGGATGTCTGCCTGCCACCTAAAACTCATGTCCAAAACTGAGCTCCTTATCTTGCCTCCCAAGCCCTGTTCTCTTCCTGACTTCCCTGTCACTGTGGATGGTATGACCATCCTTGCCGTCTCTCAGACTCGCAACCTTGGTGTCATCCTTGACTCGGCTCTCTCATTCACCCCCACACATCCAGTCCGTCACCAAGGCCTGCCGGTCTCACCTTTTTAATATTGCCAAGATCTGTCCTTTCCTCTCCATCCAAATGGCTATCTTACTGTTACAGGCTCTCATAATATCCCGGATGGATTATTGTGTCAGCCTTCTCTCTGATCTCCCTTCCTCCTGCCTCTCCCCACTCCAGTCTATTCTTCATTCTGTTGCCCGGATCATCTTCCTGCAGAAACGCTCCGGGCATGTCACTCCCTTTCTTAAAACCTTCAGGGGTTGCCTATCAACCTCGGCACGAAACAAACTCCTCACTCTAGGCTTCAGGCTCTCCATCACCTTGCCCCCTCCTACCTCTCCTCCCTTCTCTTTCTACTGACCACACCGCATGCTCAGCTCCTCTGCTGCTCACTTCCTCACCATTCCCCGTTCACGCCTATCCCGCCATCGACCCCTGGCCCACGACCTCCCTCCTCACCTCTGCCAAACTAACTCTCTTCCCCTCTTCAAAGCCCTACTGAGAGCTCAACTCCTCCAAGAGGCCTTCCCAGACTGAGTTCCCCTTTTCCCTCTGCTCCCTCTGCTCCCTCTCTGCCCCACTTCACCTCCCCTCAGCTAAGCCCCCTTTCCCTCTGCTCCTCCCCCCTCCTTTCCCCTCCCCTCAGCACTGTGCTCATTTGTATATATTTTTATTACCCTATTTATTTTGTTAATGAGGTGTACAGCCCCTTGATTCTATTTATTGCGATTAAGTTGTCTTGTTTTTGTCTGTCTGTCTCCCCCGATTAGACTGTAATCCCGTCAATGGGCAGGGATTGTCTCTATCTGTTACCGAATTGTACATTCCTAGCGCTTAGTACAGTGCTCTGCACATATCAAGCACTCAATAAATACGAATGAATAAATGAATGAATGATTGAGAAGAGATATTTAATCAATTTTATATTTATCATTTTATAGATGAGCATTCTGAGGGCCAAAACAAGCTAAATGATTTGCTTATGATCACACAGCTGGCAGATGGCTGGCCTGGGATTAGGACCCAGGTTCTCTGGCTTGCAGGCAAGGCCAGATTCTTTCTTTCTGACAAGTAATATCAATCCCACCCGTTGAGAAGTCTGCTCCTCTCAGGGACCCAGTCCTGGACAAAATCAGGGCCCGAATGTGACTGGTCCTCATAACAGACACAACATACAATAGTGCATGTTCCATCCCCCCCAAGAAAAGTCACCTATCCCATGTGACTGGTCACACCCTGGCCAAGCTAAAAAACTTAGCTCATTAGTACCAGACAGGCTGGCAATGAACAACAAGAAGCATTAACACTTCCCAAACTTCCCGGTACTACCAACCCTGGAGGGGCCGGGTGAGCAATGCAGCCGAACAATTAGACTTGGAATGAGAAAACTGCCATGGGTCTTGTCGCACAATCCTTTTTCACCCCAAATATGGCCAACAGAAAAGAAGAGGATGAGGAAGTAGTAAGATATATCTGGGGAGGGGTTCTTCACAAACTTTTTGTAGCAGATTGGAACTCTGTCACACTGATGTAGGGAAGCACCTCTACCTAGACTCAGGGATGCCTATTCTGTCAAACTCTGGTGCTGAGTGACCACTCGGACCTCCTCATTGGGGCTAGGAAAAGTGAGCATTCCCTCTTGACAACTTGACCCCTGGGTGACTGTGAAAGTTAGCCCGTGTTGGGATACTTAGAAGGCAGCCCCAGGTGATAGTGAAAGGTAACCCATGTTGGGATGGTTTGAATGGTAGCTATTTGAGGTTATTTGAAAGATAGCTAGTTTGGAATTATTTGAAGGAACCCCTTTTGGGGTGATTTGAAAGGTAGTCCAAGGAAGTCCCAAGTTTTACCAGCGGCCAGAAGTTGGATACCATGCTGACTAGTGTGCTCATTGCTAATTAGTCTAGGAATAAACTAATTTGGCCCTCTGTAGATTACCTCTCACAAGTCCTTGTACTATGATTTTAATAATCCTGCCTCTATGACACATAACCCTCAAGTCTGTAAATCCATTTCCCACCCTCAAATCTGAAAACTCATGACTTACCCAGCGTTTGGGTCTGCCTGGTGACATCCCATTAAACTTAGACTTTGCAGAGGGTATGATAGAATTTTCAAAATTGACCCCTGCAGTTTGGGATGTTAGGTGACAGCACCACTACACCATATTGTCTGCTCAACCACACCCTCACCTATGATTAAAATTCAGTATCGGTGCATCATTTTCAATTTCCCTCCTTACCCTATGTACAACACACAGTGTCGCTAATCTAATTATCTTATATCTACCCTAGTGTTTCTCTCATTGCTCGGCACTTAGTAAGCACTTAACAAGCATCACAGTTATCATTATAAAGTATTATTATTTTAGAAAAAAAGATTCTGGTGCTACCCATCCCACAGAAACGGGACTATGTCAGATAACTCAATAATGTCCCTTACCAGAAGGAGGCATCTGCCATTGTTTCCCTCCTCTCTCCTCAGGCTCACTCTATCCCTCCCTGAGGTGCCTTGCAGAAGATCCCCCTAGCTGAGTTGGCACGATTGTCCCATGTTCCCGTTGGTTACTAGTGACATTGAGCAAGATAGGGTTAGGATCCCAAAATATTCACTGAGCTCACACTTTGGTGGCCTGTTCTTCCAAGTTTATCCAACCCTAGTGGCTCCTACCACTCCTCCTCCCCCTGACCACTGCTACCTCCCTGCAAGATGCATTATACATTGAAGGAGCACTTGTGTGATGCCCGTAAGTTTGTTAGACCTGGGTCAGAAACTAGCCATTGAAATGTGGAGGGGAGGAGGAGTCAGAGTAGGGTGAGTCTGGGATGTCAGTTCCTCAGTGAAATGAAAAAGACCCCTTGGAAACTGCAGTAAGCCTTTCAGGACATTTAAAGGCCATTAGAGAATTAGCATTCTACTGGCAGAAGAGAAAGATATGGCAGCTTCCCAGGGAGGTGAAACCAAGGGAGAATCCGTCTTCTGGTTCTTTTATTTTAAAAAAATGAAAATTAATACCATTGGTTGCTTCTTCTACAATTCAGAGATATCTCAGATCAAGTCCTCGTATTTGTGAGAAGCGAGGTCTAAAATTCTAAAATGTGTGGTGATTTACTTATCTCTGCTTTATGCAGCCTCTCATAGACTAATGTCCACTGATGCTGGGAAGAATTAGGCCCAAGAACACCTTTCAAAATATTATGGTGAGACAAATCAAAAATTATTACAAATTTAGCTTTTTGTCCTTCTTCAATCATTCCCTCAATAATAATAAGAGTAATTAATAATAATAATGATCATATTTGTTAAGCATTTACTATGTGCCAAGCACTGTTCTAAGTGTTGGGGTAGATGCAAGATAATCAGGTTGTCCCACGGGGAGCTCACAGTCTTAATCCCCATTTTACAGATGAGGTAACTGAGGCACAGAGAAGTTAAGTGACTTGCCCAAAGTGACACAGCTGACAAGTAGCAGAGCCGGAATTAGAACCCATGACCTCCAACTTCCAAGCCCGGTGTCTTTCCACTAAGTCATGCTGCTTCTCTATAGATAAAGGATGACTTCACTGTTCCTTCCAGGAATGTGTTGTTTCCTCTTCAGTCCAGAATTCTGGGTGGAACAGGCCATGTTAAAAGTAGGAGGAGTAATAGTATTTATTAGACAAAGGGTCCAAGTTCTGAAACAAGCACTGGGAAAGAAATACATGGAAGAGACATAGACACGATCCCTCACCCTGAAAAGCTCACAATCTAAAAATAAGGAGGGAAGGGAGGGTTTTCATGGCAGGCACTTTAAAGAAAGGCAAACAAAAAAAGACAAAGATGATAACAATCAATCAATCGATCAACTGTATGCAGAGCACTGTACTTAAGCACTTGGGAGCATACAGTACAACAAAATTAGCAGACACATTTCCTGTCCATAATGAGTTTATGGTCTGGAGGGTGAGACAGACATTATTCAAAATAAATGTCGAAACATCACAGACCAGTTCCTTTTCCAACTTCTTGTTAAGGATGTTGATTTTTCTTCTCAGGGTTTTATTGTGAATTTGTCTTCATGACCTTCATTTTGAATGTTTCTGACCATTCCAATATGTAATCTGCCATTACACTCCAGCTAGCTTGCTTCACTCTTTTCAACTGAACCTATTCACTATGCTTCTTTCCCAATAACTCAATCAATCATATTTTTGAGTGCTTACTGTGTGCAGAGCACTGTATTAAGCACTTGGGAAAGTACACAGTAACAGAGTTGCTAGTCACATTCCCTGACCACAGCTGAGAAACAGCATGGTCTAGTGGATAGAGCATGGCCCTTGGAGTCAGAAGGACCTGGGTTCTAATCTCAACTCTGCCACTATCCACTGTATGACCCTGGGCAACTCACTTCTCTTTCATCAGTTATAACCATCAGTTATTTCATCTGTAAAATGAGGATAATACTATTACCCAAATGTGGGACATAGACTGTGTCCAACCTGCTAAGTTTGTATCTATCCTAGTGCTTAGTAGAGTATATGGCACATAGTAAGCACTGAACAAAAACTATTCTAAATGAGTTTACAGTCTAGAGGGAGAAACACTGATCTATATCTGTAATTTATTTATTTATATTAGTGTATGTATTGTGGGACTGAGGGAGGAGTGCATAAGGTGTTCAAATCAAAGTACAAGGGCAACACAGAAGGGAGTGGGAGAAGAGGAAATGAAGGCCTAGTCGGATAAGGTCTCTTGGTAGAGATGTGTTTTCGATAAATGTTTGAAGATGGAGAGAATGATAGTCTGTAGAATATGAAGAGAAAAGACATTCTAGAATATATGTAGAACATGGTTGAGTTGGACAAGATTGAGATACAGTGAGTAGGTTGGCATTATTCATTCACTCATTCAAACGTATTTATTGAGCATTTATTCTGTGCAGAACACTGTACTAAGTGCTTGGAAAGTACAATTCAGCAATAGAGAAGTGAAGTGTGTGGGCTGGGTTGTTGTGGGAAACCAGGGAGGTAAGGTAAGAGGGGGCAAGGGGATTGAATGCTTTAAAGGCAATATTCAGGGAGTTTCTCTTTGATGTGGAGATAGATGGGCAACCATTGGAGATTCGTGAGGAGTGGGGAAATGTGAATTGAAAGCTTTTATAGAGAAATGTAGAAAATGTAGAAAAACGTTTTGTAGAAACATGGAAGGAGCAGAAGGATTTCAGATTCCTTACAGGTCAGATCAACAGTCACAGAAGTCACAGTGGTGACTTTTTCAACATTCCTTCTGGGTTCTTTCCAGAGTGGAGCAGGGATCAGTGGGAAGCCTGATGTCATGGGGATGACACAGTGCTCCTTGGTGAAGGTAGGACCCAGGAGTTGAATGTAAGTGGAGCAAGGAATGGATGATCTGGTTCAGCATGACACTGGTTATGTTCTTGTATGAAATACTGTGTGATTCCAATATCAAACTTACCTTGACCATGGGCTCCTCTTCCCTCACTGTCACCCACATATACTCACTGACACAAGCACATGCATTCTAACACCAACTCTTGAACAATTCCTCTAGATAAGATTGTTTATTTTGCTTTTCTGAGGAAGGTACTGAACAAAAAGAAGAGAATGGGGGAAGAAAAAACCCACTGACACCTGGAAAATGGGAATATGAACTTATTCCATCCTGGGATTTCACTATAAATGTGTTGGGTTTGGGGTTAGGATCTTGCTGATTCTGTGAATCCTGTAGGCTCCACCCTTTTCACTCTTTCTGATGATTGTGGTATTTCTTAAGTGCTTACTATGTGCCAAGCACTAACCTAATCACCCATGATTCATTTTCTCTTGGCAGTGATGGATGATGGAGGTGACCAACGGCAGCTCTGGAGGAGACTTCATCTTGATGGGCTTCTCTGACCAGCCCCAACTAGAGATGGTCCTATTTGTGCTTATCTTGATTTCCTACCTCCTAACTCTTCTAGGCAACACAACCATTGTTGTAGTGTTCCACCTGGACCCCCACCTCCACACACCCATGTACTTCTTCCTCTCCCATCTCTCCTTTGTTGACCTCTGTTTCACCACCAGTGTCATCCCCCAATTATTATGGAACCTCTGGGGACCATATAAGACCATCACTGTTATAGGCTGTGCAGTCCAACTCTCCGTTGCCCTGTCCCTGGGCTCAACTGAGTGTGTCCTCCTCACCATCATGGCCTTTGACCGCTATGCTGCCGTCTGTCGGCCCCTCCACTACATGACCATCATGCACCCACGGCTCTGCCAAGGCCTGGCAGCCGTGGCGTGGCTGAGTGGGATGGGAAACAGTGCAATCCAGAGCACCATCACCCTCCGCCTGCCCCGATGTGGTAACCGGCGTATACCTAACTTTGGTTGTGAGGTGCCCACCATGATCAAACTGGCATGTGTGGATATCCGAGCCAATGAGGTCGTGCTTTTCATTGCCACCTTGATCCTGGTCCTTCTGCCCATTGCCCTGATTGTGGTCTCCTACGGGTTCATCGCCAGAGCAGCACTAAGGATCAAGTCATCCCAGGCTTGGCGGAAAGCCCTGGGCACCTGTGGGTCCCATCTGCTGGTGGTGACTCTTTTCTTTGGTATGACTTCGATCATTTACATCCAGCCCAACAGCTCCTTCTCCAAGAATTCAGGAAAGTTCTTAACCCTCTTCTACACCGTGATCACACCCACACTCAACCCACTCATTTACACCCTGAGGAACAAAGACATGAAAGGAGCACTCAGAAGGCTTTTGGGAAAAGACCAAAGTTGAGGAAGCATCTAAAATCTTGAATCAAATTGTTCTAGAGTCCTTGAGAAGGACCATAAAAGGTAGAAGCCTTTGATGTTACCAGAGGTTTTCAGCCCTAAATCCAGGACAAAAGAGCCCAGTAGTAACTTTAGGAGTGCCTGGGCCCCAGTCAGCTTCACCAGTCAGCTTCCAAGTCCTTCATATTTCTCATTCTTCAACTGAAAGACTGGGGGCATCCTATTCTTTGCCCCCCCATGTCCCTGCAGATTTCTTGTTGCCACCACTCTATGGTTGAAGCCCAGGGATCTCTCCCCAGGATCCTTGATCCTGAGATCATCAGGAACTAACCTTCCATTACCCTCCCGGGGCTGGCCTCAAGAAGCCCACAGAAAAAGTGATTCCACCTGTGGCTTCTCATCTGTCTCCCTGGCACCTGGAGCTTCTCTTTCAGTCTCTAAAGGAAGCAGACACCAAGGCCTTGGAGAGCTACAGTAGTTAACACATTCTTAATAGCATAACAACCAAAACAACTCCAGGGAAGCAGCATGGCTTATTGGAAAAAGCATGGGCCTGGGAGTCAGAGGACCTGGGTTATAATCCTAGTTCCTCCACTTGTCTGCTAGGTGACCTTGGGCAAGTCACTTACCTTCTCTGTGCCTCAGTTTATCTCATCTGTAAAATGGGGATTAATTATTATTATGTTGGTATTTGTTAAGTGCTTACTATGTGCCGAGCACTGTTCTAAGCGCTGGGGTAGACACAGGGGAATCAGGTTGTCCTACGTGGGGCTCACAGTCTTAATCCCCATTTTACAGATGAGGGAACTGAGGCACCGAGAAGTTAAGTGACTTGCCCAAAGTCACACAGCTGGCAAGTGGCAGAACCTTGGTTCGAACCCATGACCTCTGACTCCAAAGCCCGTGCTCTTTCCAGTGAGCCACGCTGCTTCTCAATTATTCTCGATTCTCGATTAAGAATGGGAGCCCTATGTGGGACAGAGATTCTGTCCAACTTGATGATCTCACATCTACCCCAGCACTTACTTCAGTGACTGGAACATAGCAAGCACTTAACAAATGCCATTAAAAACATTCCAGGTTGAACTGCTTTTCCCTGTATCTAGTACTATTTCCATCCTCCCCCACTACCTTCCTCCCTGAACCAAGACCCTGTGTATTTCCCTATAGGTGTATTCTTCACATTCTTCCCCCTCTCAGGGACATGACCCTCACTCCTCTAGACTCTTAGACACTGGACTTCAACCCTCCAGGGATCCACTATGAACCCTCCCTGTGCGACTGTACCCAAGGTCCACAGCACAAGCTCTCCCATGTCCTGCTCTCCCAAGCCCACAGCCCGCTTCTCCTTACCTCATTATGACCTCATGAAGGTCTCCGTCTTCTCCCCTACATGAACTTTCTGTTTCCTCCCCAGTCCTTCTCTCTGATTGGTTTTCCAGCAATTTAGGGAAGGACACCAAGGAGTGGCTTTCTTGGCTTCCTCCTCCCTGTCCTAAGCATGGGGGCCAGTGGAAGTGGTCGACACACAGGCTCAACAGACAACTATGGTAAAATAAATTTCCAGCCAAAGATCAAATGAAAAACCACCTGGGGGCCACCCACACAATGATTCTAAAGCTTTGTATGCAGAATTTACACTTAATGTGTCCCCTAATCAGGGTATATATTACAAAATCTTTGCTAACAAATTTTTTCACCTTCACTACAATCATAGTAAGCTTTGGCCAGGTTATTACACATCAACATTCTGTTAAAATGTAAATATCTACATGAAAATCTCGAAATCCTAGGTATGGATAAGTCCAGAAGATAGGCCAAATAAACAGACAAGAAAAGGGAGGCAGCATAATACAGTGGAAAGTATCCGGGAATGGGAATCAGGAAGACCTAGATTCACAATCCCAGCTCTGCCTCTGGCCTACTGTGCGATCTTGGACAAGTCACAACCTCTCATTGCCTCCATTTCTTCATCTGTAATATGAGGATAAACTAGATTGTGAATCCTGTGTGGGACAGGGACTGTGATGGACCTCATATCCATGTGCTTAGCCCATAGTAAGTATTCAATAAATACTATTGTGATTAATAATTTAGTGAAATACTATCCGTAGGGACAACAATTACTTATATTTTGTGTCTTATTTACTGGAGATTCAGTGAATGTACTAAAAGTTTGATAAAGTGGAAGAATCAGTTCACCTGCTTGTATACTCAAAGAATCCTTAGCCAGTGAATTAAAAATAATTGGAATTTTGACACAGTTTGTTCATTCAAGATAATTCCACTAGTAGCTAAAGTGACTAGAGATGTTTCCTAAAAGTTTGACCCTAATGATTATTAAGCCACTGGGGATTTGTCACACATTGTCTTCTGAGAGGTTACAACCATGACAAATAGGGAGGTCCTGGAGCTGCGGAGATGATCATGTCTTGGTCATATAGTTCTCTAAATAGTAATAATGATGATGGTATTTGTTAAGTGCTTACTATGTGCCAATCACTGTTCTAAGCCCTAGGGTAGATAGAAGGTAATCAAGTTGTCCCATATGTGGCTCACAATCTTAATCCCCATTTTACAGATGAGATAACTGAGGTGCAGAGAAGTGAAGTGACTTGCTCAAAGTCACACAGCTGACAAGTGGTGGAGCTGGGATTAGAACCCACGATCTCTGGCTCTCAAGCCTGTGCTCTTGTCACTAAGACAAGATATTCTACTCTACTTTACATTTCCCCTTGCCCAACTGCAGACTGCAACACTCACACTCTACATCCCTGTCATCCCTTAAAACGTCATGCCTTCCAGTCAAACACGTTATAGTTCTGGCATAAATAAGGTAATCAGATCTGGCACAGTCCCTGTCTCATAGAAGGCTAGCAATCTAAGAGGCAGGAAGGGCTAGTATCTTATGCCCATTTTACAGATGAGAAACTGGAGCCCAAAGTGGTTGTAACTTATTCAAGGACTCAAACCTGGCTTTCCTGATTCCCAATCCCATGTTCTTTCTAGTAAGCCACGTTCCCTTCCAGTTCAGCCCTGTCTGCTTCACTCTGGTCCTCCAGGCTCTACAACCCCAGCATATCAGCTTCTTCCTGCTACTTTGTAGATGGTTTCAAAAAATTGAACTCAGAGGAGGCATAGGGGTCTACAGCATGAAGTATGAAGTCTCTCATGTCCTGCTCTTGCAGGCTCACAGTTTGCTTCTCCTCACATTAAGGAGTGGTCAGCCAAAAAAAAGCAGATGCACCTGCGGCAGAGAGGTGTCCTCCGGCTAATGTTATAATTGGTTCTACATAGTTGCACTAGAGCTGTTTCAGAGACTGCAGAAAGGAAGTCTTCCATCTGCCCCATGGAAATCCATTCTGGTCATGGAGTATAGTTTTCCCTGATTGGCAAAACTGGTGTTGCATTCTGTGGGACAGGAGTGTGAACTACAATGGGCGTTGTCCTTCATGTGGGGCTTGTCAGGATTGCAGTCCCCATGCTACAGGCAAAGTGAATAAACTGATCATGGATTAACAAAAGTCAAATTCAATATAATCAGTTAAAACTGACATCAAAATAATCTCCTGGTTATGAGAGAGGCATCTAAAGGTGTCCCACCTTCTGTACTGACATACTACAGACACGCCTAATTACTAAAATGATTAATCAGTTTACTTTCATTCATTCAGTCGTGTTTATTGAGGATTTACATTGTACAAAGCACTGTCCTAAGTACTTGGGAGAGTAAAATAAGCAGACACATTCCCTGCCCACAATGATCTTACTGTTTAGAGAATATCATTGTTGACACCAGCTTTATTATCTTCATATCAATTACATCATTATTGTCTCGATGAGAAGCAAATATTCTATTAAATCCCCCCAAAATCAAATCGGGATTAGCCCCTTTTCCTTGAATTGAACGTTAATTTTGGGAACCCTCCATTCTCCCCCACCAACTATGTCATGACAACTCTTTTAAGGACCCTAAATGTTATTCTCCACCCTGCTCAGCCCAACCTAGAGATAATTATCAAGTAATCAGCAGGGTGTGGGTGTCTCAGTGTGGCATGGAACTCTCACAAAGAAAGGGCCAGGTTCAGTTGTATTCCTCACTCTCTTGCCTTCCTGGAGAGCTCCACCTTGGACACTTAGCAATTCAGGTTAATTGCTTCCATAGGACCCAGAGATACGAAGGCCTCTGCAGAATTCACAAATCACACTCTTTCTATGGTTCTACCAAAGCACCAATCTTCAGGGAATTCAGCAAAAATTTCCTTCAACCTAGCAGGGTTCCTTTGAACCAGATTTCTGGAGAGAAGCACTGACAATTTACCTTTTCCTATTATCCCAGTTTCCATTTCATAGTCTTCTAAGCAAAGAGACAAATAGCAGAGAAGAGAATCCTGAAGAGTGTAGCAACCCAGGGAGAGAGGCCAGGGGACAAAATTTAAACTTTACTTAGATATCATCTGCTCTCTATCCAGGAAAGGGCCATTTCTAATTCTGATCAAGAAATAGATCAATCAATGACATTTATTAATAATATTAATTATGGTATTTGTTCAGCACTTATTATGTGCCAGGCACTGTACTAAGCGCTGGGGTGGAGACAAGCAAATTGGGTTGGACCCAGTCCCTGTCTCACATGGGACTCACAGTCTCAAGCCTCATTTTAGAGGTGAGGTAACTGAGGCACAGAGAAGTGAAGTGACTTGCCAAAGGTCACACAGCAAATGAGTGGCAAACTCAGGATTAAAACCCATGACATACTGACTCCCAGGCCTGTGCTCTATCGACTATGCCATGATGCTTTCCAGTGTTTACTGTGCGCAGAATGGTGTAGAGTGGTAACTGGGAGAGTACAATACAATAAAATTAGAGGACATATCCTATCCCCTGCCCAGACCAAGCTTATAGATTGATCTCCAGGGGCAGAGATTTCAAAATCTCACTGTTTTGACTTGTCTAGCACCTTCCACCCTGTCCAAATGTACCTGTTTTTGAAAGTCTTACCTCCACTCATCCTATTCTCATCTCTCCTGAAGCTTTCAGCAGTGAGTGGAGATTCTGAGAGTAATTCATGATTTGTCCTTGACTGGGGAGAGGGGAGCAGGAAACATGCTCTTTTCTTCTGGGAACCAGCATGGCCTAGTCAAAAGAGCACAAATCGTTGGCTCTGGGTTCTAATTCCACCTCCACCACTTGCCTGCTGTGTGACCTCAAGTCATTTAATTTTTTTGTACCTCAATTTCTTCCTCTGAAAAATGAGGATTAAATCCTACTTCCTCCTGCTTAGTCCCTGTCCACATGGGCTCACAGTTTGTGTCCAAACTGATTTTCTTCTCTCTACCTTAGCACTTAGTACAATGTGTAAGTGTGTGTGTGTGTGTGTGTGTGTGTCTGTGTATGAGTGAGTGTGTAATAGCATTTGTTAAGTGCTCACTATGTGCCAGGTGCTACTAAGCACTGGGTAGACACAAGATAATTAGGTTGGACAGAGTCTATTTCCACCTGGGGCTCACAGTTTTAATTACCATTTTACAGATGAGGTTAACTAAAACACAGAGAAGTTAAGTGACTTGACCAATGTCACACAGCAGACAAGTGGCAGAGCTAGGATTAGAACCCAAGTCCTATGACTCCTAAACCCAAGCTCTTTCCACTAGGCCATGCTGCTTCTCCAGTACAATGGTGGCATAGAGTGAGCACTTAACAAAAATTACAATTATTTAGAGAAAAATACTCCTGTTGGGTAGGAATCTAGAAATCTCCTATTATGGACCCATTTCACAGAGAGTTGGAGGTGGTTGGTTGCAAGGTTCAAATCTTTCTTATTCCTTTTGCTGAGAGAAACTCCTGCATCAATAAAGGATCAATATCAACAAATTTTCCTCTTTACACCATTCCAAAGAGTGGCTCAGTGGAAAGAGCCCGGGCTTGGTAGTCAGAGGTCATGGGTTCTAATCCCGACTCTGCCCTTGTCAGCTGTGTGACTGTGGGCAAGTCACTTCACTTCTCTGTGTCTCAGTTCCCTCATCTGTAAAATGGGGATGAAGACCGTGAGTCTCACTTGGGACAACCTCATTCTCCTGGATCTACCCCATCGCTTAGAACAGTGCTCTGCACGTAGTAAGCACTTAACAAATACCGACATTATTATTAGTATTATTATTATACTATTCAAAGATGAAATTCAAAGATGAAATTCAAACCTGAAGCAGGTGATTCTTGCTCAGCCACCTCCACCCACTAATCTTTGCCAAAATTGAGGTGGCTTAAGCTCCCTCTGGTTTTCTTCTCCAAAAATTGAGGCAAGATTGAAGGGAACTGTGGAGAGACTAAACTGTGACACCGTTGTTGGGTAGGGATTGTCTCTGTTGCAGAATTGTACTTTCCAAGTGCTTAGTACAGTGCTCTGCATACAGCAAGCACTCAATAAATACGACAGAATGAAAGATGAGCAGAAGGCACATTCAGACCCCAGGACATAGACAAACAGACACAGTGTGACTTATTGAGAAGCAGCATGGCATAGTGGATAGAGCACAGACCCATGAGTCAGAAATTCATGGGCTCTAATCTCAGCTCTGCCACTTGTCCGTTGTGTGACCTTGGCCACGTCACTTCACTTCTCTGGTCCTCTGTTCCCTCATCTGTAAAACAGGGATTGAGACTGTGAACCCCACGTGGGACAGGGACTGTCTCCAACCCAATTGGCTTGTATCCATTCCTGCACTTCATACAATGCCTGGCACATAGTAAATGTTTAACAAATACCATTATCGTTATTGTTGTCTGGCTCCCACTTCATTTTCTGTGACATGCTCCAAGGAATTAAACTTAGAGCATTCAATGGATGGGAAGTTCAATGGAAGTGTAAACAAAGGCTGAATAATAGGAGTCAGAACAGATTTAGGAGGTGTGCAAGCAAACTCACTTTACTGTATAAACCACTGTTTCTGAAAAAGACTCAAGTATGGATAGGGGAGTATCTGGAAATCAGAAGTGATAATAGGTAGGCAGGATAATCACATCAGACACAGTCCCTGTCTCACATGGGACTAACATTCTTATGGGGAGGGAAGACAGATATTTAATTCTCATTTTACAGATGAAGAAACTGTGTCACAGAAAAGTTAAGTGACTTGCCAAAAGTTATTGAGCAGGCAAGTGGCAGAATCAGAAAAGGCAGCTTCTCCCCATCCATTGCCCATATCTGTAGAATGGTGGTAACACTGGGAGTTTTTTCCCTATACTCAGAAAAAAGCAGATCCCAAATACACTGTTATTTATCCAATCCAATGACGTACAGTGCTCTTCTCTGACATGTCCCTCCAGCTGCAGTGCCAGGTTCATTGCATGTTTGCACTTTTGAGGCTTCCTGGGCCATATATAAAATCTCTTATCAGTCATTCCTTTGAAGCATCCCCTGCTGGCAATGAATTAAACAAGAAAAAAAAAAAGAAGCAGAGTGACTTGGATAGAAGATGGACCTGAGAGTAAGAAGGACCTAGGTTCTAATCCCGGCTCTGCCACTTGTCTGCTGTGTGACTTCGGGCAAGTCACCTAACTTCTCTATGCCTCAGTTACCTCATCTGTAAAATGGGGATTAAGACTGTGAGTCCTATGGGTGACTGGCACTATGTTCAACCTGATTATCTTGCATCTACCCCATTGTTAAGACCCGTTGCTATTGTTCTTATGTTGTCAAGTTGCCTCCGACCCATAGCGGCACCATGGACACATCTCTCCCAGAACGCCCCACCTCCATCTGCAATCGTTCAGGTAGTGTATCCATAGAGTTTTCTTGGTAAAAATACAGAAGTGGTTTGCCAATGCAGTAAACCTGAGTCTCTGCTTTCGACTCTCTCCCATGCCACTGCAGCCCAACACAGGTGAACTTTGACTTGTAGCAGATAGCCATTCAGTCGCTAGCCATTTCCCAAGCTAGGAATGGAATGGATATGCCTCTGCTTGACTCTCCCTCTTGTAGTCGAGACTGGTAGATTACTGGAAACTTTTCAGGTGCGACTCCGAGAGGTTCCTAGAGTGGTGTCTGGCACATAGTAAGGATTTAACAAATACCATAAAATAATTTTTTAAAAATGAGTGATGATCTAATTAACTCACAAGGAATTGAAAGATACGTATCCATATGTAGGGAAGCAGGGTGGTTCAGTGGTAAGAGCATTCATTCAATAGTATTTATTGAGCGCTTACTATGTGCAGAGCACTGTACTAAGCGCTTGGAATGGACAAATCGGTAACAGATAGTGACAGCCCCTGCCCTTTGACGGGCTTACAGTCTAATAGGGGGAGACGGACAGATAAGAACAATAGCAATAAATAGAATCAAGAGGATGAATATCTCATTAAAACAATAGCAAATAAATAGAATCAAGGCGATGTACATCTCATTAACAAAATAAATAGGGTAATGAAAATATATACAGTTGAGTGGACGAGTACAGTGATGAGGGGATGGGAAGGGAGAGGGGGAGGAGCAGAGGGAAATGGGGGGAAAAGAGGGTTTAGCTGCGGAGAGGTGAAGGGGAGGGAAGAGAGAGTAGAGGGAAAAGGGCAGTTCAGTCTGGGAAGGCCTCTTGGAGGAGGTGAGCTTTAAGTAGGGTTTTGAAGAGGGGAAGAGAATTAGTTTGGCGGAGGTGAGGAGGGAGGGCATTCCAGGACCGCAGGAGGACGTGGCCCAGGGGTCGACGGCGGGATAGGCGAGAACGGGGGATGGGGAGGAGGTGGGCGGCAGAAGAGCGGAGCGTGCGGAGTGGGCAGTGGAAAGAGATAAGGGAGGGGGCAAGGTGATGGAGAGCCTTGAAGCCTAGAGTTTTTGTTTTGTGCAGAGGCTGATAGGCAACCACTGGAGGTTTTTAAGAAGCGTAGTGACATGCCCAGAGCGTTTCTGCAGGAAGATGAGCCGGGCAGCGGAGTGAAGAATAGACTGGAGCGGGGAGAGAGAGGAAGAAGGGAGATCAGAGAGCAGGCTGACACAGTAATCTAGCCGGGTATTATGCGAGCCAGTAACAGTAAGATAGCCATTTGGGCGGAGAGGAAAGGGCGGATCTTGGCACTGGCTTGGGAGTCAGAGGATGTGGGTTCTAATCCCAGCTCTGCCAAATATTTGCTGTGGGACACTGGGCAAGCCACTTAGCTCCTCTGTGCCTCAGTTACCTCATCTGTAAAATGGGGATTAAACTGTGACCCCCAAGTGGGACAACCTGATTACCTTGTATCTACCTCAGTGCTTAGAACAGTGCTCGGAACATTGGAAGCACTTAATAAATACCATAATTATCATTATCATTATATCTGTAATTATTATTTATGTATTTATATTAATGTCTGTCTCCCCCCACCCCGACTGTAAGCTCACTGTGGGCAGGGAATGTGACAAAGCTGTGTGACTTTGGGCAAGTCACTTAACTTCTCTGTGCCTCAGTTACTTCATCTGTAAAATGAGGATTAAAACTTTGAGCCCTGCGTGGGACAACCCGATCACCTTGTATCCCCCCTGGAGCTTAGAACAGTGCTTTGCACATAGTAAGCGCTTAACAAATACCATCATTATTATTTATTATTATCATTGTCATATTGTACTCTCCCAAGTGCTTAGTACCATGCTCAGCATGTAGAAAGAGCTCGATAAATATGACTAAATGAATGAATGAAATAGGAAAAGAGGAAAGGTGACAGTGGAACTGAAGGAACTGTGGTGTGATGGAACAACTGCTCCCAACTCTTTTTCTCTGGGATATTGGAAAATTAATCAGATGCACTGGGCTGGCTAGAGTCGGCCAGACAGCAATCTTCAAATTGGCCTTCTAAATGGCCCCAAGCCAGGAAGTCTTTTGGAAAGAGGTAGGAGAGTGGCTCCTGGGCCTTTAGCTAATTAGATTGGCCACCTAGTAGTAAAGGAGCTTCCTCTCCTCCAACCACCTTCTTCTCCTAGACCATCCCACCTACTCTTCTTTCAAGAGTCATTTCCCAAGGATCCCCCAAAAAAGAACCACTTCAGGATGCCAACATATTTGATATTTAGGCCACTTTCATGAGGGAATGGGAATGATGGTTTCAACAGAGAAGTTGTGTGGCTTAGTGGATAAAACACGGGCCTGGAATCCAGAAGGACTTGGCTTCTATCCCATCACTACCAGTTGTCTGGTCATTGACTCACTCTGATGTTACCAGGAGTTCCCAGCCTTAAGTTCCAGCCAAAAATGCCCTAAAAGTCACTTCAGGAGCACCCAGGACCCTGTTGGCCTTCATTAGGTTCTAAAATCGTCTGGGAGCCAGAGGACATGGGTTCTAATCCCAGCTCTGCCACTTATCTGCTGTGTGTCCTTAGACAAGCCACTTAATTTATCTGTGCCTCAATTACCTCATCTAAAAATGGAGATTAAGGCTGTGAGCCCCAGGTGGGACATCCTGATTACCCTAAATCTACCCCAGAGCTTAGAACAGTGCTTGGCACATAGTAATCACTTAGCAAATACCATAATAATTATTATTATTATTGCAGGGTGTTCATGGAGAAAGTGCTTCCTCCCCTTTCCAGTAGCTTCCCTAGTCCACATGTCTCCCTCTTACTTGTAGCTTTTCCTTCAGCCCTCCCGCAGGCAGACACAAATAGCACTCAATATAATTTAATAGTATTTTTGCAAGTATTCATTACTAGGTAACTATCAAACAGAATTTTGGTTCAAACCACCAACTCTAATACTATTTCCCCCAAGACATCCTTTACTTTCCCATAGACATACCAGGATTCACTTTCCGCTAGACCATTTTCCCCTTAAGGGGAAGAAAGCTTGCTCTCTGGAGTCCTACTACCTGGACCCCAAACCTTTGGGTTACCTGAATTTCCTTTAGAATTTTCTCTGAGCCTTCCCTGTGCCCTGTGCCTTTTCAGGATCACAGATCCAAACATTTCCTGTGTCTTGTTCTCCCTGGGACACAGATACAACCTCTTGTCTCAGAACGGTTGAGGGTCTTCTTCCCCAGCTACCTGGCCCAGCCTACTTCCTTCCTAATCTCTTCCTCTAACTGGTATGCGAGTTATAGCCACACAGAACATTATTTAAACTCTGCTCAAGAAGGGCATTTTGGTATTACCATCAGGTCTGAGCTCCCCAAAGTCACCCCTCCCCATTCGCCCCACTTTCAATCAACCCTCTCCTCTTCTTTCCCATCCTTCACAGCAGTATCTTCAGAGGAGATCTCTTTCCCCCTCTCAAGTGCCACCCCCACCACCTGTGCTTCGGACCCCATTCTGTCTCGCCTTATAAAAACTATCGCCCCTTCCCTCCTCTGCTCCTTAACTTCCATTTTTAACAACTCTCTCTCCAACAGCTTCTTCCCCTCTGCCTTCAAACTTGCCCATGCCTCCCCCATCCTAAAAACCTCTCTCTTGACCCCACTGCCCCTTCCAGTTATCACCTTATCTCCTTCCTACCCTTCCTTTCCTAACTCCTAGAACGAGTCGTCTACACTTGCTGCCTTGAATTCCTCAACTCCAACTCTCTCCCGGACCCCTTCCAATCTGCCTTCCATCCCCTCCACTCCACTGAAAATGCCCTCTCAAAGGTCACCCATGACCTCCTTCTCATCAAATCCAATGGCTTCTGCTTTATCCTAATCCTCCTCCACCTCTCAGCTGCCTTTGATACTGCCAACCATCCCCTTCTCCTCAACACATTATCCTACCTCTCACCCTTCTCTCTTTCTACCGCCCACCCCGCACGCTCCGCTCCTCTGCCGCCCACCTCCTCACCGTCCCTCGGTCTCGCCTATCCCGCCGTCGACCCCTGGGCCACGTCCTCCCGCGGTCCCAGAACGCCCTCCCTCCTCACCTCCGCCAAACTAATTCTCTTCCCTTCTTCAAAACCCTATTTAAAACTCACCTCCTCCAAGAGGCCTTCTCAAACTGAGCTCCCCTTCTCCCTCTACTCCCTCTACCACCCCCCCTTCACCTCTCCACAGCTTAACCCTCTTTTCCCCTCATTTCCCTCTGCTCCTCCCCCTCTCCCTTCCCGTCCCCTCAACACTGTACTCGTCTGCTCAACTGTATATATTTTCTTTACCCTATTTATTTTGTTAATGAATTGTACATCGCCTCGATTCTATTTAGTTGCCATTGTTTTTACGAGATGTTCTTCCCCTTGACTCTATTTATTGCCATTGTTCTTGTCTGACTGTCTCCCCCGATTAGACCGTAAGCCCATCAAACGGCAGGGACCGTCTCTATCTGTTGCCGACTTGTTCATTCCAAGTGCTTAGTACAGTGCTCTGCACATAGTAAGCGCTCAATAAATACTATTGAATATATGAATGAATGAAATGAATTGTGAGGAGTTTTTGCCTGATGCAGAAGTAGATGGGAAGCCAATGTAGGGTTTTGAGGAATGGGGAGATACGTGCCAATCAGCACCTCTTGAAGATGATCAGTGCTGCAACATGAAGTATAATTTGGAGAAGGGAGACCCTGGTGGGAGGGTCACAAGCAAGGAGACTGATATAGCATTCTCTGCTGCCCCCAAACATATCATCCTGGGGCATCCTTCCTGATCTGCCTCACTTCATCTCAGCCACTTGTCAGCTGTGTGACTTTGGGCAAGTCACCGACGGTGCCTCAGTTACCTCATCTGTAAAATGGGGATTAAGGCTGTGAGCCCCACGTGGGACAACCTGATTACTCTGTGTCCAGCCCAGCACTTAGAACAGTGTTCGGCACATAGTAAGCGCTTAATAAATACCAACATTATTATTCATCTCAGCAGGAGGGACGGAAGCCATGAAAGCAGGCTGCCTCCGCAGAATGTTGAACACTGGGAAGTCTGCAGCTCTGGCAGTCCCCGAAGCTAAGTCTTCTGGACTCTGAGTCCCAAGAGTATAAATGGAAAAGAGGAATGGAAAAGAAAACTCAGACAATGAAAGGATCCACCAATTTATACAGACTGAGCATCAATGAAAACTATTCATAATGTATTATTACTGCTTCAATCAATTAACAAATCAATCAGTGGTATTTACTGAGCCCTTACTGCATGCAGACCATTGTACTAAATGCTTGAAAGGGTGAAACAATAGAGCAGGTAGACACATTCCCTACCTTCAAGTATCTGACGATATAGTAGGGGAAATGGGCATTAAACTAAATTACAGATAGGGGAAGTGTCAGAAAACAAGGATAAGTGCTGTGGTGCAGTAAGTACCGAAGTAGTTAGCAGGTACAGAGTCAATTGCATAGGCAAGGAAGGTGAGGGGAAAATAGGGTGGAAGATGAGTGATTAGTCAGGGAAGGCTTCCTGGAGGAGTTCTTTTTTTAGTAGGGCAGAGAAAACGGGGAGTTGTCAACAGGCTTGGGAGACAGGGAGAATGATGGGATTGTCAACTATGATGGGAAAGTTGTGGGGAAAAGAGGGTTTGGGTGAGAAGATGAGGAGTTCAGTTTTGGACATACTGAGATGTATGTAGCTTACTATTGGAATCACTTTGGGAGCTTCCAGACCCTCCAGACTCCAGGTCTTCTGTTCTTGAATTGTAGGATTAGGGATATTCTGCTCAGGGCAGCCCAAATCCCTATATGCTTATTGCTGCCACCACCCTCTGGTTGAATTCCAGGAAACTACCCAAAGGTTAAGAGGTCATAAGGGACTAATCTTCCACCATCACCTCTTTCAGGGCTGGCTACAGGAAGCTTGTGGAGAAAATACTCCCTCCCACACCTTTGGTCCCTCCAGGCCTCCTGGCTACTTGGATCCTGGAGCTTCTCCTCCAACCCATCCCACAGGCAGACATGAAGATCTGAGATCTCAGTAATGTTTAAGAATTTTTTTAATGTTTAACAATTTTTTAATACAATAGCAGTGAAAATAATTCCAGTTTACACCATTTTTTCTTAGGTGTAATACTCCCCTCTTCCCCCCACCCCACCCCTCCAGGACCCTTTAGGCATTGTAGGGCACAGGTTCTTCTGTATCTCTCCCTTCTTCTCTTGGGGCAGCCCAGGTTCCAATCTCACCCTCACTAAATCTTCTGCTATGCTAGCCCCAAGAGCTATCGCTCAATCTCCCAAAGGAATAGCTAGAAATATATATTTCTATGTTGTTCAGATGAGTACAGCACTCGGTACAGTGCTCTGTACACAGTAAGCACTCAATAAATATGACTGAATGAATGAAAGAATTGTAAAGAACAGTACGAAGTGCTTGGAATATACAATTCGGCAACAGATAGAGACAATCCTTGCTCAATAATGGGCTCACAGTCTAAACGGGGGGGACAGACAGCAAAGCAAAACAGAACAAAACAAAACAAGTAGTCTGGCGTAGGTATCACCAAGATAAATAGAATCATAGATATATACACATCAGTAACAAAATAAATACAGTAATAAATAATATATACAAATATGCACAGTGCTGATGGGAGGGAAAGGAGGAAGAGCAGAGTGTGGGAGAAGGGGGAATGGGGAGGGGAGGAGGCAGAAAGAAAGAGAGGGCTCAGTCTGGGAAGGCCTCCTGGAGGAGGTGAGCTCTCAGAATGAGTTAGGACATTAACATTGTCCATATGAATAATTCTGTAGATATGTGTGACGGGGTAATACTGAACCAGTACTCCAAACTTTCCGTATTAATTGACTGCAAACTCCCTGCAGGCAGTCAAATCTGAAGGAGCTGAAAATTCGGAGGGAAACTGTGGCTGAGCTAATCCTGGCTTCTTGTTGTCCTGTAATGAGACACAAGTGATTTCTCTGTCCAGATCTTGCCATTGACAAGATAACTTGCAGCCCCAGAGGGAAATGAGCTCATGGTGTCCTTCTTTATAACTGCTGCCCTTATCACATCACCAGATCAGGCCTTTCCCAGTCCTAGCATCAAAGAACATATTGGTGAGTTATTCCTTCTAGCTCATCCTCTGAGGCCAGGCAGCAAGGGATGAGAGACCGATGGAACCCTGGACCAGGGGAATGCTGGTCAGCAAGACCAGGATGGAACATTAGCAGTAGGCATAGTTCTACTCCCCTGGACCCCCATGCCTAACCCCAGTCAGTTTGGTCACTCTCCATTTCCCAACAGGTAATTTACAGTCCCTTTCAGGCTCTGGACTCCCCATAGTCTTTGCCGTTCTGGTAGTGGGGAACTGTCAGCAGTGGGCCAGCGCTGTTGTTGGACACCTTCAAAACCTTTCAGTGGGTCTCTCCTGTTCTTGGCTTGCCCTTTCTCACACCACCCTGCTCCACTCCCATTTCTGGGGCAGTGGGCTATTCCCCTTTGACACAGGGAAAGATATGGCAAAGGGAAAGGGATAGGGCTGAGAACCCTGGTCTGGGTCTAGGGGATGAAAGTGGAAATAATTGCTGTCTCTCTCTGCTTCTATCTCTCTCTTATACTTTCTTTTCCCTTGACTCTGGAGATAAAAGTAGTCTTTCTTTCAAATACCTAACAGACACTCCCCCCTCAACCTCCCCCTCCCCCGCCCCCCACACACAACCTTAGGTCTGGAGAGCAAACTTTGGTTGTGCTTTGTCTTCTAGCAGAAGAAATCAGGTCTTTGAGTGGTTTTCTGGATTATATTACCTTCAAAAATCCTCCATAACAAATATTTACTTTATATTTTTAAATGAATCTTCATATTAAGGTCTTAAAAGAGATTAAATCAGTCTTTCAGTCTGTCTTTACCTTCCGGGTGATTGTCTTAAAGTTCTAGTTCTCCCCATATTCTTCTCACTCAGTATTGATAATATTCCTCCTATTCTCCCTGGGCTCCATCAGTGTACAGAGTATCCTCATTCACTTCCTCATTTGTCTTCCTTGAGCCCTTTTTCTTCCAAAACCAGGTTATCTACCCTTATTGCTCTAAGCTTGTTGTGGGCAGAGAATATACCTACCAACTCTTTTGTATTGTACTCTCTCAAGTGTGTAGTACAGTGCTCTCTACACGGTAAGTGCTCAATAAATACTATTGATTGACTATTGCTCTATTCTTCTCAGGGAGTATAAGTGCTCAATCATTCATTCAGTGGTATTTATTGAGCACTTACTGTGGGTAGAGCACTGTACTAAGTGCTTGGGAGAGTACCATACAATAATAGACACATTCCCTGCTCCCAACAGGCTTACAGTCTAGAGATGGAGAGACAGACAAAAAAGTAAATAAATAAATTACAGATATGTGCATAAGTGCTGTTGGTCTGGGAGGAGGGAAGAACAAAGGGAGCAAGTCAGAGCGAAGAAGAAGGGAATGGGAGAAGAGAAAAAGGGGCTTTGTTAGGGAAGGCTTCTAAGAAATTCTGTTTTTTCCATATTAAGCTTGAGGTGACAGGAGAACATCCAAGTAGGTATGTCTTGAACGTAAGAGGAAATGCAAGACTGCAAAGAGGGAGACAGATCAGGGCTGGAGATGCATATTTGGGTATCATCCACACAGAAGTGATAGTTGAAACCCTTAGAGAATGAGAATGAGATGTGCCTTTAATAAGGCTTTGAAGGTGGGGAAAGTGATTGAGGAGGGAGTGGGTTCCAGGCCAGAGGCAGGATGTGGGAGTGGGGTCAGCAGTGAGATAGAGACTGAGTCACAGTGAGAAAATTAGCATTAGAGGAGCAAAGTGTGGGGGCTAAGTTGTAGAAGGAGAGTAATGAGTTTAGGTAGGAGAGGGTAAGGTGATTGAGTATTTGTTAAATGCTTACTATGTACCAGGCACAATATTAAACACTGGAGTGGATACAAGCAAATTGGGTTGGACACAGGCCTTGTCCCACGTGGGGCTCAAGTCTTGATCCCCATTTTATAGATGGAGTTGCTGAGGCACAGTGAAGGTAAGTGACTTTCCCAAGGTCACACAGCAGACAAGTGGCAGAGCCAGAGTTAGAACCCAAGCCAGTACTCTACCCATTACACCATGCTGCTTGTGAGGAGTTTTTGTTTTATGTGGAGCTGGATGGACAACCGCTAGACTTTTTTGAGGAGTGGGGAGACATGTCCTAAATGTTTTTGAAGAAAAATGATCCAGGCAGCAGAGTGAAGTATGGCCTGGAGTGGGGAGAGACAGAAAGCTGGGTGGTCAACAAGGAGGTTGATGCAGTAATCCAGGTGGAATAAGATGAGTGACTGTATTAACACAGTAGGAGTCTGGAAGGAGAGGAAAGGGCAGATCTTAGCAATGTTGTGAAGGTGGGACCAGAAGGATTTAGTGATGGATTGAATATGTGGATTGAATGAGAGAGAAGAGTCAAGGATAGTGCCAAGGTTCTGGGCTCCTGAAACAGGAAGGATGTTGGTGCTGTCTACAGTGATGGGAAAGTTAGGGGGAAGACAGGGCTTGATCGGGGGGGAAGAGAAGGAATTCTGTTTTTCATTTATTAACCTTGAGATGACAGGAGAACAACCATGTAGAGATGTCTTGAAAGTAATAGGAAATGCGAGACTACAGAGAAGACTGCAGACTGCAGAGAAGACTGGAGATCAGGACTGGAGATGTAGATTTTGGTATCATCGATTCAGAAGTGATAGTTGAAGCCCTTGGAGAATGAGTTGTCCAAGGCTGTGGGGTATGGGTGTAGATGGAGAATAGATGAGGACCAAGAACTGAGCCCTGAGGGACCCCCACAATTATGGGTTGGGAGGCAGAGGAGAAACCCACGAAGGAGTCTGAAAATGAAAAAGCAGAGAGGTAAGAGAAGAACCAGGAGAGGACAGTTTCAGTGAGGCCAAGGTTGGCTAATGTTTCCAGGAGAAAGGGGTGGTTGACAGTGCCGAAGGCAGTTGAGAAGTAGAGGAGGATTAGGTTGGAGTAGAGGCTTTGGGATTTGGCAAGAAGAGTATCATTGGTGACCTTTGAGAAGGATAAGCCCTTTGCAGTTTTAACTTCATACTGTCAAAATTACATCTCTCAGAAAATGACTTTATCTCCATCCATGAATTCACTCCACTGAATTCAAAATAGGTCAAACAATTTAGATGGACTACTGGCAGGCCTCTCATATCTGAGCTATGTCATCTTTTGTCATCCTGCCTCTGTTGCCTAACTTCTGTTCAACTGGTTACATTTCTAAACACTGGAAATCAAATTTGGATTTTCTTCCCAAACAGTAACACTGCCATGACCACCCACTACAATTTCAAATGCCATATTTTCCTGGATATACTGTCTATACTTGGTTTCTCTATCACTGTCCTCTCCTGTTTCTCCTCCTATCTCTCTGGTTGCTCATTCTTAGTGTTGTTTGCCAGTGTCATCCGCCTCAAATTTACTAACTGTGGGAATCCCTCAAGGTTCAGTTCTTGGTCCCCTTTTATTTTCCATCTATACCCACTTCCTTGGAGAACTCATTTACTCCCACAGCTTCAACTACCATTTCTAAGCAATTGATTCCCAATTCTCCGGCCCCAACCTCTATTCTTTGCTGAAGTCTCTCATTTCTTCTTGCCTTCAGTATATCTCTACTTGGATATTCCACTAAACCTCAAAACTAATAGGTCCAAAACAGAATTCCTCATCTTTCTATTCAAACTTTGTCTTTGCCATATCTTTCCCATCACTGTCGAAAATACCACTATCCTCCCTGATTCACGACTCTAACACCTTGGCATTATCCTCGACTCATCTCTCTCATTCAACCTATATATTCACTGTCACTAAATCCTGTCAGCTCTTCCTTCAGAAATGCCCTTTCTGTCCATCTAGCATGTTACCCTGCTGGTCCAAGCATTTATATTCTGCCTTGATTGCTGCACCAGCCTTATTGTTGACATCCCTGTTTCCTGTCTCTCCCCTCTCCAGATCATATTTCACTCCGCTTTCCTGATCACCACTCAGTCCACATCTCTCCTTTCCTCAAAAACCTCCAGTGGTTGCTGGTCCACCTCCGCATCAAACAGAAACTCTTTACCATTGGCTTTAAAGTACTCAATCAGCCCTCCCCCTACTATTTTTCCTCCCTGACTTCCTACTACAACCTAGGCTTCACACTTTGCGCCTTTAATGCCAACCTCCTTCTCATATCTCGATCTCATCTATTCATTCATTCATGTATTTGTTCATTCATTCGTATTTATTGAGCACTTACTGTGGGCAGAGCACTGTAGTAAGCACTTGGAAAGTACAATTCAGCAACAAATAGAGACAACCCCTACCCAGAATGGGCTCACAATCTAGAAGGGGGGAGACAGACATCAAAATAAGTAAACAGATATCAGTAGCATCATTATAAATAAATAGAATTATAACTATATACACATTATTAATAAAAATGAATAGAATTATAATTATAAATATGTACATATATACACAAGTGCTCTGGGGCGGGGAGGGGGGTAGAGCAAAAGGATGAGTTGGGGGGAGGGGCAGGGGAGGGGAAGCACAGGAAAAGGGGGCTTAGTCTGGTAAGGCCTCCTGGAGGAGGTGAGCTTTCAGTAGGACTTTGAAGCAGGGAAGTGTGATAGTTCAGATAGTGATAGTGGCAGATTTGAGGAGGGCGGGCATTCCAGGCCAGAGGTAAGTTGCAGGCCTGGGGTCAACAGCGGGATAGGTGAGAATGAGGCACAGTGAGAAGGTTAGTACCAGAGGACCAGAGTGTGCGGGCTTGGATGTAGAAGGAAAGAAGGGGTAAGAAGTAAGTGAGGTAAGAAGGGGCAAGGTGATGGAGAGCTTTGAAGCCAATAGTGAAGAGTTTTTGCTTGATACGAAGGTTGCTGGCAACCACTGGAGATATTTCTATTTGGCCACTGACTCCTTGCCCTCCTTCTGGCCTGAAATTCCCTCTTCCTTCTTGTACAATGGACCACCACTCTCCCCATATTCAAAGCCCTTCTAAAATCATAGCTCCTTCAAGACATTTTCTCTGACTAAGCCCTCACTTCCCCTATTTGCCATCCCGTCTTTGCCATCTAGGTAGTTTTGTCTGTTCCCTTAATAATAATAACAATAATAATAATAATGTTGGTATTTGTTAAGTGCATACTATGTGCAGAGTACTGTTCTAAGCACTGGGGTAGATACAGGGTAATGAGGTTGTCCCACGTGAGGCTCATGGTCTTAATCCCCATTTTACAGATGAGGTAACTGAGGCACCGAGAAGTTAAGTGACTTGCCCACAGTAACAGCTGACAAGTGGCAGAGTCAGAATTCAAACCCATGACCTCTGACTCCCAAGCCCGTGCTCTTTCCACTGAGCCATGCTGCTTCTCAAGCACTTTGTTATTCACCCCACCCTCAGGCTTAATGTATTCATTTTCACATCAATCTGTAGCTTGTTTTAAGATCTGCTCCAGACCTTAAGCTCCTTAAGAACAATGATTGTGTCTACCTATTCTGTTGCATTTTATTCTCCCAAATGTTTAGTACAGTGTTCTCCACATAGTGAGTGCTCAACAAATATCATTGATTGATTGACCCTATAGATGCCAGTATTTTTTCTGTCCATGCACTGATGTCTCTAGAAGGTGGAAATTGTCTCTCTTCACCAAGTATTCCCACCTTTGACTCTTCATCTGTTGCCAAATTTATCTGAATTTTATTTTTGACTCTCCCGCTTTCAACTACTAGCTCAAGCTTCAATCAGAAACTTCACTGTCCCCTAATCCACTATACTGGGGTTCTCCCCATTTTTAAAGCCTTATTAAAATCTCACATCCTTCAGGAGGCCTTCCCCAACTAATTCTTCACAACCCTGTCATGTCAGTTCACCACCCATCCTGGTAAGTTTGTTTTTTAGTCCTATTCTCAGCACTCATATATATGTGTATGTAAAAATTATTTATTTGCACAATCAATTATTTGTTGGTTATTTCATCCTGTTACTAACTGTGATATTTGGAATCTCTGTCCTACCTGGGCTCACAGCCTAAGAGGAAGAGATAACAGGTATCTTGTATGCATTTAACAGAGGAGGAAACTGAGGGTGAGAGAATCAATCACCCGTTGTGGGCAGTGATTGCCTCTATTTGTTGCTGAATTGTACTTTCCAAGTGCTTAGTACAGAGCTCTGCACACAGTAAGAGCTCAATAAATACATTTGAATGAATGAATAAATCAATCATTTCTATGCGCAGAGCACTGTACTAAGTACTTGAAGAGTACAATATAACAGAGTTGGTGGACACGTTCCCTACCCACAGTGAATTTATAGTCCACGGTGGGAGACAGACAGTAATATAAATCAATTAATTGCAGGCATTCTTCTTCTTATTATTATTACCTCTATTAAGCACTTACTCTGTGTCAAGCACTCTCGTAAGCCCTGAGGTAGTTACCAGTTAATTAGGTTGGTTACAGTCCTTGTCCCACATGGGACTCATAGGAGTGAAAATAGGTATGGACTTAAGTGTGGAACTGAAAATGGGGTGAATAAAGGATGCAAATCCAAGCACAAGGGTGATGCAGAAGGGAATGGGAGAAAAGCAAATGAGGGTTTCGTCAGGGAAGGTCTCTTAGAGGAGATGTGCTTATAATAAGGCTTTGAAGGTGGGGAGAATGATTGTCTGTCAGATATAAAGGGGAGAGGGTTCCAGGTGAAAGGCAGGACACTTGCAGGAATTGTTGGCTTTAGAGGTAAGACTGAGGTACAGTGAGTAAGCTTCCATTAGAAGAGCAAAATGTGTGGGCTGGGTTGTAGTAGGAAAAAAGAAGTGAGGTAGGAGGGGGCAAGGTGATTGACTACTTTAAAGCCATTTGAAAGGAGAATTCTGTTCAATGAAGAAGTGGATCAATCAATCAACAGTATTTTTTGAATGCTTACTGTATGCAAAACACTGAACTAAGCGCTTGGAAGAGTACGATGTAAGAGAGTTGGTAGACACGGTTCCTTGCCCACACCAAACTTTCAGTTTAGAGGAGGAGACAGACATAAATAATTTATAGTTTATAATTTATAGATATATATGTATATAAGTGCTGTAAGGCTGAGGGTGGAGTGAATGCCCAAAGATCACAGATCCATGCATAGATGGCACAGAAGGGAGAGAGATCCACAGAAAAGAAAGCTTAATGAGGGAAGGCCTCATGGAGGAAATATGACCTTAATAAGACTCTGAAGGTGGGAAGTGTGGTGGTCTGGTATACCTGGAGTGGGAGGGAATTCCGAACCAGAAGGAGGACCAGGGAAAGGGGTCAACAGTGACATAGATGCGATCAGGGCACAGTGAGTAAGCTGGAACCAGAAGAGCGAAATGTGCGGGCTGGGCTCTACTAGAAGATAGGTCAGGTAATTAGGTGGGGCAAGCTTATTGAGTGCTTTAGAGCCAATGGTAAGGAGTTTCTGTTTTATGTGGATGTAGATGAGCAACCACTGGAGGTTCTTGAGAAGTGGAGAGTTGTAGACTAAATTTTTTTTTAGAAAAATGATCTGAACTGCTGAGTGAAGAATAGACTAGACTGGGGAGAGACAGGAGGCAAATGCAGTAAAAAGAATTATTATTAGTAGTAATAATAATAATAATGATAATAACTATGGTATTTTATGGCATTTGTTAAATGCTTACTATGCGTCAAACACTATTCTAAGCACTGGGCTGGGTATAGGTTAATTAATAATAATAATAATAATGATAACAATGACATTTGTTAAGCACTGACTATGTGCCAAGCACTGTTCTAAGCACTGGGGGGATACAAGGTAATCAGATTGTCCCACGTGGGGCTCACAGTCTTCATCCCCATTTTACAGATGAGGTAACTGAGGCCCAGAGAAGTGAAGTGACTTGCCCAAAGTCACACAGCTGACAAGTGACAGAGGCAGGATTAGAACCCATGACCTCTGACCCCCAAGCCTATTCTCTTTCCACAGAGCCATGCTGCTTCTCAATAATAATGTTGGTATTTGTTAAGCACTTACTATGTGCAGAGCACTGTTCTAAGTGCTAGGGTAGATACAGGGTAATCAGGTTGTCCCACGTGAGGCTCACAGTCTTAATCCCCATTTTACAGATGAGGTAACTGAGGCACAGAGAAGTTAAGTGACTTGCCCACAGTCACACAGCTGACAAGTGGCAAAGTCGGGTTTCGAACCCATGACCTCTGACTCCCAAGCCCGTGCTCTTTCCACTGAGCCACGCTGCTTGTTAGGTCAGACACAGTCCCTGTGCTAGTCCCAGTAGGGCTCACAATATAAATTAGAAGAAGAACAGGTATTTTCCAGGTATTTGTTAAGCACTTACTATATACCAAGCTCTGCCCAAAGCACTGGGGCTAGATATAAGATAATCAAGTCCTACATGGGGCTCACAGTATTCAAAGTGAGATAGAATAATTACTTGGATCAGCATAGTAGCAGTTCGGCTGGAAAGGAAAGGGCAGATGTTAGCGATATTGTGAAGGATTTGACAGGATTTGGTGACAGGTT
Source organism: Ornithorhynchus anatinus (assembly GCF_004115215.2). NCBI lineage: Eukaryota > Metazoa > Chordata > Mammalia > Monotremata > Ornithorhynchidae > Ornithorhynchus > Ornithorhynchus anatinus. Next base: position 20,715,744 of record NC_041746.1, read on the forward strand.
GAATATGTGGGTTGAATGAGAGAGATGAGTCAAGGGCCGCACCAAGGTTAGGGGCTTGTGAGATAGAGAGGGTGATGGTTTTGTCTACAGTGACAGGAAAGATGGGGGTAACAGTGTTTGGGTGAGAAGACAAGAAGTTTTATTTGGGACACATTTAGTGTGAGGTATCAGCAGAACTTCCAGGTAGAGATGTCCTGAAGACAGGAGGAAATGTGAGACTGGAGAGGAAAGAGGCCAGGGGTAAAGTTATAGATTTGGGAATCATCCACATAGAGATGGTAGTTGAAGTCACAAGAGCAAATTAGTTTTCCAAGGAAGTGGGTGGAGGTGGAGAATAGAAGGGGGCCCAACTGAGCCTTGAGGGATTCCCATTGTCAGAGGGTGGGAAGCAGAAGAGAAGCCTGAAAAAGGAGCTGTCGAAGAGAGAAGAGGAGAACCAGGAGCGGACAGTGTCAGTGAAGCCAAGGATGAATAAAGTTTCAAGGAGAAGGGAGATAGGAGGAACCACTGGAGGTTCTTGAGGAGTGTGGAAACATGGATTGAATGGTTGTATAGAAAAAATGATTAAGGCAGCAGAGTGAAGTATGGATTGATTGGGGGAGAAATAGAAGATAGGGAAACCAGCAAGGAGGTTGATGCAATAGTCAAGGGGGGTTAGAAGTGACTGGATTAATGTGGCAGCAATTTGGATGGAGAGGAATAGATGGATTTTAACGATGTTGTGGGAAAAGTTAAGTCACTTAGCAGGTAAATGAAAGAGCTGGGATTAGAAATCAGGTTTTCTGACTTCCAGTCCTGTGCTCTTTCCACTAACTTACACTATTTCTCATGTGATTTGTTTGTACCATTTCCCACATTTTTCATGTTCTCGCTCTGGCTTCCACTACCTGTAAATATTTATTTACTTATTCCTATTTTTAAGCAATCCAAGATGGTCCATCTAGTGATTGCTCCCACCAAGGTTTCCATCTACCTTTAGATCTTTTACAAATTATTCCTTACTAATAAGAAGAAAATCAGGAGAGATATTCGCCCTGATTAATTCTAATATTTTCTAGCCTGAGAAATGGTCCCCTAGGTGATAGGTAATCTTTTTTAAAAACATTTGCCTCTAATAATTCCTTTCCCAGTTGTAATCTCCCATCACCCTTAAATTTGAATGAAAGTCATTTGGGTAAACACCCTTTATATCAACCTGCTTCAGTTCTAATAAACATCATCTGCTCCAATCTCACTGACTATCCCACATGCTACATTCACCTCCTGAATATCTTTTTCCAAACTGGTCTGCTAATCTTTGTCCCTCTCTTTCCTTTAAAATATGCCCCCAACTGTCAATTCCCCAGGGAAGTCTTATCATATTCACCCACTTAACAACCGAATTAGCAGTTGGATTTAATTCTGAATAAATAAATCCATCTCTCAATTAATCTTTTGTATTTATTGAACACTTACTATGTGCAGAGCACTGTACTAAGTGCTTGGGAGAGTACTATATAACAGAGTTAGTATCCAAATCTTGTGTGTGCATTTCAGCTGTTTCTAAAATTTTATTGATTTCTTTCCTGATTCACAAATTAGTGTGATTTCTTAGAGGATAAGAAGTGTGACCACACCGGAACTCAATATACTCTCACACTCAGTTGCCATTCATTCATTCAGTCATATTTATTGAGCATTTAGTGCGGAGCACTGTACTAAGCGCTTGGGAGAGTACAATAGAATAGTAAACTAACACATTCCTTGCACACCAGAAGCTTACATTCTAGAGGGGAAGACAGACATTAATATAAATAAATAAATTACAGATATGTACATAAATATTATGGGGCTGGGAGAGGGGAATTAAGGGAGCAATACAATAGAGTTGGTAGACATGATTCCTGCCCACACAGAGATAACAGTCTAAAAGGGAGACAGTCATTAACGTAAATTAGGGATATGTACGCAGAGTCTGTGGGGCTGCGGATGAGGTGAATATCATTTGATTAAAAGGCACAGAGAAATGTTAAGAGCACAGGACTGGAAATCAGAAGACCTGGGTTCTCATCCCAGCTCCACCATGTGCATGTTGTATGACCTTGGACAAGTCGCTTGACCTCTCTGTGTCTCAGTTATCTCATCTAAAATGGGGATTAAGATAGTGAGCCCTATGTGGGACATAGAACTGTATCCAAAATGATTAGCTTTGGCGTCTGGTTCAGAGTAAGTGCTTAGCAAATACCATAAAAAAAGACTACAATGAAACTGCTTAGGGAAGGAGATCATTGTGGCTAGGAATTCCTGGGTTTAGATTAAGAACAAATATTTCAGTAGGGTGTTTATTCCCTGATTGGGTTTAAAATTCTATTGTTCACTAATGTTGCTATTGAAATCTCTAAGTCAAGTACAAATAAGAGTAGCATTTATTGAATGTTTAGTCATCATATTTATTAAATGCTTAGCATGTGCAGAGCAATGTACTGAACGCTTTGGAGAGTAGAATATAGGAATGATCAGACACATTTCCTGCCCTACTGAGTGTACTGTACTAAAAGCTTTGAAGAGTACAGAGTAAAGAAGTGATACGTTCCTTGTCCATTTGTCAGTCAATCATATTTATTGAGTGCTTACTGTGTGCGGAGCACTGTACAATATAACAGACACATCCCGTGCCCACAACGAGCTTGCAGTCTAGATGATTGTCTATTCATAATCAAAGAGAGAGTCTGTTAACTCTTATATTGTTATATTGTAAGCCATGCTGGTGGGATTCATTCCCCAGGATAGATGAGACCTCAGGAAATATTATCTCTGGGAGTCCTTTTTCCTGACTGTAACTATTCTTGAATTCCAAGGCAGAGGAATGTTTAGATTTCCTTTTCCCCATCAGTCAAGTCAGAGTTAATAATAATAATAATGTTGGTATTTGTTAAGCGCTTACTATGTGCGGAGCACTGTTCTAAGCGCTGGGGTAGACATAGGGGAATCAGGTTGTCCCACGTGGGGCTCACAGTCTTAATCCCCATTTTACAGATGAGGGAACTGAGGCACAGAGAAGTTAAGTGACTTGCCCACAGTCACACAGCCGACAAGTGGCAGAGCTGGGATTCGAACTCATGAGCTCTGACTCCAAAGCCCATGCTCTTTCCACTGAGCCACGCTGCTTCTCAGAGTTGTTTATTATTAATAATAGTAATGAATGCTAGATTCTGATTTTCCTGCCAATCATTAGGAAGTGAAAAGTAGCCTGGCATAGTGGATAAAGCATGGGCCTGGGAGTCAGAAAGTAATGAGTTCTAATCCCAGCTCCTCCACCTGTCTGCTTTGTGACCTTGGGGAAGTCGCTTCACTTCTCTGGGCCTCAGTGACCTCATCTGTAAAATGTGGTTTGAGAATGTGAGCCCTTTGTGGGACAGGGACTGTATCCAAACCGATTTCTTTGTATCCACCCCAGCTCTTAGTATAGTGCCTGGCACATAGTAATTGCTGAACAAACACCATCATCATCATCATCATCATCATCATTATTATTATCATTATTAAGTGCTGCTGAGGAAGAATTGCATCATATCAATTTAGATCAAAGTCTATTTCAGGGCAATTCCCTCTCTGCCTAAGCCATGAATATACATAACCTGCAGGGGAAATTTAACATCAGTGGTTAAACTGTGTTGATTGGAGAATGTTTATAGGCTAACATCAGAAGATCATTGCTACTGACATAAATATTCATGGAAACGTTCTTTGAGATAAAGTAAGCATGTGACTGAGTTCACAGAAGTAACTGGCATCCATTTGGAATTATGAATCTGACTGCCGATGAGGTATACATATGGGGGAAACTGAATAATGATAACAATTATTGAATGCTTACTAATGAACCAAGTACTGTACGGAGCACTGGCATAGATATAAGAACATCAAATTGGACATAGTCCCCGTCCCATAGCAGTTTACTTACTGAGAAAGAGGGCGAGCTCGTATTTTATCCCCATTTTACAGATGAGGAAACTGAGTTCAGAGAGGCCAAATGATTTGTCCAAGGTAATCGAGTAGCAGAGCCTAGATTGGAAGCCGGGTTTTTTGACTTCCAGACCCATTTTCCTTTCACTAGACCAAGCTCCCTCCCAATTTATGGAATGGTATTTACCCCTAAACAATTAGGTTTGCTCTTCAACTGTGAAGTCTGTAGGGGAAAGAAAGTAGTTTAGATAAGGAATGGGAGGAAGGTCTATTTTGCTTCATTTTAAACTAGGGGAGAAGCTATTTTGTTTTGTTTTCCCTCTGGGGAAAAATTTACATCTTCCATGTGTTGAACCTTTCAGTTTCCACTGTATTATTTCTTGGAAGGGAGGCATTCTTTATAATAAAGGGATTAATAAAACAGCTTTAAGATCAAAACAAACAAAAGGAAACATTTCTTCAACTTGGGGGTAAATAGCAAGTGATCTCTGGAAGTTGGTGAAGACTAAAATATCCTTGGGCTCAAGAGGATTTTCGATACATTCTGGAACTAATGAAGGGAAATGTAGCTATAGAGAAGGGAAGGTGGGGTGTTAGATGATACATTCAAAACCATTAAGATAAGGTCAAGGAGGATGGCTATTAATTATAATATTCGAGAGCCTACTATTTGTGCTAAGCACTGTTCTAAGCATTGCAAGTTAATCAGGTCAAGCACAGTCCCTTTACCACATGGGGCTCACAGTTTTAGAAAGAGGGACTGGATTGAAGCCCCATTTTACAGGTGAAGTCACTGAGGCTCAGAGAAGTGAAGTGACTTGCCTAAGTTTACTTAGCAGACGAGTGGCAGAGTCAAGAGGAGAACCCAGGGCCTCTGAGTCCTAAACCCGTGCTCTTTCCATTGGGACCAGCTGCTTCTCCACTGTTTCTCCAAGAATCTTGTTGCCACTGTGAAATCCAGATTCCTTGGCTAGATGGACCATTTTTCTATCTTGGTAATGGCAGTTTTTGTTCTTATGCTAACCCTATTTATTTCCCATTGGCAACATTATCGATGGGGGCCATATTATATCTGAGAAGCAGAGAAGGGGCAGAGCTAAGCAGGTGGGTAGTAAAGCTTAAAAAGCAACCTGCTCATCAGGCAGACAGTTATGCCTGGAAAGGCTTAGAGATGGAATTAATTGTGTCTGTGAAAAACAGACCTCCAATAATATCCACTTGGCACCAACAAGTAGGTGTTCTCGGAATATTTTTGACAAAAACTGATTTTTCCACACTCAAAATCTCTTCCCAAAACCCCCCTGGAGTGGGCAATCTTGGCCAGTCTCGCTCTTCCCAAACTTATCAATCAACATGATTGAGGGTGTGAGGGGGATGGCGGAGGATATGAACTTTATCCACTAGTGCTTGGACATCAGGTGGCTTATCTGTGAGGGATATGCCATTGTGATGGAAGTCAGAAGGACCTGGGCTCTATTCCCAGCTCTGCTCTGTGACCTTGGGCAAGTCACCTTCTCTCTGTGTGCTTCAGTTCCCCCATTTGCAAAATGGGGATTAAGACCCTGAGCCCGATGTGGGACATGGACTGCATCCAACCCTATTTGCTTGCATGCACCCCAGCACTCAGTACAGTGCCTGGACATAGTAAGTGCTTAACAAATAAGCTCGTTGTAGGCAGAGAACATATCTACCAACTCTGTCATATTGTACTCTCCCAAGCGCATAAGACAGGGCTCTGCACACAGTAAGCACTCAATAATTCCAACGGATTGTATTTAATATAACTTTTGAATGGCTTGGCATCTTTATCCCTAATGGCCCGGCTGATTCTAGCAGCCCTTGGGCCAGTTCTGAAAATGTCCCCTTCCCACAGTGTTGTTACTTAATAAATTAATGAATAACTGTGCTTGTTAAGTGCTTACTATGTGCCATAAACTGTACTAAGTACTACAAGCCAATCAGGTTGGACATAGTTCATGTCCCACATGGTGCTCGCAGTCCCAATCCCCATTTTACCATTGAGGTAATTGAAGCACAGAGAAGCAAAGTGACCTGCCCAAGCAGACAAGTGGCAGAGTCAGGATCAGAACCCAGATCTTTCTGACTCCCATCACAAGGCCATCCCATATGGATAAGGCACCTGATGTCTGAACCATATTGAGCGTCAGGAAGAGAAGGGCTGAGAATCAAAATCTTTGATACCTGTTCCTTCCAGATGTTTCCCCTGGCCTGGAGCAATGTCCCAAAGTCCTCCCCTTACTTCCTCAGTGATATCATCAGCAACTCAAGGGTTGGTGAGGGAAAGAGGGTGCATGTGATATGAACTGTGTGGGGAATTCAGCTTACAACATTTGGAAGGAGTTGCATCCAGCAAGGCAACAAAAATAGGGAGAAAAGGTAAGGTTCCCAGCCAGCGGGAAGGGAGAGAGAAATGAATGAGGAAAGGGAGGAAAGTGATTATCTAAGGAACAGTACAGAAACAACAGTGTATTCATAAGATCAGCATTCATTTATTTATTGTTTTTATGATATTTAAGTGCTTACTATGTGCCAGACACTCAGCCAAGCGCTGGGGTAGAAACAAGCCAAACAGGATGGACATAATCACCAAACCTGTTGGTGCTCTGTCCCATGTGGGACTCACCGTCTTAATCTCCATCTCATAGATGAAGCAACTGAGGTGGTGAGCACTAAAGGGACATGTCCAAGGTCACACAGCAGACAAGTGGCAGAGCCAGGACTCAACCCGGTTCTTCTGACTCCCAGGCCCATGCTCTATCCACTCCTCTGTATTTATTATTATTTATGAAGCAGTGACATAGTGGAAAGAGAGCAGGCCTGGTGGTCGGAGGATCTGGTTCTGATCCTGCCTCTGCCTCCTGTCTGCTGTGTGATCTGGGGCAAGTCATTTAACTTCTCTGTGCCTCAATTCTCTCATCTGCAAAATGGGGATTAAGATGGTGAGCCCCACATGGGACAGGGCACCAAAAGGTGCATACATGCCTGCTGAGCCCTTCTAGACTGTAAGCTCATTGTGGGCAGGGAATGTGTCCGTTTATTGCTATATTGTACCCTCCCAAGCACTTAGTACAGTCCTCTGCACACAGTAAGCACTCAGTATATACGATTGAATGAATGAATGAATGAACATGGACTGCATTGAATCTACCCCAGTGCTTAATACAGTGACTGGTACATAATAGGAGGCTAACCAATACCAAGAAAAAAAAAGCCCAACCCATTCAAGTGTAAACACTCTTAGCTCATCTAATATAATAATAATAATGTTGGTATTTGTTATGCGCTTATTATGTGCTGAGCACTCTTCTAAGCACTGGGGTAGATACAGGATAATCAGGTTGTCTCAAGTGAGGCTCACAGTCTTAATCGCCATTTTACAGTTGAGGTAACTGAGGCACCGAGAAGTTAAGTGACTTGCCCAAAGTCACACAGCTGACACATGGCGGAGCCAATTTTAGAACCCGTGACCTTTGATTTATAAGCCCGGGCTCTTTCTACTGAGCCACACTACTTCTCTATCAACTGTCTCACTGTCCCTCATTCTTGTATCTCTCACCATCTACTCTTTGCTCATGTCCTCCCTCCTACCCCTTCATATCTGACAGATCACCGCCTTCCTCCTCTTCAAAGCCCTAATCGTATTGGCTCCAGGGAATCTTCCATGAATAAGCTCTCCTCCCTCCACCCTATCCACCCTCCTTCCTGCGTTACCTATGCGCTTAAGTCCATACCCCCGAAACAATCACTCAATAGTATATATTCAGTGCCCACTGTGTGCCGAGCACTGTACTAAGCGGTTGGGAGATTGTAGACACTGTTCCCTGCTCACAAAAAGCTTACCCTCTCAAGGTAGCCTCCTTGGAACAGTGCTTGGCACATTGTAAGCGCTTAACAAATACCATCATTCTTATTGTCTGCAGCACTCAGCCCATCCCCATCCCCAATCCACAGCAGTAATGTATATCGCCTTACACTTGGTTGCTTCCCTTGCCTTCAATGTATTTCATTGTTTGTCTCCTCCACTGGACTGTAAGATCCTCAAGGACAGGGCTCACATCTACCTACACTGTTTTACTCTCCCAAGTGCTTATCACAGTGCTCTGCACACAGTAAGAGCTCAGTAGATACCACTGAGGAGGAATACAATCAGAAGCACTGGGGTCTAGTGGATAGAGCACAGGCCTGGGATTCAGAAGGACCTAGGCTCTCATCCCAGCTCCGCCACCCGTCCGCTGTGTGACCCTGGGCAAATCACTTCATCTCTCTGGGCCATTCTCACCCTTCAGAAACACTCATCCACTCTCTCATCTTTCCCAACCATCTCTCTAAAGATCTCCAACCTCTTTTCAAAATCTATTCCCTTAGACTGCATCCATCTCTTCACTCCTTTTTAAAACACTTGCACCCCTACTTCCTTCCCCAACCTCCGTCTTCAGCAGCTCATTCTCCAATGGTTCCTGCCCATCTGCTTGAAAAAAATCCTCCCTCAATCCTCTGCTGCCTCCAAATGATCACATCTCCCTCCTACCATTCTTGTCCAAACTCCTTGAACCAGGTTTTTACAACTACTAAATCCACTTACTCACCTTCATCTCCCACCTCAACACCTTAAATTTTGTTTTATACCCCACCTTCCACTCCACGGGGACTGTTCTATCTATTCTATCCCCCTAACATACGACACCAGCACAGTCTGCCCCTTTTCTCTCCAATGAGAATGCTGTCGTACTGGTCAAAACAATTGTCATATCCCATCTAGATCATTGCATCAACCTCCTTGCTGACCTCCCTGCTTCAATCTCTCTCCTCTACAGTTCATACTTTGTCTTCTGGATCATTTTTCTAACAGATTTACTCTCTGCACACTTCTCAGAACCCTCCAGTAGTTGCTCATCCATTTCTACATCAGGCAGAAACCCCTCACCTTCAGTTTTAAAACCCTCAATCAACTTTCTTTCCACACCTAATCTTCATTTCTCTCCCTCTACCGATCCCCCAACACAAGCCACTTCTGTAACAACAAGCTACCTAATGTGTCTCACTTTCATCCCGGGCACCATCAACCCCTTGCTAATGCCCTCGCTCCTGCCTGGAACTCCTTCGTGCTTTATATCCTACAGACCAACCACTTCCCCATCTTCAAAGCCCTACTAAAATCATATGTCTTCCAGGAAACATTTTCTGACTAGTGTCTCATCTCTCTACTTCATTTTCCTTCTATTCTGTACCTAGTGGGAAGAGAACAGGCCAAGGAGTAAGAGGACTTGGGTTCTAATCCTAGCTCCAAAATTTGCTTTCTGTGTCACAACCTTGGGCAAATCATGTAACTTCTCTGTACCTCAGTTTACTCATCAGTATAATGAAATTCCTGTTCTCTCTCCCCTCTAAATTATGAGCTCCACATAGGACAAGGACTATTTTTGACCTGATGGTTTTGTATAAACCCCAGTGCGTAATACAGTGCTTGGCACATAATATAAATGTTTAACAAATACCACTATTCTTCCCCTCCTCCTCATCCTTCTCTCCTTCCTCTTTCATTCTATCTTCTTCATCTTCATTCTTTCTCCTCTTCGTTCTGAATTTTCCTCCTTCATCCTGTCTTCTTCATTCTGTCCTTCTACGCACTTGGGTACTCATTCTAATTCCACAGCACTCATTTAAACCTCTTTCTACTCTGTTACTTACCTTACCTGTAATGCATTTTAACACTTGTCTCCCTTAATAGACTGTAAGTTTCTTGAGGGCAGGGATCCTGTCTACTTACTCTATTGTACTCCCACAAGCACTTAATATAATATTGCGCATATAGTAAGCATCCAACAAATCCCATTAATTTATTTACCACTGATTGACTGACAAATACGTTCTGCCCTTAATCACTCCCATCAACCCCTGAGGGGTCAGTACATAGAAATTTTAATACCATCTTGACTGATTGATATCTTTATTTATTTTAGATCCTTTGCCTTTTTTTTCCAGGATCCAGATGTTTGACAACCAATTGTTTTCATAGTGTCTGTGCCATCGACTTTCCTCCAGCCTCATTACAGAAATCTGTTCCTGGAAATGATGAGCACTGATGTAATCAAAAGCATCTGTTTTCTCTCCCAGATTGGATTAGGCATTGTGGCTAACTCCCTCCTCTTCGCAGTCTCTCTCTGACCATAACCTTCTCACCTGCCTCATCTCTCACACTCCCTCCCCCTGCAAATCTTCGCTACTGCCCCACAGAGACCTCCGCTCTCTCGATCCCATCCGTCTTTCCAATAGCATCTCTCCTCACCTTGCCGCTCTGTCGTCTCTTCCCACTCTCGACGAGCTGGTCTCCGCTCTCAACTCCACCCTCTCTACTCATCTCGACGCTCTCGCCCCCCTTTCCCTCCGCCGCTCTCGCTCCACTAACCCACAGCCCTGGATCACCTCATCCGTCCGCCTCCTACGCTCCTATGCTCGAGCTGCTGAGCGCTGCTGGCGAAAGTCCAAGCACCAAGCCGAACTCACACACTTCAAATTGATCCTTTCCTGCCTTAACTCTGCCCTCTCCTCCGCCAGGCAAAGCTTCTTCTCCTCCCTCATCGACACCCATGCCCGTCACCCCCGCCGATTGTTCCGGACCTTTAACTCTCTCCTTAGGCCCCCCTGTTCCTCCCCCTCCCCCATCTCTCACCCCCAATGATCTGGCCACCTATTTCCTCACGAAAATCAACACGATCAGGTCTGAGCTCCCCAAAGTCACCCCTCCGCCTCTCCCCTCCCCCCACCAACCCCCTCCCCTACTTTCCCATCCTTCCCTGCAGTATCCTCAGAGGAGATCTCCTCCCTCCTCGCAAGTGCCACCCCCTCCACCTGCGCCTCGGACCCCATTCCCTCTCACCTTCTTAAAACCATCGCCCCTGCCCTCCTCCCTTCCTTAACTTCTATTTTTAACCACTCAATCTCCAAGGGCTCCTTCCCCTCTGCCTTCAAACATGCCCACGTCTCCCCCATCCTAAAAAAACCCGCTCTTGACCCCACCTCCCCCTCCAGTTATCGTCCTATCTCCCTACTACCCTTCCTTTCCAAAATCCTAGAACGAGTCGTCTACAATCGATGCCTAGAATTCCTTAACTCCCATTCTCTCCTAGACCCCCTCCAATCTGGCTTCCGTCCCCTCCACTCTACCGAGACTGCTCTCTCTAAGGTCACCCATGACCTCCTTCTTGCCAAATCCAATGGCTCCTACTCCATTCTGATCCTCCTTGACCTCTGTGCTGCCTTTGACACTGTCGACCGTCCCCTCCTCCTCCATACCTTATCTCACCTTGGCTTCACGGACTCTGTCCTCTCCTGGTTCTCCTCTTACCTCTCTGGCCGATCATTCTCGGTCTCCTACGCTGGAGCCTCCTCCCCCTCCCATCCTTTAACTGTTGGAGTTCCTCAAGGGTCAGTTCTTGGCCCTCTTCTGTTCTCCATTTACACTCACTCCCTCGGTGAACTCATCCGCTCTCACGGCTTTGATTACCATCTCTACGCAGATGACACGCAGATCTACATCTCCGCCCCTGTCCTCTCCCCCTCCCTTCAGGCTCGCATTTCCTCCTGCCTCCGGGACGTCTCCACCTGGATGTCGGCCCGCCACCTAAAACTCAACATGAGCAAGACTGAGCTCCTCATCTTCCCTCCCAAACCCGGTCCGCTCCCAGACTTCTCTATCACCGTGGATGGCACGACCATCCTTCCCGTCCCGCAGGCCCGCAATCTCGGTGTCATCCTTGACTCGTCCCTCTCGTTCACCCCACGCATCCTATCCGTTACCGAGACCTGCCGGTTTCACCTCTACAATATCGCCAAGATCCACCCTTTCCTCTCCACCCAAACGGCTACCTTACTATTACGGGCTCTCGTTATATCCCAGCTAGACTACTGTGTCAGCCTTCTCTCTGACCTCCCTTCCCCCTCTCTCGCCCCGCTCCGGTCTATTCTTCACTCCGCTGCCCGGCTCATCTTCCTGCAGAAACGATCTGGGCATGTCACTCCCCTCCTTAAACAACTCCAGTGGTTGCCTATCGACCTCCGCTCCAAACAAAAACTCCTCACTCTAGGCTTCAAGGCTCTCCATCACCTTGCCCCTTCCTACCTCTCCTCCCTTCTCTCTTTCTACCGCCCACCCCGCACGCTCCGCTCCTCTGCCGCCCACCTCCTCACCGTCCCTCGGTCTCGCCTATCCCGCCGTCGACCCCTGGGTCACGTCCTGCCGCGGTCCTGGAACGCCCTCCCTCCTCACCTCCGCCAAACTGATTCTCTTTCCCTCTTCAAAACCTTACTTAAAAATCACCTCCTCCAAGAGGCGTTCCCAGACTGAGCTCCTCTTCCCCCTCTACTCCCTCTGCCATCCCCCCTTTACCTCTCCGCAGCTAAAGCCTCATTTTCCCCTTTTCCCTCTGCTCCTCCACCTCTCCCTTCCCATCCCCACAGCACTGTACTCGTCCGCTCAACTGTATATATTTTCGTTACCCTATTTATTTTGTTAATGAATTGTACATCGCTTTGATTCTATTTAGTCGCCATTGTTTTTATGAGATGTTCTTCCCCTTGACGCTGTTTAGTGCCATTGTTCTTGTCTGTCCGTCTCCCCCGATTAGACTGTAAGCCCGTCAAACGGCAGGGACTGTCTCTATCTGTTGCCGACTTGTTCATCCCAAGCGCTTAGTTCAGTGCTCTGCACATAGTAAGCGCTCAATAAATACTATTGAATGAATGAATGAATGAATGAAGTCTATTTTTCCATGTTCCTCCTGGGTCTCAAAGCAAAGCCCACGGATCTGATCATCATCCACCTGGCCCTGGTCCACATCATGATGTTACTCCCCGGGGGAATCATCACAGCAGCTGAGATGTTCGGGCTGCAGCTCATCCACAGCGATTTTGGGTGTGCGATTCTCTCCTATCTGATTCGCGTTAGCCGTGGCCTCTCCATCTGCACCACCTGCTTGCTCAGCGTGGTTCAGGCCATCACCATCAGTCCCAGCAATTCCCACCTATTCCAGCTCAAAGTTAGCATCCCACAGCTCATCTTCCCCGGGTCAGTCATCTTGTGGATCCCCAACCTGCTGATAAGCACCAACCTTCTCTTCCAATTAGTCATTTCCCACAATGTCACCAGCATTCATGCCAATTGTTTGATTGTGCCCATCAACACTTTCCTCCAGAGCCTGATTCTCAGCCTCATGACTCTCTGTGATGTCCTTTCTATGGGGCTTATGAGCTGCTCCAGCGGTCACATGGTCCTTCTGCTCCTCCAACATCACCGCCAAGTCCAACATCTCCACAGCTTCCGCCTCTCCTCTGAGAACTCCCCAGAGAGACGAGCCACCCAAACTATCACGTTGCTGGTTATCGGCTTTGTATCCTTTTATTTTGGAGATTTCATCCTCTCCATGTTTCTAGGGACAACCATGAAGAATGATGCCTCCCTTTCTATTGCTAACACATTTGTGGTCAATGGCTATGCCACTCTCAGCCCTTTTGTGCTGCTCACCTGTGACACAAGAATCATCAAGTCCCTAAGGTAAATTTTTCAGGTAAAAGTCCACATAGACTCTGATGCTCCCTGCAAACCCTCTTCTTCACACCAGGAACATTTGTGAAGCTCCTGCCTGAATGTGGAAGACTCTGAAAGACACAGGTACCCCTCAAAGATGACCTGGATGTCCATCCATCTCCACATCAAACAAAAAACTCCTCACTATTGGCTTTAAAGCACTCACTTGCCTTGCCCCCTCCTACCTCACCTCACTACACTTCTACTCATCCCAGTGCACACACTTTGCTCCCCTAATGTTAACCTTCTCACTGCACCTCGTTCTCATCTATCTCACTACCGACCTCTCACCTGTATCCTGCCTCTGGCCTGGAACACTCTCCCTCCTCATATCCAACAGGCTACTCTCCCCACCTTCAAAGCCTTATTGAAGGCACATCTCTTCCAAGAGACCTTCCCTGACTAAGCCCTCCTTTCCTCTTGTCCCAATCCCTTCGTGTCATCCTGACTTCCTCCTTTTATTCATCCCCCCTTCCAATCCCAAAGCACTTATGTTCATATCTGTAATTTATTTATATTAATGTTTTTCTCCTCCTCGGGACTGTAAGCTCACTGTGGGCAGGGAATGTGTCTGTTTATTGTTGTATTGTACTCTCTGTAGTGCTTAATAGAGTGTTCTGCACACAATAAGCATTCAATAAATATGATTGACTGACTGATCTGGATTTCACTGAGGGAGATGTATTGAAGTACTGAGAAAGTGATTCTCCTGAATTCAGTCCTTCCATTCACTCTAGCATCTCCCAGAATACTACTAAATCTCTCTGTCGCCACTGTTTTTTAGCCCTCTGTGCATCTATTTCTGTCTACACAGTTCAGTATCAACTAAATTCAAGTGGGACCTATGAAAGCCATCAGATTTTCACCTTCTCAGTCTCCCATTTCCCCAGCTCACATGGCTTTAACTAACACCTTTATGTGGAAGACTCCCAAATCTATTTCTCCAAACCTGACCTCTCACAGAATTTCCAAACCTAATTTTCCTCCTGCCCCTGTGACATAAGTACAGGGCTGTCCCACCAACCACACAAACTCAAATGGGAACTTCTCATCTTCCTACCTAAAATCCTTATTTATCTTGATAACACCCACACCATCCCTGTCCCAGGAAGTCACAATTCTGGCATCATCCTAGATGCTTCCCTGTCTTTCAGCCTTCACAGTCTTCAGCTAAAGCTTGTTGATTCTTTCTCCATAACATTTCCCAAATCTATCTCTTGCTCTCGACCTAAACACTATCACCCTGGTCTAACTCCTATCATATCATGATGAGAGTACTGTGCCAGTTTACTCGTCAATATCACTGGCTACAGCCTCTTCCCCCTTCAGTTCTGACATAGATAATCTTCCTACAGTAAAGGTTAGCACACGTGCTGCATTCCTATAAACTTGTAATGACTGCCTTCTCCCTCCTTATGTAGCAAAAACTCTTTATCACTAGCTTCAAAACTCTCCACCAGCTTTCTCCAGTTAACCTATCTGCTCTCTTCACCTGCTACTTCCTCAACCCACAATCCTCACTCTTTTATCAGGCAATCTACAGATTCATATAGACATATAAGACTCAGACGCACATACACGCAGGTACGTAGAAAATCAGGGTTGCCTAGTGGAAGGAATATAAGTGGTAGGGGGTCCTGGGTTGTAATTTCAGCTTCTCCACTTACCCACTCTGTGACATTGGGCAAATAACTTAACCTCTCTGCCTCAGTTTCTTCATTTGTTAAACTGGAAATCAATATCTGTTCTTCCTTCCCCCTTAAACTTTGAGCCTTTTAGGTATATACCCCAGGGCTTAGTAAAGGGTTTGGTTCATATTAAGTGCTTAATGATTATTATTATTATCATCACCATCATCATTATTATTGTTACCATTGTTATTGTAAAGGTTTTACATATAAAAGGGAAAGTTCTATACATTTGGGACCAAATAAATGGAGCCTCTTGGAACAGAGGGTTTTTGGAAGCTCTGCTCAATATCATTTCTACCTCATCACCTTGACCTCTGATCTTCATACACACTGATTGTCAGGAGGGTAACATGTCCAACACAGTGGCACAGATTGGATTGTATAAAATATCACTGATCTTTTCTGATTCGTCTTCTCAGCTGATTAACTGCAGAACAAAGAGGCAAAAACATTAGCCTCTGGATAGGGCTTACATAGCGTGTGAATTGTAGAAAGAGTCCTTTTCTTTTTTATTCTCATTCACTCCAGTTTTTAATATTCACCTGAGACTTTTCGGGGTTTGGGGAGGAAAAATAATCCCATTGGCACCTTGCTTGAAATAGGCAGATGACTGATCAATCAATCAATCAATCAGTCAAGCATAATTACTAAGAGCTTACCTTGTGCAAAGCACTGAAATAAGCACTCCAGAATGTGCGTTAAAACAGAGTTGGTACACACATTCCCTACCAACAATGATCTTATATTCTCGAGGAGATAGATATTAATATAAATAAATTAAATATGTAAAAAAGTGTTGTGAGGCCGATGGAGGAGTGAATAAAGAATGAAAGTGCAAGAGTGTCACAGAAGGAAGTGGGAGAAGAGGAAATGAAAGCTTAGTCAGGGAAGTCTTTTATTTTTTCAGTGGTATTTGTAAAGACCTTACTATGTGCCAGGTACAGTAAGAAGCACAGGGGTAGATACAAGTTAACCAGGTTGGATATTGTATTATTGAATTCCCCCAAGTATTTAGTACTGTGTTCCGCTCACAATAACTGCTCAATTAATACCACTGATTAATTGATTAACAATGGGTAGTTTAATAAAATCTCCTGTCCTATCAGCCCTTTTATAAATTTCTTTATCCTGGCATCTTGGAAAGAGTCTGTGCCCAAACTCCACGTCCCTCTACCAAACTTTTTTGTTGATTGTATTTGTTAAGCACTTTCTATTTGCGAGGCACGGTATTAGGATATTGGGGTAGATACAAGCTAACCAGGTTGAACACAGTCCGTGTCCCACTTTAGGCCTATGGTTTTAATCCCCAATTTACAGATGTTACTGAGGCACACAGAAGTTAAGTGACTTGCCCAAGTTCACAGAACAGACAAGTGGCAGAGCTGGAATTAAAACCCAGGTTCTTCTGACTCCCATATCCATGCTAACTAGACCTGAAGGTAGATTTAAGAGTCACCTGTAGAGAGGTGGTAGTTGAAGCCAGAGAATGGATGAATTCCCCAGTAGAGGTAATGTAAATTGAGAATTAAAGGAAGATTCTTATAAGTGGCAGTGTGATCTAGTGGAAAATCATGGGCCTGGGAGTCAGAACCCCTGGGTTCTAATCCTGGCTCCACCATTCATTCATTCAATAGTATTTATTGAGTGCTTACTATGTGCAGAGCACTGTACTAAGCACTTGGAATGTACAATTCGGCAACAGGTAGAGACAATCCCTGCCCATTGACAGGCTTACAGTCTAATCACAGGTTTACAGTCTAATCCACCACTTGCCTGTTGTGTAAATTTGGACAGTAATTTAACATAGTTAAACACAATGTCAAATTTAGCGTGTCCAAAACAGAACTTCTTACCTTCTCACCCAAACCCTGCTCTCCCTCTGATTTTCCCTTCAGTGTAGACAGCACTTTCCTGTCTCACAAGCCCGTAACCTTGGGTTTATCCTTGACTTCTCTCTCTCATGAACAATAATAATAATAATAATGGTATTTGTTAAGCATTTACTATGTGCCAAGCACTAAGTGCTGGGGTAGATATAAGGTTATTCGGTTGTCCCACATGGGACTCATAGTCTCAATCCCCATTTTACAGATGAGGCACAGAGAAGTTAAGTGACTTGCCCAAAGTTACACAGCTGACAGCATCCTACCACTGTCTTGGAATGCCCTCCCTCCTCACCTCTGCCTAACTCTCTTTCCCTCTTCAAAGCCCTTCTGAGAGGTCATCTCCTCAAAGAGGACTTCCGAGACTGAGCTACCCCCATTTCTCTCTGCTCCCCTTCAGCCCTCTGCTCCTCCCCCCTCCTTTCCCCTCCCCTCAGCACTGTGCTCATTTGTATATATTTTTATTACCCTATTTATTTTGTTAATGAGGTGTACAACCCTTTGATTCTATTTATCGTGATAATGTTCTCTTGTTTTTGTTTCGTTCTGTTTTACTCTGCCGTCTGCCTCCCCCGATTAGACTGTGAGCCCATCATTGGGCAGGGATTGTCTCTATCTGTTCCCGAATTGTACATTCCAAGCACTTAGTACAGTGTTCTGCACATAGTAAGCGCTCAATAAATACTATTGAATGAATGAATGACAAGTAGCAGAGCTGGGATTAGAACCCACGACCCTCTAACTCCCAAGCCCATTCTCTTTCCATTAAGCCATGCTGCTTCTCTGGGTTGGGTTGGGATGTACATAGTCCCTGTCCCACATGGGACTTGCAGTCTTAATCCCCATTTTACAGATTCAACCTACATAATCAATCGGTCACTAAATCCTGTTGATTCCACCTTCACAACATTGCTAAGATCTGCCCTTTCCTCTCTATCAAACTGCTACCACGTCAATCCAAGCACTTAACCTAACCCGCCTTGATTATCTACCTCCTTGCTGACCTCCCAGCCTCCTGTCTCCCCACTCCAGTCCATACTTCAATCTGCTGCCCAGATCATTTTTCTACAGAAACATTCAGTCCATACTTCCCCCTACTCCTCAAGGACCTCCAGTGGTTGCCCATCCACCTCCACATCGGATAGAAGTAGGAGTAGGTCGCTCTCCTATTATGACCCTGCCCACACACTTCACTTGTCTAATGCCAACCTACTCACTTTATCTCTATCTCATCTATCTCAACACTGACCTCTCGCCCACATCTTGCCTTTGGCCTGGAATGCCCTCCCTCTTCATATCCTACAGACAATTATTCTCCCTAGCTTCAAAGCCTATTGAAGGCACATCTCCTCTAAGAGGCTTTTTCCGACTGAGTCCTCATTTCCTCTTCTCTCACTTCCCTCAGTATCACCTTTGCACTTGGATTTGCTCCCTTTATTCACCCCTCCCTCAGCCCTACAGCACTTATGTACATCTCTGTAATTTATTTATTTATATTCACATCTGTCTCCCCACCTAGACCGTAAGGCCGCTGTGGACAGGGAACTTGTCTACCGGCTCTGTTATGTTGTATTTTCCCAAGCCCTTAGTAAAGTGCAGTAAACACTCAATAAACATGATTGATTGATTGACCAATTATCAGCTCAGTGCCTCAGTTTCCTCATCTGTAATATGGGGATTCAATACCTCTTCTCCCTTCTATTTACACTGGGAGCCCCATATGTGAGGACTCTCTGTAGTGACGTGGTAGGAGTTTGGAGGGAGGATTTTAGTTATGTTGTGAAGATGGGACTGACAGGATTTGGTGATGGATTGACTATATGGGTTGAATGAGAGAGAGGAGTTAAGGATAACCCCAAGGTTTGAGGCTTGTGAGACAGGTAGGATGGTGATGCCATCTACAGTGATGGGAAAGTGACAGGGAGGACAGGGTTTTGGTAGGAAGATAAGGAGTTCTGTTTTGGACATCTTAAACTTGAGGTGACATGAGGTAAAGTGTCAAGGCTCTCCATCCCAAGGCATCCTTAAGAAAATAATAGGCTCTTTGGTTATTTCATTATCCTCCTTTCCAGAAGTAGGGAGTTGGCCCTGATGATCTTTGCAAGTCCCTTCTAAAGGTTCTACAGGATTCTGGAATTTGAAGACTTTCTCCAAACGCAGTTTGACCTTGAAGAGATTTTTCTTTCCCCCAGTTCATAATTATTTTGAAAAAGCGGCCACACAAATCTGTTGCCTTCCTTCATGTATTTTTTTTCCAGGGCGCTGCATCCCTCCCATTTTAGATCTCCCCGCCACCCCGCTCTCCTGTCCTCTCTGCTGCTTCTAAACTGTAAGCTCCTCAAGGGCACGTAACGTGTCCACCAACTTCCTTGTATTGTACTCTCCCGAATGCTTAGACAAGTGCTCTGCGCACAGTAAGCGCTCAAGAAATACCACTGATGGATCGATTGATTGCTTCTGACCCAGAGAAAGGGGCACCCCTGGAGCATTTGCATACCAAAATGTGTGGCGTTTGGGACAGCGGTCTAATCATCGATGAATGGACTGAAAAGGGAATTCATCTGTGGTCTACCTGACCGGCTTCGGTTTGTGTCCCCCTGGGGCGTGACCATTCCTCCCAGAGAAGGGGATTGAGAGATGCTGACATTGCCCACTGTGACCTACCTGGCTGTGTAGCCTGGCTTGCTTCCCTTCAAAGAGACTAAGTATTTTGCATTTTATTAAATGTTTCCATGGAAAGAACAATGCACAGGTTGAATACAACTTTTGAGGCACTTGATGGTAGAGGCTCTTTTTTCATGTCTGAGGGATAATAATAATAATGTTGACATTTGTTAAGCGCTTACTATGTGCAGAGCATTGTCCTAAGCGCTGGGGAAGACACAGAGTAATCAGGTTGTCCTACGCGAGGCTCACAGTCTTCATCCCCATTTTACAGATGAGGTAACTGAGGCACAGAGAAGTTAAGTGACCTGCCCACAGTCACACAGCTGACATGTGGCAGAGCTGGGATTCGAACCCATGACCTCTGACTCCCAAGCCCGTGCTCTTACCACTGAGCCACGCTGCTTCCCCATGTATTTGGCTGGGGGGGTGCTCAATGTGGTGCTTGTGGTCTGCTTAGTGACCTTGGGTAAGTCACTTAACTTCTCTTTGCCCCAGTTATCTCATTTGTAAAATGGAGATTAAGACTGTGAGCACCATGTGGAACAGGGACTGTGTCCAGCCTGATTAGCTTGTATCTACCTCAGCAGTCAGTGCAGTGCCCAGCACATAGTAAGCACTTTACAAATAGCACACATACACACATAAAAGTGTGCAGAGCTTTGCAGCGGTACCCCGAGCCCAGGGATGCCTAGGGACATCTCTGCCCTGAGGACTCAGGGAGTGTTTTTGGGGGTGATGGAAGGGAGGTTTGGGCCACCCAGGGAGGCTTTCTCTGTCCCAGGCCATGCCAGCCTCTTCCTGAAAACCCTACATGATGTTAGATGTTAGAGTGGATAGACTATGGGCCTGGAAGTCAGAAGGCCCTGGATTCTAATCCCTACTCTACTACTTGTCTGCTGTGTGACCTCAGGGAAGTCACTTCACTTCTCTGTGACTCAGTTCTCGCATCTGCAAAATGGGGGACTGAGACTGGGAATCCTATGTGGGACATGGACTGTGTCCGGCCCTACTATCTCTGTGCCTCTTTGTCCCCCCTTATCCCAGCTGCACCACGCGGCCTCCCTGGCCTGTGGTTATAGTTGACCCGGCTTGACTAGAAATAGGGCAGCTCGTCTTGCAAGTTGGCCTCTTCTCCTCTCCAATTTACCCCACTTTCCCTTCCTCTTCTCCGGGAGGACAAAATTGCCCACCGCCAGGGTTCTAATCTTGGCTCTGCCACATGCCTGCTCTATGACCTTGGGCGAGTCACTTCGCTGTGCCTCAGTTACCACCTCTGTGAAATAATAATAATAATGTCGGTATTTGTTAAGCACTTACTATGTGCCGAGCACTGTTCTAAGCGCTGGGGTAGACACAGGGGAATCAGGATGTCCCACGTGGGGCTCACAGTCTTAATTCCCATTTTACAGATGAGGTAACTGAGGCACAGAGAAGTTGTGACTTGCCCACAGTCACACAGCTGGCAAGTGGCAGAGCTGGGATTTGAACTCATGACCTCTGACACCAAAGCCCGTGCTCTTTCCACTGAGCCACACTGCTTCTCTATTGATATTTGTTAAGCGCTTACTATGTGCCGAGCACTGTTCTAAGCGCTGGGGTAGACACAGGGGAATCAGGTTGTCCCATGTGAGGGTCACAGTTAGTCCCCATTTTACAGATGAGGGAACTGAGGCACAGAAAAGTTAAGTGACTTGCCCACAGTCACACAGCTGACAAGTGGCCGAGCTGGGATTCGAACCCATGAACTCTGACTCCCAAGCCCGGACTCTTTCCACTGAGCACGGGCTTTGGAGTCAGAGGTCATGGGTTCGAATCCCAGCTCGGCCACTTGTCAGCTGTGTGACTGTGGGCAAGTCACTTAACTTCTCTGTGCCTCAGTTACTTCATCTGTAAAAGGGGGATTAACTGTGAGCCTCACGTGGGATAACCTCATTACCCTGTATCTACCCCAGCGCTTAGAACAGTGCTCTGCACATAGTAAGCGCTTAACAAATACCAACATTATTACTATTATTATTATCGGCCAGGGCGGGGGTGGGAGGGGCAAGAGCGAGGAGCGGAGCATGCGCACATCGGCCGGAGAGGTGGGGGGGCGAGGGCCAGGAGCGGAGCATGCGCATATCGGACAGGGAGAGATTGGGGGGGGTGAGGGCGAGGAGTGGAGCACGCGCACATCGGCCAGGGAGAGAGCGGGGAGGGAGGGGGCGAGGAGCGGAACATGCGCACATCGGCCGGGGAAGAGGCCCGAAGGCCAGAGCGGAGCATGTGCATATCAACTAGAGCGAGGGGGAGAGGGGGGCAAGGGCGAGGAGGGGGGCAAGGGCGAGGAGGGGGGCAAGGGCGAGGAGGGGAGCATGCGTACATCGGCGGAGGGGGGCGAGGGCGAGGAGCGGAGCATGCGTACATTGACCAGGGGGAGAACGGTGGGGGCAAGGGCGAGAAGCGGAGCATGCGCACATTGGCCAGGTGGGGGGCGGGGCGGCTGCGGGACGGGGGAGACCATGGGCTCGTTGTCGGTCTCTCTCTGTTGCCGGGTCGTCCGTGCCCAGCGCTTCGCTCAGGGTCTGCACATAATAAACGCTCCAGAATACGGAGCCTGCGGGGCTGCGAGCGGGAGGGGACAGGAGCCCAGCCACAGGTTTTCCGAGAAGTCTGAGGGAAAACACCGAGGCAGAAACGCCGTAAAAGAAAAAAAATATTCTCAAAAGACAAAAGTTACTAGTGAGGGACTCCGAAGCCAGTCGGAATCGAGGGAAAATTTCCTGAGGTGGGCTTTCAAGACGAATTCCTTCTTTTCAACAAGCCCGCGAATGTTTTCCACACAATTCTTGTCAGAGCCGCGCTCCTTTGTTCATTTCTCACTTTTCGGACAGGATAAATCCATCTCCGAAAGATTTTCCTCCCAGACTATCCCCTGACTAGGGTTCAGTAGGAAGCAGGGACTCCTAACCTTCATGATATATGAGTTCCGAAATCACCCTCAAGGGATTTAGCGATACGTGTTTTTTTTTTTTTTAAAAAAAAGGAAAATTGGAAAATTTAAAACTGATAGAAACTCCTTGAGGTGATTTGGTGTGAAGAAAGGGTTCTTAAGAGACGGACTAGCTGAGGGGGTCTCTGCAAGCGGTAGTTGAAAAAAAAGGGAAAGTTTTTTAAAAAAACCCATAAAAGTAATACTATGTAGCTTGACTAAAACGGAAGAAGATGCTCAATTATTTTACTTTTTATTTTTAGCTAAGGGTTTTCATTTTTCCTATAATTTTCATGATGGAAGGAGAGTCGATGTAAAGATTTTTTCCACAGAAAATTCCCTAAACCACGTTTAGGGGCAGAATGTTGAAAAAGACCGGTGAAAGTTTTACTTTTTCCATACAATTCGGCTAGAGCAGCACTCATTTGTTCACCTACCATTCCTTTTGGTCAAGATAAATCCATCTCCAAAAGATTGTCCTCCCAGAGTATCCCCTGACTAGGGTTCAGTGGGAAGCTGGGGGCTCCTAACTTTCATGATATATGAGTTCTGAAATCATCCTAGATTGTTTTTAAAAAAAGTAAAATGGGTTTCAGTCAAAAGTGATATAAAGGCCTTGAGGTGATTTGGTGAGGAGAAACGGTCCTTCGGAGAAGGTCTAGCTGAGGATTTTCTGCAAGCGGTAGTTGAAAAAAACCAGGAAAGTTAAAAAAAAAAACCCAACCCAAACCCTTAGAAGTAATACCATGTAGCTTGACTAAAATGGAAGAAGATACTCAATTGTTTTACTTTTTGTTTTTAGCTAAGCAGGGTTATCATTTTTCCTGTAATTTTCATGATGGAAGGAGAGTCGATGTAAAGATTTTTTCCACAGAAAATTCCCTAAACCACGTTTAGGACCAGAATGTCGAAAAAGATCGGTGAGTATTTTACCTTTTCTATACATTTCAGTTAGAGCAGCACTCATTTGTTCACCTTCCATTCTTTTGGGTCAAGATAAATCAGTCTCCAAAAGATTTTCCTCACAGACCATCCCCTGACTCGTGTTGAGGGGGAAAGACTTCCGTGCCCTTCTACAAAGTCACCCTTTTCTGTATGGGGTAGTGAAAGATGAAGTAAAAGCAAAATGGGATTGACTCAGATTACCTGAGGAAAACAGATATGGACACTGAGGATTTGGTAGGGGAAAGTAGGGGAGAAAGAGAGCCAAGTCTGTGGAAAACAGAAAAAGCAAATAGGCAAAAAAAAAAAAAGTACTCCCCCAGAAGAAAATATTCCAGTACCAACTCTAGGGAAATTTTAGTGAGTTAGTCTTTGAGAACCTCTCCTTAATTCTTCACAATCCTGTCAGAGTACCCATTATTTTTTTCTCACTCATCTTTGGATTGGTCACTCTTTAAAAAATTATTTTCTTCACAAAATATTGCCTGACTCAAGTTTAGTCACAAGAACTCCAAGCTTCTGAGTTCCTTGAATAAAAATCACCTTTAAATCGCAATAGATAAGGTAAAAAACAAAATGGGATTAACTTCCAAAACTGGGAGAAAACAGTTAAATGAAGTGTAGAAATGAGTTTCAAAGCCACAGTGACCTTGAGCATGGGTACTCAACTTTTCCTCAGAACAGGAAAAATCTACCTTTTCCCTAAAAGGTAGGTTCAGTCATTTATCACAGTTCTTCCCAGAACAGATTATTGGGCACACTTTCTGGGAGAGAAATTCCAAGTGCAGTAACATTTGCCTTCAGGATTTCTCCTGAGAGGGGAAAAAATTAATGATAAGAGATAAATTGTCATAGTCTGAAAATTTAATGTGAAATAAAAAATTCTTATATTTCCCAAATTTTCAGAAAAAGCTGTTGTATCTCTGAATTCCAAGGGAAATGAACTGATCCTCTCATGGTATGAACTGAGCCTCTCATGGTTAGTGAAAAAAGCTGTACTATTTCCTCTAAAAGCCTGGTCTGACTTCTCAATGATCCTGTCGCAGGGTCAGAGCACCTAGTAGGAAATGGAGGAGGGCAGCACTGGAGACAGACAAGTAAGAGTTGACCCTGTCTTTGAGTTTGGCATAAGAGATTATTCTGAGAAGACGGGAGATGGAGTCTGTGGGAATACCAATTATTCAGCTAAGGGAGGTATATTAGCAAGGTTCTTGTGGGACAACAAAAGCCATGGGGCGGGGGGTGGGAGAGGAGGGTGGGATCGGGGGAGAAGTTATATCCCATAAATTTTGAAAGGAAATACTGAGTTTTGCAGTTCTGAGAGTAGTATTTACTTATTATATTACACAGCCAGATTTGAAATTTTTTTGAAGAGAAATAACCAGAGAAAAAGTTTAGTTCCATATAGAGAAGTTGGAGAGGGGAGGAGTGGGAAAACACTGGTCTAAGGCTCCATCTGAGACTGTTACCCCATCCCTAACACCACAGCACTTATGTAGTATCTTTAAATTATATATTATAAATTATATTAATTCCTACCTCCCCCTACAGCTCTCTAGACTGTAAGCTCGTTATGAGCAGGGGACATCTCCACTAATTCTATTGTATTGTACTCTTCCAAGGGCTTAGTACAGAGCTCAGCGCATTGTAAGCACTCAGTAAATATCACTAATTGATTGATTGAGGGTCTCCCACATGCCACTTCCGCACTTCTAGATTACCTATGCATTCAAATGTGCCCCCCCGCACCCCCCAGTCCCTTAGAATTTACTGTCTCTAACTTTCTCCTTGCTGTAATTGATTTTCGTGCTTGCCCCCACCATCCCCTTCCAGCTTCAGTTCAGTGCTCTGCACACAGTAGGCACACAACTCCCATCATGCAGGTGAACAGATTTCAATTTATCCACAAGAAATTCTTCCATAAACCACACTAATAGGAGAGTTTTGTCTCATTTTTGGAAGGAGACCTAAAATGATTTTGCAAAGGCAACTATTCATCAGAAATTCCTGTAAGTTTTAATAAACTTATTTAGGCTTTAACAGGAGATCTTAAAAAGTACTGTTTCAAGAAGATTTGGGTACTCCTTAAGCCATGCTGAAGCTTTCATTGCCAAGGCTTTCTGAATTGCTTCAGGATTTTCCTTGCTAGGTGTTCAGCAATTTGTTCCTCAAAAGAGGAAGAAGGGAGCTGATTATTGCATGAGGTACAAGAAAGTCCGAATTAAAGACAACTGAGAACATATTTTATGTTTAAATCTAAAACGTCAAAGATTTTATGTTAAGATAAGAGCAGAACCAGGACAATGTCCTCTCCTGGTTCTCTTATCACTCTGGCCGCTCATTCTCAGTCTCCTTCACATGCTCCTCTTCTGCCTCCCACCTTACCCTGGGGTCCCTCAAGGTTCAGTTCTGGGTCCCCTTCTATTCTCCATCTACACCCACTCCCTTGGAGAACTCAGTCACTCCCATCACTTCAACTACCACCTCTATGCAGATGACACTCCAACTCCAACTCCAACTCCAATTCTCTCCTGGACTCCCTCCAATCTGGCTTCCGTCCCCTCCACTCTACTGAGACTGCTCTCTCTAAGGTCACCCATGACCTCCTTCTTGCCAAATCCAATGGCTCCTACTCCATTCTAA
Source organism: Ornithorhynchus anatinus (assembly GCF_004115215.2). Lineage (NCBI taxonomy): Eukaryota > Metazoa > Chordata > Mammalia > Monotremata > Ornithorhynchidae > Ornithorhynchus > Ornithorhynchus anatinus. The sequence goes on from NC_041746.1 coordinate 20,742,090, forward strand.
TCCTCCTTGACCTCTCAGCCACCTTTGACACTGTCGACCATCCCCTTCTCCTCCACACCTTATCTCACCTTGGCTTCACGGACTCCGCCCTCTCCCGGTTCTCCTCTTATCTCTCTGGCCGGTCATTCTCCGTCTCCTTCTTGGGTGCCTCCTCCCCCTCCCATCCTTTAATTGTTGGAGTTCCTCAAAGGTCAGTTCTTGGCCCTCTTCTGTTCTCCATTTACACTCACTCCCTCGGCAAACTCATCCGCTCTCACGGCTTCGACTACCATCTCTACCTAGATGACACGCAGATCTACATCTCCGCCCCCGTCCTCTCCCCCTCCCTTCGGGCTCACATCTCCTCCCGCCTCCGGGACGTCTCCACCTGGATGTCGGCCCGCCACCTAAAACTCGACATGAGCGAGACTGAGCTCCTCATCTTCCTTCCCAAGCCCGGTCCTCTCCCAGACTTCCCTATCACCGTGGACGGAACGACCATCCTTCCCGTCTCTCAGGCCCGCAACCTCGGTGTCATCTTTGACTCATCTCTCTCGTTCTCCCCACACATCCGATCCGTTACCGAGACCTGCCGGTCTCACCTTTATAATATCACCAAGATCCGCCCTTTCCTCTCCATCCAAACGGCTATCTTACTTGTACAGGCTCTCATAATATCCCGGCTGGATTACTGTGTCAGCCTTCTCTCTGATCTCCCTTCCTCCTGTCTCTCCCCGCTCCAGTCTATTCTTCACTCCGCTGCCCCGCTCATCTTCCTCCAGAAACGCTCTGGACATGTCACTCCCCTCCTTAAAGACCTCCAGTGGTTGCCTATCAACCTCCACATGAAACAAAAACTCACTCTATACTTCAAGGCTCTCCATCACCTTGCCCCCTCCTACCTCTCCTCCCTTCTCTTTCCACTGCCCACCCCGCACGCTCTGCTCCTCTGCCGCCCCCCTCCTCACTGTCCCCTGTTTTCGCCTGTCCCTCCATCGACCCCTGGCCCAAGTCCTACCGCTGTCCTGGAATGCCCTCCCCCCCACTTCCACCAAACTAACTCTCTTCCCCTCTTCAAAGCCCTACTTAGAGCTCACCTCCTCCAAAAGGCCTTCCCAGACTGAGGTTCCCCTTTTCCCTCTGCTCCCTCTGCTGCCCCCCCCACCTCCCCTCAGCTAAGCCCCCTTTCCCCCCTTTCCCTCTTCTGCCCCCCCCAGCACTGTGCTCTTCCGCTCATTTGTATATATTTTTGCTACCCTATTCATTCTGTTAATGAGATGTACATCCCCTTGATTCTATTTATTGCAATTGTTTTTGTCTGTCTCCCCCAGTTAGACTCTAAGCCCGTCAATGGGCAGGGACTGTCTTTATCTGTTGCAGAATTGTACATTCCAAAGGCTTAGTACAGTGCCCTGCACATAGTAAGCGCTCAATAAATACTATTGAATGAATGAATGAAATATGATTGAATGAATGAATGAATGAATGAATGAATGAGGGGGCAGCCCTGGAGCGACTTGGGGGCCAAGCAGCGTGGCTCAGTGGAAAGTGCCCGGGCTTAAGAGTCAGAGGTCATGGGTTCGAATCCCACCTCTGCTATCTGTCCGCTGGGTGACTTTGGGCAAGTCGCTTGACTTCTCGGTGCCTCAGTTACCTCATCTGTAAAATAGGGATGCGGACTATGAGCCTCACGTGGGACAACCTGATGACCCCATATCTACCCCAGTACTTAGAACAGGGCTCAGCACATAGTAAGGGCTTAACAAATACCAACATTATTATTATTATTCCCAAAGGGGGTCCGGGCTTAATCCATTCATTCATTCAGTAGTATTTATTGAGCGCTTACTATGTGCAGAGGACTGTACTAAGCACTTTGAATGTACAATTCGGCAACAGATAGAAATCTAGCGGGAAGAGCCCCGGGCTGGGGAGACAGAGGTCGTGGGTTCAAATTCCGCTGCCGCCCCATGGCGGCTGGGTGACTTGGAGCTAGTCCCTTCACTTCTCCGGGCCTCGGTGACCTCCTCTGGAAAATAATAATAATAATAATGATAATAACAATAATGTTGGTATTTGTTAAGCGCTTACTAGGTGCAGAGCACTGTTCTAAGCCCTGGGGGAGAAACAGGGTAATCAGGTTGTCCCACGTGAGACTCACAGTCTTCATCCCCGTTTTACAGATGAGATCACTGAGGCACAGAGAAGTTAAGTGACTTGACCACAGTAACACAGCTCACAGGTGGCAGAGCCGGGATTCGAATCCATGACCTCCGACTCCCAAGCCCGGGCTCTTTCCACTGAGACAGTGAGCCCCATGGGGGACAAGCTCATCACCGTGCGTCCTCCCCAGCGCTTAGAACAGTGCTTTGTACAAAGTAGGCGCTTAACAAATGCTATCATCATCATTATTAATAATAATAATCGATTGGTTAATCGTATTCATTCATTCATCCAATCGTATATATTGAGAGCTTATTGTGTGTGGAGCACTGGACTGAGCGCTTAGTCTCTGTCAATCGTATTCATTCATTCATCCAATCCTGTTTTTTGAAAGCTTATTGTGTGCGGAGCGCTGGACTCAGCGCTTCATCTCAGTCAATCGTATCCTCCCCAGCGCTTAGAACACTGTTTTGCACATAGTAAGCGCTTAACAAATGCCGTCATTATTAGTAGTAGTAATAATAATCGATTGTCAATCTTATTCATTCATTTATCCAATCGTATGTATTGAGCGTTTCCTGTGTGCGTAGCGTTGGACTAAGCGCTTAGTCTCCATCAATCATATTCATTCATTCTTGCAATCGTATTTATTGAGCGCTTACTGTGTTGGGAGCACTGGACTAAGCGCTAAATCAATCGGTCTATCGTATTCATTCATGCATGCATGCAGTCGTATTTATTGAGTGCTTACTGTGCAAAACACTGGACTAAGCGCTTGATCTCAATCGACCCGTCAGTCTTATTCATTCCTTCATTCATCCAGTCGTATTTATTGAGCGCTTCCTGTATGCGGAGCTCTGGACTAAGTGCTTAGTCTCTGTCAATCATATTCATTCATTCATCCAGTCGTATTTATTGAGCACTTACTTTGTGTGGACCCCTGGACTAAACACTTAGTCTCTGTCAATCATACTCATTCATGAATGCAATCGTATTTATTGAGCGCTTACTGTGTGCAGAACACTGGACTTAGCACTTGATCTCATTCGGTCGGTCTTATTCATTCATTCATCCAGTCGTATTTATTGAGCTCCTACTGCGTGCAAAACACTGGACTAAGTGCTTCATCTCAATCAATCAATCCTATTCCTTCATTAATTCAGTCGTATTTATTGATCGCTGTCTGCAGAGTGCTGTATGCAGCGATTAATCTCAATCGTATTCATTAATTCACCCAATCGTATTTATTGAGCGCTTACTGTGTGCAGAGCACTGGACTAAGTGCTTAGTCTCATTCAGTCGGTCAATAGTATTCATTCTTTCATCCAATCGTATTAATCGAGCGTTTACTTTGGGCAGAGCACTGGACTAAGCGCTTAGTCTCAGTCGGTCAATCTTATTCATTCATTCATGTAATCGTATTTATTGAGCGCTTACTGTGTGCGAATCACTGGACTAAGCGCTTAATCAATCGATCAATCGTATTCATTTATACATTCATTCAATTGTGTTTATTGAGCACTTACTGTGTGCGGAGCACTGGACTAAGCGGTTAGTCTCAATCAGTCAGTCAATCGTATTCATTCATTCATCCAATCGTATTTATCGAGCGTTTACTTTGTGCGGAGCACTGGACTAAGCACTTAGTCTCAGTCGGTCAATGGTATTCATTCATTCATGTAATCGTATTTATTGAGCGCTTACTGTGTGTGGAGCATTGGACTAAGTGCTTAATCTTAATCAGAGAAGCAGTGTGGCTCAGTGGAAAGAGCCCAGGCTTGGGAGTCAGAGGACACCGGTTCTAATCCCGGCTCTGCCGCTTGTCTGCTCTTTGACCTTGGGCAAGTCGCTTAACTTCTCTGTGCTTCAGTAACCTCATCTGTAAAATGGGGATGAAAACTGTGAGCCCCACATGGGACAACCTGATTACCTTGTATCCACCCCAGCGCTTAGAACAGTACTCGGCACATAGTAAGCGCTTAATAAATGCCATAAATAAATGCCATAATTATTAATCTCAATCATGTTCATTCATTTATTCAATCGTGTTTATTGATTGCTGTGTGCAGAGTGCTGTACTAAGCGTTCAACCTCATTAGCTTGACTCTACCCCAGTGCTTAGTACTTTGACTAAGCAGCAGCTTTGAGAAGCAGCGTGGCTCAGTGGAAAGAGCATGGGCTTTGGAGTCAGAGGTCATGGGTTCAAATCCCAGTTCGGCCACTTGTCAGCTGTGTGACTTTGGGCAAGTCACTTAACTTCTCGGTGCCTCAGTTCCCTCATCTGTAAAATGGGGATTAAGACTGTGAGCCCCACGTGGGACAACCTGATTCCCCTGTCTACCCCAGCGCTTAGAACAGTGCTCGGCACATAGTAAGCGCTTAACAAATGCCAACATTATTATTTGACTCTTACATAATAGGAGCCTAACAAATACCAAGAAAAAAACCCATCCCATTCAAGTGTAAACGCTCTTAGCTTATCTAATATAATAACAATAATAATAATAATAATGTTGGTATTTGTTAAGCACTTATTTTGTGCCAAGCACTGTTCTAAGTGCTGGGGTAGATACAAGGTAATCAGGTAGTCCCACGTGGGGCTCACAGTCTTCATCCCCATTTTACAGATGAGGGAACTGAGGCACAGAGAATTTAAGTGACTTGCCCAGGGTCATGCAGCTGACAAGTGGTGGAGCTGGGATCAGAACCCAGGCCTTTCTAACTCCGAGGCCTGTCCTCTATCCACTAGGCCGCACTGCTTCCAAATGGACTTGTCCATCTTTTGGAATGCCCTAGATGGTTCTTTGGTCAGAAACCTGGACCACTGATGACTTAAGTCCAGCAGATCTGGGACGAGAACCCAGATCTCATTCCCAAAGCCATGTTCTTTCCCAAGACCAACAGCATGCTTCATAAACCTTTCATGAAAGTTTTCATGTAAGAAATTCATCTTTCTTTAACCTGAGATGGATGGTAGCATTACGGGTGTTTATGCTGCTTATAGAGAAAGGGACAAATGGGGGAAAATCAAATCCCTGTAGACTGTAAACTCCTGGTGGGCAGGACAAGTGTCAGCCAATTCTGCTGTGCTACACTCCCCTAAGCACTTAGTACAGAGCCCTGCAAACGGTAAGCACTCAATGCATACCATTGATAAATTTATCAAATCGTTGGATAGGAGGAAAAACAGGAAACACTCAACTTGGATTTCCTCATTAGACTGAAAGTCAGACTGTAAGCTCGTTGTGGGTAGGGAATGAATCTGTTTAATTTTGCATTGTATTCTCCCAAGTGCTTAGTACAGTGCTCTGCACACAGTAAGGGCTCAATAAATACAATGGCATGGAATTGAATGAATCAGTGAGGGCAGAGATGTCTTTTATTTTGATTGTTCTCTGCCTAGTATCTAGTCCAGCTAGACACACGATAGGTGCTCAGTAAATACAGTTGTTTGAATTGTGAGTTCATCCAAGTTCATCAAAGTTCATTCAAATTTCTTAAGGGCTAATAAATTAAAAAGGAAAAGAGATTAAAGAAATAATTAAATTCAGAAGGTGAGGTCAAGTGAGTTTATCTGTTCAGTAACCAGGACGTTCTAATCAATAAAATTGTACTTGACTATTTGAAATGCAGCTATTTTAGATTCAATTGCTACAGGCATTTGCCATTATTTCTGTCTGGAGCATTTCTGAAATGTTCCAATCAGGTATCAGGGAAACAACAGAAACTTGAATGGGTTGCAGACTCTGCCTCAGCGCTGGCCATCATGGTTCTAATGGGTTCTAATCCCAGCTCCACCACTTGTCTGCCGTGTGACCTTGGGCAAGTCACTTCAATTTTCTGGGTCTCAGTTACCTCATCTGTAAAAAATGGGGATTAAGAGTGTGGGCCCAATGTGGGACAGGGACTGTGTCCAACCTCGTTAACGTCTATCTACCCCAGCATTTAGAACAGTGCTTGGCACACAGGAAGTGTTTTAACAAATACTGTAATCATCATGACCTACTTTCATATTCACCAACCTCAATCTCCACAAACAGCCTTACTGCGTCTTCTTGGGCCCGAAGAACAAAAACAAAGGTCACGTTTCTGAAGTCTTTGTGTCATCCAAGTTTTGTTTTAGAGAAAACACCTAAGAGCATTTCACAGTGCAGAAGAAGTGAATGCTTGTCCACATTGGAGAAATCTTGTTCATTCATTCATTCATTCATTCACTCTATCATATTTATAGAGCGCTTACTGTGTGCAGAACACTGTACTAGGTGCTTGGGAAGTACAATACAGCAATTAAGAGAGACAATCCCTGCCCACAATGAGGTCAAAGTCTATAGAGGGAGAGACAGACATCAATACAAGTAAACAGGCATTAATATAAATAAATAAAAATATGGATATAAACACATATACATAAGTGCTGTGGGGCAGGGATGGGGGAAGAGCAAAGGGAGGGAGTCAGGGTGATGTGGAAGGGAGTGGAAGATGAGGAAAAATGGAGCTTAGTCTAGGAAGGCCTCTTGGAGAAGGTGCGCCTTCAGTAGGGCTTTGAAGTGTGGGGAGAGTGATTGGCGGATTTGAGGAGGGAGGACATTCCAGGCCAGTGGTAGGATGTCGGTCAGTGGTGAAACAGGTGAGATCGAGGCAAGTGAGAAGGTTAGCACCAGAGGGGCGGAGTGTGCGGGCTGGGATGTAGAGGGAGAGAAGGGAGTTGAGTTAGGAGGGGGCAAGTTGATGGAGGGCTTTAAAGCAAATAGTGAGGAGTTCTTGTTTGATATGGAGGTGGATAGGCAACCACTGGAGATTTTTGAGGAGAGGGGTGGCATGCCCTGAACGTTTCTGTAGAAAGATAATCCAGACAGCGGAGTGAAGTATTGACTGAAGTGGGGAGAGGCAGGAGGTTGGGAGGTCAGAAAGGAGGCTGATGCAGTAAGTAATCTAGGCAGGATAGGATGAGTGATTGTACTCAAACAGTAATGGTTTGGATGAAGAGGAAAGGACAGATCTTGGTGATGTTGTGAAGGTGAGACCGACGGGACTTAGAGACAGATTGGATATGTGTAGTGAATGAGAGAGCCAAGTCAAGGATGACACCAAGGTTACGGGCTTGTGAGATGGGAAGGATGATTGTGCTATCTTAAGTGATGGGAAAATTCAGGAGAGGACAGGATTTGGAAGGGAAGATAGGAGCTCTGTTTTGGACATGCTAAGTTGGAGGTGGTGGGAGGACATCCAAGTAGAGATGACCTGAAGGCAGGAGGAGATGGGAGCCTGAGAGAGGGAGCTGGAACAGGGGAGGAGATGTAGATTTGGGTATCATCCACATAGAAGAGGTAGTTGAAGCCATGGAAGCGAATGAGTTCTCCAGGGGAGTGAGTGTAGATGGAGAATAGAAGGGGACCAAGAATGAACCTTGAGGGACCCCCACAATTAGGGGATGGGAAGGGGAGGAGGAACCCACCAAGGAGACGGAGAATGAACGGCCAGAGAGATAAGAGGAGAACCAGGAGAGGACAGAGTCAGTGAAGGCAAGGTTGGGTAATGTGTTGAGGAGAAAAGGGTGGTCCACAGTATCAAAGACAGCGGAGAGGTCGAGGAGGATTAGGAATGAGAGAATGTTTCAGGCCGTGGGACGATATGGGAAAAGGTAGGTGAGGAGGAAGACCAAATCGAGGGATGATGAGTAGGTAGAGTTGGGGAGTGGAGTGAATGGTTTGGCTAGGAGATCAATGGGGTAAAGGAGGAAGGGGAGAGCTGTTCAAGTGCCTTAGAGAAGATGGTAAGGCATTTCTGTTTGATGTGGAAGAAGAAGGGCAACCACTGGAGGTCTTTGAAGGGGTATGATGTGATCTTAAATAACAGTGATCATTAAGTTCTTCTGGGAGAGAAAGAAAGCTTAGCATTTCAAGAAGAGGAATGCATTTTATTACCCCATTTATCTTGTTAATGAGATGTACATCCCCTTGATTCTCTGTATTGCTATTGTTTTAATTAGATATACATCCCCTTGATTCTATTTGATTCTATTGAGAAGCAGCCTGGCTCAGTGGAAAGAACATGGGCTTGGGAGTCAGAGGTATGAGTTCGAATGCCAGCTCTGCCACTTGTCAGCTGTGTGACTGTGGGCAAGTCACTTCACTTCTCTGTGCCTCAGTTACCTCATCTGTAAAATGGGGTTTAAGACTGTGAGCCTCACGTGGGACAACGTCACTACCCTGTATCTACCTCAGCGCTTAGAACAGTGCTCTGCACATAGTAAGCGCTTAAGAAATACCAACATTATTATTATTTATTGCTATTGTTTTTGTCTGTCTCTCCCGATTAGACTGTAATTCCGTCACTGGGCAGGGATTGTCTCTATCTGTTGTCAATTTGTACATTCCAAGTGCTTAGTACAGTGCTCTGCACTTAGTAAGCACTCAATAAATACTATTGAATGAATGAATTTCTTTCCAAGAGAACAATTAGTAGATACTCTAAATTCTGACTTCAAGATAAAAAAGGCCCAGCAGAGGGCAGAGAAGTATCAAGAAACAGATCTGGGAGGCGTGAGAAGAGAAAATAAGGAGCTTGGGGGCGGAGCAAACTAGGCAGAAAGCCCTGCAGACTCCAGTGCCTCTGGAGGAAGAATCAGGAGCCAGTTATGGAAACTCTGAAAGTCCAAGAAGGACAGAAGAGGAACTGCTGGAGCATCATGCCAGATTTTTATTAGGACCTTTATCATGAGGAAAAGGGAAGGAGATACGTGGGGTCTGTGGGGTCTTTGATAAGCACTTACTATGTGCCAAGCACTGTACTGAGTGTTGGGGAAGATTCAAGATGATCAGTTTGGATACCATGCTACTTGAGGCTCACAGTCCCGAGATACAGCACTTTCCATAGGCACAGTCCTCGGCACAGAGTGACTGACGGGTCAAGGGTACCATCAGACATGAAATTGGGAAACATCGACAAAAATTACCCAGCGGTGAGTTTCAGGAATCAAAATGCAAGAATGCCTGTCGTCAGAGTTCTAGGTAGGAATCCATTAAGGCTCAGTTCTGGGTTCCCTTCTATTCTCCACTTACTCCCAGGCCCTTGGAGAATTCATTTGCTCCGATGTCTTAAACTATCATCACTATATGGATGATTTCCAAATCTACATCTTCCGCCCTGATCTCTATCCTTCTCTGCAGTCTCGTATTTCATTTTGGGGAGTAGGTTATTCATTTACTGAATAGGATGATGATGATGTTTTGTTTTGTTCTGTTTTACTTTGTGTCTGTTTCCCCCGTTTAGACTGTGAGCCCATTATTGGGCAGGGATTGGCTCTATCTGTTACCGAATTGTACATTCCAAGTGCTTAGTAGAGTGTTCTCCAGATAGTAAGCGCTCAATAAATACTGTTGAGTGAATGAGAGTATTTCCATCTGCGTTCAGGACATCTCTACTTGGACTTCCTCCCATCACATCAAACTTAACATGGCCAAAATCTGTTCCCACCAAACCCTGACCTCCCCCTGATTTTTCCTTCACTGTAGACAGCACCACCGCTCTCCCTGTCTCACAAGCCTATAACCTTGGGTTGTCCTCGACTCATCTCTCTCATTAAATCCACATATTTAATCTGTCAGCAAATCCTGATGGTCCAAGTTTCACCACGTCACTAAAATCCACCCTTTCCTATCCACACAAATGGCTACCATGTGAATCAAATAATTTATTATACCCCACCTTTTTATGGTATTAGTTAAGTGCTTACTATGTGTCAGGAACTGTACTGAGCACTTGGGTAGGTACAAGATCATCACGTTGGACGCAGTCTCTGCCCCGTGTGGGGCTCACGGTCTTAATCCCTATTTTACAGATGGAGGTAACCGAGACACAGAGAAGTTAAACGACTTGTCTAAGGTCACAAAGCATACAAGCACTGGAGCCTCCAACTCCTCCTCAAACTTAAACTCTTTACCCTTGTCTTAAAGTAATCACCTGGTCTCCTCCTACTTTACTTCCCTGATTTTCTACTTCAACCCAGCCCACACAGTTAGCTCTTCAAATGCCAACTTAATTAATATACCTTAATCTCATCTATCTTACTGCTGCCCAGCCTTCCACAACCTCCCTCTGGCCTGGAATGCTCTCCATCTTCATATCTAACAGACGATCACTCTCCCCACCTTCAAAGCCTTCTTGAAAATACATGTGTGACCTAGTGGATGGAGCATGGGCCCGGTAGTCGGAAGGTCCTGGGTTCTAATCCCCATTCCACCAGCTCGTCTGCTTTGTGACGTTGGGCAAGTCACTTCATAATTCTCTGTGCCTCAGTATCCTCATCTCTGAAATGGGGATTAAGCCTGTGAACCCCATGTGGGACATGGACTGTGTCCAACCTGATTAACTTATATCTACCCCAGGGTTTAATATTGTGTCTGGTACAGAGTAAGCACTTTATTAATACCACTGTAAAAAAAAAAAAAGACTTCCCTGACGAAGCGCTCATTTCCTCTTTTCCCTCTTCCTTCTGCATCGCTCATGCATTTGCATCCTTTATTCATTCCTCCCTCAGCCTCGCAGCACTCTTGTTCATAGCTATAATTTATATTAATGTCTGTCTCCTCCTCAAGAATATAAACTCGCTGTTGGCAGGGAGCGTGTATACCAACTCTGTTTTATTGTACATTCCCAAGTTCTTATTATAGTGCTTCTGCACTCAGTAAGTGCTCAGTAATTATGCTTGATTGATTGATTGATTGATCAGTCTCAGGTGAATATTAAGAACTGGAGTGAGTGAGAATGAAAAAAAAAGAACTCTTTGTACAGTTCACATGCTATGTAAGCACTTCTCAGTGGCTACTCTTTTCGCCTCTTTGTTCTGCAGTTGATCAGCTGAGAATGCGAATCAGAAAAGATCAGTGATATTTTATACAATCCAATTTGTGCCACTGCATTGCACATGTTACTTTCCTGAAAATCACTGTGGACAATGATCAGCGGTCAAGGGGGTGAGGTAGAAATGACATTGAGCACAGCTTCCAAAAACCCTCTGTTCCAAGAGGCCCCATTTATTTGGTCCCAAATGTATGGGACTTTCCATTTTTTATGTAAAAGTTTTCCAGAAACAATAATAATGATGATAATAATATTCATTGCATACTTAATATGTACCAAGCACCGTACTGAGCACTGGGGTATGAACCCAATAACGAGGTCAGACACAGTCCCTGTCACTCATGGAACTCACAATCTAAGGTAATGAATAATAAATGGACAATAGGTAAAGAGGAATAGCATAAGGGATTTGGAAGAATTTGAGAGTATTACATTTCTTGGACAACAATGTATTTCTTTCTGGTGTTGCTGCTAAAACAGCAATGACTGATTTTCTTGCCAGTGTGAAAAAGAGTGGTTACTTTACCTACATTTCTAGATCTGGAAACTGATATAGAGTAGAAATACTGCTATCTATTGATGTTCATTGCATAGTAAACTCTCTTTGCTACCAGGTTCAAGGACAGTTCCATATAACATTTCTGGTGCTGCCAAAAGGAAGGAAGAAAAGTTATTTGCCTTCTTTCCTTCCCACAACTATAAAGAACTTACAAATGCCCCTCTGAGACTAAGAATGCATTTTCAGCTCTCAGGTGTACACAGAGCTAGCTCTCAGTTATTTTAAGGGTAAGTAAGGAGTACCCTCCCTGATTTAAATTCATGGTCTTGGCTCTGATCTGTTCTTCCTACAATTGTAGAATCATATGATTGTGAAAACTGTCATTTACCAATGGACTTGACACTCCCAATTTCTACCACACAATGGTCATCATTAGTAGCAATCCTTATCCCCCATAGGAAGCTATGTTATGAACATTATAAATTTCCAGTTGGCTCTGTCAAGCCCACTTTATTTCAAAGGAACCCCGCCACCCCCCTGCCTGGGGACATCTGCCCACCTGCAGGCCTCCACCCCAGCAGCCGCTCTGAGACCAGCTCTAACTGGGACTTCAGCTCCAGCCTGACTAGCACCGGAAACTCCAGAGAGAAAGAGGAAGTCAGTGAGATATCAGACTCCAGTAAATAGGTGGGTGGAACCTGACCTATTAGGTATGTGATTAGTATTAGGTAGGTATGTGATTAGTTCCATGATTTTCCCTGGGCACCAGCCAACAACAAGAACAAAAAAGATACGGCCACTATCTTGGAAATGGTACATCATCATCATCACCATAATCATCATCATCACCATAATAGGATTATAAGTGGGTATCATTAGTGGTATTTGTTAAGAGTTAAACATGTGCTAAGGCACTGTAGGAAGCCCTGGGGTAGATACAGGATAATCAATCAGACACAGTCCCTGTCTATCATAAGCCTCACTTGCTAAGCTGAAGGGAAAAGAGGTGCTTAATCACCATTTTATGGATGAGAAAACTTATGCACAGAGAAGTTTTCCCTTGTCCTTAGACTGTGAGCCCAATATGGAACAGGAACTGTATCTCATAAGATTATCTGGTTTCTAATTCAGTGCTGAGCAAGGTGCTTAAGTACTTAAATATTATTATTATTATTATTCTGAATATTGGGTAGCCCTTAGCACTTCAACATAGAAGCTAACAAAACCAGGTGTAATATTTGAGTAATAACTCTTTGACAGAAATCTGGTATCGAGCAGCATGGCTTAATAGATAGAGCACAGGCCTGGGCGTCAGAAGGACATGGTTTCTAATCCCAGCTCTGCCATGTATCTGCTGTGTGACCTTGGACAAGTCACTTAACTTCTCTGCACCTCAATTACCTCACCTGTAAAGGGGGGGATTAAGAGCGTGAGCCCCATGTGGGATAGGGACTCTTTCCAACTTGATTAATTTGTACCTACCCCAGTGCCTAGAACAGTGCTTTCCATATAGATAGAGAGTGCTTAACAAGTATCATAATAATAATTATATTATTATATAGTTGTGTATTGTTGTTTATTAGGTATAATCATTAGTATTATTATTAACTGCCTCTTCTTAAGGTACCTTTAAAATAAAGGTGACTTCCCCCTTCTCCAGAATCTTCTCATCACCCTTCAAGAAAGGTTTTCCTGAGCTCCAAGTTAACCAAGGTATTGCTAAAAGTTACAGAGTCTCAAATGGAGACCTACATGGGAAGTGAATTGCCCAGTGTTCAAGCAGGATTCCTGAAAGGACAAGGGACACGAGATATTACTGCCAATCTCTGTTATATAATTGAAAGGACAAGAGAATACCAAAGGAAATCAGCATGTGCTTTATCGATTATAGTAAGGCCTTTGACTTCATGGATCATGGGAAGCTCTGGAGCACATTAAGGAAAATGGACAGGCCAGACCAATTGCATTAATAGGGAACCTGTATGCCAGACGGAAGGCTACAATAAGGACAGAATATGGAGAACCTGATTGGTTTCCCATTAGTAAGGGTGTAAAACATGGATAAGTATAATCACCTTATTTGTTCAACCTTAATTCCAAAATACACCCTGAGAGAAGCCGGATTGGATGAAGACGAATGGGGGGAAGATTGGAGGAATGAATGTAAACAACCTTCGTTATGCTGATGATACTGCTCTACTACCAGAGAATGAAGAAGATTTGAAGGGCTTATTATTAAAAGTTAAGGAGCAGAGCAAAAAGATGGGCCTGCATTTGAATGTCAAGAAAACAAAGATCATGGAAGTTTAAATGCATTTATAGTGGATGGAGAGAAGATTGAAATAGTTGACAATTTTTCTCTCCTGGGATCGTTAATAATAAAGGAACTAGTAGTAAAGAAATACACCGAAGACTAATGTTAGGAAGATTTGCTAGGAAGAGCCTGGAAAAAGTCATGAAACGTGCTGATGTTACAACTACCACAAAAATACAAGTTTTCAATTCTATGGTGTTTCCAGTAACACTGTTTGGGTCCAAAAGCCTAACAGTGGAAAAACAGGATAGAAAGAGCTTTGATTCTTTTGAAATGTGGTGTTGGAGAAGGCTTTTACAAATACCATGGACTGCCTGAAAAACAAACAAATGGATTTTGGAGTAAATTAAGCCAATGTAGTCTTTGGAAGGCTTTGGATGACTTGACTTAGATTAGCATATTTTGGACATATCATTGGGAGGACTAGTGACTGACACCTAATGTCGATGAGTTTTCCCTTTGGGAGGAAGCAGCAAGGAGCGGCTGAGTGACTTCCTGACCATAGGTGGGGAGAAGGGGGCAAAAAAGACCGACCAGAGGATGGCTTGTCGACAGACATGCCACATTTCTTATCTTCCCACCCAAACCCTGTCCTCTGGCTCATTTTCCCATCACTGTAGATGGCACCACCATCCTTCCTGTCTCACAAACCCATACCTTGGAGTTATCCTTGACTCCTCTCTCTCATTCAACCCATGTATTCAATCCATCACTAAATCCTATTGGTCCAACCATCACAACATCGCTAAAATCCATCCTTTCCTCTCCATCCAAAATGCTACCATATTAATATAATCACTCATCCTAGTCCGCCTAGATTATTGCATCAGGCTCCTTACTGACCTCCCAGCTTCCTGTTTCTCCCTACTCCAGGCCATATTTCGTTCTGCTGCCTAGATCATTTTTTATACAATACATTCAGGACATGTTTCCCCACTCCTCAAGAAACTCCAGTGGTTGCCCATCCACCCTCACATCAAACAAAAACTCCTCACCATTGGCTTCAAAGCTCTCCATCACCACGCCCCTTCCTACCTCACCTCGCTTCTCTCCTACTACAACCCAGCCCACCTGCTTCACTCCTCTAATGCTAACCTTCTCACTGTGCCTCGGTCTTGTCTATGTTGCTGCCTAACCCTCGCCTACATCCTGCCTCTGTTGGATTTAAGGAGGGAGGGCATTCCAGGCCAGACAATTACTCTCCCCCACTTTGTTTAGAACAGTGCTCAGCGCTTGACACCAAATAAGCATTTAACAAATTCCATCATTATTATTATTATTTAAAGACTTTTTGAAGGCACATCTCCTCCAAGAGGCCTTCCCTGACTAAGCTCTCCTTTCCTCTTCTCCCACTCCCTTCTTCATTGCCCTGACTTGCTCCTTTTGTTCATCCCCCTTACTAGCCCCACAGCTTCTATGTACATATCTGTAATTTATTAATTTTTTTATTGCCTGTCACTTTTCTAGACTGTAAGCTCACTGTGTGCAGCGAATGTGTCTGTTTATTGTTATATTGTTCTGCCTCAAGCACTTACTACAGTTCTCTGCACAAAGTAAAAGCTCAATAAATACATACGATTGAATGAAAGAATGAATGAATGAATGAATGAATGAATGAATGAATGAATGTACTCAATTCTCCCCCTCCAGATTGGCATTCGCCTGGGAGCAGAAACCATGTCTCCTCCATCCATCCCTCGCTGATCCCCCAGCATAGGGTGTATTTTTGTGTATGTGTTTGTTTGTGCATCCTGTCACCCCACCAGAGAAGCAGCATCTTGAGGGTAAGGACCATGTTTATTTATCTCTCCATTCCTCCACCTGAGTACAGAACATTGTGTGTGCATCTTTGTGTGTGTATTAGAGTGTTTTCTACCCACCAGACTGACATTCCCCCAAAGCTGTGTCTCCTCCTCCCTGTCCTTCCTCTCACTACCTAGCAGTGCATATGTAGCTCCCTGGGTGTGATTCTGTGTCTGTGTGTGTGTGTGTGTGTGTGTGTGTCTGTATGTGAGAATATCTGTGTATAGATATCAACAGACCTGTGTGTGTTTGGGTATATATAGAGACAATCCTTGACAAGTTGCAGTATACTGATGGGTGTTTCCAACCTTTCTTAATTTGCCCCCACTTCATCTTTTCAGTACTTCGGTTTTGACTTTCCAAAGCCAACCTCCTCTTTGATGCTAGCATGAGGGGTGCCGGTTGTGGGGAAATGGGTGGTGGGGGAATGGAGGGGGCACAGCACTCACTGGGAAATAAGGCAACAATTTGCCGAATTGCCATGCCAAGGTGGAGGAGGAAAGGTCGAGACAGGGTGTTGGATGGGATTGGGAGAGAAGGTGAAGTGGGAGTAGCTGGGGGGCAGTTTGTAAATGGGGGTCATTTAATCTCTAGGAAGAGACACCAGGGAGGGTCAAGATGCCATTCATTTCTGATGATGTAGAAGTTGACTCCACTAGTATGAGCTTCTCTGACTCAATATCTACACGCTGATGGAGCTTCATTACTTAATGATGATGGGCTGAGACGCCAACTCTGGAAAACTGTGGTGTATATAGGAAATCAGACCTTTGTTCAGGAAACAGCCTCCCTGGATAACATGCTACTTGGGAAAAACTGGTTTTCATTTATGATGCAATTCTAATGATTCCATTTTTCTGTATGCCCAAAGATTGCCTGTATTTGTGTATCCAAGTATATATGTGAAAGGATATCTAAGTGTTTCTCTGGCTGTGCAACTCTGTGACTGTATTGTGTGTTTATGCATCTGTGTGCCCAAGTATTTGAATATGAATGTGGGTATGAATCACTGTGTGTGTATCTTTAAGTCTTTGTGGTGTCCCTGTGTTTCCTTGTGTGAATGTATGTTTCTGTTTACGTAATTGTGCATCTGTGTATGTCTTTGTGTGTTTGTATGTAAGTCTATGTGAGTGGTATGATTCCCCCAGCCTTCACACCCATGGTTTCTGCATTTTGGAAAAGCTTCTGTGTGCATTTTTCTGTGTCTGTTTGTATGTGTATGTCTCTGTGGATTTGTGAACATCTACATGTTTGGGCATCTTTGAGTTCCTACATTTATATGTTTGTGTGTATCTGTGTTCCTCTGTGCGTTTCTGGTAACCTGGGTATGCCCTTGAGGTTCTGCTTGTATGCCTCTGACTCTGTATATGTCTGTGTATCTGTGTTTGTGTGTATCTGCATGTATTTGTATATCTATATGTCTGTTTGGTTTGTATTACTGTATCCATGGTGTGTGTGTCCAAGTGTGCTTACTATCTGCACAGTATTAAGCACTGGGGTATATACAAAATAATTACATTGAACACAGTCCCTTTTCCTCATGAGACTCATAGTTTAAGGAGGGAAGAAGACCAGATATTGAATTCCCATTTTACAGATGAGGAAACTGCGGCAGGGAGAAGTTAAACATTTGCCCACTGTCCCAGAGTAGGTAAGTGGTGGAGCTGGAATTACAATTCAGGACCCCCTAATGCTTATGTTCTTTCCACTAGGCAACACTGCCTCTCTATGTGCCTGTTTGTAGGTGCATCTGAGTCTTGTGTGTCTGTGTAAATCTGTGGGTTTCTACATGTGTGTCTGAATATCTATTTATGCCTCTATCTTTGTGTGTGTGTCCTTGTGAGCATATGTGCCCATTAACCTGTGTGTATGCGTGTGTAGGGAGGGAGAGTGTCAATCTGTATATCTGTATGCACATATATGCCGCATTAGTGAAAGTTTGTGTGTGTGCCTGAGTCTGTATCTGTGTATCTGTGTGAGCCTGTGTATCTGTGATCCTTGGGGCCTCAATTGTGTGTTTATCTGGGCACCACCATCTTTCCTGTCTCTCAAGCCCCTAACCTAGACGTTATCTTTGACTCCTCTCTCTCTCATTCAACCCACATATTCAATCCATAATAATAATGATGATGACATTTGTTAAGCACTTACTATGTGCCAAGCACTGTTCTAAATGCTGGGGAGGATACAAGATAATCAGGTTGTCCCACGTGGGGCTCACAGTCTTAATCCCCATTTTACAGATGAGGGAATTGAGGCCCAGAGAAATGAAGTGACTGGCCCAAAGTCACACAGCTGATAAATGACAGAGCCAGGATTAGAACCCATGACCTCTGCGTCCCAAGCCCCTGCTCTTTTCACTGAGCCACACTGCTTAAGCAATCGGTAGATCCTGTCCGTTTGATCTTAACATTGCTAAAATCCATCCTTTCCGCACCATCCAAACCCCTACCATGTTAATCCGATCACTTATCCTATCTTGCCTTGATTACCGTAACAGCCTCCTCGCCGACCTCCCAGCCTCCTGTCTCACCCCACTCCAGTCCATACTTCACTCTGCTGCGTGGATCATTTTTCTACAAGGATGTTCTGGCCAATCATTCATTCATTCCATCATATTTATTGGGCACTTTCTGTGTGCAGGACACTGTTCTAAGTGCTTGGGAGAATACAATATAACAACAAACAGCTTACAGAGACAGTGTGTCTGATCACCTCAGAAACCTCCAGTAGTTGCCCATCCATCTTTGCGTCAAGTAATAAGAATGTTGGTATTTGTTAAGCACTTACTATATTTCAAGCACTGTTCTAATCATTGGGATACATAGAGTCATCAGGTTGTCCCACGTAGGGCTCACAGTCTTAATCTCCATTTTTAAGATGAGAGAACTGAGGCACAGAGAAGTGAAGTGACTTCTCCCGACCTTCAAAGCCTTATTGAAGGCATACGGTAAGCACTGAGTAAATCCGACTTGACCGACTGACGAAATGGGTCTACGTATTTGCTTTTTGGTATGTTTGTCTATGTGTGTGTGCCTGTTTGTGGGGGGGTGTTAATGTCTGGTTGTGTCTGTGTGTATTTCTGTGGGTGTGTGTGTGCATGTGTCCCTTGACAGTCCCCGGGTGAGATGAGTATCCGACTTGGGTCGGCCCCTAGGGTGCTGGGATATTTGTGGGCAGGGATTGTCACTGTTTATTGTTGTATTGTCCTTTCCCAAGCACTTAGTACAGTGCTGTGCACACAGTAGGTGCTTAATAAATATGATTGAATAAATGAACGAACCCCATACTCTTGGTAGGCAGTGACTCTGCCCACAGATTGGATGGGCCGGTCCAAGTAGTCCCATTAGCCAGTCATCCTGCTTCCTTCCTCCACCTGTACCCCCAACTCTCTTCCTCCTTTCCCCTTTCTCTTCCTCTTCCCGCATGGGGATTCCCGTGAGTGTAGGCAGAGTCTGCTAGAGCCTTGGCAGCTCCTGGCAGTATTGGACAGGACAGTTTTCTGCCAGTTGGGAAAACTCAGGATTTTCATCCATCACCTCCACCCCCAGGGCTGGGCTGGGGCAGGTGGGCCAAGCAGGTCGGCCCGGGCCACAGCGAGGCAGGGCCAGGCCAGAGAGGCCAGATAAATGGACTCCCCGCCCCACAACTCCCACAGACACCTGACAGCCTTCTTGCTGCACTTCCAGGTTCGGGAATTGGTAAGTCCGATGCCCCTCCCGGGGAATGGAGCGAGAAATCTCTCATCTGACCTCCACCCCAAGGTCATTCAGCCTAGCCCCTACCTCAGGGCAGACCGAGCTCCTGGGCGGTGGTGCCCCACCACCGGCCTCCACTTGCAAGTCAGTTGGGGGTTTGGGTGGGTCGATCTTTAGTCTATCTGAGAAGTTTCCCATCAGCACAAGGTCAAACCTCTTCACTCAGCCCCCTATTTTTCTCTGTTAGGCCCATCTTTTTAGCAGGGAGAGAAAGAGCTACCAGGCTCCCACCCCCATCCTCCCTCTGATCCGACACTCCCTCTCCACCTTCCCAGGGCTCTGCCTTCTTCCCAGACTACCCCCTTCATCACATCATGCCTCATCCTGAACTCTTCCATCTCTTCCCTATCACTCACGCCCTTGCCCCGGACTCTGATCTGGTCTTTGGTCTCACTCTTCCTGGTGGAGAAGAGGTGGAAGGCAAGGAGGGGGAGAAGAGAAAGGGAGGGTGTGTAAACCTGTTTAGGTTTTAAAGAGTGAATATTCTGAGTATGCAGCCACCAGTGTCTCTAGAGTATCAGAAGTCTGAGTTTAGATCTGGTGCGTATTTTTATTTTTTATTTTTATTGGTATGTGTTAAGTGTTTACTATGTGGCAAGCACCGTTCTAAGTACTGGGGCAGATATAAGCCAATCAGGTAGGGCACAGTCCCTGTCCCTTATGGGGCTCACTGTCCAAGGAGGAGAGAGAACAGGAATTCACAATCCTCATTTTCCAGGATGAGGCAACTGAGACACTGAGAAGATAAGTGACTTGCCCAAAGTCACACAACAGGCAATTGGCAAAGCTGAGATTAAAATTTAGGTTCTCTGACTCCCAGGTACATGGTCTTTCCACTAAGCTACACTGCTTATTGTGTACCTAGCACCATGCTAAGAGTGGGGGCAATATGATTAATCAAATCAGACTTGGTTCCTGTCCCCAACGGGGCTTAGAATCTGAAAGGAGAGGGAGTGCAGGCATCTCATTTCCATTTACCAGATGGGAAAGTAGATTAGGTCCAGAGAAGTTCAGCAACTTGCCTTGGGTCACACAGCAGGCCATGGGGCAGCTGGGATTAGAACCTGGGTCTCTTGATTCCCAGTCCCATGCTCTAGATCCAAATTTCACTGGTGGACTTTCTTCCCATCTGGGACCAACCTGCTACACGGACCACAGTTGGCTGGGCAGGAGAAGAAGGAGTCTTCAGGAGACCAATGCCTGGCCTCCAGGGGAAGGCGCTGGCAATGAGGAGAGACATCTGCAGTTAAAGTAACGCCAGTCAATGAATGGTGTTGCACAGGGGGTTAGAAACATGGGAGGATGGTAGTGAAGGAACTGGGCACAGGAGAAATCATCCTGGGGGCAGGGTGTTCACAGGGGTTGGGGTAACAACTCTGGGGGCCACAAGGAAAAACCACCAAGGCCGGCCATTCCTGAGTTGGAAGAAGGATATGTTGAGGACTGAGTCAGCGGGACAGATTGGGAATGAGAAATATTTAGGGAACTCAGGGTGGGAACTGAAACAGGAACTAGGAGAGATGAGCTCTGATTCATCTTGGAGTTACCCACTGGGAGCTCACCCTGATGGGAAGACCCCTAGAGGTCTTGATAAGAGGACCGCTGGTTGGTAGGTTGACAATTCTTTCTATATGAAGAGGAATGGTTTGTGTGTCCTGGGCTCCCTCTTCCACAGAAGGGCCACCCCCTCTAAGGCAAGGGTTAGGGCTCAGAACATCCCTCTCCCACCGGCATAGAGAGGGACCAGATAGGGAAACCAGGACTGATTCTCCAGGCCTCTAGAGATCTGGGGCCATGGGTCAGTGGGTAATGTAGGTGGCCCCTTGCCCCCAGGAGTCCACCCCCAGGAGCTGGGGGTGGAGTTGTGAGAGGATGGGGCATTCCCGGGTATGGGTTGGCGGAAGTTCCAGATTCCTGAGGACATGGTAGGTAACTCTGGCTCAGGACTGGAGAATCTTGTCAGGAAGGAGGGGATTTGGGCTCAGAGCATTCCAAAACTTTGAATGGGAAATGGAAAAGTGGAGGAGATGGTGGTGATGACATCTACTGAGTGCCTACTGAATGCAATGCCCTTTATTAAGTACTAAAACTCTCAGGGTGGGGGAACATTTTTTTTTGGAAGGTAAGGGGGTCAGTCTTGGTTTTAGGTAACCTAGATTCTTGCTTTCTGTCTCCTTCCCCCACCCCATTTCCTCCCAGTCTTCCACCTCTGCTGCTCAGCCTGGGAAAGATGTCGCACCAGAACCACAAGCAATGTAAACAGCCGTGCCAACTACCTCCGTGCCAGCCTCCACCCTGCCAGCCCCCATGCCCGCCGAAGTGCCCATCTCCCGTCCCACCCCCCGTCCGCAGAAATGCCCATCTCCATGCCGTCCCCCTTGCCAGCAGAAATGCTCATCCCCATGCCCGCCCCCTTGCCAGCCAAAATGCCCCTCCCCATGCCCATCCCCCTGCCAGCCAAAATGCCCACCAGTTCAACCCCCTCCTCCCTGCTGCCAGAAGTGCCCACCCAAGAGAAAGTAGTAATGCTGACCATATGCCACCCATCCCCTCCTCCACCCGGAAATGGAAAGAAAATCATTTCTAGGAGGGGGCCCCTCTCTCAGTTTTGGGGGTGTGTGTAGGCCTAGCACAATTCTCCCCACACTATTATCGCTTCAAAGTGTCTTTCCTTGTGCCCTCCCTCCCAACCCCACATTGACTCCCCTGGCTGACAGGGGCATCTCAGTAGGTGGATGAATGGGCTAAGGGACCATTCTCCGGGCCAGCTCCTGCCCCACTACCCTCCTGCCCACACCCCACTTCTACCACCATTCCAAGGAGAAGACCGCTGGATGTGACCCACTGTGCCGTCGAGAGAGAATTGTGGATTTGGACTGTGGGGACACACGAAGGAGGCAGGGGGTTTACCCTTGCTGGGAGGAAACTGGGGCCCAGACATCTTGGGTGAGGAAAGAATAACAGCCTTCTTTTCCTCCCCTGATTTGGTGCCCTGAGCCAAGCAGTGGCTTCTCCTCTTTCCCTCTGCAATAAAACTCCTTTCAGAGCAGAAATTTCATTTGGGTTGTTTATGCTGGGGGAAATGGGGGGCAAAACATGTTGGATTTGGTTCCAAATAGGTTTGCTGCATGAAACATTATTCAGATTAAATCCATCAAGATTTATAAGAGAAGTGAATGGTTTTTAATGGCTAAAATCCATCTTCTCATATTTACTAAATCACCCTATGTTGCAAACAGAGAGAGCTGCTAGGGAAGAGGGAGGGGGACTTTCCATAAAGATCAAGGTGACCTTAGATGTGCATACAGTTTTTTTCCGGAATGAAAGTATGTGTGAGTGAAGTTGGAGCTGATCCCAGCAGCAGGGAAGGCCTGCACCTGAAGTTCTCCTGATCCCTCTGGATAGTTTGTGCTGTCCGAACATGTGTGTGTGGAGGGGGGTAATCCAGGAGTTGATCATGTGGCTGGGGGGACCCCAATCTGGGAGACTGGAGGCAGGGGCCTCCAGCCGAGTCAGGGAGAGCTGCTGCTGGGGCACCAATGCCTCATGGAACTGTTGGATGGGAGGGACCCCAGCTCTACTGGGACTGTAGGAGGGTAGGGAGCTGCAGCTCTGCTGGGAACTGTAGCAGGAGAGGGAGACACCACCACCTTCCTTCCTGTCTCACAGGCTCCACTCTTGGTGTTTGGTTGGTGTGTGCGGGTCTCAAACCACCCCCTCCACACTGTTTTCACTTCAGAGTTTCTTCCCTGTCCCCTCCAAATCCCACATTGACTCCTCTGGGTGATGGGGAATCTCAGTAGGGAGAATGAAAAGGCTAAGGGATGATTATCCGGACCTGCTCCTACCCCACGACCCTCATGCCCCTACCCCTTTCTACCACCGCTCTGAGGTGAAGACTTCTGGATGCGAATAACTGTGCCCTTAACAGAGAATTGTGGACTTGAATTGCAGAGTCCTGCCAGAGCAGCAGGGGGCTTTCACAGGGGGCCCGGACATCTGGATTGATGGAAGACAATAACAGGCCACCTTTCCTCCCCAGCGATAATACCCTGAGCCACTCTCTTCTTCCCCTCTGCAATAAACCTTCTCTCAGAGCAGAAAATTGATGTGGGGTTGTTTATTCTTGGGGAAATAGTGGCGACACATGGTGGCTTTAGACAGAGAAGGTTAAGTGAGGTCTCATTCCTTTCCACTCCAACCAGGTCCCTAAACAATCCCTGACATCCTGACCCCATCAGAATCCCTTCTGTCCTTAGGGAATCACTCAGCAATAGTAGTGGCATTTATGGAGCATTCTGCGGGTATAATGCACTGTGGTAAGTGCCTGGGAAGACACAAACAAGCAAGTGACCTGAATCCCTTCCGCCAAAACTTCCACTCTAGTGAAAGAGATAGGCATAAAAATATTCACAGAGTAATCAAAGTAAATTGATGAATGTTCAGTGAAATAATCATGTCTACATCGGTCCTGAGAATGTGTATGAGCAGGGACATAAGTGCAAGAAGCAGGGTGGCTCAGTGGAAAGAGCCTGGGCTTGGGAGTCAGAGGTCATGAGTTCGAATCCCAGCTCTGCCACTTGTCAGCTGTGTGACTGTGGGCAAGTCACTTCACTTCTCTGTGCCTCAGTTACCTCATCTGTAAAATGGGGATGAAGTGTGAGCCTCACGTGGGACATCCTGATTACCCTGTATCTACCCCAGTGCTTAGAACAGTGCTCGGCACATAGTAAGCGCTTAACAAATACCAATATTATTATTATCATTATAAGAGATGGCTGATTATTTTCTATGACTTAGGATGCTGGGAGCGAATCTGGAAAGCCTTGTTGGAGGAAATGGGCTTTGGATGGTTCAGCAGCATGTTTGTTCTACGAGACATTATTCTGGTTGAAATCTGTCAAGATGATATATGTGACTAACAAATACGTGCTTTTAGATGGATAACATTGGTTTTCTCATAGTTATTAAATCACTCCATCTTCAGAGCAGGGAGAGGTGTCAGGGAAGATTGAGAAGGACCTCCCATAAAGATCCGGGTGACTGTGGGTTTTCTTCTGGAACCGAAGTGTGTGTGAGTGAAGCTGGAGCTGACCCTAGCAGGAGGGAAGGGCCATCCTGGATTGCTGCACCTTAGGTTTTCCAAGCAAGATTCCTGCTACATGAACGCAAGTGGGTGAGCCTGGAGCTAACCTCAAATCCGGGGGACCCCAGACAGGGCCAACACTGCCAGGGATATCAGGCTGGCCATGGAGAGATCATGCCGCAGCCACTGTTGTTGACAGTGTTGTGTGGGAATGTTATTTGGGAGGTACCCCAACTCTCCTGGGTCCGCAGGAGGGTTGGGTATTACAGCTCTTCTGGAAACCATTGGAGGAGAAGAAAGATGACACCACTATCCTTCCTGTCTCACAACCTGAAACCTTGGTGTTATCTTTGACTCTTCTCTCTCATTCAATCCACATATTCAATCTATCACTAAATCCTGTTGGTTCAAAATTTACAATACTAAAATCCATCCTTTCCTCTCCATCCAAACTGTTACCACATTAATCTAAGCAATTATCCTAGCTTGCCTTGATGAATTTTATCAGCCTCCCTGCTCAACTCCCTTCTTCCTGTCTCTCCCCACTCCACTTAGCATTTCACCTTGATGCATGGATCATTTTTCAACAGAAACATTCAGGCCATGTTTCCGCCCCCCTCAAAGTGCCTCCAGTGATTGCCCATACTCTTCCTCATCACAGAAAAACTCTTTACCGTAGACTTTAAAGCACTCAATCTCCTTGCCTCCTCCTACTTCACCTGGCTACTCTCCTACTACAACCCAGTTGGCACACTTCTCTCCTTTCATGCCAACCAACTCACTGTTCCTCGATCTTGTCTATCTCGCTGCTGACCTCTGGCTCACATGCTGCCTCCGGCCTGGAACGCCTTCCCATTTCATATCCGAAGGACACTTACTCTCCTCATCTTCAAAGCCTTACTGAAGGGTCATCTCCTCCAAGAAGCCTTCCCTGATTAAGCCCTTACTTTCTCGCACCGCACCCCCCCTTCTGCATTGCCCTGCCTTGTTCCCTTTATTCACCACCCACCCACACCCAACAACACAACACTAATATGCCTATCCATAATTGCTTCATTTATGTAAATGTCTGTTTCCCCCTCTAGACTGCTAGTTCATTTTGGACAGGGAATGTGTCTTTTGAATTGTTCTTTAATTAATTCATTCATTCAATAGTATTTATTGAGCACTTACTATGTGCAGAGCACTGTACTAAGCGCTTGGAATGTACAAATCGGTAACAGATAGAGACAGTCTCTGCACTTCGACGGGCTTACAGTCTAATCAGGGGAGACAGACAGACAAAAACAATGGCAATAAATAGAATCAAGGGCATGAACATCTCATTCAAACAATAGCAAATAAATAGAATCAATGTGATGTACATCTCATTAACAAAATTAATAGGGTAATGAAAATATATACAGTTGAGTGGACAAGTACAGTGCTGAGGGGAGGGGAAGGGAGAGGGGGAGGAATTGTTGTGCTGTACTCTCCCAAGAACTTAATACAGTGACCTTGACACAGTAAACACTCAATAAATAAATCAATAAACACTCAATAAATATGATTGATCGATTGATTGAGTGAGTCAAAGCTCAGGATTTCTGCCAGCAGCGCTCAGCTTCTTGAGTACAGGAGCAAAGAAGGTGGGCTGTGCAGGTGATCCTGGGCTGTAATTTAGTGGTACAAGATTGATGAAGGATTAGGGGAGTGAATGAGTTGAGTTCAGTAGAGAGGGTGGTGTTGAGAACATCTGTTTCATCATCAAGGGAGTTCAGCTTGGGTATGGAGGCTAAGTGAGGCACGTTGAGTTGAAAAAATTGGATGGGGTCAAAAGGTCTCTGGAAGGGAACAGTTCAGATTTATGAGATGGGGGTGTGTGGGAGAGGAAGCAAGTGAAGAGGTTGTGGTATAGAAGAGATAGAGGGATTTCAGAGTTGGTGAGGGGAGAGATTGTGACATGGCTAGAGATGATGAGCTGATGAGTTGATGAGAGAATGCGTGTCCATACTGGTGAGTGGGTGAGGTGGGGTGGAGCAGGAGTTCACTGGAACTGAGGAGTCATAAAAGGCTATCAGCAGCAGAGTCATCAGAAACAGCTTTGTGGATACTGAAGTCCCCAAGGATCAATATGGGCATGCAAAGAGATAGAAGGAATGTGAGAAAGGGATCAAAATGGTTAAAGAAATAGGAGGTGAGACCTGGGGGGCAGTAGGTGACAGGTCCTAGAATTTGGAGAAGGAGGTCAAGGTAGACGATGCCGGCTTCAAAGGAAGGGAAAAAAAGGGATGGGGGAGGTGGAATGGTTCTGGGCTTCTTGGTGGGCATAACCTTGGGTTTCAGACCAGGGATGGCTCCAGGTGTCTTGGCTGCCATGGTTCTGGATATGGCCATTGGCCTGGATCAGGGTACTGTGGTAGGCAGGGCTAAGGGAAGCATGGCTGGCATGGCTCAGAGATTGTTGGCTGGCCCAGAGATGAAGTCTGGCACACCTGTTTACACTGATGCTGCTGGAAAGACATCTTTCTTGGTGTGGACAGACTCTGAAAGGGAGGCCAGGCTGGGGAGTGCATAGAGTCCTGCCTGCCTGCTTTATTGGACCCTCATCCCATTGTCCTAAATCCTCAAATGTCTTTTTTCCTCCTCAGCCAGATCTCTTGACTTGCAGCCCCCTCTCTTGACTCTCAGCTTGCTTTCTTGTCAACCTGGCCCTTTTTCTGTAACCTTCAGGCTGCTTTCTTTGTCCACACCCTGATACCTTGACTCTCAGACCCTTCTTCTGACATTCAGCCTACTATTAGGACCCTCAGCCTGTTTTCTTTGACTCCCATCCCACTTTCAGACTTCAACACCTTCCCCTTCATACTATGAAGACCACTTGTCAAGTAACTCTCAACACACTCACCACCAACATACAGAGAAAACCACTCCCAAATTAAGATCAGAGCTCACCCACCACAAGCACTCTCTCACTCATACCTCCCCACACCGCCCCCAAATCCCTACCCCACTGGCAGCAATTCCTTCAAGCTGCAGCGAGAGGAAGAGTGGTGAGGCTGGATTCCGATTCCCCGCTTGTCCTCCATTCATCTACAGGTTCAGAAACCGGGGAGGGGGCAGATGCAGATCCAGATCCACGATCTTCTAAGTTCCTCTCCCAATCCGTATCTGTTCTCCAAAACCAGACCCCCAAACTAGTGGGGTGTGGGATAGGGCCCCATAGCGACCCGAACTCACCAGCCTCAGAGAGGGGTGGAATGTTCCCTCAATGGAGTGGACAGTTGGCCGCCATCTTGGAGTGAAGTGATTTTACCTGAAGGCATTAGAAGGGAAGGGGCCCCCAAGAGGTGCAGGGGTGGGGGCCTATGGCTGGTGAAAGGGCACTGGGCTGTGTTTGCCTCTGTTTCCCAACTTGTTCCATGCAGACACCTCAGGGCCTCCCAGGGAGACCACGCCCAGGAGCCCACTTCCTCTTGGGCAACTGTGGGCTAGCACACTGCAAAGCCGGGGGACATGTTGTCCTGTTCTGCCCTTGGACCCCGCCTATGACCCCTCGCCAGATGCTAGTCTGGCCCCTCCTGGCCCGCCCCCTCCTAGAAGTGTTTTTATCAGGCTGGGGTCAGGTCTGGGGCTACAGGGACAATCTTTGAGTCTCAGAACTGTCCACATTGGACTGGACAGGGCAGTGCATTCAGGAATGATATCCTTCTGTCCACAGTCTGGAAACCTCGGCCTGCTGGTTCTGGCTCTGTCCTTGGCATGCTGTGTGACCTGGGTCAATTTGCTTAACCTCTCTGGGATCCAGTGCCCCAGGCCTCAGACCTGCCTAGGGGCCAGGCAGCCAGACAAGACCCCTTTCACCGTACACCAAAATCTGGAGTCTGCAGCTGGTTTAACACCACTGATTCCAGGATGGTGAGGTGGGAGAACAGGTGTAAGGGTGGGTGACCCTGAGAGGAGAAGGCTTAGGTGTGTTCTGTGGGGGTAGGGTAGTCCCCATCTTCTGTCCCATTAATGACCTGGGGGTCGAAGACAAGAGCAGTTAGGGCTGTGCGCCTCACAGCCTAGACTGAAGGCCAGGAACTTTTACACAACAGCGGGAGGAACTGCAGTGAGACTTAAAGATCGGTATTTGGCTTTCCAAATGGCATTCTAATGGAATAATACCAGGAGGAAGGGGGCGGGATTTCCCCCACAAGGAAGCAAGGCACACACATGTCTGGGCTGGATCTAAGCACTTCCAGCTCCCAAACCCTAATCTCAAAGCTCCTGGGAGACGGTCCAATCTGGCTTCCGTCCCCTCCACTCTACCGAGACTGCTCTCTCTAAGGTCACCCATGACCTCCTTCTTGCCAAATCCAATGGCTCCTACTCCATTCTGATCCTCCTTGACCTCTCTGCTGCCTTTGACACTGTCAACCATCCCCTCCTCCTCCATACCTTATCTCACCTTGGCTTCACGGACTCTGTCCTCTCCTGGTTCTCCTCTTACCTCTCTGGCCGATCATTCTCGGTCTCCTACGCTGGAGCCTCCTCCCCCTCCCATCCTTTAACTGTTGGAGTTCCTCAAGGGTCAGTTCTTTGCCCTCTTCTGTTCTCCATTTACACTCACCCCCTCGGTGAACTCATCCGCTCTCACGGCTTTGACTACCATCTCTACGCAGATGACACGCAGATCTACATCTCCGCCCCTGTCCTCTCCCCCTCCCTTCAGGCTCGCATCTCCTCCCGCCTCCGGGACGTCTCCACCTGGATGTCGGCCCGCCACCTAAAACTCAACATGAGCGAGACTGAGCTCCTCATCTTCCCTCCCAAACCCGGTCCGCTCCCAGACTTCTCTATCACCGTGGATGGCACGACCATCCTTCCCGTCCCGCAGGCCCGCAATCTCGGTGTCATCCTTGACTCGTCCCTCTCGTTCACCCCACGCATCCTATCCGTTACCAAGACCTGCCGGTTTCACCTCTACAATAACGCCAAGATCCGCCCTTTCCTCTCCACCCAAACGGCTACCTTACTATTACGGGCTCTCGTTATATCCCGGCTAGACTACTGTGTCAGCCTTCTCTCTGACTTCCCTTCCTCCTCTCTCGCCCCGCTCCGGTCTATTCTTCACTCCGCTGCCCGGCTCATCTTCCTGCACAAACGATCTGGGCATGTCACTCCCCTTCTTAAACAACTCCAGTGGTTGCCTATCGACCTCCGCTCCAAACAAAAACTCCTCACTCTAGGCTTCAAGGCTCTCCATCACCTTGCCCCTTCCTACCTCTCCTCCCTTCTCTCTTTCTACCGCCCACCCCGCACGCTCCGCTCCTCTGCCGCCCACCTCCTCACCGTCCCTCGGTCTCGCCTATCCCACCGTCGACCCCTGGGTCACGTCCTCCCGCAGTCCTGGAACGCCCTCCCTCCTCACCTCTGCCAAACTGATTCTCTTTCCCTCTTCAAAACCTTACTTAAAAATCACCTCCTCCAAGAGGCGTTCCCAGACTGAGCTCCTCTTCCCCCTCTACTCCCTCTGCCATCCCCCCTTTACCTCTCCGCAGCTAAAGCCTCATTTTCCCCTTTTCCCTCTGCTCCTCCACCTCTCCCTTCCCATCCCCACAGCACTGTACTCGTCCGCTCAACTGTATATATTTTCGTTACCCTATTTATTTTGTTAATGAATTGTACATCGCCTTGATTCTATTTAGTTGCCATTGATTTTACGTGATGTTCTTCCCCTTGACGCTGTTTAGTGCCATTGTTCTTGTCTGTCCGTCTCCCCCGATTAGACTGTAAGCCCGTCAAACGGCAGGGACTGTCTCTATCTGTTGCCGACTTGTTCATCCCAAGCGCTTAGTACAGTGCTCTGCACATAGTAAGCGCTCAATAAATACTATTGAATGAAATACTATTGAATGAACGGTCAGGACCTGGCCAGCTGCACTGAGGGAGTTTCAGGTCTTTCTATCGATTTCCGTGTGACCAAGCCTTCAACCTGGCAACTCTTTGGGGCAGGGACCGTGTCCTTGTACCAGCGCCCAGCACAATGCGTGTGTGTGTGTTTGTGTTTGACTGTTTTGTGTCTCCCCCATAGCCTGTCATCCCCTTGAGGGCACAGATCAGGTCTCCTCCTTCCCCTGACCCTCCTTCCATCCACCTGCCTCCAGGCCTGCAGTGGTGTCATGGCGACCCCAAACTGCCCCCCTAAATGATTTCTCTCTCCTCCAGTTCCCCAGTACAACCCCTCCCCGATGCTTTCCTTTAGCCACACCACCCAGGATCCTCCTCAGATCGCTTAAAATCTTAACTCCATTTTTACAGATGAGGTCATGAGTCACAGAGAGGTTAGGTGACTTGCCCACCGTCACATAGCACATGACCACTCCTCCTTTCCCGCTCCCTTGGCTGCCTCATCTCCTACCCATCCCCCTTACATGCCTGGACGGGTTTCTGCTTGCTGAGCTGGAGGCCTGCCCTTTTGGGATGACAGGCGAGAACCTCCGTCTTGTCTCCCTTTTCCCTGATCTGGTCCCCATCTCCTCAGCCTCCTCGCAGCCGACCCCTCTCCAGCCCTAAAGTCACTCTCCTAAAGACCTGTGGGGGACTATTGTTTGACCCCACCCCCTGCAGAGATGAGATACGGATGGGCTGACCCCCGCTCCTTCCAGGTATGTTTTAATTGTGTTCTGTCCCTACCAACATACACATTTGGGAATCTGTAAAGGATTCTATCCCCTCCAGCTACGCAAATCTTCCCAAGTGAGACCGTTCTCATCCCCTCATCTTGCTCACACTAGGGACACAAAGGCGGCTCTCAACCCAATTCCCCACCCACCCTAATTCATAGAGCCAATGATCCTTGTGATAAACTGTGCTTGTGTGACACAATCTCCTGGATTCAGACCTTACTGTGTTTTGGGAATATGAGAGCAGCCTTGGACCTGTGGTCTCTATTACAGGGGGTAAGAAGGTCACAACCAAAAAATGTGGGGATTACAGGAGCCAGGTCCCAGTTTAAGGTGTCCAAAATGGAACTTCTTTATCTTGTCACCCAACCCTGTCCTCTTCCTGACTTTCTCATCATTCTAGATGGGACCACTATCCTTCCTGTCTCACAAGTCCATATCCTTGGTGTTATCCTTGACTCCTCTCTCTCATTCAGCCCACATGCTCAATCCATCACTAAATCATGTTGGTTCCACCTTCACATCGCTAAAATCTGACCTTTCTGCTCCATCCAAATTGCAACCATGTTAATACAATCACTCATCCTATCCCTCCTGCATTACTGCATCAGCCTCCTTGCCAATCCCTCAGCCTCTTGTCTCTCCTCACTCCAGTCCATGTTTTACTCTGATGCCTGCATCTATTTCTTCAAAAACGTTCAGAAAATGTCTCTCCACTCCTAAAAACCTCCAGTGTTTGCCCATCCACCTATGCATCACACAAAAACTCCTCACCATTGGCATCAAAGCAGTCAATCATCTTGCCCCCTCCTACTTCAACTCACTACTCTCCTACTACAGCCCAGCCCGCACACTTGGTTCCTCTAATGTTAACTTTCTCACTGGGCATCACTCTCACCTATCTCCCTGTGGACACTTTGTTCACATTCTGCCTCTGGCCTGGAATACCCTCCAACCTCAAATCTGACAGAGAATTACTCACCCCCTGCCATCAAAAGCCTTACTGAAGGCTTTTCTGTACCTCAGTTACCTCATTAGTTAAATGGGGATTCAATACCTCTTCTTCCTCCTACCTAGGTTGTGAGGACAAATTGGGACCTGATTATCTTGTATCTATTCCAGCTCTTAGAACCGGATTTGGCTTGTAGTATGCTATTAAAAAATACAGTGATTATTATCAATAAAAAATATGCACACCCACTTATGCCAAGGGAGAGGCAGAGGGAAGCAGAGACTCCTCCAGGGGCTGAGTATGGTGGGGGAGACAAGGTACACACACACACAGCAAAATATAAGCAGCTACATATATTTCACTGGGGAATAAGGCAGGGACAGAGTATGGTGGAGAAATGGGGTTTCCAATCCACTGGAAGACACAGGACACATACGATGGTATAAAAATGAAAACCAGATTTCTCAGCTGTGTAAATGAATGTCAGGGGATGATCTTGATCATTTAACTTGGGTAGGGGCAATCTGTGGCAGCTGCCTGAAGTAGATAGAGTGGGTTAAAATCGGGGTTCATAAAGAATTGGCAGGTAAGGCCTGTCAGGATGAAAAATGGTGTGAGTTTGGACTAGGAAGGGAAGAGTTGTTTGTGGGTGGGGAGGGACAGCAGGAAACTAATCTTCAGGCTCTGAGAATCCCTCCATACCTCTCCCCAGGAAGAACAGCTGAAAGCACAGCCCTACAGCTTTCATTTTATTTTGTAAGCTTGGTGGTGTCCTTGACTCATCTCTCTCATTCCATCCCCGTATTTGGTCAGTGGCGAAATTCTGTCTGTTCTACCTTCACAAGATTGCGAAAATCCACCTTTTCATCTCCAACCAAACTGTTGTCATGCTGATCCAAGCCTTGACTGCTGCATCTGCCTCCTCGCTTACTTCCCAGCTTCCTCTCCCCACTCCAGTCCATATTTCACTCTGCTGCATGGATCATTTTTCAACAAAATCTTTCAGTCCATATCTCTCCACTCCTCAAGAATCGCCAATGCCTGCCCATCCATCTCCACATCAAACAGAAACTCCTCATCATTAGCTTTAGAGTAGTCCATCAGCTCTCCCCGCCTTCCTCACCTTATTGATTTCCTACCACAGCCCAAGCCCTCACTCTCTGTTTCTTTAAAGCCAGCTTTCTCACTGTACCTGGTCTTGTCTATATCACCGCTGAATCCTTTCCTA
The DNA here is from genome assembly GCF_004115215.2 of Ornithorhynchus anatinus. Taxonomy (NCBI): domain Eukaryota; kingdom Metazoa; phylum Chordata; class Mammalia; order Monotremata; family Ornithorhynchidae; genus Ornithorhynchus; species Ornithorhynchus anatinus. The sequence goes on from NC_041746.1 coordinate 20,775,384, forward strand.
GCCTGGAACTCCCTCCCCCTCCATATAATGCCAGACCATCACTTTCTCCACATTCCAGGCATTAAGGTCCCATTTCCTCAGAGATATTCACTAATTAAGCCCTCTTTTCTCTGCTCATCTCTACATCTGGATCGATGATCTTAGAAAATTTGATATTTATCCCACCCCCAAACTCACAGCAGTTGTGTATTTTAAAATTACATTTTATAAATTGCTTAGTCAGATCAAAATCTGTCCCCACTCTGGACTGTGAGCTGGTTATAGGGAGGGAACGTGTGGCTGGTTCTGTTGTAGACTCCAAAAGTGCTTACTACAGTGCTCTGCACATAGTAATTACTTGATAAATACCATTAACTGATTTTGTATCTATCCACGATCCTGTATTGCAGGTTGATTATCCATTTTTCATATTTGTTTTATTCTTATCTATTCCTCACAAGCCTCCTTTCTCCTTTATACTTAGATTTTAAGCCTCATGTCTAAAACTCACCAATGAATTCTTTCCCAGCTCTGTTTATAGTGCTTTGCACATATCAGTCCCTACCCTTCAGGGGTTGAGTGTATGGTAGGGGAGACAGGAGACAATCTTTCACACACACACAGAGACACAAAGATACACTTCACTGGGGATTGGCTCAGGGACAGAGGAAAGTGGAGACGCAGGGTTGACAATCCCCTGTAAGACACAGGACAAATACCAAGGTATAAAAATGAAAACCAGATTTCCCAGCTATGGAAATGAATATCAGAAGGTGACCATGGTCACTTACCTTAGGCAGAGGCAATCTTGAGAGGGAACAGAATGGATTTTAATCTGAGCCCTTAAGGAACCCTGACCCAAAGAAAGGAGGGGCATTTCAGGGTGAGAAAATGGTATGAAGTTGGGCTAGGAAGGGAAAGGTTGTTTAACGCAGCAAGACAACCAATCTTCAGCCTCTGAGAACCGCCCCTATACCCCTCTCCCAGGAAGGACTCCTGAGATCAAAGCCCTGTAGCTCTTGTTTTTGTTTTCTTTTTATCCCCGTCTCTGCCTAGTATACAGATTTGGTGTTTTTATTGCTTTTTGTATTCTTGTGTGTCCCTCACAAGCACCCTTACTCTGTTTTTCTGAGATTTTTTAGTCTAATGAGGGCTAGGGACCATGTCTAAAACTCACCAGGTTTTCCCTTCCCAGTGTTTTGCTTAATAAAAAATATTAGTACAGAAAGAACAATTAATCCCCTGCAATGACCTTTTTGCCACACCCCTCCAGACCTCCCTGGGACTGGTTGTCACATGACCTCACTGTGACCTCACCAGTGCCTTCCTGCATTCCCTGGGCAATAGCAGAAACCCTTGCTTAGGAGTGGGAGTTCACCTTCAATCTGCACCATCAAAGCCATCTCCTCCATGAGGCCTTCCATTTGTCCTGTCATCCCTGTGTGTGTTTTTAATGGTATTTGTTAAGTGCTTTTCATATGCTAGGCACTGTTGTGTTATATTTTAAGCACATATGATGTGCCAGGCAATGTACTAAGTCTTTGGATATGTACAAGTAAATCAGGTTGGACACAGTCCCTGTCCCACACAGTCTTAATCCCCATTTTCACATGAAGTAACTGAGGCCCAGAGAAGTAAAGTGACTTGCCCAGGGTCACACAGCAGACATGTGATGGACCCGGGATTAGAAGCCGGGTCCTTCTGACTCTCAGGTCCATGCTGTATCCACTGGGCCATGCTGCTTCTATAAAAAATAATTATGGTATTCGTTAAGCATTTACTATGTGCCAAGCACTGTTCTAAGTTAAGGCAAATTAATTGGATTGGCCACAGTCCCTGTCCTAAAAGTGGCTCACAGTTTTAATCTCCATTTTACAGATGAGGTAACTGAGGCCCAAAAAATTGAAGTGACTCACTTAAGGTCTCACAGCAGACATGTGACAGTCCTGGGATTAGATCCCAGATCCTTCTGACTCCCAAATCCATGTTCTATCCGCTAAACCAGACTGCTTCTCACATTGTTCTAAGCACTGGGGCAGTTACAAAGTAATGAGATTGGATAATGTCCACATGCCACATGAGGCTCACAGTCTTAATCCCCATTTTACAGATGAGGTCACTGAGGCCCAGAGAAGTGAAGTGATTTGTCCAAGGTCACGCAGCAGGCAAGTGACAGAGCTGGGAATAGAACTCATGACTTTCTGACTTTCAGGCCTGGGCTCTATCCACTAGGTCATATGTGCGTTTGACTCCAGTCTCCCCGACCAGACCGGCATTCTCCTGAAGGCAGAAGCCATGTCTCCTCCCTCCATCCCTTCCTGACTACCCAGCATAGGGTGTATGTTTTTGTACATATTTTTTTATGGGTCCTGTCTTCCCACCAGAGTGACAGCCTTTGGAGGGTAGGGACCATGTCTCCTCCTCCCCCATTTTACCTTGACAGTACATCTGTTTTGACTTTCCAAAGCCATCCTCCTTTATAATAGTATTCTGAGGGGTGTCAATGATGGGGAACAGGTGTTCTTCGGGTAGAGGGGTCCCAGGAGTCACTGGGAAATGAAGAAACAAATTTCCAAATTGTCATCTGGGGGCAAAGGGGGAAACGTGGAGGCAGGGTGTTCGCTTGGGTTGGGAAGGGGGCAGAGTGGGAGTGGCGAGGAGGTGGGATGTACTCATTATGTGCCATTATGTGCCAGGCACTGTACTAAGCACTGGAGTGGATACAAGCAAATTGGGTGGACACAGTCCCTGTCCCACCTGAGGTTCACAGTCTCAATCCTCATTTTACAGATGAGGTAACCGAAGCACAGAGAAGTTAAGTGACTTGTCCCAGGTCACACAGCAGACAAGTGGTGGAGCTGGGATTAGAACCCATGACCTTCTTACTGCCAGACCTGTCTTCTATCCACTATGTCATGCTGCTTCTGTGTTGTAAAGTGTGGGGGGGGGGGGCACCTGACCTCCTGGAGGACTCACCAGGGAGGATCAAGATAGCCATTTATCTCTGATGATATAGACGTTGAATCCACTAATGTGAGTCTCTCTTACTCAATAAGTACACACTGATGGAGCTTCACTAATTGTTATTAATGAACTCAGACACTAACTCTGGAAAGCCATGACTTAAACAGGAAATAAAACTTAGGTTCAGGAAACAGCCTCCATTGACGACATGCTACTTGGGAGAAACTGGTTCTCACTTATGATGTCGTTGTAGGGATTCTATTTTCTCTATGCCCAAGAATTGTCTGCATATGGATGGATAGCTGTGTGTTTCTGTGTCTGTGTAACTCTGACTGGAGTGTGTGTCTATGCATCTCTGTGTCCAAACATTTCTCTGAATGTGGGTATGAATCCCATTTTACAGTTGTGGAAATTGAGGCAGAGATACATTAAATGATTTGCCCAGTATCACAAAGAAGACAAGTGGTGGAGCTGGAATTACAACTCAGCTCTCGCTACTGTTCGTGCTCTTGCCATTAGGCAACACTGCTTCTCTAGCTGCCTCTGAATGCTTGGGTGTGTGGAAGTCTTCGTTTCTGTGTGAATCTGTGGGGTTCTATGTGTGTGCCTTTTTATCTGTGTTTGTGTGTTATTTCTCTGTGTATCTATGTGTGCCTGTGTATCTGGAATCCTCAGGGCCCCCGATTGTGGATGTGTCTGGACACCACCATCCTTCCTATCTCTCAAGCCCCTAACCTTGGCATTATCCTTGAATCGTCTCTCTCATTCAACCCAAATATTCAGTCCAGCACTAATTCCCGTTGGTTTGACCTCCACGACATCACTAAAATCCTTCCTTTCCTCTCCAGCCAAACTGCTTCCATGTTAGTTCAATAACTAATCCTTATCAATTCATTCATTCAATGGTATTTATTGAGCGTTTACTATGTGCAGAGCACTGTCCTCAGCCCTTGGAATGTATAATTCGGCAACAGATAGAGACAATCCCTGCCCAGTGACGGCCTCACAATCTAATCGGGGGAGACAGACAGCAGAGCAAAACAGAACGAAACAAAAACAAGACAGCATTATCACGATAAATAGAATCAAGGGGATGTACACTTTATTAACAAAATAAATAAGGTAATAAATAATATATACAAATGAGCACAGTGCCGAGGGGAAGAGCAGAGGGTATGGTGGGGGAGGGGAGACGAGGGGGAGCAGAGAGAAAGGGGACACAGCTAAAGGGAGGGGACTTGATTACTGTATCAGCCTCCTGGTCGGGTCCCCAGCCTCCCATCTCTCCCCACTCCAGTCCATACTTCACTCTGCTGCCAGGATCATTTTGGTACAAAAGCATTCTGGCCATGCTCATGCCACTGAGCCATCTCCAGTGGTTCCCCATCCACCTCTGCATCAAACAGAAACTCCTTACAATGGGCTTTAAAGCAATCAATCACCTCGCCCCCTCCTACTTTCTCTTGCTGCTCTACTTCTGCAACCAAACCTGCAAAATTCACTCCACTAATGCCAATCTTCTCACTGTGCCTTGATCTTGTCTATCTCGCTGCGGGCCTATCGCCCACGTCCTGCTTCTGGCCTGGAACGCCCTCCCCCTCATAACCGACTCTCTCCACCTTCAAATCCTTAGTGAAGGTACATTTCCTCTAAGAAGCCTTCCCTGACTAAGCCCTCCTTTCCATTCTCCCACTTCTTTCTACGTCACCCCGACTTTCTTCCTTTATTTATCCCTCCACCCAGCCCCACGACACTTATATATATAATCTACAATTGATTCATTTATATTAAACCGGCTCCCCCTCTTGACTGTAAGCTCACTGTGGGCAGAGAACATATCTGTTATATTGTTGGATTGTACTCTCCCAAGGTTTTAGTACCGTGCTCTGGACCCAGTAAGCGCTCAGTAAATGCAACTGACTGTCTCACCGAATGACTCTGAGTACTTGTTTTCCTATAGGTTGTCAGTACGTGTACCCGTTCGTGGGTATGTGTTAATGCCTGGTTGCATCTCGGTGCCCCTTTGTGTCTATGTGGGTCTCAGGGGTGTGTGTTGGTGTGTGTGGATTGAAGTCCCAGGACCTTATGCCAGAGGATTTCCATGTTCCTCGAAGGCCCTAGGTTGGATCTGTGTCTGGCCTGACTCAGCCATGCGGCGCTGGGACACTCCCTCCTCTTGGTAGTCACGAAGGGGTTGGGCCCAGCCGGGTAGTCCCATTAGCCTGTCACCCTGCTTCCTCCTTCCACTTGCCCCCCTCCCCCACTCTCTTCCTCCCTCCCACTTCCTCTTCCCCATCCCCCATGGGGATTCCCGGGACTCAGGGTGAGTGTTAGAGTCTCAGCAGGTCCTGGTGGGAATGGACTGGACAGTTTTCCACTGGTTGGGAAAACACAGGAATTTCATCCATCACCTCCACCCCCAGGGCTGGGCTGGGCCAGGCAGGCCGAGCTAGTCATGCTGGACCACTTTGGGGTGGAGCTTGAGGGAGGGCTGGGCCAGGGAGGCCAGATAAATGGAGCCCCAGAGCACGACTCTCACAGACACCTGACGTTGCTCTTGCTGCACTAGCAGATCCAGGAATTGGTAAGTCCAATGCCTCTCCCGGGGGATGGAGTGAGAAATCTCTCATCTGCCCTTCCACCGCAAGGTCATTTGGTCTAGCCTCCTGCTTAGGGGCCAGAGGAAAGTGTGCCCGGGGGGAGGTGGGCCCTGCTGGCCTTCACTGGCAAAGGAGTGGGAGTTGGGTGTGGCTGTGGGTGTGGGTTGATTTTTAGTGTATCTGAGAAAAGTAGTAAGGTCTAGTTGATAGAGTATGGGCCTGAGAGTCAGAAGGATCTGGGTTCTAATCCTGCCTCTGCCACATGTCTGCTGTGTGACCTTGGCCTAGTCACTTAACTTCTCTGTGCCTCAGCTACCTCATCTGTAAAATGGGGATTGAGACTGGGAGCCCTATGCAGTGTTCAACCCAATTATCTTGTATCTATACCAGTGCTTAGTTCTTACCATTATTATTACTGTTACTAAAATTTCCATTCAGAGCAATAATAAACCTCTTCACTCCAGGCCACTACTTTTCTTTGTTAGACCCATTTTTAAGAGGGGAGAGAAAGGTCGACCAGGAAGCTACTCCCATCCTCCCTCTGCTCAGGCATTCCCTCTGCCCTCTTCCCAGACGAGCCCCTTCTTCACCATCCCTCATTCTGAACTCTTCCTCCTCTATTCTATCACTCACACCCTCGCCCCCCAACGCAGCTTCCATCTTTCCCCTCCTACAAAATACTTCTAACAATGCTGGCTCCTTCAGGAGGGCCTTCCATGATTGATCCCTACTGCCTCTGCCCCACCTTCCGTTCCCTCTCCTCCCCACAGCCACTGCTCTCCGAGTTGCTTTTGCTTCATTCTTCATTTCCTTCTCTGACTTAGCTCTGGTTTTTAGTCTTACACTTCCTGCTGGAAGGTACTGGAGAAGAGGTGGAAGACAAGGTAAGGGGAGATAGGTTACGAGAAAATATGGAAACCTCCTTAGATCTTAAAGAGTGGCTATTCTGCATACCCATTCACCAGTGTCTTTAAAGCATCAGAAAAGTCTGAGTTAAGTTTAGTTCTGGCGTCCATTTTATATGTTTAATGGTATTTATTAAGTGTGTACCATGGGTCGAGCACTGTTCTAGGGAAGGGAAGGGAAGTCTTGGTTTTAGGTAACCTAGTGTCTTGCTTTCTGTCTCCTTACCCCAACCCATTTCCTCCCAGTCTTCCAGCTTTGCCACTCAGCCTGAGAAAGATGCCGCACCATAGCCAACAGCAGTGTAAACAGCCATGCCAACCACCTCCGTGCCAGCCTCCACCCTGCCAGCCCCCATGCCTGCCTAAGTGCCCATCTCCCATCCCACCCCCCTGTCAGCAGAAATGCCCATCTCCATGCCCTCCCCCTTGCCAGCCAAAATGCCCATCCCCATGCCCTCCCCCTTGCCAGCCAAAATGCCCATCCCCCTGCCCTCCCCCTTGTCAGCCAAAATGCCCATCCCCGTGCCCAGCCCCCTGCCAGCCAAAATGCCCACCAGTTCAACGCCCTCCTCCCTGCTGCCAGGAGAAGTGCCCACCCAAGAGAAAGTAGTAATGCTGACCAAATGCCACCCATCCCCATCCCCTCCTCCACCCGGAAATGGAAAGAAAATCATTTCTAGGACGGGGGCCCCTCTCTCAGAGTTTTGGGGGTGTGTGTAGGCCTAGCACAATCCTCCCCGCACTATTATTGCTTCAAAGTGTCTTCCCTTGTGCCCTCCCTCCCAACCCCACATTGGCTCCTCTGGCTGACAGGGGCAACTCAGTAGGTGAATGAATGAGCTAAGGAACCATTCTCCAGGCCTGCTCCTGCCCCACGACTCTCCTGCCCACACCAAACTTCTACCACCACTCCAAGGAGAAGACCCCTGGACGACCCGCTGTGCCATCGACAGAGAATTGTGGATTTGGACTGTGGGGACCCACCAGGGACGCAGGTGGCTTACCCCTGCTGGGAGAAAACTGGGGCCCAGGCATCAAGGTGTGAGAAGAGTAACAGCCTTCCTTTCCTCCCCTGATTTGGTGCCCTAAGCCAAACGGGGGCTTCTCCTCTTTCCCTCTGCAATAAAACTCCTTTCAGAGCAGAACTTTCATTTGGGTTGTTTATGCTGGGGGAAATGGTGGCAAAACATGTTGGGTTTTGACAGGGAAGCCCAGGTGAGGCCTCTTCCCTTTCCACTCCAACCAGCTCCCTGAGCAATCCCTGGCATCTCGATCCCATCCAAGTCCCTTCTGCCAAGAGGGAATCACTTAGCAGTAGTGGTAGTGTTTAGGGAAACAAACAAAGTGGTAGGTTCACTCTATGAAACGTTATTCAGCTGAAGTCCATCAAGACTGATGATAGAAGTGCATGCATTTTAATGGCTAAAATCCATCCATTCATAGTTACTAAGTCACCTGATTTTGCAAGCAGATAGCACTGTTGGGGAAGAGGGAGAGGGACTTTCCATAATGATCAGGGTGACCATGGGTGCACATACAGTTTCTTCTGGAAAAGAAGTATATGTGAGTGAAGTTGGAGCTGACCCTAGCAGCAGGGAGGGCCCATTCTGGGTCGCTGCACCTGAAGTTCTCCCGATCCCTCTGGATAGTTTGTGCTGCGTGAACATGTGGGGGGGATCCAGGAGCTGACCATGATCTGGGCGACTGGAGGCAGGGGTCTCCAGCAGGTCATGGAGAGCTGCTGCCACGGCACCAATACCTCATGGAACTGTTGGATGGGAGGGACCCGAGCTCTTGTGGAAACTGTGAGAGGAGAGGGATACACTACCACCATCCTTCCTGCCTCACAGGCTCCACTCTTGGTGTTTGGTGAGGATGTGTGGGCCTCGCAAAACCCCCGCCACACTGTTTTCATTTCAGAGTTTCTTCCCCTGTCACCTTCAAATCCCACATTGACTCCTCTGGCTGATGGGGAATCTCACTAGGGGGAATGAAAAGGCTAAGTCCTGGCATGTTCCTACACCACAACCCTCATGCCCCCACCACTTTCTACCACCGCTCCGAGATGAAGACCTCTGGATGTGACCAGCTGTGCTCTTAACAGAGAATTGTGGACTTGAACTGTTGAGTCCTGCCAGAGCAGCAGGGGGCTTACTCAGGGGGCCCGGACATCTGGATTCATGGAAGAGAATAACAGGCTGCCTTTCCTCCCCAGAGATGGTACCCTGAGCCATGGGATGTTTCTCTTTTTCCCCTCTGCAATAAAGCTTCTCTCAAAGCAGAAAATTGATGTGGGGTTGTTTATTCTGGGGGAAATAGTGGTGATACATGGTGGCTTTAGACAGAGACAGTCAGGTGAGGTCTCATCCCTTTTCACTCCAACCAGGTCCCTAAGCAATCCATGACATCCTGACCCCATCAAAATCCCTTCTGCCCTGAGGGAATCACTCAGCAATAGTAGTGGTATTTATGGAGTACTCTCCGGGTATAATGCACTGTGGTAAGTGCCTGGGAAGACTCAAACAAGCAAGTGACCAAATCCCTTCCACCAAAACTTCCACTCTCGTGAAAGAGCTAAGCATAAAAATATTCACAGAGTAATCAAAGTAAATCACTCAATGTTCAGTGAAATAATCATGTCTGCATTGGTCCTGAGAATGTGTATGAGCAGGGACATAAGTGCTAGACATGGCCGGTGATTTTCTATGACTTGGGATGCTGGGAGTGATTCTGGAAAAGCTTCTTGGAGGAAATAGGCTTTAGTTGGTTCCGCAGCAGGTTTGTTTTATGAGACATTATTCCAGTTGAAATCTGTCAAGATCATATATGTGACTAACAAATACGTGCTTTTAAATGGATAGCTTTAATCTTCTCATAGTTACTAAGTCACCCCATCTTCAGGGCAGGGACAGGTGTCAGGGAAGAGGGAGAGGGAGAGGGACTTCCCATAAAGATCAGGGCGACCATGGGTGCACATGCAGTTTCTTCTGGAACCGAAGTGTGTGTGAGTGAAGCTGGAGCTGACTCTAGCAGGAGGGAAGTGCCATTCTGGGTTGCTGCACCTGAGGTTTTCCGAGTCCCTCTGAGGAATTCTTGCTACCTGAACGGGAATGGATGAACCTGGAGCTGACCTCAAATGCAAGGGACCCCAGACTGGGCCACCGTAGCAAGGGATATCCAACTGGCCGTGGAGAGATTCTGCCGCAGCCACTGTTGTTGCCGATGTTGTGTAGGAATGTCATTTGGGAAGGATGCCATCTCTCCTGGGACTGCAGGAGGGTTGGGAGTTGCAGCTCTCCTGTAAACCATAGGAGGAGAAGAGAGACAACACCACTATCCTTCCTGTCTCACAACCCAAAACCTTGGTGTTATCTTTGACTCTTCTTTCTTATTCAACCCGCATATTCAATCTGTCACTAAATCCTGTTGGTTCAAAATTTACAATACTAAAATCCATCCTTTCATCTCCATTCAAACTGTTACCACATTAATCTAATCAATTATCCTAGCCTGCCTTGATGACTTTTATCAGCCTCCTTGCTCAACTCCCTGCTTCCTGTCTCTCCCCATTTCAGTTAGCATTTCACCCTGATGCATGGATCTTTTTTCGACAAAAACTTTCTGGCCATGTTTCTCCTCTCTTTAAAGTACCTCCCGTGGTTGCCCATCCTCTTCCTCATCAAACAAAAACTCTTTACCATAGGCTTTGAAGCACTCAATCTCCTTGTCCCCTCCTACTTCACCTGGCTACTCTCTTACTACTACCCAGTTGGCAACTTCGCTCCTTTCATGCCAACTAACTCACTGTTCTTCGATCTTGTCTATCTCACTGCCGACCTCTGGTTCACATGCTGCCTCCGGCCTGGAACACATTCCCATTTCATAACCGACAGACAATTACTTTCCTCATCTTCAAAGCCTTACTGAGGGTCAACTCCTCCAAGAAGCCTTCCCTGACTAGACCCTTATTTCCTCTTTACCCCTCCATTCTGAGTTGCCCTGCCTTTTTCTCTTTATTCACCACCCACCCTCACCCAGCCACACAACACTAATGTGCCTATTGATAATTTCTTCATTTATATAATTGTCTGTCTCCCCCTTTAGATTGCAAGCTCATTTTGGACAGGGAATATGTCTTTCGAATTGTTGTGTTGTACTCTCCCAAGAACTTAATACAGTGACTTTGGCACAGTAAACACTCAATAAATATGATTGATTGACTGAGTCATAGCTCAGGATTTCTGCCAGCAGCGCTCAGCTTCTTGAGTACAGGAGCAAAGAAGGTGGGCTGTGCAGGTGATCCTGGGCTGTAATTTAGTGGTACAAGATTGATGAAGGATTAGGGGAGTGAATGAGTTGAGTTCAGTAGAGAGGGTGGTGTTGAGAACATCTGTTTCATCATCAAGGGAGTTCAGCTTGGGTATGGAGGCTAAGTGAGGCACGTTGAGTTGAAAAAATTGGATGGGGTCAAAAGGTCTCTGGAAGGGAACAGTTCAGATTTATGAGATGGGGGTGTGTGGGAGAGGAAGCAAGTGAAGAGGTTGTGGTATAGAAGAGATAGAGGGATTTCAGAGTTGGTGAGGGGAGAGATTGTGACATGGCTAGAGATGATGAGCTGATGAGTTGATGAGAGAATGCGTGTCCATACTGGTGAGTGGGTGAGGTGGGGTGGAGCAGGAGTTCACTGGAACTGAGGAGTCATAAAAGGCTATCAGCAGCAGAGTCATCAGAAACAGCTTTGTGGATACTGAAGTCCCCAAGGATCAATATGGGCATGCAAAGAGATAGAAGGAATGTGAGAAAGGGATCAAAATGGTTAAAGAAATAGGAGGTGAGACCTGGGGGGCAGTAGGTGACAGGTCCTAGAATTTGGAGAAGGAGGTCAAGGTAGACGATGCCGGCTTCAAAGGAAGGGAAAAAAAGGGATGGGGGAGGTGGAATGGTTCTGGGCTTCTTGGTGGGCATAACCTTGGGTTTCAGACCAGGGATGGCTCCAGGTGTCTTGGCTGCCATGGTTCTGGATATGGCCATTGGCCTGGATCAGGGTACTGTGGTAGGCAGGGCTAAGGGAAGCATGGCTGGCATGGCTCAGAGATTGTTGGCTGGCCCAGAGATGAAGTCTGGCACACCTGTTTACACTGGTGCTGCTGGAAAGACATCTTTCTTGGTGTGGACAGACTCTGAAAGGGAGGCCAGGCTGGGGAGTGCATAGAGTCCTGCCTGCCTGCTTTATTGGACCCTCATCCCATTGTCCTAAATCCTCAAATGTCTTTTTTCCTCCTCAGCCAGATCTCTTGACTTGCAGCCCCCTCTCTTGACTCTCAGCTTGCTTTCTTGTCAACCTGGCCCTTTTTCTGTAACCTTCAGGCTGCTTTCTTTGTCCACACCCTGATACCTTGACTCTCAGACCCTTCTTCTGACATTCAGCCTACTATTAGGACCCTCAGCCTGTTTTCTTTGACTCCCATCCCACTTTCAGACTTCAACACCTTCCCCTTCATACTATGAAGACCACTTGTCAAATAACTCTCAACACACTCACCACCAACATACAGAGAAAACCACTCCCAAATTAAGATCAGAGCTCACCCACCACAAGCACTCTCTCACTCATACCTCCCCACACCGCCCCCAAATCCCTATCCCACTGGCAGCAATTCCTTCAAGCTGCAGCAAGAGGGAGAGTGGTGAAGCTGGATTCTGATTCCCCGCTTGTCCTCCATCCATCTCCAGGTTCAGAAACCAGAGAGGGGGCAGGAGGGTACTTTGCTCCAACCTCATCCAGATCCACGATCTTCTAAGTCTCTCCTCCAATCCGTATCTGTTCTCCAAAACAGACCCCCAGACTAGAGGAGTGTGGCCCCATAGGGATCCGAATTCACTAGCCTCAGAGAAGAGGTGGAACATTCCGGCAATGGAGTGGACAGTTGGCCGCCATCTTGGAGTGAAATGATTTTACCTGAAGGCATTAGAAGGGAAGGGGCCCCCAAGAGGTGCAGGGGTGGGGGCCTATGGCTGGTGAAAGGGCACTGGGCTGTGTTTGCCTCTGTTTCCCAACCTGTTCCATGCAGACACCTCAGGGCCGCCCAGGGAGACCAGGCCCAGGAGCCCACTTCCTCTTGGGCAACTGTGGACTAGCACACTGCAAAGCGGGGGGAAACGTTGTCCTGTTCTGCCCTTGGACTCTGTTTATGACCCCTCCCCAGATGCTAGTCCGGCCCCGCCTGGGCCGCCCCCTCCTAGCAGTGTTTTTATCAGGCTGTGCTCAGGTCTGGGGCTACGGGGATGATCTTTGAGTCTCGAACTGTCCACATTAGACTGGACAGGGCAGTGCATCCAGGAATGATATTCTGCTGTCCGCAGTCCAGAAACGTAGGCCTGCTGGTTCTGGCTCTGTCCTTGGCATGTTGTGTGACTTGGGTCAATTTGCTTAACCTCTCTGGGATCCAGTGCCCCAATCTGCAGACCTGCCTAGGAGCCAGGCAGCCAGACAAAACCCCCTCCACCATACACCAAGATCTGGGGTCTGGAGCTGGTTCAACACCATTGATTCCAGGACCGTGAGAAGGGAGAACAGGGGTAAGGGTGGGTGACTCTGAGAGGAGAAGGCTTAAGTGTCTTTTTTGGGGTTGGGGGAGTCCCCATCATCCGTCCAAATAAGGACGTGGGGGTTGAAGACAGGAGCAGTTAGGGCTGTGCGTCTCAAAGCCCAGAATGAAAGCCAGGAACTTTTACACAACAGCAGGAGAAACCTTGGTGAGGCATAAAGATCCGCATTTGGCTTTCCAAATGGCATTCTAATGGAAAAATGCCAGGAGGAAGAGTGCGGACTTCCGCCGTAAGGGAGCAAGGCACACACGTGTCTTGGCTGGATCTAAGCACTTCCAGATCCCGAACCTGAGTCTCAAAGCTCCTGGGAGATGCTCAGGACCTGGCCAGCTGCACTGAGGGAGTTTCAGCTCTTTGTCTCAATTTCTGTGGATCCAAGCCTTCAATGTGGCCACTATTTGCGGGCAGGAACTGTGTCCCTGTCCCAGCGCCCAGCACAGTGTAGGGGTGTGTGTGTGTGTGTGTGTGTGTGTTTCCTGTCTCCCCCATAGCCTGTCATCCCCTTGAGGGCAGAGATCAGGTCTCCTGCTTCCCCAAACCCTCAACCCATCCTCCTGCCTCCAGGCCTGCAGTGGAGTCATGGGGACCCCAACCTGTCTGTCTAAATGCTTTCTCTCTCCCCCAGTTTCCCAGTCCAACCCCTCCCCACCCTCTCTCTTAGCCACACCTCCCAGGCCCCTCCTCAGATAGCTTATAGTCTTTACTCCATTTTTACAGATGAGGTCATGAGACACAGAGAGGTTAGGTGACTTGCCCACCATCACATAGCACATGACCACTCCTCCTTTCCCGCTCCCTTGGCTGCCTCATCTCCTAGCCATCTCCCTTACATGCCTGGACCGGTTTCTGCTTGCTGAGCTGGAGGCCTGCCCTTTTGGGATGACATGTGAGGGCTTCTGTCTTGTCTCCCCCTTCCCTGACGTGGTCCCCACCTCCCCAGCCTCCTTGCAGCCGACCCCTCTCCAGCCCCAAAGTCACTCTCCTATAGACCTGTGGAGAACTGTGGTTTGACCCCACCCCCTGCAGAGATGATATCCAGTGGGCTGACACCCCCAACCCTTATAGGTATGTTTTAATGGTGCTCTGTCCCTACCAACACACACATCTGGGAATCTGTAAAGGATTCTATCCCCTCCATCTACCAAATCTTCCCACGTGAGACCATTCTCATCCCCTCAGCTTACTCACACTAGGGACACAAATGCGGCTCTCAACTCAACTCCCCACCCACCCTAATTCATAGAGCCACTGATCCTGATGATAAACTGTGCTTGTGTGACACAATCTCCTGGATTCAGACCTTACTGTATTTTGGGAATATGAGAGCAGCCTTGGACCTGCCAGTAATGGGAAAAACCAGTGGTCCTTATTACTGGGGGTAAGAAGGTCTCACCCAAAAAATGTGGGGATTACCGGAGCCAGGTCCCAGCATAAGGTGTCCAAAACAGAACTTGTTATCTTGTCACCCAACCCTGTCCTCTCCTTGACTTTCCCATTATTCTAGACAGCATCACCAACCTTCCTGTCACACAAGTCCATAACCTTGGCTTTATCTGTGACTCTTCTCATTCAACCCACATAGTCCATCTCTAAATTGTGTCGGTTCCACCTTCACAACATCGCTAAAATCTGCCCTTTCTGCTCCATCCAAATTGCAACCACGTTAATACAATCGCTCATCCTATCCCGCCTGCATTACTGCATCAGCCGCCTTGCCGATCCCCCAGCCTCTTGTCTCTCCTCACTCCAGTCCATGTTTCACTCTGATGCCTGGATCATTTTTCTTCAAAAACGTTCAGAAAATGTCTCTCCACTCCTAAAAACCTCCAGTGTTTGCCCATCCACCTATGCATCACACAAAAACTCCTCACCATTGGCATCAAAGCAGTCAATCATCTTGCCCCCTCCTACTTCAACTCACTACTCTCCTACTACAGCCCAGCCCACACACTTGGTTCCTCTAATGTTAGCATTCTCACTGGGCATCACTCTCACCTATCTCCCTGTGGACACTTTGTCCACATCCTGCCTCTGGCCTGGAAAACCCTCCAACCTCAAATCTGACAGAGAATTACTCCCCCTTGCCATCAAAAGCTTTACTGAAGGCTTTACTATACCTCAGTTCCCTCATCAGTAAAATGGGGACTCAATACCTCTTCTTCCTCCTACCTAGGTTGTGAGGACAAAGTGGGACCTGATTACCTTGTATCTACTCCAGCTCTTAGTACCAGATTTGGCTTGTAGTATGCTCTTAACAAATACAAGGATTACTATCAATAAAAAATATGCACAGCCACTATGATAAGGGAGAAGCAGAGGGAAGCAGAGATATCTACAGGGGCTAAGTCTGGTGGGGGAGACAAGACACACACACAAACACACAGAGCAAAATATAAGCAGCTACATATATTTCACTGGGGAATAAGGCAGGGGCAGAGGGTGGTGGAGAAATGGGGTTTCCAATCCACTGGAAGACACAGGACACATATGACAGTATAAAAATGAAAACCAGATTTCTCAGCTGTGGAAATGAACGTCAGGGGATGATCTTGATCATTTAGCTTGGTCAATCTGGGACAGCTGCCTGAAGGAGATAGAGTGGGTTTAAATTGGGGTTCATAAAGAATTGGCAGGGAGGGCCTTTCAGGATGAAGAAATGGTGTGAGGTTGGACTAGGGAGGGAAGAGTTGTTTGTGGGTGGGGAGGGACAGCAGAAACTAATCTTCAGGCTCTGAGAATCCTCCCATACCTCTCCCCCAGGAAGAACAGCTGGGAGCACAGCCCTACAGCTTTTATTTTATTTTGTAAACTTGGTGTTGTCCTTGAGTCATCTCTCTCATTCCATCCCCATATTCAGTCTGTCACGAAATTCTGTCCATTCTACCTTCACAAGATTGTGAAAATCCACCTTTTCCTCTCCAACCAAACTGTTGTCATGCTGATCCAAGCCTTGACTGCTGCCTCTGCCTCCTCGCTTACCTCCCAGCTTACTCTCCCCACTCCAGTCCATATTTCATTCTGCTGCATGGATCATTCTACAAAAAAACTTTTCAGTCCATATCTCTCCACTATTCAAGAACCTCCAGTGGCTGCCCATCCATCTCCAGTTCAAACAGAAACTACTCGTTATTTGCTTTAAAGTAGTCCATCAGCTCTCCCCATCCTACCTCAACTCACTGATTTCCTACTACAGCCCAGCCCTCACCCTCCATTTCTTTAAAGCCAGCTTTTTCATTGTACCCTGGTCTTGTCTATATCACCGCTGAATCCTTTCCTAGCCTGGAACTCCCTCCCCCTCCATATAACGCCAGACCACCACTCTCTCCACATTCCAGGCATTAAGGTCCCATTTCCTCAGAGTATTCACTAATTAAGCCCTCTTTTCTCTGCTCATCCCTACATCTGTATCTGTGGTCTTAGGACATTTGATATTTACCCCCCCCCCAAACTCACAGCAGTTGTGTATCTTTAAATTACATTTTACACATCAGTCCCTACTCTTCAGGGGCTGAGAGTATGGTAGGGGAGACAGGAGGCAATCTCGCACACACACACACACAGAGACACAAACATACATTTCACTGGGGATTGGCGCAGGGACAGAGGGAAGAGGAGACACAGGGTTGACAATCCCCTGGAAAACACAGGACAAATACCAAAGTATAAAAATGAAAAGCAGATTTCCCAGCTGTGGAAATGAATAGCAGAAGGCGACCATGGTCACTTATCTTAGGTAGAGGCAATCTGGAGAGGGGACAGAGTGGGTTTTAATCTGAGACCTTAAAAAACCCTGACCCAAAGAAAGGAGGGGCATTTTAGGGTGAAGAAATGGTATGAGGGTGGGCTAGGGAGGGAAAACTTGTTTGACGCAGCAGGACATCAATCATCAGCCTCTGAGAATCCCCCCATATCCAGAAAATCCCCTGGAAGGACACCTGAAAGTACAGCCCTGTAGCTCTTGTTGTGACTTTGTATTTATGCCCATCCCTGCCTAGTATACGGATTTGGTATTTTTATTGCTTTTTTTATTCTTGTGTGTCCCTCACAAGCACCCTTACTCTGTTTTCCTGAGATTTTGAATCCAGTGAGGGCTAGGGCCCATGTCTAAGACACCAGTTTTTTCTTTCCCAGGGCTTTGCACAGTGCTTTGCTTAATAAATAATATTAGTACAGAAAGAACAATTCATCCCCTGCAATGACCTTTTTGCCACACCCCTCCAGACCTGCGTGGGACTGTCTGTCACATGACCTCACTGTGACCTCACCAGTGCCTTCCTGCATCCCCTGGGCAGTAGCAGAAACCCTGCTCTGGGGCGAGGAGTCACCTTCAATCTGTGCCATTAAAGTCATCTCCTCCATGAGGCCTTCCTTTGGTCCTCTCATCCCTGTATGTGTTTTTAATGGTATTTGTTAAGTGCCTACTACATGGTAGGCACTGTTGCATTATTTTTTAATCACATACTATGTGACAGGCAGTGAACTAAGTCTTGGGATACGTACAAGTAAATCAGGTTGGACACAGTCGCTGTCCCACATGGGGTCAGTCTTAATCCCCACTTTACAGATGAGGTACCTGAGGCCCAGAGAAGTAAAGTGACATGCCCAAGGTCACACAGCAGACACATGATGGACCCGGGATTAGAAGGCGGATCATTCCGACTCTCAGGTCCATGCCGTATCCACTGGGCCACGATGCTTCTATAAAAAATAATTGTGGTACTTGTTAAATGCTTACTTTGTGCCAAGCACTGTTCTAAGTTAATAAAAGTTAATCAGATTGGACACAGTCCTGTCCTAAAAGTGACTCACATTTTAATCTCCATTTTACAGATGAGGTAACTGAGGCCCAAAAAAGTGAAGTGACTCACTCAAGGTCTCACAGCAGACATGTGACAGTCCTGGGATTAGATCCCAGTTCCTTCTGACTCCCAGATCCATGTTCTATCCGCTAAACTAGATTGCTTCTCACATTGTTCTAAGCACTGGGGCAGTTACAAAGTAATGAGATTGAATAATGTCCACGTGTCGCATGAGGCTCACAGTCTTAATCCCCATTTTGTAGATGAAGTCACTGAGGCCCAGAGAAGTGAAGTGCCTTGTCCAAGGTCACATAGCAAACAAGTGGCAGAGTTGGGATTAGAACTCATGACTTTCTGACTCTTAGGCCTGGCCCCTATGCACTAAGTCATATGTGCGTTTGACTCCAGTCTCCCCCACCAGACTGGCATTCTCCTTAAGGCAGAAGCCATGTCTCCTCCCTCCAGCCCTTGCTGACCACCCAGCATAGGGTGTATGTTTTTGTGCATATTTTTTTATGGGTCCTTTCTTCCCACCAGAGTGACAGACTTTTTGACGGTAGAGACCACGTCTCCTCCTCCCACATTTTACTTTGACAGTACATCTGTTTTGACTTTCCAAAGCCATCCTCCTTTATGATACTATTCTGAGGGGAGTCGATGGCGGGGAACAGGTGTTCTTGGGTAGAGGGGTCACAGCAGTCACTGGGAAATAAGGAAACAATTTTCCAAATTGTCATTTGGGGGTGATGGGGGGAAATGTGGAGGCAGGGTGTAAGATGGGTTTCAGAAGGGGGCAAAATGGGAGCAGCTAAGTGGTGGATTGATAATAATAATATTTATTATGGCATTTGTTAAGTACTCATTATGTGCCAGGCACTGTACTAAGTACTGGGGCTGATACAGGCAAATTGGCTTGGCTTGTCCACCTGGGGTTCACTGTTTCAATCATCCTTTCACAGATGAGGTAACTGAAGAACAGAGAAGTTAAGTGACTTGCCCCAGGTCACACAGCAGACAAGTGGTGAAGCTGGGATTAGAACCCATGACCTTCTGAGTGCCAGGCCTGTGTTCTAGCCACTATACCATGCTGCTTCTCTGTTGTAAAGTGGGAAGGGAGTTGGTCACCTGATCTCCAGGAGAAGTCACCAGGGAGGATCAAGGTGCCCATTTATCTCTGATGATGCAGACATTGACTCCACTAGTGTGAGCCTCTCTTTCTCACTAAGTACACATTGATGAAGCTTCACTAACTGTTATTAATGAACTGAAACATCATCTCTAGAAAACTGTGGCTTAAACAGGAAATCAAACCTTGGTTCAGGAAACAGTCTCCATTGATGACACGCTACTTGGGAGAAACTGGTTCTCACCTATGATGCAATTCTAGGGATTCTATTTTGCTGTATGCCCAAGAATTGTCTGCATATGGATGGATAGCTGTGTGTTTCTGTGTCTGTGTAACTCTGACTGGAGTATGTGTCTATGCTTCTGTGTTTCCAAACATTTCTCTGAATGTGGGTATGAATCCCATTTTCCAGATGCAGAAACTGAGGCAGAGATAAGTTAAATGACTTGCCCAGTATCACAGAGTAGGCAAGTGGTGGAGCTGGAATTACAACCTGGATGCTGCTAATGCTCGTGCTCTTGCCATTAGGCAACACTGCTTCTCTAGGTGCTTCTGTGTGTTTGGTGTGTGTGTGTGTGTGCATGCGTGAGTCTTCGTTTCTGCGTGAATCTGTGGGGTTCTATGTATGTGCCTTTATATTCCTCATCCCTCACCTCCAGTAATCTGGCCACCTACTTCATCACGAAAATTAACACAATCAGGTCTGAGCTCCCCAGAGTCATCCCTCTCCCTCCTGTCTCCCCGCCCCCCGAACCCTCTCCCCTACTTTCCCATCCTTCCCTGCAGTATTCTCAGAGGAGATCTCCTCCCTCCTCACAAGTGCCATCCCCTCCACCTGTGCCTTGGACCCCATTCCCACTCACCTTATAAAACCATCGCCCCTGCCCTCCTTCCCTCCTTAACTTCTATCTTTAACCGCTCACTCTCCAGTGGCTTCTTCCCCTCTGCCTTCAAACATGCCCATGTCTCCCCCATCCTAAAAAAACCCTCTCTCCACCCCACTTCCCCTTCCAGTTATCACCCTATCTCCCTACTACCCTTCCTTTCCAAGCTCCTAGAATGAGTCGTCTACATTCGCTGCTTAGAATTCCCTAGCTCCCATTCTCTCCTGGACCCCCTCCAATCTGGCCTCCAACCCCTCCACTCTACCGAGACTGCTCTCTCGAAGGTCACCCATGACCTCCTTCTTGCCAAATCCAATGGCTTCTACTCTATCCTAATCCTCCTTGACCTCTCAGCTGCCTTTGACACTGTTGACCATCCCCTTCTCCTCCATACCTTATCTCACCTCGGCTTCACTGACTCTGTCCTCTCCCGGTTCTCCTCTTATCTCTCTGGCCGGTTATTCTCTGTCTCCTTCGCAGGCTCCTCCTCCCCCTCCCATCCTCTAACTGTTGGGGTTCCTCAAGGGTCAGTTCTTGGCCCTCTTCTCTTCTCCATATACACTCACTCCTTCGGTGAACTCATCCGCTCTCACAGCTTCAACTATCATCTCTATGCAGATGACACACAGATCTACATTTCTGCACCTGTCCTCTTCCCTTCCCTTCAGGCTCATATCTCCTCCTGCCTCCAAGACGTCTCTACTTGGATTGCTGTCCACCACCTAAAACTCAACATGGCCAAAACTGAGCTCCTCTTCCCTCCCAAGCCCTGTCCTCTCCTTGACTTCCCTATCACTGTGGATGGTACGACCATCCTTCCCGTCTCTCGGGCCCGCAACCTCGGTGTCATCTTTGACTTGTCTCTCTCGTTCACCCCACACATCCGATCCATCCCAAAACCTGCCAGTCTCACCTTTATAATATCGCCAAGATCCGCCTTTTCCTCTCCACCCAAACAGCTATCTTACTGTTACAGGCTCTCATAATATCCCGGCTGGATTATTGTGTCAGCCTTCTCTCTGATCTCCCTTCCTCCTGTCTCTCCCCGCTCCAGACTATTCTTCACTCTGCTGTCCGGCTCAACTTCCTGCAGAAACGCTCTGGGCATGGCACTCCCCTCCTTAAAAACCTCCACTGGTTGCCTATCAACCTCCGCATGAAACAAAAACTTGTCACTCTAGGCTTCAAGGCTCTCTATCACCTTGCCCCCTCCTACCTCTCCTCCCTTCTCTCTCACTACTGTCCACCCCGCACGCTCCGCTCCTCTGCCACCCACCTCTTCACCGTCCCCTGTTCTCGCCTATATCGCCGTCGACCCCTGGACCACATCCTCCCATGGTCCTGGAATGCCCTGCCTCCTCACCTCCGCCAAACTAATTCTCTTCCCCTCTTCAAAACCCTACTTAGAGCTCACCTCCTCCAAGAGGCCTTCCCAGACTGAGCTCCCCCTTTTCCCTCTGCTCCCTCTGCTCCCCCTCTACCCCCCCTTCACCTCCCCTCAGCTAAGCCCTCTTTTCCCCGCTATCCCTCTGCTCCTCCTCCTCTCCCTTCCCCTCCCCTCAGCACTGTACTCATCCACTCAACTGTAAATATTTTCATTACCCTATTTATTTTGTTAATGAGATGTACATCACCTTGATTCTATTATTTTGTTAATGAGATGTACATCACCTTGATTCTACTTATTTGCTATTGTTTTAATGATATGTTCATCCCCTTGATTCTATTTATTGCTATTGTTATTGTCTGTCTGTCTCCCCTGATTAGTCTGTAAGCCCGTCAAAGGGCAGGGACTGTCTCTATCTGTTATCGATTTGTACATTCCAATTGCTTAGTACAGTGCTCTGCACATAGTAAGCACTCAATAAATACTATTGAATGAATGAATGAATGAATGAATCTGCATTTGTGTGCTATTTCTCTGTGTATTTTTGTGTGCCTGTGTATCTGTGATCCTCAGGGCCCCAGACGGTGGATACGTCTGGTCACCACCATCCTTCCTATCTCTCAAGCCCCTAACCTTGGCATTATCCCTGAATCTTCTGTCTCATTCAACCCAAATATTCAGTTCATCACTGATTTCTGTCAAGTCGATCTTCACTAAAATCATTGAAATCCTTCCTTTCCTCTCCATCCAAACTGCTACCAAGTTAATTCAATTAGTTATCCTTATCTTGCCTAGATTACTGTATCAGCCTCCTTGCTGGGCCCCCAGCCTCCTGTCTCTCCCCTCTCCAGTCCATACATGACTCTGCTGCCAGGATCATTTTTGTACAAAATCATTCTGGCCATGCTTAGCTTCTCCTCAGCCATCTCCAGTGGTTGCCCAACCACCTCTGCATCAAACAGAAACTCCTTACCACCGGCTTTAAATCAATCAATCACCTTGCCTTCTCCTACCTCCTCTCGCTGCGCTCCTTCTACAACCCAGCCTGCAAAATTTCCTCCACTAATGCCAACCTTCTCACTGCACCTCAATCTTGTCTATCTCGCTGCCGGCCTCTCGCCCACATCCTGCTTCTGGCCTGGAACTCCCTCCCTCTTCATACCCGACAGGCAATTATTCTCCCCACCTTCAATGCCTTACTGAAGGTACATCTACTCTAAGAGGCCTTCCCTGACTAACCCCTCCTTTCCACTTCTCCCACTCCTTTTTGCTTTGCCCCAACTTGCTTCCTTTATTTATCCCCCCTCCCAGTCCCACGACACTTATGTCCATATCTGTAATTAATTCATTTATATCAAACCCATCTCCCTCTCTTAACTGTAAGCTCTTTGTGGGCAGAGAAGGTATCTGTTATATTGTTTGACTGTACTCTCCCAGGTTTTTTGTACAGTGCTCTGGACACAGTAAGCGCTCAGTAAATGTGACTGACTGTCTGATCGATTGACTCTGTGTACTTGTTTACCAATAGGTTTGTCAGTACACGTACCCGTTTGTGGGTATGTATTCATATGTGTTTGTATCCGGGTGCCCCTGTGTGTCTATGTGGGTCTCAGTGTGTGTGTGTTTGTGTGTGTGGATTGTAGTCCCAGGGCTTTATGGCAGAGAATTTCTGGGTTCCTCGAAGGCCCTAGACTGGAGGTGTGTCTGGCCTGATTCAGCCATGGGCGCTGGGACACTCCCTCCTCTTGGTAGTCACAAAGGGGTTGGGCCCAGCCAGGTAGTCCCATTAGCCAGTCACCCTGCTTCCTCCTTCCAGTTGCCACAGCTGCTCTCTTCTTCCCTCCCTCTTCCTCCTTCCCCCTCCCCCATGGGGATTCCTGGGACTCTGCATGAGTGTTGGAGCCTCAGCAGCTCCTGGTGGGAATGGACAGGACAGTTTTCCACCAGTTGGGAAAACGCAGGAATTTCATCCATTACCTCCACCCCCAGGACTGGGCTGGGCCGGGCCAGGCGGGCCGAGCTAGTCATGCTGGACCGCTTTGGGGTGGGGCTTGAGGGAGGGCTGGGACAGGGAGGCCAGATAAATGGAGCCCAAGAGAACAACTCCCATAGACACCCGACGTTGCTCTTGCTGCACTTCCAGATCCAGGAATTGGTATGTCCAATGCCTCTCCCGGGGAAGGGAGTGAGAAATCTCTCATCTGCCCCTCCACCCCAAGGTCATTTGGTCTAGCCTCCTGCCTAGGGGCCAGAGGAAAATGTGGCCGGGGGAAGGTGGGCCCTGCTGGCCTTCACTGGCAAAGGAGTGGGAGTTGGGTGTGGCTGTGGGTGTGGGTTGATTTTTAGTGTATCTGAGAAAAGTAGCATGGTCTAGACGATAGAGTATGGGCCTGACAGTCAGAAGGATCTGGGTTCTAATCCTGCCTCTGCCACTTGTCTGGTCTGTGACCTTGGCCAGTCATTTAACTTCTTTAGGCCTCAGCTACCTCATTTATAAGATGGAGATTGAGACTAAGAGCCCTATGTGCGACAGGGACAGTGTTCAACTCAATTATCTTGTATCTACTCCAGTGCTTAGTTCTTACCATTGTTATTTATTATTGTTACTAAAATTTCCATTCAGAGCAAGATCAAACCTCTTCACTCCAGCCCCCTACTTTTCTCTGTTAAACCCACCTTTTTAGAGGGGAGAGAAAGGTCTACCAAGATGGTACTCCCATCCTCCCTCTGCTCAGGCACTCCCTCTGCCCTCTTCCCAGACTAGCCCCTTCTTCACCATCCCTCATTCTGAACTCTTCCTCCTCTATCCTATCACTCACACCCTAGCCCCCTGACACAGCTTCCGTCCTTCCCCTCCTACAAAATCCTGCTAACAAAGCTGTCTCCTCCAGGAGGGCCTTCCATGATTGTTCCCTACTCCCTCTGCCCCAGTTTCCATTCCCTCTCCTCCCCACAGCCACTGCTCCCCCAATTGCTTTTGCTTCATTCTTCATTTCCTTCTCTGACTCAGCTCTGGTTTTTAGTGTTATACTTCCTGCTGAAAGGTACTGGAGAAGAGGTGGAAGACAAGGTAAGGGGAAATGGGTCATGAGAAAGTATGGAAACCTTCTTAGATCTTAAAGAGTGGCTATTCTGCCTACTCATTCACCAGTGTCTTTAAAGCATCAGAAAAGTCTGAGTTGTTTAGTTCTGGTGCCCATTTTTATGTTTAATGGTATTTTAAGTGTATACTATGGGTTGAGCACTGTTCTAAGCACTGTGGCAGATGCAATCCAATCAGGTGGGACACAGTCCCTATATCTTATGGGGCTCCCAGTCCAAGGAGGAGAGAGAACAGGGATCCAATCCTGATTTTTCAGATTAGGCAACTGAGACACCAAATGAATGTGTCTTACTCAAGGTCACACAACAGGCAGTTGGCAAAGCTGGGATTAGAACCCAGGTCCTTTGACTCCCAGGTCCATGGTCTTTCCACTAGGCCACATTGCTTACTATGTACCTAGTACCATGTTAAGGGTGAGGGCAAGGTCAATAAACAAATCAAACATGGTCGCTACCCCCACAGGGCTTAGTATCTAAAAGGGAGGAGTGCAGGCATATCATCCCCATTTACCAGATGGGAAAACTGATGAGGTCCAGAGAAGTTCAGCAACCTATAATAATAATAATGTTGGTATTTGTTAAGCGCTTACTATGTGCAGAGCACTGTTCTAAGTGTTGGGATAGAAACAGGGTAATCAAGTTGTCCCACGTGGGGCTCACAGTTGATCCCCATTTTACAGATTAGGTAACTGAGGCACAGAGAAGTGAAGTGACTTGCCCACAGTCACACAGCTGACAAGTGGCAGAGCTGGGAGTCGAACCCATGACCTCTGACTCCGAAGCCCAGGCTCTTTCCACTGAGCCACGCTGCTTCCCATAGACCCTACCCTGGGTCACACAGCAGGCCATGGGCACAACTAGGATAGAACGTGGATCTCCTGATTCCTAGTCCCATGCTCTTGATCTAAATTTCAAGAGTACACATTCCTTCCATCCGGGCCCAACCTTCTACACATGTCACAGTTAGCTGGACAGAAGAGGGAGGTGGGTTCCCGTTCTCAGGAGAGCAATGCCCAACCCTCAGGGATGGGAGCTAGCAATGCAGGGGGAGACATCTGCAGCCAAATTGTCAGTCTGGGAATTGTGTTCCACTTGGGGATGGAACATTAGAGGGTGGTAGTGAAGGACCTGGGTGCAGGAGAAAACTTCTGGGAGGCAGAGATTTCGCAGGGGAACACTAAGGCCATCCACTCCCAAGGAGTCGGAAGAAGGTCCTGTTGAGGACTGAGCCAATGAACAGACTGGGAACCAGAAAAGACTTGGGGATCTCAGGTTGGGAAGTGGGATAGGATAGGGAGAGGTGAGCTCTGATTTGATGCCCTTTTCATCTTGGATGTGGATGCCAGTTACCCGGTGGGAGCTGTCTCTGTTTGGAAGACCCTTAGAGGTCTTGATAAGGGGATGGCTAGGTGGTAGGCTGAGTGAAACATGGCAATTCCTCCTTTATGAAGGGGGATGGTTTGTGTGTCCTGGGGCCCCTCTTCCACAGAGGAGCCACCCCCATTAAGGCAAGGGCTCAGAACATCCTTCTCCCACAAGCATAGAACGGGGCCAGATAGGGAAACCGGGACTGATTCTCCAGGCCTCTGGAGATCTGGGACCGTGGGTCAGTGGGTCATGTCAGTGGCCCCTTTCCCCCAGGAGTCTTGGGTGGTCTAGCTGGGAGTGGTAGTGTGAGGCGCTGGAGCACTTCTGTGTATGGGCTGCGGAAAGTTCCAGATTTCTGGCAACATGGTAGCTAGCTCTGGCTGGGGATAGGAGAGACTTGTCAGGAAGGAGGGGATTTGGGCTCAGAGCATTCCAAAACTATGAATGGGAAATGGAAAAGTGGAGGAGTTGGTGGTGGTGATAACTATTGAGTGCCTAATAAATGCAATGCCCTCTAATAAGTGGCAAAATCCCCGGGGTGGGGGAAAATATTTTTTTTGGAAGGGAAGGGGGTCAGTCTAAGTTTTAGGTAACCTAGTCTTGCTTTCTCTCTCCTTCCTCCAACCCATTTCCTCCCAGTCTTCCACATTTGCTGCTCAGCCTGGGAAAAATGCCACACCAGAACCAACAGCAGTATAAACAGCCGTGCCAACCACCTCTGTGCCAGCCTCCACCCTGCCAGCCCCCATGCCTGCCTAAGTGCCCATCTCCCATCCCACCCCCCTGTCAGCAGAAATGCCCATCTCCATGCCCTCCTCCTTGCCAGCCAAAATGCCCATCCCCATGCCCTTCCCCTTGCCAGCCAAAATACCCATCCCCCTGCCGTCCCCCTTGCCAGCCAAAATGCCCATCCCCATGCCCACCCCCCTGCCAGCCAAAATGCCCACCAGTTCAATGCCCTCCTCCCTGCTGCCAGGAGAAGTGCCTACCCAAGAGAAAGTAGTAATGCTGACCAAATGCCACCCATCCCCATCCCCTCCTCCATCCGGAAATTGAAAGAAAATCGTTTCTAGGAGGGGCCCCTGTCTCGGGGTTTTGGGGGTGTGTGTAGGCCTAGCACAATCCTCCCCACACTATTATCGCTTCAAAGTGTCTTCCCTTGTGCCCTCCTTCCCAACTCCACATTGGCTCCCCTGGCTGACAGGGGCATGTCAGTAGGTGAATGAATGGGCTAAGGAACCACTCTCCAGGCCTGCTCCTGCCCCACGACTCTCCTGCCCATACCACAGTTCTACCACCACTCCAAGGAGAAGACCCCTGGACGACCCGCTGTGCCGTCGACAGAGAAATGTGGATTTGGACTGTGGGGAACCACCAGGGAGGCAGGGGGTTTACCCCTGCTGGGATGGAACTGAGGCCCAGGCATCTGGGGTGTGGGAAGAGTAACAGCCTTCTTTTCCTCACCTGAGTTGGTGTCCTGAGACAAGGGGGTGTTTCTCCTCTTTCCCTCTGCAATAAAACTCCTTTCAGAGCAGAACTTTCATTTGGGTTGTTTATGCTGGGGGAAATGGTGGCAAAACATGTTGGTTTTTGACATGGAAGCTCAGGTGAGGCCTCTTCCCTTTCCACTCCAACCAGCTCCCTGAGCAATCCCTGACATCCCGATCCCATCGGAGTCCCTTCCACCAAGAAGGAATCACTCAGCAGTAGTGGTAGCGCTTGTGGAACACTCACTAGTTCCAGTAGGTTTGCTCTATGAAACGTTATTCAGATGAAATCCATCAAGACTGATGAGAGAAGCGCATGCATTTTATTGGCTAAAATCCATCCATTCATAGTTACCTCACCCGATTTGCCAAGCAGAGAGCACTGTTGGGGAACAGGGAGAGAGACTTTCCATAAAGATCGAGGAGATCATGGGTACGCAGACAGTTTCTCCTGGAAGAGAAGTATGTGTGAGTGAGGCTGGAGCTGACCCTGGCAACCCGGGTCTCCAACCCGGTCATAGAGATCTGCTGCCAGGGCACCAATGCCTCATGGAACTGTTGGATGGGAGGGACTCCAGCTGTCCTGGGACTGTAGGAGGGTTGGGAGCTGCACCTCTGCTGGAAACACCATCCTCCTGTCTCAGAGGCTCCACTCTTGGTGTTTGGTGGGGACGTGTGGGCCTTGAAAAACCCCCTCCACACTCTTTTCATTTCAGAGTTTCTTCCCCTGTCACCTTCAAATCCCACATTGACTCCTCTGGGTGACGAGGAATCTCAGTAGGGGGGATGAATGGGCTAAGGGACGATTCTCCAGGCCTGTTCCTACCCTACAACCATCCTGCCCCCACCCTTTTCTACCACCGCTCCGAGGTGCAAACCTCTGGATCTGACCAACTGTGTCCTTAACAGAGAATTGTGGACTTGAATTGTGGTGTCCTGCCAGAGCGGCAGGGGGCTCACCCCTGGGGCCCAGGCATCTGGGTTGATGGAAGAGAATAAGAGGCCGCCTTTCCTCCCCAGAGCCATGGGACGTTTCTCTTCTTCCCCTCTGCAATAAAACGTCTCTCAGAGCAGAAAATTGATGTGGGGTTGTTAATTCTGGGGGAAATAGTGACGAGGCATGGTGGCTTTAGACAGAGAAGGTCAGGTGAGGTCTCATCCCTTTCCACTCCAACCAGGTCCCTAAACAATCCCTGACATCCTGACCCCATCAGAATCCCTTCTGCCCTGAGGGAACCACTCAGCAGTAGTAGTGGAATTTATGGAGCACTCTATGGGTATAATACACTGTAGTTAGTGACTGGGAAGACACAATCAAGCAAGTGACCGAATCCCTTCCACCAAAACTTCCACTCTAGTGAAAGACATAGGCATAAAAATATTCACAGAGTAAGCAAAGTAAATCGTTGAATGTTCAGTGAAATAATCATGTCTACATCGGTCTGAGAATGTGTATGAGCAGGGACAGAAGGGCTAGAGATGGCTGATGATTTTCTATGACTTGGGATGCTGGGAGTGAATCTGGAAAGACTTGTTGGAGGAAATGGGCTATGGGTGGTTCCGCAGCAGGTTTGTTTTATGAGACATTATTCCGTTGAAATCTGCTCATATTTCTCATAGTTACTAAGTCACCCCATCTTCAGAGCATGTCTAAAACTAAGCTCCTTATCTTCCCTCCCAAACCCTGTCCTCTCCCTGACTTCCCTGTCACTCTGGACGGCATGACCATCCTTCCCGTCTTACAGGCCCACAATCTGGGTGTCATCCTTGACTCAGCTCTTTCATTCACCCCACACATCTAATCCATCACCAATGCCTACCTATCTCACCTTTACAATATCACCAAGATCTGCCCTTTGCTCTCCATCCAAACTGCTACCTTGCTGGTACAAGCTCTCATAATATCCCGAATGGATTATTGTGTCAGCCTCCTCTCTGATCTCCCTTTGTCGTGTCTCTCCCCACTCCAGTCTATTCTTCATTCCGCTGCCTGGATCATCTTCCTACAGAAACGCTCTGGGCATGTTACTCCCCTCCTCAGAAACCTGCAGTGGTTGCCTATTAACCTTCGCACAAAACAAAAGCTCTTCACTCTTGGCTTCAAAGATCTCCATCACCGTGCCCCCTCCTACCTCTCCTCCCTTCTTTCTTTCTACTGCCCACCCCGTACACTTCGCTTCTCTGTGGCTCACCTTCTCACTGTCCCCCTTCACGCCTATCCCACCGTCGACCCCTGGCCCACATCCTACCTCTATCCTGGAATGCCCTCCCTCCTCACCTCCACCAAACTAACTCTCTTCCCCTCTTCAAAGTCCTACTGAGAGGTCACCTCCTCCAAGAAGCCTTCCCAGACTGATCTCCCCCTTTCACTCTGCTCCTGTTCCCCTCCCAAACACCCTCTGCTCCTACCACTGTGCTCATTTGTACATATTATTTATTTTGTTAATGAGGTGTACATCCCCTTGATTCCATTTATCCTGATAATGTTGTGTATTTGTTTTGTTCTGTTTTGCTCTGCTGTCTCTGTTGTTTAGATTGTCAGTCCATCATTGGGCAGGGATGGTCTCTGTCTGTTGCCCAATTGTACATTCCAAGCGCTTAGTAGAGTGCTCTGCACATAGTAAGCGCTCAATAAATACTATTGAATGAACCAATGAATGAACAGGGAAAGGTGTCAGGGAAGAGGGAGAGGGACTTCCCATAAAGACCAAGGCGACCATGGGTGCACATGCAGTTTCTTCTGGAAGTGAAGTGTGTGTTTAAGTGAAGCTGGAGCTGACCCTGGCAGAAGGGAAGGGCCATCCTGGGTTGCTACCCCTGAGGTTTTTCAAGGCCCTCGGGGAGATTCTTGCTACCTGAACGCGAGTTGGTAAACCTGGAGCTGACCTCAAATCTGGGGGACCCCAGACCGGGGTATCACAGCCAGGGATATACAACTGGCTATAGAGAGATCACGCCACAGCCACTGCTGTTGACAATGTTGTGTGGGAATGTCATTTTTGAGGGACCCCGCTTCTCCTGGGACTGCAGGAGGGTTGGGAGTTGCAGCTCTCCTGGAAACCATAGGAGAAAAAGAGAGACAACACCACTATCCTTCCTGACTCACAAGCCGGAACCTTCGTGTTATCTTTGACTCTTCTCTCTCATTCAAACCACATATTCAATCTATCACTCAACCCTGTAGGTACAAAATTTACAATACTAAAATCCATCCTTTCCTCTCCATCCAAACTGTTACCACATTAATCTAAGCAGTTATCTTACACTGCCTTGATGACTTTTATCAGCCTCCTTGCTTAACTCCCTTCTTCCTGTCTCTTCCCACTCCAGTTAGCATTTCACTCTGTTGCTGAGATCTTTTTTCAACAGAAAAGTTCTGTCCATGTTTCCTCTCTCCTCAAAGTACCTCCAGTGGTTGCCCGTCCTTGTCCTCATCAAACAAAAAGTCTTTACCATAGACTTTAAAGCACTCAATCTCCTTGCCCCCTCCTACTTCACCTAGCTATTCTCCTACTACAATCCAGTCAGCACATTTTGCTCTTTCATGCCAACCAACTCACTTGTACCTCGATCTTGTCCATCTCGCTGCCAACCTCTGGCTCACATGCTGCCTCCGGCCTGGAATGCCTTCCCATTTCATATCTGATGGACAATCACTCTCCTCATCTTCAAAGCCTTACTGAAGGGTCATCTCCTCCAAGAGGCCTTCCCTGATTAAGCCCTTATGCCTCGCTTCCCCTCTGCCTTCTGAGTTGCCCTGCCTTGTTCCCTTGATTCACCACCCACCCTCACCCAGACACACAGAACTAATGTGCCTATTTGTAATTTATTCCTTTATATAACTGTCTGTCTACCCCTCTAGACTGCAAGCTCATTTTGGACAGGGAATGTGTCTTTTCAATTGTTCTGCTGTACTCTCTCAAGAACTTAATATACCACCCTCGACACAGTAAACACTCAATAAATATGATTGATTAATCGATTGATTGATTGACTGAGTCAGAGCTCAGGATTTCTGCCAGCACCGTACAGCGACTAGAATACAAGAGCAAAGAAGTTGGACTGTGCAGGTGATCCTGGGCTGTGTGCTAATAGTACAAGATTGATGAAGGGATGGGGAGTGAATGAGTTGAGTTCAGTAGAGAGGGTGGTGTAGAGGGTGGTTCAGTAGAGAGAGATGATGAGATGATGAGTTGATGAGATGATATGCATCCACATTAGTGAGTGGGTGAGTTGGGGTGGAGCAGGAAGTCGCTGGAGTTGAGGAGCGATAAAAGGAGGTGAGCAACAGGGTCATCAGGAACAGCTATGTGGGTACTGAAGTCCCCAAGGATTAATGTGGGCTTGGAGAAAGATAGAAGGAATGTGAGAAAGGGATCAAAATGGTTAAAGATATTGGAGGTGAGACATGGGGGCCAGTAGGTGACAGTTACTAGAATTTGGAGTGGGAGGTAGAGGTTGATGATATGGGCTTCAAAGGAAGGGAAAGAAAGGGATGGGGGAGGTGGAATGGTTCTGGGCTTCTTGGTGAGCATAGCTCCGGGTATCAGACCAGGGATGGCTCCAGGTGTCTTGGCTGCCATGGTTCTGGATATGGCCATTGGCCTGGATCAGGGTACTGTGGTAGGCAGGGCTCGGGGAAGCATGGCTGGCAAGGCTCAGAGATTGCTTCTTGGCCCAAAGATGAAGACTGGCACACCTGATTGCACTGGTACTGCTGGGAAGACATCTTTCCTGGTGTGGACAGACTCTGAAAGGGAGCCAGGCTTGGGAGTGCATAGAGTCCCCCCTGCCTGCTTTATTGGACCCTCATCCTATTTTCCTTAATCCTCAAATGCATTTTTTCCTGCTCAGCCAGATCTCTTGACTTGCAGCCCCCTCTCTTGACCCTCAAACTGCTTTCTTATTAACCTGGCCCTTTTTCTGTAACCTTCAGGCTGCAGTCTTTGTCCTCACCCTGATCCCTTGACTCTCACTCCCTCTCCTGACAGCGAGCCTGCTATTAGGACCCTCAGCCTGTTTTCTTTGACTCCCGTCCCGCTTCAAGAATTCAACACCTCCCCCTTCATACTATGAAGACCACCTGTCAAATAACTCTCAACACACTCACCACCAACATACTGAGAAAACCACCCCAAATTAAGATCAAAGCTCACCCACCACAAGCACTCTCTCACTCATACCTCCCCACACCACACCCAAATCCCTAACCCACTGGCAGCAATTTCTTTGAGTTGCAGCGAGAGGGAGAGTGGTGAAGCTGGATTCTGATTCCCCGCTTGTCCTCCATCCATCTCCAGGTTCAGAAACCGGGGAGGGGGCAGATCCAGATCCATATCCACGATCTTCTATGTCCCTCCCCCATTCCATATCTGACCTCCAAAACCAGACCCCCAGATTAGTGGTGTGTGGGATAGTACCCCTCAGGGTTCCAAACTCACCAGCCTCAGAGTAGGGGTCGAACGTTCCAGGCAATGGAGTGGACAGTTGGCCACCATCTTGGAGTGAAGTGATTTTAACTGATGGCACTAGAAGGGAAGGGGGCCCCCAGGAGGTGCAGGGGTGGGAGCCTAAGGCCGGTGAATGCACCCCAGGCTGTGTTAGCCTCTGTTTCCCAACCTGATCTACGCAGACACCTCAGGGCCACCCAGGGAGACGAGACTCAGGAGGCCACATCCTCTTGGGCGACTGTGGCTTCCTGATACACTGCAAAACCGGGGGACATGTTGTCCTCTTCTGCCCTTGGACCCAGCCTATGACCCCTCATAAGACCCTAGTCTGGCCCCGCCTGACCTGCCCCCTCCTATGAGTGTTTTTTCAGGCTAGGGTCGGGTCTGGGGCTACGGGGACCATCTTTGTGTCTCAGAACTGTCCATATTGGATTGGACAGGGCAGTGCATCCAGGAATGGAATCCTGTTGTCCACAGTCCAGAAACTTCGGCCTGCTTGTTCTGGCTCTGTCCTTGGCATGCAGTGTGACTTGAGTTAATTTGCTTAACCTGTCCGGAACCCAGTGCCCCAAGCTTCAGACCTGCCTAGGGGCCAGTCAGCCAGACAAGACCCCCTCCACCATACACCAAGATCTGGGGTCTGGAGTTGGTTTAACATCATTGATTCCAGGATGGTGAGGAGGGAGAACAAGGGTAAGGGTGGGTGACCCTGAGAGGAGAAGGTTTAGGGGTGTTCTGGGGGGGGTGGGGGAGTACTCATCATCCATCCAATTAAGGACCAGGGGGTTGAAGACAGGAGCAGTTAGGGCTGTGCACCTCAGAGCCCAGTCTGAATAATGATAACAATAATAATAATAATAATAATAATGATAATAATGTTGGTATTTGTAAAGTGCTTACTATGTGCCAAGCCCTATTCTAAGTGCTGGGGTAGATACAAGGTAATCAGGTTGTCCCACGTAGGGCTCACAGTCTTCATCCCCATTTTCCAGATGAGGGAACTGAGTCACAGAGAAATTAAGTGACTTGCCCAAGGTCATACAGCTGGCAAACGGCAGAGCCGGGATTAGAACTCATGACCTCCGACTCCCAAACCCACGCTCTTTTCACTGAGCTGCGATGCCAGGAACTTTAACGCAACAGCAGGAGGAACTGCGGTTAGGCATAAAGATCTGGATTTGGCTTTCCAAATGGAATTTTAATGGAATAATGCCAGGAGGAAGAGGGCAGGACGTCCTCCATAAAGGAGCAGGGCCCACACGTGTCTGGGCTGGATCTATGCATTTCCAGCACCCGAGCCCGAGTCTCAAAGCTCCTGGGAGACGCTCAGGACCTGGCCAGCTTCACTGAGGGAGTTTCAGTTCTTTATCGCTATTTCTGTGGGTCCAAGACTTCAACTTGGCAAGTCTTTGGGGGAGGGACCATGTCCTTGACCCAGAGCCCAGCATTGTGTGTGTGTGTGTGTGTGTGTGTGTGAGTGCGTGTTCGAGTGTTTCCTGTCTCCCCCATAGCCTGTCATCCTCTTGAGGGCAGAGATCAGATCTCCTCCTTCCCCTGACCCCCCTCTCATCCTCCTCCCTCCAGGCCTGCAGTGGAGTCATGGGGACGCCAACCTGTCCCCCTGAAAGCTTTCTCTCTCCCTCCCAGTTCCCCAGTCCAACCCCTCCCCCACCCTCTCCCTTAGCCACATCTCCCAGGACCCTCCTCAGATCGCTCATAGTGTTAATCCCCATTTTTACAGATGAGGTCCTGAGACACAGAGAGGCTAGGTGACTTGCTCACTGTCACAGCACATGGCCACTCTTCCTTTCCTGCTACCTTGGCTGCCTCAGCTCCAACCCATTCCCCTTCCATGCATAGACCAGTTTCTTCTTGCTGAGCTGGAGGTCTGCCCATTTGGTATGACATGCGAGGGCCTCTGTCATGTCTCCCTATTCCCTGACCTGGTCCCCAACTCCTCAGCCTCCTCCCGGCTGACCCCTCTCCAGCCCCAAAGTCACTCTCCTATAGATCTGTGGGGAGCCATGGTTTGACACCACCCCCTGCAGAGATGGAATCCAGTGTGGGCTGACACCCCCACCCCTCCCAGGTATGCTTTAACGGTGCTCTTTCCCTACCAGCACATGCCTGGGAATCCGTAAAGGATCCTATCCCCTCCAGCTACCCAAATCTTCCCAAGTGAGACCCTTCTCATTCCCTCAGCTTGCCCACACTAGGGATACAAAGGTGGCTCTCAACCCAATTCCCCACCCACCCTAATGTGTAGATCTGCTGATCCTGGTGATGCACTGTGCTTGTTTGACAGAATCTCCTAGATTCAGACCTTACTGTGTTTTGGGAATATGGAAGAAGCCTTGGACCTGCCAGTAAAAACCAATGGTCTCTGTTACTGTGGGTAAGAAGGTCTCAGCCAAAAAATCAGGGGACTCCAGGAGCCGGGTCCAAGCTTAACGTGACCCAAACAGAACTTCTAATCTTGTCACCCAAACCCTGTCCTCCTCTTGTCACCCAAACCTTGTCCTTTCCCATAAGTCTAGATGGCACCACCATCCTTTCTGTCTCACAAGTCCATAACTTTGGTGATATCCTTGACTCCTCTCTTTCATTCAACCCAAATGCTCAATCTATCACTAAATATTGTTGGCTCCACCTTCACAACATCGCTAAAATCTGTCCTTTCAACTCCATCCAAATTGCAACCACGTTAATACAATCACTCATCCTATCCCGCCTGCATTACTGCATCAGCCTCCTTGCCGATCAACCAGCCTTTTGTCTCTCCTCACTCCAGTCCATGCTTCACTCTGATGCCTGGATCATTTTCCTTCTAAAACGTTCAGGGCATGTCTCTCTACTCCTAAAAACCTCCAGTAGTTACCCATCCACCTCCACATCAAACAAAAACTCCTCACCACTGGCATCAAAGAAGTCAATCATCTTGCCCCTCCCCCTCCCCCCACCTCACTACTCTCCTACTACAACCCATCCCACACATTTCGCTCTTCTAATGCTAACATTCTCACTGTGCATCACTCTCTCCTATGTCACTGTGGACACTTTGTCCACAGCCTGCCTCTGGCCTGGAACACCCTCCAACCTCACATCTGACAGAGAATTACTCGCCCCCTGCCATCAAAAGCCTTACCGAAGGCTTTACTGTACCTCAGTTCCCTCATCAGTAAAATGGGGATTCAATACCTCTTCTTCCTCCTACCTAGGTTGTGAGGACAAATTGGGACCTGATTACCTTGTATCTACTCCAACTCTTAGTACCAGATTTGGCTTGTAGTATGCTCTTAACAAATACAAGGATTACTATCAATAAAAAATATGCACAGCCACTATGATAAGGGAGAAGCAGAGGGAAGCAGTGATACCTGCAGGGGCTAAGTCTGGTGGGGGAGACAAGGCACACACACACGCACACACAGACACACACACAGAGCAAAATATAAGCAGCTACGTATATTTCACTGGGAAATAAGGGGGGGGACAGAGGGTGGTGGACAAATGGGGTTTCCAATGCACTGGAAGACACAGGAAACAAACGATTGTATAAAAATGGAAACCAGATTTCTCAGCTGTGGAAATGAATGTCAGGGGATAATCTCGATCATTTAACTTGGGGAGGGGCAATCTGGGGCAGCTGCCTGAAGGAGACAGAGTGGGCTTAAATTGGGGTCCATAAAGAAGTGGCAGGGAGGGCCTTTCAGGATGAGGAAATGGTGTGAGGGTGGGCTAAGGAGAGAAGAGTTGTTTGTGGGTGGGGAGGGACAGCAGAAACTAATCTTCAGGCTCTGAGAATCCCTCCATACCTCTCCCCCAGGAAGAACAGCTGAAAGCACAGCCCTACAGCTTTTATTTTATTTTGAAAGCTTGGTGTTGTCCTTGACTCATCTCTCTCATTCCATCCGCATATTTGGTCTGTCACAAAATTCTGTCCGTTCTACCTTCACAAGATTGTGCAAATCCACCTTTTCCTCGCCAACCAAACTGTTGCCATGCTGATCCAAGCCTTGACTGCTGAATCTGCCTCCTCGCTTACTTCCCAGCTTACTCTCCCCATTCCAGTCCATACTTGACTCTGCTGCATGGATCATTTTTCAACAAAAACTTTCAGTCCATATCTCTCCACTCTTCAAGAACCTCCAATGGCTGCCCATCCATCTCCCCTTCAAACAGAAACTCCTCGTTATTCGCTTTAAAGTAGTCCATCAGCTCTCCCCAGCCTTCCTCACCTCATTGATTTCTTACTACAGCCCAGCCCTCACCCTCTGTTTCTCTAAAGCCAGCTTTCTCACGGTACCCTGGTCTTGTCTATATCACCAATGGACCCTTTCCTAGCCTGGAACTCCTTCCCCCTCCATATAAAGCCGGACCATCACTCCATCCTCATTCCAGGCTTAAGCATTAAGCTCCCATTTTCTCAGAGGTATTCACTAATTAAGCTCTCTTTTCTCTGCTGATCTCTACATCTGCATCTGTGATCTTGGGACATTTGATATTTGCCCCACCCCCAAACTCACAGCAGTTGTGTATCTTTAAATTACAATTTATAAATTGCTTATTTAGTCAGATCAAGATCTGTCCCCACTCTGGACTGTGAGCTGGTTATGGGGAGGGAACGTATGGCTAATTCTGTTGTAGTCTCCAAAAGGGCTTAGTACAGTGCTCTGCACATAGTAATTACTTGATAAATGCCATTGATTGATTTTGTATTTATCCAAGATCCTATATTGTAGGTTGATTTTCCATTTTTGATGGTTTTATTCTTATCTATTCCTCATGAGCCTCCATTCTCCTTTATTCTTAGATTTTGAGCCTCGTGTCTAAAACTCACCAATGAATTCTTTCCCAGCTCTGTTTATAGTGCTTCGCACACATCAGTCCCTACCCTTCAGGGGCTGAATGTCTGGTGGGAGAGACAGGAGACAATCTCTCACACACACACACACAGACACAAAGATGCACTTCACTGGGGACTGGGGCAGGGACAGAGGAAAGTGGCGACGCAGGCTTGACAATGCTCTGGAAGACACAGGACAAATACCAAGGTATAAAAATGAAAGCCAGATTTCTCAGCTGTGGAAATGAATAGCAGAAGGTGACCATGGTCACTTATCTTAGGTAGAGGCAATCTGGAAAGGGGACAGAGTGGGTTTTAATCTGAGCCCATAAGGAACCCTGACCCAAAGAAAGGAGGGGCATTTCAGGGTGAAGAAATGGTATGAGGGTGGGCTAGGGAGGGAAAACTTGTTTGACGCAGTAGGAAATCAATCTTCAGCCTCTGAAAATCCCCCCATATCCAGAGAATCCCCAGGAAGGACACCTGAAAGTGCAGCCCTGTAGCTCTTGTTTTGATTTTGTATTTATGCCCATCCTTGCCTAGTATACGGATTTGGTGTTCTTATTGCTTTTTTAATTCTTGTGTGTTCCTCACAAGCACCCTTACTCTGTTTTTCTGAGATTTTGAGTCTAATGAGGGCTAGGGACCATGTCTAAACTCACCAGCTTTTTCTTTCCCAGTACTTGGCACAATGCTTTGCTTAATAAATACTATTAGTACAGGAAGAACAATTCATCCCCTGCAATGACATTTTTGCCACACCCCTCCAGACCTCTGTGGGACTGTCGCATGACCTCACTGTGACCTCACCAGTGCCTTCCTGCATCCCCTGGGCAATAGCAGGAACCCTTGCTCAGGAGCGAGAGGTCACCTTCAATCTGCGCCATCAAACCCATCACCTCCATGAGGCTTTCCATTGGTCCTGTCATCCCTATGTGTGTTTTTAATGGCATTTTTTAAATGCTTTCTATATGCTAGGCACTGTTGTGTTATATTTTAAGCACATACTATGTGCCAGGCAGTGTACTAAGTCTTGGGATATGTACCACTAAATCAGGTTGGACACAGTCCCTGTTCCTCATGGGGCTCACAGTTTTAATCCCCATTTTACACATGAGGTAACCGAGGCCCAGAGAAGTAAAGTGACTTGCCCAGAGTCACACAGCAGACATGTGATGGACCCAGGATTAGAAGCCGGGTTCTTCCGACTCTCAGGTCCATGCTGTATCCACTGAGTCATGCTGCTTCTATAAAAAATAATTATGGTACTCGTTAAGCATTTATTATCTGCCAAGCACTGTTCTAAATCAAGGCAAATTAATCAGATTGGCCACAGTCCCTGTCCTAAAAGTGGCTCACAGTTTTAATCTCCATTTTACAGATGAGGTAACTGAGGTCCAAAAAAGTGTAGTGACTCGCTCAAGGTCTCACAGCAGACATGTGACAGTCCTGGGATTAGATCCCAGGTCCTTCTGACTCCCAGATCCGTGTTCTGTCCTCTAAACCAGACTGCTTCTCACATTGTTCTAAGCACTGGGGCAGTTACAAAGTAATGTGATTGGATAATGTCCATGGTCCACATGAGGCTCACAGTCTTAATCCCCATTTTAGAGATGGGGTCACTGAGGCCCAGAGAAGTCAGTGACTTGTCCAAAGTCACGCAGCAGACAAGCAGCAGAGGTGGGATTAGAACAAATTACTTTCTGACTCTCAGGCCTGGGCTCTATCCACTAAGTCATATGTGCATTTGACTCCAGTCTCCCCCACCAGACCAGCATTCTCCTGAAGGCAGAAACCATGTCTCCTCCCTCCATCCCTTTATGACCACCAAGCATAGGGTGTATGTTTTTGTGCGTGTTTTTTAATGGGTCCTGTCTTCCCACCAGAGACACAGCCTTTTGAGAGTAGGGGCCACATCACCTCCTCCTCCATTTTACCTTGACAGTACATCTGTTTTGACTTTCCAAAGCCATCCTCCTTCATGATAGTATTCTGAGGGCTGTTGATGGCGGGGAACAGGTGTTGGTGGGGTAGAGGGATCACAGCAGTCACTGGGAAATGAGGAAACAATTTTCCAAATTGTCATATCGGGGTGAAGGGGCATATGTGGAGGCAGGGTGTTAGATTGGATTGGGGACAGGGGCAGAGTGGGAGTGGCCAGGTGTTAGGATGGTAATAATAATAATGATTATGGTATTTGTTAAGTACTCATTATGTGCCAAACACTGTACTAAGCATTGGGGCTGATACAAGTAAACTGGGTTGGACACTGTCTCTGTCCCTCCTGGGGTTCACAGTCTCAATCCTCATTTTACAGACAAGGTAACTGAAGAATAAAGAATTTAAGTGACTAGCAGAAGGTCAAACAGCAGACAAGTGGTGGAGCTGGGATTAGAACCCATGACCTTCTGACTGCCAGGCCTGTGTTATTTCTATACTGCCATGCTGCTTCTCTGTTCTACAGTGGGAAGGGTTTGGTGACCTGATCTCCAGAAGAAGTCACCAGGGAGGATCAAGATGCCCATTTATCTCTGATGATGAAGATGCGGACTCCACTAGTGTGACCCCCTCTTTCTCAAGAAGTACACACTGATGGAGCTCCACTAACTGCTATGAATGAACTGAGACACCAACTCTGGAAAGCCATGACTTAAACAGGAAATCAAACCTTGGTTCAGGACACAGCCTCCATTGACGACATGCTACTTGGGAGAAACTGGTCCTCAATTATGATGCAATTCTAGGGGTTCTCTTTTGCTGTATGCCCAAGAATTGTCTGCAGGTGCATGCCCAAATATGCATATGCATGGGTAGCTATGTGTTTATGTGTCTGAGTAACTCTGACTCCAGTGTGTGTCTATGCATCTGTGTGTCCAAACATTTCTCTGAATGTGGGTATGAATCTCATTTTCCAGATGTGGAGACTGAGGCAGAGATAAGTTAAATGATTTGCCCAGTATCACAGAGTAAGCAAGTGGTGGTGCTGGAATTGCAACCCAGCTCCCGCTACTGCTCGTGCTCTTGCCATTAGGCAACACCACTTCTCTAGCGGCGTCTATGTGTCTGGGTGTGTCTGGGTCTTCATTTCTGTGTGAATCTGTTGAGTTCTATGTGTGTGTCTTTATATCTGCATTTGTGTGTTATTTCTCTGTGTATCTGTGTGCACCTGTGTATCTGTGATCCTCAGGGCCCCAGATTGTGGATATGTCTGGTCACCACCATCCTTCCTACCTCTCAATCCCCTAACCTTGGCATTATCCTTGAATCTTCTCTCTCATTCAACCCAAATATTCAGTCCATCACTGATTCCTGTCAATCGATCTTAACTAAAATCACTAAAATCCTTCCCTTCCTCTCCATCCAAACTGTTATCAGGTTAATTCAATTAGTTATAATAATGTTAATAATAATAATGTTGGTATTTGTTAAGCGCTTACTATGTGCAGAGCACTGTTCTAAGCGCTGGGGTAAACACAGGGGAATCAGGTTGTCCCACGTGGGGCTCACAGTCTTAATCCCCATTTTACAGATGAGGGAACTGAGGCCCAGAGAAGTTAAGTGACTTGCCCACAGTCACACAGCTGACAAGTGGCAGAGTTATCCTTATCTTACCTTGATTACTGTATCAGCCACCTTGCTGGGCCCCCAGCCTCCTGTCTCTCCCCTCTCCAGTCCATACATGACTCTGCTGCCAGGATCATTTATGTACAAAATCATTCTGGCCATGCTTAGCTTCTCCTCAGTCATCTCCAGTGGTTGCCCAACCACCTCTGCATCAAACAGAAACTCCTTACCATGGGCTTTAAAGCAATCAATCACCTTGCCTTCTCCTACCTCCTCTCGCTGCGCTCCTTCTACAACCCAGCCTGCAAAATTTCCTCCACTAATGCCAACCTTCTCACTGTACCTCCATCTTGTCTATCTCGCTGCCGGCCTCTTGCCCATGTCATGCTTATGGCCTGGAACTTCTCCCTTCTCATACCCGACAGGCAATTATTCTCCCCACCTTCAATGCCTTATTGAAGATACATCTCCTCTAAGAGACCTTCCCTGACTAACCCCTCCTTTCCATTTCTCCCACTCCTTTCTGCATCGCCCCGACTTGCTTCCTTTATTTATCCCCCCTCCCAGTCCCACGACACTTATGTCCATATCTCTAATTAATTCATTTATATTAAACCCATCTCCTCCTCTCAACTGTAAGCTCTTTGTGGGCAGAGAAGTTTTCTGTTATATTGTTGGATTGTACTCTCCCAGGTTTTTAGTACAGTGCTCTGGACACAGTAAGCGCTCAGTAAATGTGATTGACTGACTGACCGACTGACTCTTTGTACATGTTTTCATATATGTTTGTCAGTACGTGTACCTGTCTGTGGGTATGTGTTCATATCTGGTTGCATCTGGGTGCCTCTGTGATGTGGGTCTCAAGGGTATGTGTTTG
This sequence comes from Ornithorhynchus anatinus, assembly GCF_004115215.2. Classification (NCBI taxonomy): domain Eukaryota; kingdom Metazoa; phylum Chordata; class Mammalia; order Monotremata; family Ornithorhynchidae; genus Ornithorhynchus; species Ornithorhynchus anatinus. The sequence goes on from NC_041746.1 coordinate 20,817,331, forward strand.
TGTGTGTGGATTGTAATCCCAGGGCCTTACACCAGAGGATTTCCGTGTTCCTCAAAGGCCCTAGACTGGATCTGTGTCTGGCCTGATTCGACCATGGGGCTCTGGGACACTCCCTCCTCTTGGTAGTCACAAAGGGGTTGGGTCCAACAGGGTAGTCCCATTAGCCAGCACCCTGCTTCCTCCTTCCACTTGCCCTGCCCCCACCGCCCCCGCTCTCTTCCTCCCTCCCACTTCCTATTCCCCATCCCCCATGGGGATTCCTGGGACTCTGGGTGAGTGTTGGCACCTCAGCAGCTCCTGGTGGGAATGGACAGGACAGTTTTCCACCGGTTGGGAAAACACAGGAATTTCATCCATCACCTCCACCACCCCAGGGTTAGGCTGGACCAGACGGGCCGAGCTAGTCAGGCTGGACCACTTTGGGACAGGGCTTGAGGGAGGGCCGGGCCAGGGAGGCCAGATAAATGGAGCCCCAAAGCAAGACTCCCACAGACACCCGACATCGCTCTTGCTGCACTTCCAGATCCGGGATTTGGTAAATCCACTGCCTCTCCCGGGGGATGGAGCAAGGAATCTCTCATCTGCCCCTCCACTCCAAGGTCAACTGGTCTAGCCTCCTGACTAGGGGCCAGAGGAAAGCGTGCCTGGGAGGAGGTGGGCCCTGTTGGCCTCCACTAGCAAAGGAGTGGGGGTTGAAGGCTGATGTGAGTCGGGTTGAACTTTAGTGTATCTGAGAAAAGTAGCGTGGTTTAGTCTACTGAGAAAGGGCCTGTGAGTGTCGGCTGTGTGACTGTGGGCAAGTCACTTAACTTCTCTGTGCCTCAGTTCCCTCATCTGTAAAATGGGGATGAAGACTGTGAGCCCCACGTGGGACAACCTGATTCCCCTATGTCTACCCCAGCGCTTAGAACAGTGCTCGGCACATAGTAAGCGCTTAACAAATACCAACATTATTATTAAGGATCTGGGTTCTAATCCTGCCTCTGCCACTTGTCTGCAAGTCACTTAACTTCTCTGGGCCTCAGCTACCTCATCTGTAAAATGGAGATTGAGACTGGGAGCCCTATGTGGGGCAGGGACAGTGTTCAACCCCATTACCTTGTATCCACACCAGTGCTTAGTTCTTACCATCATCATTATTATTATCATTACTAAAATTTCCATTCAGAGCAAGATCAAACCTCTTCACTCCAGCCCCCTACATTTCTCGGTTAGACCCACCTTTTTAGAGGGGAGAGAAAGATCTACCAGGAAGCTGCTCCCATCCTCCATCTGCTCCGACACTCCCTCTGCCCTCTTCCCTCTTCCCAGACTAGCCCCTTCTTCACCATCCCTCATTCTGAACTCTTCCTCCTCTATCCTATCACTCCCGCCCTCGCCCTCCAACGCAGCTTCCATCCTCCTCCCCTACAAAATCCTACTAACAAAGCTGTCTCCCACAAGAGAGTCTTCCATGATTGATCCCTACTGCCACCTTCCCCTCCTTGTCTTCTCCTCAGTCACTGCTCCCCCACTTGTTTTTGCTTCATTCTTCATTTCCTTCTCTGGCTAAGCTCTGGTTTTTAGTCTTACACCTCCTGCTGGAAGGTACTTGAGAAGAGGTGGAAGGCAAGGTAAGGGGAGAGGGGTTAAGAGAAAGTATGGAAACTTCCTTAGATCTTAAAGACTGGCTATTCTGTGTACCCATTCACCAGTGTCTTTGAAGCATCAGAAAAGTCATTAAATACCATTAAACATAAAAATGGGCACCAGAACTAAACTAATTCACTGTTTAATGGTATTTATTAAGTGTGTACTATGGTCGAGCACTGTTCTAAGCACTACGGCAGATACAAACCAATCAGGTGGGACACAGTCCCTATATCCTATGGGACTCGCGGTCCAAGTCGGAGAGAGAACAGGGATCCAATCCCGATTTTTCAGATGAGGCAACTGAGACACCAAAAGGATAAGCATCTTGCCCATGGTCACACAACAGGCAATAGGCAAAGCTGGGATTAGAACCCAGGTCCTCTGACTCCCAGGCCCATGGTCCTTCCACTAGGCCACATTGCTTACTGTGTACCTAACACCATGTTAGGGTGAGGGCAAGGCCAATAATCAAATCAGACATGGTCCCTGTCCCCCACAGGGATTAATGTCTAAATGGCAGGGAGTGCAGGCATCGCATACCCATTTAACAGATGTGAAAATCGATGAGGTGCCTTGGGTCTCACAGCAGGCCATGGGCAAACTAGGATTAGGACCTGGATCTCCTGATTCCTAGTCCCATTCTCTTGATCTAAATTTCAAAGGTGCACGTTTGTCCCCTCTGGGTCCAACCTGCTACACATATCACAGTTAGCTGGACAGGAGAGGGAGGTGGGTTCTCAGGGAAGGGAGCTGGCAATGCGGGGGAGACCACTGCAGCCAAATTAATGTCAGTCTGGGAATTGTGTTCTACTTGGTGATGGAACATTAGAGGATGAGAGTGAAGGAACCGGGTGCAGGAGAAAACTTCCGGGAGGCAGAGATTTGGCAGAGGTTGGGGTCTCAAGTCTGGGACCACAAGAAAGACCCACTAAGGCCTTCCACTCCCAAGGAGGTGGGAGAAGGGTCTGTTGAGGACTGAGCTAATGGACAGGCTGGGAACCAGAAAAGACTCGGGGACCTCAGGGTGGGAAGTGGGACCGGATAGGGGAGAGGTGAGCTCCGATTTGATGCCCTTTTCATCTTGGACTATGGGTGCCAGTTACCCACTGGGAGCTCTCCCTGTTTGCAAGACCCTATGAGGTCTTGATAAGGGGATTGCTGGTGGGTAGGTTGAGTGCAACATGGCCACTCCTCTAGATGAAGGGTTATGGTTTGTGGGTCCTGGGGCCCCTCTTCCACAGAGGAGGCACCCCATTAAGGCAAGGGCTCAGAACAACCCTCTCCCACAGGCTTAGAGTGGGGCCAAGCAGGGGAACAGGGACTGATTCTCCAGGACTCTGGAGATCTGGGACCGTGGGTCAGTGTGGGTAATGTCAGTGGCCCTTTGCTCCCAGGTGTGCTGGGTGGTCTAGATAGGGGTGGAGGTGTGAGAGGATGGGACGTTCCTGGGTATGGGTTGGGGGAAGTTCCAGATTCCTGCGGACATGGTAGGTAACTCTGGCTCAGGACTGGAGAATCTTGTCAGGAAGGAGGGGACTTGGGCTCAGACCATTCCAAAACTATGAATGGGAAATGGAAAAGTGCAGGAGATGGTGTTGGGGATATCTACTGAAAGCCTAGTGAATGCAATGCCCTCTGTTAAGTGCTAAAACCCCCGGGGTGGGGGAACATATTTTTTGGGGTGGAAGGGAAGGGGGTCAGTCTTGGTTTTAGGTAACCTAGAGTCTTGCTTTCTGTCTCCTTCCCCCACCCCATTTCCTCCCAGTCTTCCAGCTTTTCTGCTCAGCCTGGGAAAGATGCCGCACCAGAACCAACAGCAGTGTAAACAGCCGTGCCAACCACCTCCGTGCCAGCCTCCACCCTGCCAGCCGCCATGCCTGCCTAAGTGCGCATATCGCATCCCACCCCCCGTCAGCAGACATGCCCATCCCCATGCCCTCCCCCTTGCCAGCCAAAATACCCATCCCCATGCCCTCCCCCTTGCCAGCCAAAATACCTATCTCCATCCTCTCCCCCTTGCCAGCCAAAATACCCGTCCCCATGCCCTCCCCCTGGCCAGCTAAAATGTCCATTCCAATGCCCACCTCCCGGCCAGCCAAAATTCCCACCAGTTCAACCCCCTCCTCCCTGCTGCCAGGAGAAGTGCCCACCCTAGAGAAAGTAGTAATGCTGACCATATGCCACCCATCCCCTTCTCCATCCGGAAATGGAAAGAAAATCATTTTTAGGAGGGGGCCCCTCTCTCAGGTGTGTGTAGGCCTAGCACAATCCTCTCCGCATTATTATCGCTTCAAAATGTCTTCCGTTGTGCCCTCTCTCCCAAACCCACATTGCCTCCCCTGGCTGACAGGGGTATCTCAGTAGGTGGATGAATGGTCTAAGGGACCATTCTCTGGGCCTGCTCCTGCCCCACCACTTTCCTGACCACACCACACTTCTACCACCTCTCCTAGGAGAAGACCACTGGACGACCCGTGGTGCTGTCGACAGAGAATTGTGGATTTGGACTGTGGGGACCCAGTAGGGAGGCAGGTGGCTTATCCCTGCTGGGAGGAAACTGGGGCCCAGGCATCAAGGTGTGGGAAGAGTAACAGCCTTCCTTTCCTCCCATGAGTTGGTGCCCTGAGCTAAAGGGTGGGGGGGCGCTTCTCCTTTTTCCCTCTGCAACAAAACTCCTTTTTGGAGGAGAAATTTGATTTGGGTTGCTTATGCTGGGGAAAATGGTGGCAAAACAGGTTGGGGTTTGACAGGGAAGCCCAGGTGAAGGCTCTTCCCTTTCCACTCCAACCAGCTCCATGAGCAATCCCTGACATCCCGATCCCATGGGAGTCCCTTCCACCAAGAGGGAATCACTCATCAGTAGTGGTAGTGTTTATGGAACACTCACGGGTTCCACAGTAGGTTCGCTCTATGAAATGTTATTCAGATGAAATCCACCAAGACTGATGAGAGAGGTGCATGCATTTCAACGGCTAAAATCCATCCGTTCATAGTTACTAAGTCACCTGATTTTGCAAGCAGAGAGCACTGTTGGGGAAGAGGGAGAGGAACTTTCCATAAAGATCCGGGCAACCATGGGTGCACCTATAGTTTCTCTTGTATGTGTGAGTGAAGTTGGAGCCAATCCTAGCAGCAGAGAGGGCCCATTCTGGGTCATTGCACCTGAAGTTCTCCTGATCTCTCAGGATAGTCTGTGCTGCCCGAACATGTTGGGGGAGATCCAGGAGCCGACCTTAAAGCTGGGGGGAACCTCGATCTGGATGACTGGAGGCAGGAGCTGCTGCCACGGCACCAATACCTCAGGGAACTGTTGGATGGGAGGGATCCCAGCTCTCCTGGAAACTGGAAGAGGAGAGAGAGACACCACCACCATCCTTCCTGTCTCATAGGCTCCACTCTCGGTGTTTGGTGGGGGTGTGTGGACCTCGCAAAACTCCGTCCACACTGTTTTCCTTTCAGAGTTTCTTCTCCTGTCACCTTCAAATCCCACATTGACTCCTCGGGCTGATGGGGAATCTCATAGGGGGAATGAAAAGGCTAAGGGATGATTCTCCGGGCCTGCTCCTAACCCACGACCTTCATGCTCCCATCCCTTTCTACCACTGCTATGAGGTGAAGATTTCTGGATGTGAATAACTGTGCCCTTAGAGAATTGTGGACTTGAATTGCGGAGTCCTGCCAGAGTAGCCGGGGGCTTACTCAGGGGGCCCGGACATCTGGTTTGAGGGAAGAGAATAACAGGCCACCTTTCCTCCCCATCAATAGTAACCTGAGCCACTCTCACCTTCCCCTCTGTAATAAAGCTTCTTTCAAAGCAGAAAATTGATGTGGGGTTGTTTATTCTGGGGGAAATAGTGGCGACGCATGGTGCCTTTACACTGAGAAGGTCAGGTGAGGTCTCATCCCTTTCCACTCCAACCAGGTCCCTAAACAATCCCTGACATCCTGACCCCATCAGAATCCCTTCTGCCTTTAGGGAATCACTCAGCAATAGTAGTGCCATTTATGGAGCACTCTCCACGTATAATGCACTGTAGTAAGTGACTGGGAAGACATAACCAAGCAAGTGACCGAATCCCTTCCACCAAAACTTCCACTCTAGTGAAAGATGTAGGCATAAAAATATTCACAGAGTAATCAAAGTAAATCGTTGAATGTTCAGTGAAATAATCACATCTACATCGGTCCTGAGAATGTGTATGAGCAGGGACATAAGTGCTAGAGATGGCTGATGATTTTCTATGACTTGGGATGCTGGGAGTGAATCTGGAAAGACTTGTTGGAGGAAATGGGCTATGGGTGGTTCTGCAGCAGGTTTGTTTTACGAGACATTGTTCCGGTGAAATCTGCCAAGATGATATACGTGACTAACAAATACGTGCTTTTAAATGGATAACATTGATGTTCCCATAGTTACTAAGTCACCTCATCTTCATAGCATGTCCAAAACTGAGCTCCTTTTCTTCCCTCCCAAACCCTGCCCTCTCCCTGACTTCCCTGTCACTGTGGACGGCACGACCGTCCTTCCCTTCTTACAGGCCCACAACCTGGGTGTCATCCTTTCATTCAATAGTATTTATTGAGCGCTTACTATGTGCAGAGCACTGTACTAAGCGCTTGGGATGAACAAGTCGGCAACAGATAGAGACAGTCCCTGCCGTTTGACGGGCTTACAGTCTAATCGGGGGAGACGGACAGACAAGAACGATGGCACTAAACAGCGTCAAGGGGAAGAACATCTCGTAAAAACAATGGCAACTAAATAGAATCAAGGCGATGTACAATTCATTAACAAAATAAATAGGGTAACGAAAATATATACAGTTGAGCGGACGGGTACAGTGCTGTGGGGATGGGAAGGGAGAGGTGGAGGAGCAGAGGGAAAAGGGGAAAATGAGGCTTTAGCTGCGGAGAGGTAAAGGGGGGATGGCAGAGGGAGTAGAGGGGGAAGAGGAGCTCAGTCTGGGAAGGCCTCTTGGAGGAGGTGATTTTTAAGTAAGGTTTTGAAGAGGGAAAGAGAATCAGTTTGGCGGAGGTGAGGAGGGAGGGCGTTCCAGGACCGCGGGAGGACGTGACCCAGGGGTCGACGGCGGGATAGGCGAGACCGAGGGACGGCGAGGAGGTGGGCGGCAGAGGAGCGGAGCGTGCGGGGTGGGCGGTAGAAAGAGAGAAGGGAGGAGAGGTAGGAAGGGGCAAGGTGATGGAGAGCCTTGAAGCCTAGAGTGAGGAGTTTTTGTTTGGAGCGGAGGTCGATAGGCAACCACTGGAGTTGTTTAAGAAGGGGAGTGACATGCCCAGATCGTTTCTGCAGGAAGATGAGCCGGGCAGCGGAGTGAAGAATAGACCGGAGCGGGGCGAGAGAGGAGGAAGGGAGGTCAGAGAGAAGGCTGACACAGTAGTCTAGCCGGGATATAACGAGAGCCCGTAATAGTAAGGTAGCCGTTTGGGTGGAGAGGAAAGGGCGGATCTTGGCGATATTGTAGAGGTGAAACCGGCAGGTCTTGGTAACGGATAGGATGTGTGGGGTGAACGAGAGGGACGAGTCAAGGATGAGTCATCCTTGACTCAGCTCTCTCATTAACACCACACATTCAGTCCGTCACCATTGCCTACCGATCTCACCTTTACATTATCGCCAAGATCCGCCCTTTCCTCTCCATCCAAACTGCTACCTTGTTGATACAAGCTCTCATAATATCCCGAATGGATTATTGTGTCAGCCTCCTCTCGGATCTCCCTTCCTCCTGACTCTCCCCACTCCAGTCTATTCTTCATTCCGCTGCCCAGATCATCTTCCTACAGAAACGCTCTGGGCACGTTACTCCCCTCCTCAAAAACCTCCAGTGGTTGCCTATTAACCTTTGCACAAAACAAAAACTCTTCACTCTTGGCTTCAAAGGTCTGCTTCACCTTGCCCTCTCCTACCTCATCTCTCTTCTTTCTTTCTACTGCCCACCCCGTACACTTCACTTCTCTGCCACTCACCTCCTCACTGTCTCCCGTTGATGCCTATCCCGCCTTCGACCCCTGGCCCACATCCTACCGCTATCCTGGAATGTCCTCCCTCCTCACCTATGCCAAACTAACTCTCTTCCCCTCTTCAAAGTCCTACTGAGAGGTCACCTCCTCCAAGAAGCCTTCCCAGATGGAGCTATCCCTTTCCCTCTCCTCCTGTTCACCTCCCAAACACCCTCTGCTCCTACCACTGTGCTCATTTATACATATTATTTATTACCCTATTTATTTTGTTAATGAAGTGTACATCCCCTTGATTCTATTTATCGTGATAATATTGTCTTTTTGTTTTGCTCTGTTTTGCTCTGCTGTCTGTCTCCGCTGTTTAGACTGTCAGCCCATCACTGGGCAGGGATGGTTTCTGTCTGTTGCTGAATTGTACATTTCAAGCGTTTAGTACAGTGCTCTGCAAATAGTAAGCGCTCAATAAATACTATTGAATGAACCAATGAATGAGCAGGGAGAGGTGTCAGGGAAGAGGGAGAGGGACTTCCCATCAGGGGGACCATGGGTGCACATGCAGTTTCTTCTGGAACCGAAGTGTGTGTGAGTGAAGCTGGAGCTGACCCTGGCAGGAGGGAAGGGCCATCCTGGGTTGCTGCACCTGAGGTTTTCCAAGCCCCTCGGGGGGATTCTTGCTACCTGAATGTGAGTGGGTGAACCTGGAGCTGACCCCAAATCTGGGGGACCCCAGACCGGGCTACCACAGCCAGGGATATACAGCTGGCTGTAAAGAGATCATGCCGCAGCCACTGCTGCTTACAATGTTGCATGGGAATGTCGTTTGGGAGGGACCCCGCTTCTCCTGGGACTGCAGGAGGGTTGGGAGTTGCAGCTCTCCTGGAAACCATAGGAGAAAAAGAGTGACAACACCACTATCCTTCTTGACTCACAAGCCGGAACCTTTGTGTTATCTTTGACTCTTCTCTTTCATTCAACCCACGTATTCAATCTATCACTCAATCCTGTAGGGACAAAATTTACAACACTAAAATCCATCCTTTCCTCTCCATCCAAACTATTACCACATTAGTCTAAGCAATTATCCTAGCCTGCCTTGATGACTTTTATCAGCCTCCTTGATCAATTCCCTTCTTCCTGTTTCTCCCCACTCCAGTTAGCATTTCACTCTGTTGCCTGGATCTTTTTTTGACAGAAACGTTATGGCCGTGTTTCCTCTCTCCGCAAAGTACCTCCAGTGGTTGCCCATCCTCATACTCATCAAACAAAAACTCTTTACCGTAGGCCCTAAAGCACTCAATCTCCTTGCCCCATCCTACTTCACCTGGCAACTCTCCTACTACGACCCACTTGGCACACTTCACTCCTTTCGTGCCAACAAACTCACTGTTCCTCGATCTTGTCTATCTCGCTGCCAACTTCTGGCTCACATGCTGCCTCCGGCCTAGACAATTACTCTCCTCATCTTCAAAGCCTTACTGAAAGGTCATCTCCTCCAAGAGGCCCTGATTAAGTCCTTATTTTTTCTTTCCCCGCCCCCCTTCTGCGTTGCCCTGCCTTGTTCCCTTTATTCATCACCCACCCTCACCCAGCCACACAGAACTAATGTGCCTAACTGTAATTTCTTCATTTATATAAATGTCTGTCTCCCCTCTAGACTGCAAGCTCATTTTGGACAGGGAATGTGTCTTTCAAATTGTTGTGTTGTACTCTCCCATGAACTTAATACAGCGCCCTCGACACAGTAAACACTCAATAAATATAATTGATTGATTGACTGAGTCAAAGCTCAGGATTTCTGCCCCAGCATTCAGCAGCTCGAGTTCAAGAGCAAAGAAGGTGGACTGTGCAGGTAATCCAGGGCTGTGTGTTAGTGATACAATACCAATGAAGGGATAGGGGAGTGAATGAGTTGAGTTCAGTAGAGAGGGTGGTGTTGACAACGTCTATTTCATCATCAAGGGAGCGTAGTTGGCATATGGAGGCTAAGTGAGGCAAGATGAGTTGAGAAAATGGAATGGGGTCAAAAGAATGGAGGTCTAGGTGAGGGAATTGTACAGATGTATGGGACAGAGATGTGTGGGAGAGGAAGCAAGTGAAGAAGTTGTGGCCAGATAGAGTGATTTCAGAGTTGGTGAGGTAGAGATTATGCAGTGATTTGAGATGAAGAGATGATGAGATGATGAGTTGATGAGATGATGTGCATCCACATTAGTGAGTGGGTGAGTTGGGGTGGAGCAGGAGGTCACTGGAGTTGAGGAATGATAAAAGGAGGTGAGCAACAGGGTCATCAGGAACAACTATGTGGATATGGAAGTCCCCAAGGATCAATGTGGGCTTGGAGAAAGATAGAAGGAATGTGAGAAAGGGATCAAAATGGTTAAAGAAATTGGAGGTGAGACCTGAGGGGCAGTAGGTGACAGTCACTAGAATCTGGAGCGGGAGGTAGAGGTAGGTGATATGGGCTTCAAAGGAAGGGAAAGAAAGGGTTGGAGGAAGTGGAATGGTTCTGGGCTTCTTGGTGGGCATAGCTCTGGGTATCCAACTAGGGATGGCTCCAGGTGTCTTATTTGCCATGGTTCTAGGTATGGCCATTGGCCTGGATCAGGGTACTGTGGTAGGCAGGGCTCAGGGAAGCATGACTGGCATGGCTCAGAGATTTTTGGCTGGCCCTGAAATGAAGCCTGGCACATCTGATTGCACTGGTACTGCTGGGAAGACATCTTTCCTGGTGTGGACAGACTCTGAAAGGGACGTCAGGCTGGGGATAGAGTGGCTAGAGTCCCCTCTGCCTGCATTATTGGACCCTCATCCTGTTTTCCTTAATCCTCAGTTTGCTTTTTCCTCCTCTGCCAGATCTCTTGACTTGCAGCCCCCCTCTTGACCCTCAGCCTGCTATCTTGTCAACCTGGCCCTTTTTCTGTAACCTTCAGGCTGCTTTCTTTGTCCTCACCCTGATCCCTTGACTCTCAGCCCCTTCTCCTGACAGTCAACTTGCTATTAGGACCTTCAACAGGTTTTCTTTGACAGCTATCCTTTCAGATTTCAACACCTCCCCCTTCGTATTGTGAAGACCACTCTCCAATTAACTCTCAGCACACCCACCACCAAACATACACAGGACACCACTCCCAAAATAACCTCAAAGCCCTCCCACCACAAGCACTCTCTCACTCATACCTCCCCACATCACCCCCAAATCCCTACCCCACTGGCAGTAATTCCTTCAAAGCTGCAGCGAGAGGGAGAGTGATGAAGCTGGATTCTGATTCTCCGCTTGTCCTCCATCCATCTCCAGGTTCAGATATCGGGGAGGGCGTAAATCCAGATCCCGATCCATGATCCTCTAAGTCCTTCCCCCAATCTGTACCCAACCTCCAAAACCAGACCCCCAGACTAGTGGGGTGTGGGATAGGGATCCAAACTCACCAGCCTCAGAGAAGGGGTAGAACGTTCCAGGAAATGCAGTGGACAGTTGGCCATCATCTTGGAGTGAAGTGATTTTATCTGATGACACTAGAAGGGAAGGGGGCCCCCAGGAGGTGCAGGGGTGGGGGCCAAAGCCGGTGAATGGGCATCGGGCTGTGTTTGCCTCTGTCTCCCATCCTGTTCATGCGGACACCTCAAGGCCGACCAGGGAGACCAGGCCCAGTAGCCCACTTCCTCTTGGGCAACTGTGTAATAACAAGCTGCAAAGCCGGGGGACATGTTGTCCTGTTCTGCCCTTGGACCCCGCTTATGACCCCTCACCAGACGTTAGTGCAGCCCCGCTTGGCCCGCCCCCTCATTGGAGTGTTTTTATCAGGCTGAAGTCGGGTCTGGGGCTACGGGGATGATCTTTGAGTCTCAGAACTGTCCACATTTGACTGGACAGGGCAGTGCATCCAGGAATGGTATCCTGCTGTCCGCAGTCCAGAAACCTCGGCCTGCTGGTTCTGGCTTTGTCCTTGGCATGCTGTTTGACTTGGGTCAATTTGCTTAACCTCTCTGGGATCCAGTGCCCCAGGCTTCAGACCTTCCTAGGGGCCAGACAGCCAGACAAGACCCCCTCCCTCCACCATACACCAAGATCTGGAGTCTGCAGCTGGTTTAACACGATTGATTCCAGGATGGTGAGGAGGGAGAACAGAGGTAAGGGTGGGTGACCCTGAGAGGAGAAGGTTTAGGTGCGTTCTCAGGGGAGAGGGGAGGTAGTCCCCATGATCCCTCCCATTAAGGACCTGGAGGTTGAAGACAGAAGCAGTTAGGGCTGTGTGCCTCAGAGCCCAGACTGAAGGCCAGGGAACTTATACGCAACAGCAGGAGGATATAGGCATTTGGCTTTCCAAATGGCATTCTAATGGAATAATAGATTCCACAAGGAAGCAAGGTGCACACATGTCTGAGCTGAATCTATGCACTTCCAGCTCCCGAACCCAAGTCTCAAAGCTCCTGGGAGACGCTCAGGACCTGATCAGCTGCACTGAGGATGTTTCAGTTCGATTTCTGTGTGACCAAGCCTTCAACCTGGCAACTCTTCGGGTGAGGGACTGTGTCCTTGTCCAAGTGCCCAGCACAGTGTGTGTGTGTGTGTGTGTGTGTGTGTGTGTTGTGTGCTGTCTCTCCCATACCTTTTCATCCCCTTGAGGGCAGAGATCAGGACTCCTCCTTCCCCTGACCCTCCTTCAATCCCCCTCCCTCCAGGCCTGCAGTGGAGTCATGGGGACCCCAACCTGCCCCGTGAATGCTTTCTCTCTCTCTCAGTTCCCCAGTCCAACCCCTTCCCCACCCTCTCCCTTAGCCACACCTCCCAGGACCCTCCTCAGATCACTCATAGTCTTAATCCCCATTTTTACAGATGAGGTCATGAGACACAGAGAGGTTAGGTAACTTGCCCACCATCACACAGCACATAACCACTCCTCCTTTCCTGCTCCCTTGGCTGCCTCAGCTCCAACCCATCGCCCTCCATGCCTGGACTAGTTTCTGCTTAATGAGCAGGAGTCCTGCCCCTTTGGGATGATGTGCGAGGGCCTCCGTCTTGTCTCCCTCTTCCCTGACCTGGTCCCCATCTTCTCTACCTCCTCCCAGCCGACCCCTCTCCAGCCCCAAAGTCACTCTCCTACAGACCTGTGGAGAACCATGGTTTGACACCACCCCCTGCAGAGATGGGATACAGATAGGCTGACACCCCCACCCCTTCCAGGTATGCTTTAATGGTGCTCTGTCTCTACCAACACACACATCTGAGAAACTGTAAACGATCCTATTCCCCCCAGGTACCCAAATCTTCCCAAGTGAGACCGTTCTCATTCCCTCAGCTTGCTCACACTAGGGACACAAAGGCGGCTCTCAACCCAACTCCCCACCCACCCTAATGCATTGACCCACTGATCCTGGTGATAAACTGTGCTTGTGTGACACAGTCTCCTGGATTCAGACCATACTGTGTATGGGAATATGGGAGCAGCCTTGGCCCTGCCAGTAATGGGAAAAACCAATGGTCTCTGTCTCTGGTGGTAAGAAGATCTCAGCCTAAAAATTGGGGGACTACAGGAGCCAGATCCAAGCTAAACATGTCCAAAACAGAACTTCTTATCTTGTCATCCAAACCCTGTCCCCCCTTTGACTATCCCATCATTCTAGACGACACCTCCGTCCTTCCTGTCTCACAAGTCCATAACCTTGGCTTTATCCATGAGTCCTCTCATTCAACCCACAAAGTCCAACTCTAAATCCTGTCGATTCCACCTTCACAACATCGCTAAAATCTGCCCTTTCCTCTCCATCCAAATTCCAACCACGTTAATACAATCATTCATCCTACCCCCTGCCCCCCGTATTACTGCATCAGCCTCCTTGCTGATCTCCCAGCCTCCTCTCTCTCCTCTCTCCAGTCCACACTTCACTCTGAAGCTTGGATCATTTTCCTTCTAAAATTTTCAGGACAGGTTTTTTCCTAAAAATCTCCAATGGTTGCCCATCCACCTCCGTATCAAACAAAAACTCACCATTGGCATCAAAGCTGTCAATCATCTTGGCCCCTCTTACCTCACCTCACTACTCTCCTACTACAACCCAGCCCGCACACTTCACTCCACTAATGCTAACATTCTCACTGGTCATCACTCTCACCTATCACGCGTGGACACTTTGTCCACAACCTGCCTCTGGCCTGGAACACCCTCCAACCTCAAATCTGACAGAGAATTACTCCCCCCCAGCCATCAAAAGCCTTAATGAAGGCTTTACTGTACCTTTCCCTCATCAGTAAAATGGGGATTCAATGAGTGTTCTTCCTCCTACCTAAACTGTGAGGACCAAGTGGGACCTTATTATCTTGTATCTCCTCCAGCTCTTAGTACCAGATTTGGCTTGTAGTATGCTCTTAACAAATACAACGATCATTATCAATAAAAAATATGCACACCGACTATGATAAGGGAGAAGCAGAGGGAAGCAGAGACTCCTCCAGGGTCTGTGTCTGGTGGGGGACAATACACACACACGGCCAAAGAGTGAAATATAAGCAGCTACATATATTTCACAGGGAAATAAGGCAGGGACACAGGGTGGTAGAGAAATGGGGTTGCCAATCCACTAGAAGACACAGGACACTTATAATGGTATAAAAATGAAAACCTGATTTTTCTGCGGTGGAAATGAATGTCAGGGGATGATGTTGATGACTTAACTTAGTTAGGAGCAATCTGGGGCAGCTGCCTATACGAGACAGAGCAGGTTTTAATCGGGATCCATAGGGAGCTAAGACACAAAGAAGTGGCAGGGAGGGTCTTTCAGGATGAGGAAATGGTGTGAGGGTGGGTTAGGGAGAGAAGAGTTGTGTGGGGGTAGGGAGGGAAAGCTGGGGAATGGGGACAGGAGGAGGGGCAGAGGAAAAGGAAGGACTCAGTCTAGGAAGGCTTCCTGGAGGAGCTGAGCTCTCAGTGGGGGCTTTGAAGAGAGGAAGAGAGTTAGTTTGGCAGATGTGCGGATGGAGGGCATTCCAGGACAGCGGTAGGACGTGGGCCAGAGGTCGACGGCTGGACAGGCAAAAACGAGGCACAGTGAGAAGGTTAGTGGCAGAGGAATGGAGTGTATGGGGTGGGATAACAGTGGTATTTATTAAGCACTTACTATGTGCCAAGCACTGTTCGAAGCCCTGGGGTAGGTACAAAGTACTCAGGTTATCCCACATGGAACTCACAGTCTTTATCCCCATTTTACAGATGAGGTAACTGAGGCTCAGAGAAGTGAAGTGACTTGCCCAAAGTCACACAGCTGACAAGTGGCGGGGATCTGGATTAGAACCCATGACCACTGATGTACAAGGCACTAAGCCACGCTGCTTTATTATACACTCCTTTGCACACATGGGTCCCTACCCCTCAGGGGCTGAGAGTCTGGTGGGGGAGACAGAAGACACTCTCACACACGCACACACACAGACACCGGTTAGACTGCGAGCCCTTCATTGGGCAGGTAAGCACTCAATAAATACTACTGAATGAACAAACAAAAACATTCACTTCACTGGGGACTGGGGCAGGGACAGAGGGAAGAGGAGACACAGGGTTGACAATCCCCTGGAAGACACAGGACAAATAGCAAGGTATAAAAATGAAAAGCAGATTTCCCAGCTGTGAAAATGAATACCATAAGGTGACCATGGTCACTTAACTTAGGTAGAGGCAATCTGGAGAGGGGACAGAGTAGGGATTTATCTGAGCCCTTAAGGGACCCTGACCCAAAGAAAGGAGGGGGATTTCAGGGTGAAGAAATGGTATGAGGTTGGTCTAGGGAGGGAAGAGTTGTTTGACGCAGCAGGAAACTTATCTTCAGCCTCTGAGAATCTCCCCATACCCATCTCCCAGGAAGGACTCCTGAGAGCACAGCCCTGTAGCTCTTGATTTTGTTTTGTATATTTCCCCGTTCCTGCCTAGTATACGGATTTGGTGTTTTTATTGCTTTTTTTATCCTTGTGTGTCCTTCTCAAGCACCCTTACTCTGTTTTTCTGAGATTTTGAGTCTAATGAGGGCTAGGGACCGTGTTTAAGACTCAACAGATTTTTCTTTCCCAGTGATTTGCACAGTGTTTTGCTTAATAGAAAATATTAGTAATAATAATAATAATAATAATGTTGGTATTTGTTAAGCGCTTACTATGTGCAGAGCACTGTTCTAAGCGCTGGGGTAGACACAGGGGAATCAGGTTGTCCCACATGGGGCTCACAGTCTTAGTCCCCCTTTTACAGATGAGGTAACTGAGGCACAGAGAAGTTAAGTGACTTGCCCACAGTCACACAGCTGACAAGTGGCAGAGCTGGGATTCGAACTCATGACCTCTGACTCCAAAGCCCATGCTCTTTCCACTGAGCCACGCTGCTTCTCAAGTAGTACAGGAAGAACAATTCATCCCATGCAATGACCTTTTTGCCACACCCCTCCAGGCCTCCCTGGGACTGTCTGTCGCATGACCTCACTGTGACATCACCAGTGCCTTTCTGCATCCCCTGGGCAGTAGCAGAAACCCTTCCTTAGGAGCGAAAGGTCACCTTGATCTGTGCCGTAGCAGCCATCTCCTCCATGAGGCCTTCCATTGGTCCTGTCATCCATGTGGGTGTTTTTAATGGTATTTGTTAAGTGCTTCCTATATGCTAGGCACTGATGTATTATTTTTTAAGCATTTACTATGTGCCAGGCACTGTACTACATGTTGGGAATACATACAACTAAATCAGGTTAGACACAGTCCCTGTCCCACATGGGGCTCACAACCTTAATCCCCACTTTACAGATGAGGTAACTGAGGCACAGAGAAGTAAAGTGATTTGCCCAAGGTCACACAGCAGAAATGTGATGGACCCGGATTAGAAGCCGGATATTTCCGACTCTCAGGTCCATGCTCTATCCCCTGGGGCATGCTGCTTCTAGAAAAAATAATTATGTTACTCACTAAGCACTTACTATGTGTCAAGCACTGTTCTAATTTAATACAAGTTAATCAGTCCCTGTCCTACATGTGGCTCAGAGTATCAATCTCCATATTACAAAATGGAGATACCTGAGGCCCAAAGAAATGTAGTGACTCGCTCAAGGTCTCACAGCAGACACGTGACAGTCCTGGGATTCGATCCCAGGTCCTTCTGACTCCCAGATCCATGTTCTATCCACTAAACCAGACTGCTTCTCACATTGTTCTAAGCACTGGGCAGTTACAAAGTAATGAGATTGGATAATGTCCATGTCCCACATGATGCTCACAGCCTTAATCCCCATTTTATAGATGAAGTCACTGAGGCCCAGAGAGGTGGAGTGACTGCTCCAAACTCACATAGCAGACTAGTGGCAGAGCTGGGATTAGAACTCATGACTTTCTGACTCTCAGGCCTGGGCTCTACCCTCTAGGTCATATGTGCGTTTGACTCCAGTCTCCCCCACCAGACTGGCGTTCTCCTGAAGGCAGAAGCCATGTCTCCTCCCTCCATCCCTTTCTGACCACCCAGCATAGGGTGTATGTTTGTGCATGTATTTTAATGCAGCCTGTCTTCCCGCCAGAGTGACAGCCTTTCTTGGGTAGGGACCACATCTTCTCCTCCCCCATTTTACCATGACAGTACATCTATTTTCACTTTCCAAAGCCATCTTCCTTTATGATACTATTCTGAGGGGTGTCGATGGCGGGGAACAGGTGTTGGTGGGTAGAGGGGTCACAGAAGTCACTGGGAAATGGGGAAACAATTGTCCCAATTGTCATATGGGGGTGAAGGGGGAAATGTGGAGGCAGGTTGCTCGATTGGGTTGGGGAAGGGGGCAGAGTGGGAGAGGCGAGGTTGTGGGATGATAATAATAGTAATGATTATGGTATTTGTTAAGTACTCATTATGTGCCAGGCACTGTACTAGGCACAGAGGTGGATACAAGCATATTGGGGTAGACACAGTCCCTGTCCCACCTGGGGTTCACAGTCTCAATCCCCCTTGTACAGATGAGGTAACCGAAGCACAGAGAAGTTAAGTGACTTGTCCCAGGTTTGTCCCAGGTCACACAGCAGACAAGTGGTGGAGCTGGGATTAGAACCCATGACATTCTGACTGCCAGGCCTGTTTTCTATCCACTATGCCATGCTGCTTCTCTGTTGTAAAGTGGGAGGGGTGTGGGCCCTTGATCTCCAGGAGGAGTCACCAGGAAGGATCAAAATGGCCATTTATCTATGATGATGCAAACATTGACTCCACCAGTGTGAGCCTCTCTTACTCAATAAGTACACACTGATGGAGCTTCAGTAATCGTTATTAATGAACAGAGACACCAACTCTGGAAAAACCGTGACTTAAATAGGAAATAAAACCTTGCTTCAGGAAACAGTCTCCATTGATGACATGCTACTCGGGAGATACTGGTTCTCACTTATGATGCAATTCTAGGGGTTCTATTTTGCTGAATGCCCAAGAATTGCCTGCATGTGTGTGCCCAAATGTGCCTATGGATGGGTAGCTATGTGTTTCTGTGTCTGTGTAACTCTGACTCCTGTGTGTGTCTATGCATCTGTGTGTCCTAACATTTCTCTGAATGTGGGTATGAATCTGCGGAAACTGAGGCAGAGATAAGTTAAATGACTTGCCAGTATCACAGAGTAGGCAAGTGGTGGTGCTGGAAGTACAACCCAGCTCCCGCTACTACTCATGCTCTTGCCATTAGGCCACACCACTTCTCTAGCTGCCTCTCTGAGTCTGGGTGTGTGTGAGTCTTTGTTTCTGCGTGAATCTGGGGGCTTCTATGGGTGTGTCTTTATATCTGCATTTGTGTGTTATTTCTCTGTGTATCTGTGTGTGCCTGCGTTTCGGTGATCCTCAGGGCCCCGGATAGTGGATGCCGCTGGTCACCACCATCCTTCCCACCTCTCAAGCCCCTAACCTTGGCATTATCCTTGAATCTTCTCTCTCATTCAACCCAAATATTTAATCTATCATTAATTCCCGTTAGTTCGACCTCCACGACATCACTAAAATCCTTCCTTTCCTCTCCAGCCAAACTGCTACCACGTTAGTTCAATTACTTATCCTTATCAATCCATTCATTCAATAGTATTCATTGAGCGCTTACTATGTGCAGAGCACTGTACTCAGTGCTTGGAATGTATAATTCGGCAACAGAGAGAGACAATCCCTGCCCAGGGACAGGCTGACAATCTAATCGGGGGAGACAGACAGCAGAGCAAAACAGAACGAAACAAAAACAGGACAACATTATCACGATAAATAGAATCAAGGGGATGTACACCTCATTAACAAAGTAAATAGAGTAATAAATAATATATAAAAATGAGCACAGTGCCTAGGGGAAGAGTAGAGGGTACGGTGGGATGGGGTAGGGGGAGGGGGAGCAGAGGGAAAGGCGGCTCAGCTGAGGGGAGGGGACTTGATTACTGTATCGGCCTCCTGGCCGGGCCCCCAGCCTCCCATCTCTCCCCACTCCAGTCCATACTTCACTCTGCTGCCAGGATCATTTTGGTACAAAAGCATTCTGGCCATGCTCATGCCTTGAGCCATCTCCAGTGGTTGCCCATCCACCTCTGCATCAAACTGAACCTCCTTACCATGGGCTTTAAAGCAATCAATCACCTTGCCCCCTCTTACCTTCTCTCGCTGCTCTACTTCTACAACCAAGCCTGCAAAATTCACTCCACTAATGCCAACCTTCTCACTGCACCACGATCTTGTCTATCTCGCTGCCGGCCTATCGCCCACGTCCTGCTTCCGGCCTGGAACGCCCTCCCACCTCATAACCGACTATCCCCAGCTTCAAAGTCTTATTGAAGGTACATTACCTCTAAGAAACCTTCCCTGACTAAGTCCTCCTTTCCATACTCCCACTTCTTTCTAGGTCGCCCCGACATCCCTCCTTTATTTATTCCCCCTCCCAGCCCAATGACACTTATGTATCTATAATTAATTCATTTGTACTAAGCCGTCTCCCCCTCTTGAGTGTAAGCTCTTTGTGGGCAGAGAATGTGTCTGTTATATTGTTGGACTGTACTCCCAGGCTCTCAGTACTGTGCTCTGGACACAGTAAGCGCTCAGTAAATGAGATTGATCGACTCACCGACTGACTCTTTGTACTGGTTTTCTATAGGTTTGTCGGTACGTGTACCTGTTTGTGGGTATGTGTTCTTATCTGGTTGCATCTGGGTGTCCCTGTGTGTCTATGTGGGTCTCAGTGGTGCATGTTTGTGTGTGTGGATTGTAGTCCCGGGACCTTATGCCAGAGGATTTCCGTGTTCCTCAAAGGCACTAGACTGGAGGTGCATCTGATCTGATCCGGCCATGGGGCGCTGGGACACTCCCTCCTCTTGGTAGTCACGAAGGGGTTGGGCCCAGCCGGGTAGTCCCATTAGCCAGTCACCCTGCTTCCTCCTTCCACTCCTCCGCCCCCCCCCGCCTCCCGCTAGCTAGTCATGCTAGACCATTTGGGGGCGGGGCTTGAGGGAGGGCCGGGCCAAGGGAGGCCAGATAAATGAAGGCCCAGAGCATGACTCGCACAGACGCCCAACTTTGCTCTTGCCGCACTACCAGATCCAGGAATAGGTAAGTCCAATGCCTCTCCCTGGGGAAGGAGTGAGAAATCTCTCATCTGCCCCTCCACCGCAAGGTCATTTGGTCTAGCCTCCTGCCTAGGGCCAGAGGACAGTGTGCCCGGGCAGAGGTGGGCCCTGCTGGCCTTCACTGGCAAAGGAGTGGAAGTTGGGTATGGCTGAGGGTATGGTTGGTTTTTAGTGTATCTGAGAAAAGTAGCCTGGTCTAGTCAATAGAGTATGGGCCTGAGAATCAGAAGGATCTGGGTTCTAATCCTGCCTCTGCCACTTGTTTGTTCTGTGACCTTGGCAAGTCACTTAACTTCTCTGGCCCTCAGCTACCTCATCTGTAAACTGGAGATTGATACTGTTTGCCCTGTGTGGGACAGGGACAGTGTTTAACCTAATTATCTTGTATCTACACATTATTCTTACCATTATTATTATTATTATTATTATTACTAAAATTTCCATTCAGAGCAAGATCAAACCTCTTCACTCCAGCCCGCTACTTTTCTCTGTTAGACCCACCTTTTTAGAGGGGAGAGAAAGGTCTACCAAGATGCTACTCCCATCCTCCCTCTGCTCAGACACTCCCTCTGCCCTCTTCCCAGACTAGCCCCTTCTTCACCATCCCTCATTCTGAACTGTTTTTCCTCTATCCTATCACTCACACCCTCGACCCCAATACAGCTTCCATCCTTCACCTCCTACAAAATCATGCTAACAAAGCTGTCTCCTCCAGGAGGGCCTTCCATGATTGTTCCCTACTCCCTCTGCCCCACCTTCCATTCCCTCTCCTCCCCACAGCCACTGCTCCCCCAGTTGCTTTTGCTTCATTCTTCATTTCCTTCTCTGGCTCAGCTCTGGTTTTTAGTCTTACACTTCCTGCTGGAAGGCACTGGAGAAGAGGTGGAAGACAAGGTAAGGGGAGAGGGGTAAGAGAAAGTATGGAAACCTCCTTAGATCTTAAAGAGCGGCTATTCTGCCTTCCCATTCACCAGTGTCTTTAAAGCATCAGAAAAGTCTGAGTTAAAGTTTAGTTCTGGTGTCCATTTTTATGTTTAATGGTCTTTAAAGTGTATACTATGGGTTGAGCACTGTTCTAACCACTATGGCAGTTGGAAACCAATCAGGTGGGATACAGTCCCTATATCTTATGGGGCTCCCGGTCCAAGGAGGAGAGAGAACAGGGATCCAATCCCAATTTTTCAGAGGAGGCAACTGAGACACCAAATGAATAAATGTCGTGCCCAAGGTCACACAACAGGCAATTGGCAAAGCTGGGATTAGAACCCAGGTCCTCTGACTCCCAGGCCCATGGTCTTTCCACGAGGCCACACTGCTTACTATGTACCTAGCACCATGTTAAGGGTGAGGGCAAGGCCAATAATCAAATCAGACAAGGTCTTTCTGCCCCACGGGGCTTAGTATCTAAAGGGGAGGAGTGCAGGCATATGATCCCCATTTACCAGATGGGAAAATCAATGAGGTCCAGAGAAGTTCAGCAACCTACCTTGGGTCACACAGCAGGCCATGGGCACAACTAGGACTAGGACCTGGATCTCCTGATTCCTAGTCCTATGCTCTTGATCTAAATTTCAAGGGTGCACGTTCCTCCCATCTGGGCCCAACTTTCTACACATATTACGGTTAGCTAGACAGGAGAGGGAGGTGGATTTCCGTTCTCAGGAGTGTAATGCCCAACCCTCAGGTATGGGAGCTGGCAATTCGGGTGGAGAGGTCTGCAGCCAAATTAATATCAGTCTGGGAATTGTGTTCCTCTTGGGGATGGAACATTAGAGGGTGGTAGTGAAGGAACTGGGTGCAAGAGAAAACATCCGGGAGGCGGAGATTTGGCAGGGGTTGGGGTCACAACTCTGAGGCCATAAGAAAAAACCACTAAGGCCGTCCACTCCCAAGGAGTCGGAAGAAGGGTCTGTTGCGGACTGAGCCAATGAACAGACTGGGAACCAGAAAAGACTCGGGGACCTCAGGTTGGGAAGTGGGACAGGATGGGGAGAGGTGAGCTCTGATTCGATGCCTTTTTCATCTTGGACTGTGGGCGCCAGTTACCCGCTGGGAGCTCTCCCTGTTTGCAAGACCCTTTGAGGTCTTGATAAGGGGATCGCTGGTGGGTAGGTTGAGTGAAACATGGCCATTCCTCTAGATGAAGGGTGATGGTTTGTGGGTCCTGGGGCTCCTCTTCCTCAGAGGAGCTACCCCAATTAAGGCAAGGGCTCAGAACATCCCTCTCCCCAGGCATAGAGCGGGGGCCAGACAGGGAAACAGGGACTGATTCTCTAGGCCTCTGGAGATCTGAGACCGTGGGTCAGTTTGGGTAATGTCAGTGGCCCTTTGCCACTAGGAGTCCTGGGTGGTCTAGCTGGAGGTGGAGATGTGAGAGAATGGGCCGTTCCCGGGTGTGGGTTGGGGGAAGTTCCAGATTCCTGTGGACATGGTAGGTAACTCTGGCTCAGGACTGGAGAATCTTGTCAGGAATGAGGGGATTTGGTCTCAGACCATTCCAAAACTATGAATTGGAAATGGAGAAGTGGAGGAGATGGTGGTGGTGTTATCTTCTGAGTGCCTACCTAATGCAATGCTCTCTGTTAAGTCCTAAAACCCCCGGGGTGGGGGAACATCTTTTTTGGGGGGGAAGGAAAGGGGGGCAGTCTTGGTTTTAGGTAACCTAGAGTCTTGCTTTCTCTCTCCTTCCCCCAACCCATTTCCTCCACCTCTGCTGCTCAGCCTGGGAAAGATGCTGCACCAGAACCAACAGCAGTGTAAACAGCCGTGCCAGCCACCTCCGTGCCAGCTTCCACCTTGCCAGCCACCATGCCTACCTAAGTGCCCGTCACCCATCCCACACCCCTGTCATCGGAAATGCCCATCCCCATGCCCTCCCCCTTGCCAGCCAAAATGCCCATCCCCATACCCTCCCCCTTGCCAGCCAAAATACCCATCCCCATGCCGTCCTCTTTGTCAACCAAAATGGCCAGCTCCATGCCCTCCTCCTTGCCAGCCAAAATGTCCATCCCCATGCCCCCCCCTTGCCAGCCAAAATGCCCATCCCCATGCCCTCCCCCTTGCCAACCAAAATGCCCATCCCCATGCCCACCCCTCTGCCAGCCAAAATGCCCACCAGTTCAACGCCCTCCTCCCTCCTGTCAGGAGAAGTGCCTACCCAAGAGAAAGTAGTAATGTTGACCAAATGCCACCCATCCCCTCCTCCACCCAGAAATGGAAAGAAAATCATTTCTAGGAGGGGGCCCCTATCTTGGGGTTTTGGGGGACTGCTTAGGCCTAGCGCAATCCTCCCCACACTATTATCGCTTCAAAATGTCTTCCCTTATGCCTTCCCTCCCAACCCCACATTGGCTCCCCTGGCTGACAGGGCATCTCAGTAGGTGGATGAATGGGCTGAGGGAACATTCTCCAGGCCTGCTCCTGCCCCACGACTCTCCTGCCCCCACTACACAGCTACCACCACTCCAAGGAGAAGACCGCTGGATGACCCGCTGTGCCGTCGACAGAGAATTGTGGATTTGGACTGTGGGGACCCACCAGGGAGGCAGGTGGCTTACCCCTGCTGGGAGGAAACTGGAGCCCAGGCATCAAGGTGTGGGAAGAGTAACAGCCTTCCTTTCCTCCCCTGAGTTGGTGCTCTGAGCTAACGTGGGGCTTCTCCTCTTTCCCTCTGCAATAAAACTCCTTTCAGAGCAGAACTTTCATTTGGGTTGTTTATGCTGGGGGAAATGGTGGCAAAACATGTTGGTTCTTAACATGGAAGCTCAGGTGAGGCCTCTTCCCTTTCCACTCCAACCAGCTCCCTGAGCAATCCCTGACATCCCGATCCCATCGGAGTCCCTTCCACCAAAGGGAATCACTCAGCAGTAGTGGTGGCGTTTGTGGAACACTCACTGGTTCCACAGTGGCTTTGCTCTATGAAATGTTATTCAGATGAAATCCATCAAGACTGATGAGAAAAGTGCATGCATTTCAATGGCTAAAATCCATCCATTCACAGTTACTAAGTCACCTGATTTTCCAGGCAGAGAACGCTGTTGGGGAAGTGGGAGAGAGACTTTCAAAAATGATCGAGGAGATCATGGGTGTGTAGACAGTTTCTTCTGGAAGAGAAGTATGTGCGCGTGAAGCTGGAGCTGACCCTAGCAGCAGGGAGGGCCCACTGTGGGTCGCTGCACCTGACGTTTTCCTGATCCCTCTGCATAGTTTGTGCTGCCCGAAAATGTGGAGGGGATTCAGGAGCTGACCATGAGGCTGGGGGGGACCCCGATCCAGGAGAGTGGAGGCAGGGCTCTCCAGCCCGGTCATAGAGATCTGCTGCCGGGGCACCAATCCTTCATGGAACTGTTGGATGGGAGGGACCCCAGCTGTCCTGGGACTGTAGGAGGGTTGGGACCTGCACCTCTGCTGGAAACACCATCCTTCCTGTCTCACAGGCTCCACTCTTGGTGTTTAATGGGGACGTGTGGGCCTTTAAAAACCCCCTCCACACTCTTTTCATTTCAGAGTTTCTTCCCCTGTCACCTTCAAATCCCACATTGACTCCTCTGGGTGACAGGGAATCTCAGTAGGGAGGATGAATGGGATAAGGGACGATTCTCCGGGCCTGTTCCTACCCTACGACCATCCTGCCCCCACCCTTTTCTACCACCGCTCCGAGGTGCAAACCTCTGAATCTGACCAACTGTGTCCTTAACAGAGAAGTGTGGACTTGAATTGTGGTGTCCTGCCAGAGAGGCAGGGGGCTCACCCGTGGGGCCCAGGCATCTGGGTCTGTCTTTCCTCCCCAGAGCCATGGGACGTTTCTCTTCTTCCCCTCTGCAATAAAACTTCTCTCAGAGCAGAAAATTGATGTGGGGTCGTTAATTCTCGGGGAAATAGTGGCGACGCATGGTGGCTTTAGACAGAGAAGGTCAGGTGAGGTCTCATCCCTTTCCACTCCAACCAGGTCCCTAAACAATCCCTGACATCCTGACCCCATCAGAATCCCTTCTGCCCTGAGGGAATCACTCAGCAGTAGTATTGGCATTTATGCAGCACTCTACGGGTATAATGCACTGTAGTTAGTGACTGGGAAGACACAATCAAGCAAGTGACCGAATCCCTTCCACCAAAACTTCCACTCTAGTGAAAGACATAGGCATAAAAATATTCACAGAGTAAGCAAAGTAAATCGTTGAATGTTCAGTGAAATAACTGAACATTATGACTGACTGATCATGTCTACATCGGTCCTGAGAATGTGTATGAGCAGGGACAGAAGGGCTAGAGATGGCTGATGATTTTCTATGACTTGGGATGCTGAGAGTGAATCTGGAAAGACTTGTTGGAGGAAATGGGCTATGGGTGGTTCCGCAGCAGGTTTCTTTTATGAGACATTATTCCGGTGAAATCTGTTCATACTTCTCATAGTTACTAAGTTACCCCCTCTTCAGAGCATGTCTAAAACTAAGCTCCTTATCTTCCCTCCCAAACCCTGCCCTCTCCCTGACTTCCCTGTCACTCTGGACGGCATGACCATCCTTTCCGTCTTACAGGCCCACAACCTGGGTGTCATCCTTGACTCAGCTCTTTCATCCACCCCAAACATCTAATCCGTCACCAATGCCTACCTATCTCACCTTTACAATATTGCCAAGATCCGCCCTTTCCTCTCCATCCAAACTGCTACCTTGCTGGTACAAGCTCTCATAATATCCCGAATGGATTATTGTGTCAGCCTCCTCTCTGATCTCCCTTCATCCTGTCTCTCCCCATTCCAGTCTATTCTTCATTCCGCTGCCTGGATCATCTTCCTACAGAAACGCTCTGGGCATGATACTCCCCTCCTCAAAAACCTGCAGTGGTTGCCTATTAACCTTCACACAAAACAAAAACACTTCACTATTGGCTTCAAAGGTCTCCATCACCCCTCCTACCTCACCTCCCTTCTCTCTTTCTACTGGCCACCCTGTACACTTCACTTCTCTGCCACTTACCTCCTCACTGTCCCCTGTTCATGCCTATCTCGCAGTTGACCCCTGCCCCACATCCTACTGCTATCCTAGAATGTCCTACCTCCTCACCTCTGCCAAACTAACTCTCTTCCCCTCTTCAAAGTCCTACTGAGAGGTCACCTCGTCCAAGAAGCCTTCCCAGATGGACCTCTCCCTTTCCCTCTCCTCCTGTTCCCCTCCCAAGCACCCTCTACTCCTACCACTGTGCTCATTTGTATATATCATTTATTACCCTATTCATTTTGTTAATGAGGTGTACATCCCCTTGATTCTATATAGGCTGATAATGTTGTCTTTTTGTTTTGTTCTGTTTTGCTCTGCTGTCTGTCTCCGTTGTTAAGACTGTCAGCCCATCATTGGGCAGGGATGGTCTCTGTCTGTTGCCAAATTGTACATTCCAAGCTCTTAGTACAGTGCTCTGCCTCCTTGCTTAACTCCCTTCTTCCTTTCTCTCCTCACTCCAGTTAGCATTTCACCCTGGATGCCTGGATCATTTTTCGACAGAAACATTCTGTCCACGTTTCCCCTCTCCTCAAAGTACCTCCAATAGTTGCCCGTCCTCGTCCTCATCAAACAAAAACTCTCCACCTTAGGCTTTAAAGCACTCAATCTCCTTGCCCCCTCCTACTTCACTTAGCTATTCTCCTACTACAATCCAGTCGGCACATTTCGCTCTTTCATGCCAACCAACTCACTTGTACCTCGATCTTGTCCATCTCGCTGCCGACCTCTGGCTCACATGCTGCCTCCGGCCTGGAACGCCTTCTCATTTCATATCCCACGGACAATTACTCTCCTCATCTTCAAAGCCTTAGTGAAGGGTCATCTCCTCCAAGAGGCCTTCCCTGATTAAGCCCTTATTCCTCTCTTCCCCTCTGCCTTCTGTGTTGCCCTGCCTTGTTCCCTTTAATCACCACCCACCCTCACCCAGACACACAGAACTAATGTGCCTATTTGTAACTTCTTCATTTATATGAATGTCTGTCTCCCCCTCTAGACTGCAAGCTCATTTTGGACAGGGAATGTGTCTTTCGAATTGTTGTGTTGTATTCTCTCAAGAACTTAATATACCGCCCTTGACACAGTAAACACTCAATAAATATGATTGATTAATCGATTGATTGATTGACTGAGTCAGAGCTCAGGATTTCTGCCAGCACCGTACAGCGGCTCGAGTACAAGAGCAAAGAAGGTGGACTGTGCAGGTGATCCTGGGCTGTGTGTTAATAGTACAAAGATCGATGAAGGGATAGGGGAGTGAATGAGTTGAGTTCAGAAGAGAGAGTGGTGTTGAGAATGTCTATTTTATCATCAAGGGAGCGTAGTTTGCGTATGGAGGCTACGTGAGGCATGATGAGCTGAGAAAATTGGATGGGGTCAAAGGAATGGAGGTCTAGGTGAGGGAATAGTACAGATTTATGGGACAGAGGTGTGTGGGAGAGAAAGCAAGTCAAGAGGTGCTGGTCAGATAGAGGGATTTCAGAGTTGGTGAGGGTAGAGATTATGCAGTGGTTTGAGATGATGAGATGATGAGTTGATGAGATGATATATACCCACATTAGTGAGTGGGTGAGTTGGGGTGGAGCAGGAAGTCACTGGAGTTGAGGAGCGATAAAAGGAGGTGAGCAACAGGGTCATCAGGAACAGCTATGTGGGTATTGAAGTCCCCAAGGATCAATGTGGGCTTGGAGAAAGAAGAAATGTGAGAAAGGGATCAAAATGGTTAAAGATAATGGAGGTGAGACGTGGGGGGCAGTAGGTGACAGTTACTAGAATCTGGAGTGGGAGGTAGAGGTTGATGATATGGGCTTCAAAGGAAGGGAAAGAAAGGGATGGGGGAGGTGGAATGGTTCTGGGCTTCTTGGTGAGCATAGCTCTGGGTATCAGACCAGGGATGGCTCCAGGTGTCTTGGCTGCCATGGTTCTGGATATGGCCATTGGCCTGGATCAGGGTACTGTGGTAGGCAGGGCTCGGGGAAGCATGGCTGGCAAGGCTCAGAGATTGCTTCTTGGCCCAAAGATGAAGACTGGCACACCTGATTGCACTGGTACTGCTGGGAAGACATCTTTCCTGGTGTGGACAGACTCTGAAAGGCAGCCAGGCTTGAGAGTGCATAGAGTCCCCCCCTGTCTGCTTTATTGGACCCTCATCCTGTTTTCCTTAATCCTCAAATGCATTTTTTCCTGCTCAGCCAGATCTCTTCACTTGCAGCCCTCTCTCTTGACCCTCAAACTGCTTTCTTGTTAATCTGGCCCTTTTTCTGTGACCTTCAGGCTGCAGTCTTTGTCCTCACCCTGATCCCTTGACTCTCACTCCCTCTCCTGACAGTCAGCCTGCTATTAGGACCCTCAGCCTGTTTTCTTTGACTCCCATCCCGCTTCAAGAATTCAACACCTCCCCCTTCATACTATGAAGACCACTTGTCAAATAACTCTCAACACACTCACCACCAACATAGAGAGAAAACCACTCCCAAATTAAGATCAAAGCTCACCCAACCACAAGCACTCTCTCACTCATACCTCCCCACACCACACCCAAATCCCTAACCCACTGGCAGCAATTTCTTCGAGTTGCAGCGAGAGGGAGAGTGGTGAAGCTGGATTCTGATTCCCCGCTTGTCCTCCATCCATCTCCAGGTTCAGAAACCGGGGAGGGGGCAGATCCAGATCCACATCCACGATCTTCTAAGTCCCTCCCCCAATCCATATCTGACCTCCAAAACCAGATCCCCAGATTAGTGGTGTGTGGGATAGGGCCCCTCAGGGATCCAAACTCACCAGCCTCAGAGAAGGGGTGGTATGTTCTGGGCAATGGAGTGGACAGTTGGCCGCCATCTTGGAGTGAAGTGATTTTATCTGATGGCACTAGAAGGGAAGGGGGCCCCCAGGAGGTGCAGGGGTGGGGTCCTAAGGCCGTTGAATGGACCCCGGGCTGTGTTAGCCTCTGTTTCCCAACCTGATCAATGCAGACACCTCAGGGCCACCCAGGGAGACGAGACTCAGGAGGCCACATCCTCTGGGGCGTCTGTGGCTTCCTGACACACTGCAAAGCCGGGCGACATGTTGTCCTCTTCTGCCCTTGGACCCAGCCTATGACCCCTCACCAGACCCTAGTCTGGCCCCGCCTGGCCCGCCCCCTCCTATGAGTATTTTTTCAGGCTAGGGTCGGGTCTGGGGCTACGGGGACCATCTTTGAGTCTCAGAACTGTCCATATTGGATTGGACTGGGCAGTGCATCCAGGAATGGAATCCTCTTGTCCACAGTCCAGAAACTTCGGCCTGCTTGTTCTGGCTCTGTCCTTGGCATGCAGTGTGACTTGAGTTAATTTGCTTAACCTGTCCGGAACCCAGTGCCCCAAGCTTCAGACCTGCCTAGGGGCCAGTCAGCCAGACAAGACCCCCTCCACCATACACCAAGATCTGGGGTCTGGAGTTGGTTTAACATCATTGATTCCAGGATGGTGAGGAGGGAGAACAAGGGTAAGGGTGGGTGACCCTGAGAGGAGAAGGTTTAGGGGTGTTCTGGGGGGTTGGGGGAATGCAGCGTGGCTTAGTGGAAAGAGCACGGGCTTTGGAGTCAGAGGTCATGGGTTCAAATCCCGGCTCGGGCACTTGTCAGCTGTGTGACTTTGGGCAAGTCACTTAACTTCTCGGTGCCTCAGTTACCTTATCTGTAAAATGGGGATTAAGACTGTGAGCCCCACGTGGGACAACCTGATTCCCTTGTGACTACCCCAGCGCTTAGAACAGTGCTGGGCACATAGTAAGCGCTTAACAAATACCAACATTATTATACCCATCATCCATCCAATTAAGGACCAGGGGGTTGAAGACAGGAGCAGTTAGGGCTGTGCACCTCAGAGCCCAGTCTGAATAATGATAACAATAATAATAATAATAATAATGATAATAATGTTGGTATTTGTAAAGCGCTTACTATGTGCCAAGCCCTATTCTAAGTGCTGGGGTAGATACAAGGTAATCAGGTTGTCCCACGTAGGGCTCACAGTCTTCATCCCCATTTTCCAGATGAGGGAACTGAGTCACAGAGAAGTTAAGTGACTTGCCCAAGGTCATACAGCTGGCAAACGGCAGAGCCGGGATTAGAACTCATGACCTCCGACACCCAAACCCACGCTCTTTTCACTGAGCTGCGATGCCAAGAACTTTTACACAACAGCAGGAGGAACTGCGGTTAGGCGTAAAGATCTGGATTTGGCTTTCCAAATGGAATTTTAATGGAATAATGCCAGGAGGAAGAGGGCGGGACGTCCCCCATAAAGGAGCAGGGCCCACACGTGTCTGGGCTGGATCTATGCATTTCCAGCACCCGAACCCGAGTCTCAAATCTCCTGGGAGACGCTCAGGACCTGGCCAGCTGCAGTGACGGAGTTTCAGTTCTTTATCGCGATTTCTGTGGGTCCAAGACTTCAACCTGGCAAGTCTTTGGGGGAGGGACCATGTCCTTGACCCAGAGCCCAGCATTGTGTGTGTGTGTGTGTGTGTGAGTGCGTGTTCGAGTGTTTCCTGTCTCCCCCATAGCCTGTCATCCTCTTGAGGGCAGAGATCAGATCTCCTCCTTCCCCTGACCCTCCTCTCATCCTCCTCCCTCCAGGCCTGCAGTGGAGTCATGGGGACGCCAACCTGTCCCCCTGAAAGCTTTCTCTCTCCCTCCCAGTTCCCCAGTCCAACCCCTCCCCCACACTCTCCCTTAGCCTCATCTCCCAGGACCCTCCTCAGATCGCTCATAGTGTTAATCCCCATTTTTACAGATGAGGTCCTGAGACACAGAGAGGCTAGGTGACTTGCTCACTGTCACAGCACATGGCCACTCCTCCTTTCCTGCTCCCTTGGCTGCCTCAGCTCCAACCCATTCCCCTTCCATGCATGGACCAGTTTCTTCTTGCTGAGCTGGAGGTCCGCCCATTTGGTATGACATGAGAGGGCCTCTGTCATGTCTCCCTATTCCCTGACCTGGCCCCAACTCCTCAGCCTCCTCCCGCTGACCCCTCTCCAGCCCCAAAGTCACTCTCCTATAGACCTGTGGGGAGCCATGGTTTGACACCACCCCCTGCAGAGATGGAATCCAGTGGGCTGACACCCCCACCCCTCCCAGGTATGCTTTAACGGTGCTCTTTCCCTACCATCACATGCCTGGGAATCTGTAAAGGATGCTATCCCCTCCAGCTACCCAAATCTTTCCAAGTGAGACCCTTCTCATTCCCTCAGCTTGCCCACATTAGGGATACAAAGGTGGCTCTCAACCCAATTCCCCACCCACCCTAATGCATAGATCTGCTGTTCCTGGTGATACACTGTGCTTGTTTGACAGAATCTCCTAGATTCAGACCTTACTGTGTTTTGGGAATATGGAAGAAGCCTTGGACCTGCCAGTAAAAACCAATGGTCTCTGTTACTGTGGGTAAGAAGGTCTCAGCCAAAAAATCAGGGGACTCCAGGAGCCAGGTCCAAGCTTAACGTGACCCAAACAGAACTTCTCATCTTGTCACCCAAACCCTGTCCTCCTCTTGTCACCCAAATCCTGTCCTTTCCCATCAGTCTAGATGGCACCACCATCCTTTCTGTCTCACAGGTCCATACTTTGGTGATATCCTTGACTCCTCTCTTTCTTTCAACCCAAATGCTCAATCTATCATTAAATCTTGTTGGCTCCACCTTCACAAAATCACCAAAATCTGTCCTTTCAACTCCATCCAAATTGCAACCACATTAATACAATAACTCATCCTATCCCGCCTGCATTACTGTATCAGCCTCCTTGCCAATCACCCAGCCTTTTGTCTCTCCTCACTCCAGTCCATGCTTCACTCTGATGCCTGGATCATTTTCCTTCTAAAACGTTCAGGGCATGTCTCTCTACTCCTAAAAACCTCCAGTAGTTACACATCCACCTCCACATCAAACAAAAACTCCTCACCACTGGCATCAAAGAAGTCAATCATCTTGCCCCTCCCCCCCACCCACCTCACTACTTTCCTACTACAACCCATCCCACACATTTCACTCTTCTAATGCTAACATTCTCACTGTGCATCACTCTCTCCTATGTCACTGTGGATACTTTGTCCACAGCCTGCCTTTGGCCTGGAACACCCTCCAACCTCAAATCTGACAGAGAATTACTCGGCCCCTGCCATTAAAAGCCTTACTGAAGGCTTTACGGTACCTCAGTTCCCTCATCAGTAAAATGGGGATTCCATACCTCTTCTTCCTCCTACCTAGGTTGTGAGGACAAATTGGGACCTGATTACCTTGTATCTACTCCAGCTCTTAGTACCAGATTTGGCTTGTAGTATGCTCTTAACAAATACAAGGATTACTATCAATAAAAAATATGCACAGCCACTATGATAAGGGAGAAGCAGAGGGAAGCAGAGATATCTACAGGGGCTAAGTCTGGTGAGGGAGACAAGACACACACACAAACACACACACAGAGACACACACACACACACAGAGCAAAATATAAGCAGCTACGTATATTTCACTGGGAAATAAGGGTGGGACAGAGGGTGGTGGACAAATGGGGTTTCCAATGCACTGGAAGACACAGGAAACAAACGATTGTATAAAAATGGAAACCAGATTTCTCAGCTGTGGAAATGAATGAGAGGGGATAATCTCGATCATTTAACTTGGGGAGGGGCAATCTGGGGCAGCTGCCTGAAGGAGACAGAGTGGGCTTAAATTGGGGTCCATAAAGAAGTGGCAGGGAGGGTCTTTCAGGATGAGGAAATGGTGTGAGGGTGGGCTAAGGAGAAAAGAGTTGTTTGTGGGTGGGGAGGGACAGCAGAAACTAATCTTCAGGCTCTGAGAATCCCTCCATACCTCTCCCCCAGGAAGAACAGCTGAAAGCACAGCCCTACAGCTTTTATTTTATTTTGAAAGCTTGGTGTTGTCCTTGACTCATCTCTCTCATTCCATCCGCATATTTGGTCTGTCACAAAATTCTGTCCGTTCTACCTTCACAAGATTGTGCAAATCCACCTTTTCCTCTCCAACCAAACTGTTGCCATGCTGATCCAAGCCTTGACTGCTGAATCTGCCTCCTCGCTTACTTCCCAGCTTACTCTCCCCATTCCAGTCCATACTTGACTCTGCTGCATGGATCATTTTTCAACAAAAACTTTCAGTCCATATCTCTCCACTCTTCAAGAACCTCCAATGGCTGCCCATCCATCTCCCCTTCAAACAGAAACTCCTCGTTATTCGCTTTAAAGTAGTCCATCAGCTCTACCCAGCCTTCCTCACCTCATTGATTTCTTACTACAGCCCAGCCCTCACCCTCTGTTTCTCTAAAGCCAGCTTTCTCACGGTACCCTGGTCTTGTCTATATCACCAATGGACCCTTTCCTAGCCTGGAACTCCCTCCCCCTCCATATAACTCCGGACCATCACTCCGTCCTCATTCCAGGCATTAAGCTCCCATTTTCTCAGAGGTATTCACTAATTAAGCTCTCTTTTCTCTGCTGATCTCTACATCTGCATCTGTGATCTTGGGACATTTGATATTTGCCCCACCCCCAAACTCACAGCAGTTGTGTATCTTTAAATTACAATTTATAAATTGCTTATTTAGTCAGATCAAGATCTGTGCCCACTCTGGACTGTGAGCTGGTTATGGGGAGGGAACGTATGGCTAATTCTGTTGTAGTCTCCAAAAGGGCTTAGTACAGTGCTCTGCACATAGTAATTACTTGATAAATGCCATTGATTGATTTTGTATTTATCCAAGATCCTATATTGTAGGTTGATTTTCCATTTTTGATGGTTTTATTCTTATCTATTCCTCATGAGCCTCCATTCTCCTTTATTCTTAGATTTTGAGCTTCGTGTCTAAAACTCACCAATGAATTCTTTCCCAGCTCTGTTTATAGTGCTTCGCACACATCAGTCCCTACCCTTCAGGGGCTGAATGTCTGGTGGGAGAGACAGGAGACAATCTCTCACACACATACACACAGACACAAAGATACACTTCACTGGGGACTGGGGCAGGGACAGAGGAAAGTGGCAACGCAGGCTTGACAATGCTCCGAAAGACACAGGACAAATACCAAGGTATAAAAATGAAAACCAGATTTCTCAGCTGTGGAAATGAATAGCAGAAGGTGACCATGGTCACTTATCTTAGGTAGAGGCAATCTGGAAAGGGGACAGAGTGGGTTTTAATCTGAGCCCATAAGGAACCCTGACCCAAAGAAAGGAGGGGCATTTCAGGGTGAAGAAATGGTATGAGGGTGGGCTAGGGAGGGAAAACTTGTTTGACGCAGTAGGAAATCAATCTTCAGCCTCTGAAAATCCCCCCATATCCAGAGAATCCCCAGGAAGGACACCTGAAAGTGCAGCCCTGTAGCTCTTGTTTTGATTTTGTATTTATGCCCATCCTTGCCTAGTATACAGATTTGGTGTTTTTATTGCTTTTTTAATTCTTGTGTGTTCCTCACAAGCACCCTTACTCTGTTTTTCTGAGATTTTGAGTCTAATGAGGGCTAGGAACCATGTCTAAGACTCACCAGCTTTTTCTTTCCCAGTGCTTGGCACAATGCTTTGCTTAATAAATACTATTAGTACAGGAAGAACAATTCATCCCCTGCAATGACATTTTTGCCACACCCCTCCAGACCTCTGTGGGACTGTCGCATGACCTCACTGTGACCTCACCAGTGCCTTCCTGCATCCCCTGGGCAATAGCAGAAACCCTTGCTCAGGAAGGAGAGGTCACCTTCAATCTGCGCCATCAAACCCATCTCCTCCATGAGG
This sequence comes from Ornithorhynchus anatinus, assembly GCF_004115215.2. NCBI lineage: Eukaryota > Metazoa > Chordata > Mammalia > Monotremata > Ornithorhynchidae > Ornithorhynchus > Ornithorhynchus anatinus. The sequence continues at coordinate 20,852,305 of NC_041746.1, forward strand.
CTTTCCATTGGTCCTGTCATCCCTATGTGTGTTTTTAATGGCATTTTTTAAATGCTTTCTATATGCTAGGCACTGTTGTGTTATATTTTAAGCACATACTATGTGCCAGGCAGTGTACTAAGTCTTGGGATATGTACCACTAAATCAGGTTGGACACAGTCCCTGTCCCACATGGGGCTCACAGTCTTACTCCCCATTTTACACATGAGGTAACCGAGGCCCAGAGAAGTAAAATGACTTGCCCGGAGTCACACAGCAGACATGTGATGGACCCAGGATTAGAAGCCGGGTTCTTCTGACTCTCAGGTCCATGCTGTATACACTGTGCCACGCTGCTTCTATAAAAAATAATTATGGTACTCATTAAGCATTTATTATCTGCCAAGCACTGTTCTAAGTTAAGGCAAATTAATCGGATTGGCCACAGTCCCTGTCCTAAAAGTGGCTCACAGTTTTAATCTCCATTTTACAGATGAGGTAACTGAAGTCCAAAAAAGCGTAGTAACTCGTTCAAGGTCTCACAGCAGACATGTGACAGTCCTGGGATTAGATCCCAGGTCCTTCTGACTCCCAGATCCGTGTTCTGTCCTCTAAACCAGACTGCTTCTCACATTGTTCTAAGCACTGGGGCAGTTTACAAAGTAATGAGATTGGACAATGACCATGGGCCACATGAGGCTCACAGTCTTAATCCCCATTTTAGAGATGGGGTCACTGAGGCCCAGAGAAGTCAGTGACTTGTCCAAAGTCCCGCAGCAGACAAGCAGCAGAGGTGGGATTAGAACAAATTACTTTCTGACTCTCAGGCCTGGGTTCTATCCACTAAGTCATATGTGCGTTTGACTCCAGTCTTCCCAACCAGACCGGCATTCTCCTGAAGGCAGAAACCATGTCTCCTCCCTCCATCCCTTCCTGACCACCAAGCATAGGGTGTATGTTTTTGTGCATGTTTTTTTATGGGTTCTGTCTTCCCACCAGAGACACAGCCTTTTGAGAGTAGGGGCCACGTCACCTCCTCCCCCATTTTACCTTGACAGTACATCTGTTTTGACTTTCCAAAGCCATCCTCCTTCATGATAGTATTCTGAGGGCTGTTGATGGCGGGGAACAGGTGTTGGTGGGGTAGAGGGATCACAGCAGTCACTGGGAAATGAGGAAACAATTTTCCAAATTGTCATATCGGGGTGAAGAGGCATATGTGGAGGCAGGGTGTTAGATTGGTTTGGGGACAGGGGCAGAGTGGGAGTGGCCAGGTGTTAGGATGGTAATAATAATAATGATTATGGTATTTGTTAAGTACTCATTATGTGCCAAACACTGTACTAAGCATTGGGGCTGATACAAGTAAACTGGGTTGGACACTGTCTCTGTCCCTCCTGGGGTTCACAGTCTCAATCCTCATTTTACAGACAAGGTAACTGAAGAATAAAGAATTTAAGTGACTAGCAGAAGGTCAAACAGCAGACAAGTGGTGGAGCTGGGATTAGAACCCATGACCTTCTGACTGCCAGGCCTGTGTTATTTCTATACTGCCATGCTGCTTCTCTGTTCTACAGTGGGAAGGGTTTGGTGACCTGATCTCCAGAAGAAGTCACCAGGGAGGATCAAGATGCCCATTTATCTCTGATGATGCAGATGCGGACTCCACTAGTGTGACCCTCTCTTTCTCAAGAAGTACACACTGATGGAGCTCCACTAACTGCTATGAATGAACTGAGACACCAACTCTGGAAAACCATGACTTAAACAGGAAATCAAACTTTGGTTCAGGACACAGCCTCCATTGACGACATGCTACTTGGGAGAAACTGGTTCTCACTTATGATGCAATTCTAGGGGTTCTCTTTTGCTGTATGCCCAAGAATTGTCTGCAGGTGCATGCCCAAATATGCATATGGATGAGTAGCTATGTGTTTCTGTGTCTGTGTAACTGACTCCAGTGTGTGTCTATGCATCTGTGTGTCCAAACATTTCTCTGAATGTGGGTATGAATCTCATTTTCCAGATGTGAAGACTGAGGCAGAGATAAGTTAAATGACTTGCCCAGTATCACAGAGTAAGCAAGTGGTGGTGCTGGAATTGCAACCCAGCTCCCGCTATTGCTCGTGCTCTTGCCATTAGGCAACACCACTTCTCTAGCGGCCTCCATGTGTCTGGGTGTGTCTGGGTCTTCATTTCTGTGTGAATCTGTGGGGTTCTATGCGTGTGTCTTTATATCTGCATTTGTGTGTTATTTCTCTGTGTATCTGTGTGTGCCTATGTATCTGTGATCCTCAGGACCCCGGACTGTGGATATGTCTGGTCACCACCATCCTTCCTACCTCTCAAGCCCCTAACCTTGGCATTATCCTTGAATCTTCTCTCTCATTCAACCCAAATATTCAGTCCATCACTGATTCCTGTCAATCAATCTTAACTAAAATCACTAAAATCATTCCCTTCCTCTCCATCCAAACTTCTGTCAGGTTAATTCAATTAGTTATCCTTATCTTACCTTGATTACTGTATCAGCCACCTTGCTGGGCCCCCAGCCTCCTGTCTCTCCCCTCTCCAGTCCATACTTGACTCTGCTGCTAGGATCATTTTTGTACAAAATCATTCTGGCCATGCTTAGCTTCTCCTCAGCCATCTCCAGGGGTTGCCCAACCACCTCTGCATCAAACAGAAACTTCTTACCATGGGCTTTAAAGCAATCAATCACCTTGCCTTCTCCTACCTCCTCTCGCTGCGCTCCTTCTACAACCCAGCCTGCAAAATTTCCTCCATTAATGCCAACCTTCTCACTGCACCTCCATCTTGTCTATCTCGCTGCCGGCCTCTCGCCCATGTCCTGCTTCTGGCCTGGAACTCCCTCCCTCCTCATACCCGACAGGCAATTATTCTCCCCACCTTCAACGCCTTATTGAAGGTACATTTCCTCTAAGAGACCTTCCCTGACTAAACCCTCCTTTCCACTTCTCCCACTCCTTTCTGCGTCGCCCCGACTTGCTTCCTTTATTTATCCCCCCTCCCAGTCCCACGACACTTATGTCCATATCTCTAATTAATTCATTTATATTAAACCCATCTCCTCCTCTCAACTGTAAGCTCTTTGTGGGCAGAGAAGTTTTCTGTTATATTGTTGGATTGTACTCTCCCAGGTTTTTAGTACAGTACTCTGGACACAGTAAGCGCTCAGTAAATGTGATTGACTGACTGACCGACTGACTCTTTGTACATGTTTTCATATATGTTTGTCAGTACTTGTACCTGTCTGTGGGTATGTGTTCATATCTGGTTGCATCTGGGTGCCTCTGTGATGTGGGTCTCAAGGGTATGTGTTTGTGTGTGTGGATTGTAATCCCAGGGCCTTACACCAGAGGATTTCCGTGTTCCTCGAAGGCCCTAGACTGGATCTGTGTCTGGCCTGATTCGACCATGGGGCTCTGGGACACTCCCTCCTCTTGGTAGTCACAAAGGGGCTGGGTCCAACCGGGTAGTCCCATTAGCCAGCACCCTGCTTCCTCCTTCCACTTGCCCTCCCCCCACCGCCCCCGCTCTCTTCCTCCCTCCCACTTCCTATTCCCCATCCCCCATGGGGATTCCTGGGACTCTGGGTGAGTGTTGGCACCTCAGCAGCTCCTGGTGGGATTGGACAGGACAGTTTTCCACCGGTTGGGAAAACACAGGAATTTCATCCATCACCTCCACCACCCCAGGGTTAGGCTGGACCAGGCGGGCCGAGCTAGTCAGGCTGGACCACTTTGGGACAGGGCTTGAGGGAGGGCCGGGCCAGGGAGGCCAGATAAATGGAGCCCCAGAGCAAGACTCCCACAGACACCCGACGTCGCTCTTGCTGCACTTCCAGATCCGGGATTGGGTAAATCCACTGCCTCTCCCGGGGGATGGAGCAAGGAATTTCTCATCTGCCCCTCCACTCCAAGGTCAACTGGTCTAGCCTCCTGACTAGGGGCCAGAGGAAAGCGTGCCTGGGAGGAGGTGGGCCCTGTTGGCCTCCACTAGCAAAGGAGTGGGGGTTGAAGGTTGATGTGGATTGGGTTGAACTTTAGTGTATCTGAGAAAAGTAGGATGGTTTAGTCTACTGAGAAAGGCCCTGTGAGTCAGAAGGATCTGGGTTCTAATCCTGCCTCTGCCACTTGTCTGCTCTGTGACCTTGGCAAGTCACTTAACTTCTCTGGGCCTCAGCTACCTCATCTGTAAAATGGAGATTGAGACTGGGAGCCCTATGTGGGGCAGGGACAGTGTTCAACCCCATTACCTTGTATCCACACCAGTGCTTAGTTCTTACCATCATCATTATTATTATCATTACTAAAATTTCCATTCAGAGCAAGATCAAACCTCTTCACTCCAGCCCCCTACATTTCTCGGTTAGACCCACCTTTTTAGAGGGGAGAGAAAGATCTACCAGGATGCTGCTCCCAACCTCCATCTGCGCCGACACTCCCTCTGCCCTCTTCCCTCTTCCCAGACTAGCCCCTTCTTCACCATCCCTCATTCTGAACTCTTCCTCCTCTATCCTATCACTCCCGCCCTCGCCCTCCAACGCAGCTTCCATCCTCCTCCCCTACAAAATCCTACTAACAAAGCTGTCTCCCACAAGAGAGTCTTCCATGATTGATCCCTACTGCCACCTTCCCCTCCTTGTCTTCTCCTCAGTCACTGCTCCCCCACTTGTTTTTGCTTCATTCTTCATTTCCTTCTCTGGCTAAGCTCTGGTTTTTAGTCTTACACCTCCTGCTGGAAGGTACTTGAGAAGAGGTGGAAGGCAAGGTAAGGGGAGAGGGGTTAAGAGAAAGTATGGAAACTTCCTTAGATCTTAAAGACTGGCTATTCTGTGTACCCATTCACCAGTGTCTTTGAAGCATCAGAAAAGTCATTAAATACCATTAAACATAAAAATGGGCACCAGAACTAAACTAATTCACTGTTTAATGGTATTTATTAAGTGTGTACTATGGTCGAGCACTGTTCTAAGCACTACGGCAGATACAAACCAATCAGGTGGGACACAGTCCCTATATCCTATGGGACTCGCGGTCCAAGTCGGAGAGAGAACAGGGATCCAATCCCGATTTTTCAGATGAGGCAACTGAGACACCAAAAGGATAAGCATCTTGCCCATGGTCACACAACAGGCAATAGGCAAAGCTGGGATTAGAACCCAGGTCCTCTGACTCCCAGGCCCATGGTCCTTCCACTAGGCCACATTGCTTACTGTGTACCTAACACCATGTTAGGGTGAGGGCAAGGCCAATAATCAAATCAGACATGGTCCCTGTCCCCCACAGGGATTAATGTCTAAATGGCAGGGAGTGCAGGCATCGCATCCCCATTTAACAGATGCAAAAATCGATGAGGTGCAGAGAAGTTCAGCCCTTTGCCTTGGGTCTCACAGCAGGCCATGGGCAAACTAGGATTAGGACCTGGATCTCCTGATTCCTAGTCCCATTCTCTTGATCTAAATTTCAAAGGTGCACATTTGTCCCCTCTGGGTCCAACCTGCTACACATATCACAGTTAGCTGGACAGGAGAGGGAGGTGGGTTCTCATTCTCAGGAGAGCAATGCCCAGCCCCCAGGGAAGGGAGCTGGCAATGCAGGGGAGACCACTGCAGCCAAATTAATGTCAGTCTGGGAATTGGTGTTCTACTTGGTGATGGAACATTAGAGGATGAGAGTGAAGGAACCGGGTGCAGGAGAAAACCTCCGAGAGGCAGAGATTTGGCAGGCGTTGGGTCCACAAGTCTGGGACCACAAGAAAGACCCACTAAAGCCTTCCACTCCCAAGGAGGTGGGAGAAGGGTCTGTTGAGGACTGAGCTAATGGACAGGCTGGGAACCAGAAAAGACTCGGGGACCTCAGGGTGGGAAGTGGGACCGGATAGGGGAGAGGTGAGCTCCGATTTGATGCCCTTTTCATCTTGGACTATGGGTGCCAGTTACCCACTGGGAGCTCTCCCTGTTTGCAAGACCCTATGAGGTCTTGATAAGGGGATTGCTGGTGGGTAGGTTGAGTGCAACATGGCCACTCCTCTAGATGAAGGGTGATGGTTTGCGGGTCCTGGGGCCCCTCTTCCACAGAGGAGGCACCCCCATTAAGGCAAGGGCTCAGAACATCCCTCTCCCACAGGCTTAGAGTGGGGCCAAGCAGGGGAACAGGGACTGATTCTCCAGGACTCTGGAGATCTGGGACCGTGGGTCAATGTGGGTAATGTCAGTGGCCCTTTGCTCCCAGGTGTGCTGGGTGGTCTAGATAGGGGTGGAGGTGTGAGATGATGGGACCCCCTTCTGCGTTGCCCTGCCTTGTTCCCTTTATTCACCACCCACCCTCACCCAGCCACACAGAACTAATGTGCCTATCTGTAATTTTCTTCATTTATATAAATGTCTGTCTCCCCCCTAGACTGCAAGCTCATTTTGGACAGGGAATGTGTCTTACAAATTGTTGTGTTGCACTTTCCCATGAACTTAATACAGTGCCCTCGACACAGTAAACACTCAATAAATATGATTGATTGACTGAGTCATAGCTCAGGATTTCTGCCAGCAGCATTCAGCAGCTTGAGTTCAAGAGCAAAGAAGGTGGACTGTGCAGGTAATCCAGGGCTGTGTGCTAGTGATACAATACCAATGAAGGGATAGGGGAGTGAATGAGTTGAGTTCAGTAGAGAAGGTGGTGTTGACAACGTCTATTTCATCATCAAGGGAGCATAGTTGGCATATGAAGGCTAAGTGAGGCAAGATGAGTTGAGAAAATGGAATGGGTCAAAAGAATGGAGGTCTAGGTGAGGGAATTGTACAGATGTATGGGACAAAGATGTGTGGGAGAGGAAGCAAGTGAAGAAGTTGTGGCCAGATAGAGTGATTTCAGAGTTGGTGAGGTAGAGATTATGCAGTGATTTGAGATGAAGAGATGACGAGATGATGAGTTGATGAGATGATGTGCATCCACATTAGTGAGTGGGTGAGTTGGGGTGGAGCAGGAGGTCACTGGAGTTGAGGAATGATAAAAGGAGGTGAGCAACAGGGTCATCAGGAACAACTATGTGGATATGGAAGTCCCCAAGGATCAATGTGGGCTTGGAGAAAGATAGAAGGAATGTGAGAAAGGGATCAAAATGGTTAAAGAAATTGGAGGTGAGACCTGAGGGGCAGTAGGTGACAGTCACTAGAATCTGGAGCGGGAGGTAGAGGTAGATGATATAGGCCTCAAAGGAAGGGAAAGAAAGGGTTGGAGGAAGTGGAATGGTTCTGGGCTTCTTGGTGGGCACTGTGGTAGGCAGGGCTCAGGGAAGCATGACTGGCATGGCTCAGAGATTTTTGGCTGGCCCTGAAATGAAGCCTGGCACATCTGATTGCACTAGTAATGCTGGGAAGACATCTTTCCTGGTGTGGACAGACTCTGAAAGGGAGACCAGGCTGGGGATAGAGTGGCTAGAGTCCCCTCTGCCTGCATTATTGGACCCTCATCCTGTTTTCCTTAATCCTCAGTTTGCTTTTTCCTCCTCTGCCAGATCTCTTGACTTGCAGCCCCCCTCTTGACCCTCAGCCTGCTATCTTGTCAACCTGGCCCTTTTTCTGTAACCTTCAGGCTGCTTTCTTTGTCCTCACCCTGATCCCTTGACTCTCAGCCCCTTCTCCTGACAGTCAACTTGCTATTAGGACCTTCAACAGGTTTTCTTTGACAGCTATCCTTTCAGATTTCAACACCTCCCCCTTCGTATTGTGAAGACCACTCTCCAATTAACTCTCAGCACACCCACCACCAAACATACACAGGACACCACTCCCAAAATAACCTCAAAGCCCTCCCACCACAAGCACTCTCTCACTCATATCTCCCCCCATCACCCTCAAATCTGTAGCCCACTGGCAGCAATTCCTTCAAGCTGCAGCGAGAGGGAGAGTGGTGAAGCTGGATTCTGATTCTCCGCTTGTCCTCCATCTATCTCCAGGTTCAGATATCGGGGAGGGCGCAAATCCAGATCCCGATCCATGATCCTCTAAGTCCTTCCCCCAATCCGTACCCGACCTCCAAAACCAGACCCCCAGACTAGTGGGGTGTGGGATAGGGCCCCACAGGGATCCAAACTCACCAGCCTCAGAGAAGGGGTGGAATGTTCCGGACAATGGAGTGGACAGTTGGCCACCATCTTGGAGTGAAGTGATTTTGTCTGATGGCACTAGAAGGGAAGGGGGCCCCCAGGAGGTGCAGGGGTGGGGGCCAAAGCCGGTGAATGGGCATCGGGCTGTGTTTGCCTCTGTCTCCCATCCTGTTCATGCGGACACCTCAAGGCCGACCAGGGAGACCAGGCCCAGTAGCCCACTTCCTCTTGGGCAACTGTGTAATAACAAGCTGCAAAGCCGGGGGACATGTTGTCCTGTTCTGCCCTTGGACCCCGCTTATGACCCCTCACCAGACGTTAGTGCAGCCCCGCCTGGCCCGCCCCCTCCTAGGAGTGTTTTTATCAGGCTGAAGTCGGGTCTGGGGCTACGGGGACGATCTTTGAGTCTCAGAACTATCCACATTGGACTGGACAGGGCAGTGCATCCAGGAATGGTATCCTGCTGTCCGCAGTCCAGAAACCTCGGCCTGCTGGTTCTGGCTTTGTCCTTGGCATGCTGTTTGACTTGGGTCAATTTGCTTAACCTCTCTGGGATCCAGTGCCCCAGGCTTCAGACCTTCCTAGGGGCCAGACAGCCAGACAAGACCCCCTCCCTCCACCATACACCAAGATCTGGAGTCTGCAGCTGGTTTAACACGATTGATTCCAGGATGGTGAGGAGGGAGAACAGAGGTAAGGGTGGGTGACCCTGAGAGGAGAAGGTTTAGGTGCGTTCTCAGGGGAGAGGGGAGGTAGTCCCCATGATCCCTCCCATTAAGGACCTGGAGGTTGAAGACAGAAGCAGTTAGGGCTGTGTGCCTCAGAGCCCAGACTGAAGGCCAGGGAACTTATACGCAACAGCAGGAGGATATAGGCATTTGGCTTTCCAAATGGCATTCTAATGGAATAATAGATTCCACAAGGAAGCAAGGTGCACACATGTCTGAGCTGAATCTATGCACTTCCAGCTCCCGAACCCAAGTCTCAAAGCTCCTGGGAGACGCTCAGGACCTGATCAGCTGCACTGAGGATGTTTCAGTTCGATTTCTGTGTGACCAAGCCTTCAACCTGGCAACTCTTCGGGTGAGGGACTGTGTCCTTGTCCAAGTGCCCAGCACAGTGTGTGTGTGTGTGTGTGTGTGTGTGTGTGTGTGTGTTGTGTGCTGTCTCTCCCATACCTTTTCATCCCCTTGAGGGCAGAGATCAGGTCTCCTCCTTCCCCTGACCCTCCTTCAATCCCCCTCCCTCCAGGCCTGCAGTGGAGTCATGGGGACCCCAACCTGTCCCGTGAATGCTTTCTCTCTCTCTCAGTTCCCCAGTCCAACCCCTTCCCCACCCTCTCCCTTAGCCACACCTCCCAGGACCCTCCTCAGATCACTCATAGTCTTAATCCCCATTTTTACAGATGAGGTCATGAGACACAGAGAGGTTAGGTAACTTGCCCACCATCACACAGCACATAACCACTCCTCCTTTCCTGCTCCCTTGGCTGCCTCAGCTCCAACCCATCGCCCTCCATGCCTGGACTAGTTTCTGCTTAATGAGCAGGAGTCCTGCCCCTTTGGGATGATGTGCGAGGGCCTCCGTCTTGTCTCCCTCTTCCCTGACCTGGTCCCCATCTTCTCTACCTCCTCCCAGCCACCCCTCTCCAGCCCCAAAGTCACTCTCCTATAGACCTGTGCAGAACCATGGTTTGACACCACCCCCTGCAGAGATGGGATACAGATAGGCTGACACCCCCACCCCTTCCAGGTATGCTTTAATGGTGCTCTGTCTCTACCAACACACACATCTGAGAAACTGTAAACGATCCTATTCCCCCCAGGTACCCAAATCTTCCCAAGTGAGACCGTTCTCATTCCCTCAGCTTGCTCACACTAGGGACACAAAGGCGGCTCTCAACCCAACTCCCCACCCACCCTAATGCATTGACCCACTGATCCTGGTGATAAACTGTGCTTGTGTGACACAGTCTCCTGGATTCAGACCATACTGTGTATGGGAATATGGGAGCAGCCTTGGCCCTGCCAGTAATGGGAAAAACCAATGGTCTCTGTCTCTGGTGGTAAGAAGATCTCAGCCTAAAAATTGGGGGACTACAGGAGCCAGATCCAAGCTAAACATGTCCAAAACAGAACTTCTTATCTTGTCATCCAAACCCTGTCCTCCCTTTGACTATCCCATCATTCTAGACGACACCTCCGTCCTTCCTGTCTCACAAGTCCATAACCTTGGCTTTATCCATGACTCCTCTCATTCAACCCACAAAGTCCAACTCTAAATCCTGTCGATTCCACCTTCACAACATCGCTAAAATCTGCCCTTTCCTCTCCATCCAAATTCCAACCACGTTAATACAATCATTCATCCTACCCTCCCCCCCCCCGTATTACTGCATCAGCCTCCTTGCTGATCTCCCAGCCTCCTCTCTCTCCTCTCTCCAGTCCACACTTCACTCTGAAGCTTGGATCATTTTCCTTCTAAAATTTTCAGGACAGGTTTTTTCCTAAAAATCTCCAATGGTTGCCCATCCACCTCCGTATCAAACAAAAACTCACCATTGGCATCAAAGCTGTCAATCATCTTGGCCCCTCTTACCTCACCTCACTACTCTCCTACTACAACCCAGCCCGCACACTTCACTCCACTAATGCTAACATTCTCACTGGTCATCACTCTCACCTATCACGCGTGGACACTTTGTCCACAACCTGCCTCTGGCCTGGAACACCCTCCAACCTCAAATCTGACAGAGAATTACTCCCCCCCAGCCATCAAAAGCCTTAATGAAGGCTTTACTGTACCTTTCCCTCATCAGTAAAATGGGGATTCAATGAGTGTTCTTCCTCCTACCTAAACTGTGAGGACCAAGTGGGACCTTATTATCTTGTATCTCCTCCAGCTCTTAGTACCAGATTTGGCTTGTAGTATGCTCTTAACAAATACAACGATCATTATCAATAAAAAATATGCACACCGACTATGATAAGGGAGAAGCAGAGGGAAGCAGAGACTCCTCCAGGGTCTGTGTCTGGTGGGGGACAATACACACACACGGCCAAAGAGTGAAATATAAGCAGCTACATATATTTCACAGGGAAATAAGGCAGGGACACAGGGTGGTAGAGAAATGGGGTTGCCAATCCACTAGAAGACACAGGACACTTATAATGGTATAAAAATGAAAACCTGATTTTTCTGCGGTGGAAATGAATGTCAGGGGATGATGTTGATGACTTAACTTAGTTAGGAGCAATCTGGGGCAGCTGCCTATACGAGACAGAGCAGGTTTTAATCGGGATCCATAGGGAGCTAAGACACAAAGAAGTGGCAGGGAGGGTCTTTCAGGATGAGGAAATGGTGTGAGGGTGGGTTAGGGAGAGAAGAGTTGTGTGTGGGTAGGGAGGGAAAGCTGGGGAATGGGGACAGGAGGAGGGGCAGAGGAAAAGGAAGGACTCAGTCTAGGAAGGCTTCCTGGAGGAGCTGAGCTCTCAGTGGGGGCTTTGAAGAGAGGAAGAGAGTTAGTTTGGCAGATGTGCAGATGGAGGGCATTCCAGGACAGCGGTAGGACGTGGGCCAGAGGTCGACGGCTGGACAGGCAAAAACGAGGCACAGTGAGAAGGTTAGTGGCAGAGGAATGGAGTGTATGGGGTGGGATAACAGTGGTATTTATTAAGCACTTACTATGTGCCAAGCACTGTTCGAAGCCCTGGGGTAGGTACAAAGTACTCAGGTTATCCCACATGGAACTCACAGTCTTTATCCCCATTTTACAGATGAGGTAACTGAGGCTCAGAGAAGTGAAGTGACTTGCCCAAAGTCACACAGCTGACAAGTGGCGGGGATCTGGATTAGAACCCATGACCACTGATGTACAAGGCACTAAGCCACGCTGCTTTATTATACACTCCTTTGCACACATGGGTCCCTACCCCTCAGGGGCTGAGAGTCTGGTGGGGGAGACAGAAGACACTCTCACACACGCACACACACAGACACCGGTTAGACTGCGAGCCCTTCATTGGGCAGGTAAGCACTCAATAAATACTACTGAATGAACAAACAAAAACATTCACTTCACTGGGGACTGGGGCAGGGACAGAGGGAAGAGGAGACACAGGGTTGACAATCCCCTGGAAGACACAGGACAAATAGCAAGGTATAAAATGAAAAGCAGATTTCCCAGCTGTGAAAATGAATACCATAAGGTGACCATGGTCACTTAACTTAGGTAGAGGCAATCTGGAGAGGGGACAGAGTAGGGATTTATCTGAGCCCTTAAGGGACCCTGACCCAAAGAAAGGAGGGGGATTTCAGGGTGAAGAAATGGTATGAGGTTGGTCTAGGGAGGGAAGAGTTGTTTGACGCAGCAGGAAACTTATCTTCAGCCTCTGAGAATCTCCCCATACCCATCTCCCAGGAAGGACTCCTGAGAGCACAGCCCTGTAGCTCTTGATTTTGTTTTGTATATTTCCCCGTTCCTGCCTAGTATACGGATTTGGTGTTTTTATTGCTTTTTTTATCCTTGTGTGTCCTTCTCAAGCACCCTTACTCTGTTTTTCTGAGATTTTGAGTCTAATGAGGGCTAGGGACCGTGTTTAAGACTCAACAGATTTTTCTTTCCCAGTGATTTGCACAGTGTTTTGCTTAATAGAAAATATTAGTAATAATAATAATAATAATAATGTTGGTATTTGTTAAGCGCTTACTATGTGCAGAGCACTGTTCTAAGCGCTGGGGTAGACACAGGGGAATCAGGTTGTCCCACATGGGGCTCACAGTCTTAGTCCCCCTTTTACAGATGAGGTAACTGAGGCACAGAGAAGTTAAGTGACTTGCCCACAGTCACACAGCTGACAAGTGGCAGAGCTGGGATTCGAACTCATGACCTCTGACTCCAAAGCCCATGCTCTTTCCACTGAGCCACGCTGCTTCTCAAGTAGTACAGGAAGAACAATTCATCCCATGCAATGACCTTTTTGCCACACCCCTCCAGGCCTCCCTGGGACTGTCTGTCGCATGACCTCACTGTGACATCACCAGTGCCTTTCTGCATCCCCTGGGCAGTAGCAGAAACCCTTCCTTAGGAGCGAAAGGTCACCTTGATCTGTGCCGTAGCAGCCATCTCCTCCATGAGGCCTTCCATTGGTCCTGTCATCCATGTGGGTGTTTTTAATGGTATTTGTTAAGTGCTTCCTATATGCTAGGCACTGATGTATTATTTTTTAAGCATTTACTATGTGCCAGGCACTGTACTACATGTTGGGAATACATACAACTAAATCAGGTTAGACACAGTCCCTGTCCCACATGGGGCTCACAACCTTAATCCCCACTTTACAGATGAGGTAACTGAGGCACAGAGAAGTAAAGTGATTTGCCCAAGGTCACACAGCAGAAATGTGATGGACCCGGATTAGAAGCCGGATATTTCCGACTCTCAGGTCCATGCTCTATCCCCTGGGGCATGCTGCTTCTAGAAAAAATAATTATGTTACTCACTAAGCACTTACTATGTGTCAAGCACTGTTCTAATTTAATACAAGTTAATCAGTCCCTGTCCTACATGTGGCTCAGAGTATCAATCTCCATATTACAAAATGGAGATACCTGAGGCCCAAAGAAATGTAGTGACTCGCTCAAGGTCTCACAGCAGACACGTGACAGTCCTGGGATTCGATCCCAGGTCCTTCTGACTCCCAGATCCATGTTCTATCCACTAAACCAGACTGCTTCTCACATTGTTCTAAGCACTGGGGCAGTTACAAAGTAATGAGATTGGATAATGTCCATGTCCCACATGATGCTCACAGCCTTAATCCCCATTTTATAGATGAAGTCACTGAGGCCCAGAGAGGTGGAGTGACTGCTCCAAACTCACATAGCAGACTAGTGGCAGAGCTGGGATTAGAACTCATGACTTTCTGACTCTCAGGCCTGGGCTCTACCCTCTAGGTCATATGTGCGTTTGACTCCAGTCTCCCCCACCAGACTGGCGTTCTCCTGAAGGCAGAAGCCATGTCTCCTCCCTCCATCCCTTTCTGACCACCCAGCATAGGGTGTATGTTTTGTGCATGTATTTTAATGCAGCCTGTCTTCCCGCCAGAGTGACAGCCTTTCTTGGGTAGGGACCACATCTTCTCCTCCCCCATTTTACCATGACAGTACATCTATTTTCACTTTCCAAAGCCATCTTCCTTTATGATACTATTCTGAGGGGTGTCGATGGCGGGGAACAGGTGTTGGTGGGGTAGAGGGGTCACAGAAGTCACTGGGAAATGGGGAAACAATTGTCCCAATTGTCATATGGGGGTGAAGGGGGAAATGTGGAGGCAGGTTGCTCGATTGGGTTGGGGAAGGGGGCAGAGTGGGAGAGGCGAGGTTGTGGGATGATAATAATAGTAATGATTATGGTATTTGTTAAGTACTCATTATGTGCCAGGCACTGTACTAGGCACAGAGGTGGATACAAGCATATTGGGGTAGACACAGTCCCTGTCCCACCTGGGGTTCACAGTCTCAATCCCCCTTGTACAGATGAGGTAACCGAAGCACAGAGAAGTTAAGTGACTTGTCCCAGGTTTGTCCCAGGTCACACAGCAGACAAGTGGTGGAGCTGGGATTAGAACCCATGACATTCTGACTGCCAGGCCTGTTTTCTATCCACTATGCCATGCTGCTTCTCTGTTGTAAAGTGGGAGGGGTGTGGGCCCTTGATCTCCAGGAGGAGTCACCAGGAAGGATCAAAATGGCCATTTATCTATGATGATGCAAACATTGACTCCACCAGTGTGAGCCTCTCTTACTCAATAAGTACACACTGATGGAGCTTCAGTAATCGTTATTAATGAACAGAGACACCAACTCTGGAAAACCGTGACTTAAATAGGAAATAAAACCTTGCTTCAGGAAACAGTCTCCATTGATGACATGCTACTCGGGAGATACTGGTTCTCACTTATGATGCAATTCTAGGGGTTCTATTTTGCTGAATGCCCAAGAATTGCCTGCATGTGTGTGCCCAAATGTGCCTATGGATGGGTAGCTATGTGTTTCTGTGTCTGTGTAACTCTGACTCCTGTGTGTGTCTATGCATCTGTGTGTCCTAACATTTCTCTGAATGTGGGTATGAATCTGCGGAAACTGAGGCAGAGATAAGTTAAATGACTTGCCCAGTATCACAGAGTAGGCAAGTGGTGGTGCTGGAAGTACAACCCAGCTCCCGCTACTACTCATGCTCTTGCCATTAGGCCACACCACTTCTCTAGCTGCCTCTCTGAGTCTGGGTGTGTGTGAGTCTTTGTTTCTGCGTGAATCTGGGGGCTTCTATGGGTGTGTCTTTATATCTGCATTTGTGTGTTATTTCTCTGTGTATCTGTGTGTGCCTGCGTTTCGGTGATCCTCAGGGCCCCGGATAGTGGATGCCGCTGGTCACCACCATCCTTCCCACCTCTCAAGCCCCTAACCTTGGCATTATCCTTGAATCTTCTCTCTCATTCAACCCAAATATTTAATCTATCATTAATTCCCGTTAGTTCGACCTCCACGACATCACTAAAATCCTTCCTTTCCTCTCCAGCCAAACTGCTACCACGTTAGTTCAATTACTTATCCTTATCAATCCATTCATTCAATAGTATTCATTGAGCGCTTACTATGTGCAGAGCACTGTACTCAGTGCTTGGAATGTATAATTCGGCAACAGAGAGAGACAATCCCTGCCCAGGGACAGGCTGACAATCTAATCGGGGGAGACAGACAGCAGAGCAAAACAGAACGAAACAAAAACAGGACAACATTATCACGATAAATAGAATCAAGGGGATGTACACCTCATTAACAAAGTAAATAGAGTAATAAATAATATATAAAAATGAGCACAGTGCCTAGGGGAAGAGTAGAGGGTACGGTGGATGGGGTAGGGGGAGGGGGAGCAGAGGGAAAGGCGGCTCAGCTGAGGGGAGGGGACTTGATTACTGTATCGGCCTCCTGGCCGGGCCCCCAGCCTCCCATCTCTCCCCACTCCAGTCCATACTTCACTCTGCTGCCAGGATCATTTTGGTACAAAAGCATTCTGGCCATGCTCATGCCTTGAGCCATCTCCAGTGGTTGCCCATCCACCTCTGCATCAAACTGAACCTCCTTACCATGGGCTTTAAAGCAATCAATCACCTTGCCCCCTCTTACCTTCTCTCGCTGCTCTACTTCTACAACCAAGCCTGCAAAATTCACTCCACTAATGCCAACCTTCTCACTGCACCACGATCTTGTCTATCTCGCTGCCGGCCTATCGCCCACGTCCTGCTTCCGGCCTGGAACGCCCTCCCACCTCATAACCGACTATCCCCAGCTTCAAAGTCTTATTGAAGGTACATTACCTCTAAGAAACCTTCCCTGACTAAGTCCTCCTTTCCATACTCCCACTTCTTTCTAGGTCGCCCCGACATCCCTCCTTTATTTATTCCCCCTCCCAGCCCAATGACACTTATGTATCTATAATTAATTCATTTGTACTAAGCCGTCTCCCCCTCTTGAGTGTAAGCTCTTTGTGGGCAGAGAATGTGTCTGTTATATTGTTGGACTGTACTCCCAGGCTCTCAGTACTGTGCTCTGGACACAGTAAGCGCTCAGTAAATGAGATTGATCGACTCACCGACTGACTCTTTGTACTGGTTTTCCTATAGGTTTGTCGGTACGTGTACCTGTTTGTGGGTATGTGTTCTTATCTGGTTGCATCTGGGTGTCCCTGTGTGTCTATGTGGGTCTCAGTGGTGCATGTTTGTGTGTGTGGATTGTAGTCCCGGGACCTTATGCCAGAGGATTTCCGTGTTCCTCAAAGGCACTAGACTGGAGGTGCATCTGATCTGATCCGGCCATGGGGCGCTGGGACACTCCCTCCTCTTGGTAGTCACGAAGGGGTTGGGCCCAGCCGGGTAGTCCCATTAGCCAGTCACCCTGCTTCCTCCTTCCACTCCTCCGCCCCCCCCCCGCCTCCCGCTAGCTAGTCATGCTAGACCATTTGGGGGCGGGGCTTGAGGGAGGGCCGGGCCAAGGAGGCCAGATAAATGAAGGCCCAGAGCATGACTCGCACAGACGCCCAACTTTGCTCTTGCCGCACTACCAGATCCAGGAATAGGTAAGTCCAATGCCTCTCCCTGGGGAAGGAGTGAGAAATCTCTCATCTGCCCCTCCACCGCAAGGTCATTTGGTCTAGCCTCCTGCCTAGGGGCCAGAGGACAGTGTGCCCGGGCAGAGGTGGGCCCTGCTGGCCTTCACTGGCAAAGGAGTGGAAGTTGGGTATGGCTGAGGGTATGGTTGGTTTTTAGTGTATCTGAGAAAAGTAGCCTGGTCTAGTCAATAGAGTATGGGCCTGAGAATCAGAAGGATCTGGGTTCTAATCCTGCCTCTGCCACTTGTTTGTTCTGTGACCTTGGCAAGTCACTTAACTTCTCTGGCCCTCAGCTACCTCATCTGTAAACTGGAGATTGATACTGTTTGCCCTGTGTGGGACAGGGACAGTGTTTAACCTAATTATCTTGTATCTACACATTATTCTTACCATTATTATTATTATTATTATTATTACTAAAATTTCCATTCAGAGCAAGATCAAACCTCTTCACTCCAGCCCGCTACTTTTCTCTGTTAGACCCACCTTTTTAGAGGGGAGAGAAAGGTCTACCAAGATGCTACTCCCATCCTCCCTCTGCTCAGACACTCCCTCTGCCCTCTTCCCAGACTAGCCCCTTCTTCACCATCCCTCATTCTGAACTGTTTTTCCTCTATCCTATCACTCACACCCTCGACCCCAATACAGCTTCCATCCTTCACCTCCTACAAAATCATGCTAACAAAGCTGTCTCCTCCAGGAGGGCCTTCCATGATTGTTCCCTACTCCCTCTGCCCCACCTTCCATTCCCTCTCCTCCCCACAGCCACTGCTCCCCCAGTTGCTTTTGCTTCATTCTTCATTTCCTTCTCTGGCTCAGCTCTGGTTTTTAGTCTTACACTTCCTGCTGGAAGGCACTGGAGAAGAGGTGGAAGACAAGGTAAGGGGAGAGGGGTTAAGAGAAAGTATGGAAACCTCCTTAGATCTTAAAGAGCGGCTATTCTGCCTTCCCATTCACCAGTGTCTTTAAAGCATCAGAAAAGTCTGAGTTAAAGTTTAGTTCTGGTGTCCATTTTTATGTTTAATGGTCTTTAAAGTGTATACTATGGGTTGAGCACTGTTCTAACCACTATGGCAGTTGGAAACCAATCAGGTGGGATACAGTCCCTATATCTTATGGGGCTCCCGGTCCAAGGAGGAGAGAGAACAGGGATCCAATCCCAATTTTTCAGAGGAGGCAACTGAGACACCAAATGAATAAATGTCGTGCCCAAGGTCACACAACAGGCAATTGGCAAAGCTGGGATTAGAACCCAGGTCCTCTGACTCCCAGGCCCATGGTCTTTCCACGAGGCCACACTGCTTACTATGTACCTAGCACCATGTTAAGGGTGAGGGCAAGGCCAATAATCAAATCAGACAAGGTCTTTCTGCCCCACGGGGCTTAGTATCTAAAGGGGAGGAGTGCAGGCATATGATCCCCATTTACCAGATGGGAAAATCAATGAGGTCCAGAGAAGTTCAGCAACCTACCTTGGGTCACACAGCAGGCCATGGGCACAACTAGGACTAGGACCTGGATCTCCTGATTCCTAGTCCTATGCTCTTGATCTAAATTTCAAGGGTGCACGTTCCTCCCATCTGGGCCCAACTTTCTACACATATTACGGTTAGCTAGACAGGAGAGGGAGGTGGATTTCCGTTCTCAGGAGTGTAATGCCCAACCCTCAGGTATGGGAGCTGGCAATTCGGGTGGAGAGGTCTGCAGCCAAATTAATATCAGTCTGGGAATTGTGTTCCTCTTGGGGATGGAACATTAGAGGGTGGTAGTGAAGGAACTGGGTGCAGGAGAAAACATCCGGGAGGCGGAGATTTGGCAGGGGTTGGGGTCACAACTCTGAGGCCATAAGAAAAAACCACTAAGGCCGTCCACTCCCAAGGAGTCGGAAGAAGGGTCTGTTGCGGACTGAGCCAATGAACAGACTGGGAACCAGAAAAGACTCGGGGACCTCAGGTTGGGAAGTGGGACAGGATGGGGAGAGGTGAGCTCTGATTCGATGCCTTTTTCATCTTGGACTGTGGGCGCCAGTTACCCGCTGGGAGCTCTCCCTGTTTGCAAGACCCTTTGAGGTCTTGATAAGGGGATCGCTGGTGGGTAGGTTGAGTGAAACATGGCCATTCCTCTAGATGAAGGGTGATGGTTTGTGGGTCCTGGGGCTCCTCTTCCACAGAGGAGCTACCCCAATTAAGGCAAGGGCTCAGAACATCCCTCTCCCACAGGCATAGAGCGGGGCCAGACAGGGAAACAGGGACTGATTCTCTAGGCCTCTGGAGATCTGAGACCGTGGGTCAGTTTGGGTAATGTCAGTGGCCCTTTGCCACTAGGAGTCCTGGGTGGTCTAGCTGGAGGTGGAGATGTGAGAGAATGGGCCGTTCCCGGGTGTGGGTTGGGGGAAGTTCCAGATTCCTGTGGACATGGTAGGTAACTCTGGCTCAGGACTGGAGAATCTTGTCAGGAATGAGGGGATTTGGTCTCAGACCATTCCAAAACTATGAATTGGAAATGGAGAAGTGGAGGAGATGGTGGTGGTGTTATCTTCTGAGTGCCTACCTAATGCAATGCTCTCTGTTAAGTCCTAAAACCCCGGGGTGGGGGAACATCTTTTTTGGGGGGGAAGGAAAGGGGGGCAGTCTTGGTTTTAGGTAACCTAGAGTCTTGCTTTCTCTCTCCTTCCCCCAACCCATTTCCTCCACCTCTGCTGCTCAGCCTGGGAAAGATGCTGCACCAGAACCAACAGCAGTGTAAACAGCCGTGCCAGCCACCTCCGTGCCAGCTTCCACCTTGCCAGCCACCATGCCTACCTAAGTGCCCGTCACCCATCCCACACCCCTGTCATCGGAAATGCCCATCCCCATGCCCTCCCCCTTGCCAGCCAAAATGCCCATCCCCATACCCTCCCCCTTGCCAGCCAAAATACCCATCCCCATGCCGTCCTCTTTGTCAACCAAAATGGCCAGCTCCATGCCCTCCTCCTTGCCAGCCAAAATGTCCATCCCCATGCCCCCCCTTGCCAGCCAAAATGCCCATCCCCATGCCCTCCCCCTTGCCAACCAAAATGCCCATCCCCATGCCCACCCCTCTGCCAGCCAAAATGCCCACCAGTTCAACGCCCTCCTCCCTCCTGTCAGGAGAAGTGCCTACCCAAGAGAAAGTAGTAATGTTGACCAAATGCCACCCATCCCCTCCTCCACCCAGAAATGGAAAGAAAATCATTTCTAGGAGGGGGCCCCTATCTTGGGGTTTTGGGGGACTGCTTAGGCCTAGCGCAATCCTCCCCACACTATTATCGCTTCAAAATGTCTTCCCTTATGCCTTCCCTCCCAACCCCACATTGGCTCCCCTGGCTGACAGGGCATCTCAGTAGGTGGATGAATGGGCTGAGGGAACATTCTCCAGGCCTGCTCCTGCCCCACGACTCTCCTGCCCCACTACACAGCTACCACCACTCCAAGGAGAAGACCGCTGGATGACCCGCTGTGCCGTCGACAGAGAATTGTGGATTTGGACTGTGGGGACCCACCAGGGAGGCAGGTGGCTTACCCCTGCTGGGAGGAAACTGGAGCCCAGGCATCAAGGTGTGGGAAGAGTAACAGCCTTCCTTTCCTCCCCTGAGTTGGTGCTCTGAGCTAACGTGGGGCTTCTCCTCTTTCCCTCTGCAATAAAACTCCTTTCAGAGCAGAACTTTCATTTGGGTTGTTTATGCTGGGGGAAATGGTGGCAAAACATGTTGGTTCTTAACATGGAAGCTCAGGTGAGGCCTCTTCCCTTTCCACTCCAACCAGCTCCCTGAGCAATCCCTGACATCCCGATCCCATCGGAGTCCCTTCCACCAAAGGGAATCACTCAGCAGTAGTGGTGGCGTTTGTGGAACACTCACTGGTTCCACAGTGGCTTTGCTCTATGAAATGTTATTCAGATGAAATCCATCAAGACTGATGAGAAAAGTGCATGCATTTCAATGGCTAAAATCCATCCATTCACAGTTACTAAGTCACCTGATTTTCCAGGCAGAGAACGCTGTTGGGGAAGTGGGAGAGAGACTTTCAAAAATGATCGAGGAGATCATGGGTGTGTAGACAGTTTCTTCTGGAAGAGAAGTATGTGCGCGTGAAGCTGGAGCTGACCCTAGCAGCAGGGAGGGCCCACTGTGGGTCGCTGCACCTGACGTTTTCCTGATCCCTCTGCATAGTTTGTGCTGCCCGAAAATGTGGAGGGGATTCAGGAGCTGACCATGAGGCTGGGGGGACCCCGATCCAGGAGAGTGGAGGCAGGGCTCTCCAGCCCGGTCATAGAGATCTGCTGCCGGGGCACCAATCCTTCATGGAACTGTTGGATGGGAGGGACCCCAGCTGTCCTGGGACTGTAGGAGGGTTGGGACCTGCACCTCTGCTGGAAACACCATCCTTCCTGTCTCACAGGCTCCACTCTTGGTGTTTAATGGGGACGTGTGGGCCTTTAAAAACCCCCTCCACACTCTTTTCATTTCAGAGTTTCTTCCCCTGTCACCTTCAAATCCCACATTGACTCCTCTGGGTGACAGGGAATCTCAGTAGGGAGGATGAATGGGATAAGGGACGATTCTCCGGGCCTGTTCCTACCCTACGACCATCCTGCCCCCACCCTTTTCTACCACCGCTCCGAGGTGCAAACCTCTGAATCTGACCAACTGTGTCCTTAACAGAGAAGTGTGGACTTGAATTGTGGTGTCCTGCCAGAGAGGCAGGGGGCTCACCCGTGGGGCCCAGGCATCTGGGTCTGTCTTTCCTCCCCAGAGCCATGGGACGTTTCTCTTCTTCCCCTCTGCAATAAAACTTCTCTCAGAGCAGAAAATTGATGTGGGGTCGTTAATTCTCGGGGAAATAGTGGCGACGCATGGTGGCTTTAGACAGAGAAGGTCAGGTGAGGTCTCATCCCTTTCCACTCCAACCAGGTCCCTAAACAATCCCTGACATCCTGACCCCATCAGAATCCCTTCTGCCCTGAGGGAATCACTCAGCAGTAGTATTGGCATTTATGCAGCACTCTACGGGTATAATGCACTGTAGTTAGTGACTGGGAAGACACAATCAAGCAAGTGACCGAATCCCTTCCACCAAAACTTCCACTCTAGTGAAAGACATAGGCATAAAAATATTCACAGAGTAAGCAAAGTAAATCGTTGAATGTTCAGTGAAATAACTGAACATTATGACTGACTGATCATGTCTACATCGGTCCTGAGAATGTGTATGAGCAGGGACAGAAGGGCTAGAGATGGCTGATGATTTTCTATGACTTGGGATGCTGAGAGTGAATCTGGAAAGACTTGTTGGAGGAAATGGGCTATGGGTGGTTCCGCAGCAGGTTTCTTTTATGAGACATTATTCCGGTGAAATCTGTTCATACTTCTCATAGTTACTAAGTTACCCCCTCTTCAGAGCATGTCTAAAACTAAGCTCCTTATCTTCCCTCCCAAACCCTGCCCTCTCCCTGACTTCCCTGTCACTCTGGACGGCATGACCATCCTTTCCGTCTTACAGGCCCACAACCTGGGTGTCATCCTTGACTCAGCTCTTTCATCCACCCCAAACATCTAATCCGTCACCAATGCCTACCTATCTCACCTTTACAATATTGCCAAGATCCGCCCTTTCCTCTCCATCCAAACTGCTACCTTGCTGGTACAAGCTCTCATAATATCCCGAATGGATTATTGTGTCAGCCTCCTCTCTGATCTCCCTTCATCCTGTCTCTCCCCATTCCAGTCTATTCTTCATTCCGCTGCCTGGATCATCTTCCTACAGAAACGCTCTGGGCATGATACTCCCCTCCTCAAAAACCTGCAGTGGTTGCCTATTAACCTTCACACAAAACAAAAACACTTCACTATTGGCTTCAAAGGTCTCCATCACCCCTCCTACCTCACCTCCCTTCTCTCTTTCTACTGGCCACCCTGTACACTTCACTTCTCTGCCACTTACCTCCTCACTGTCCCCTGTTCATGCCTATCTCGCAGTTGACCCCTGCCCCACATCCTACTGCTATCCTAGAATGTCCTACCTCCTCACCTCTGCCAAACTAACTCTCTTCCCCTCTTCAAAGTCCTACTGAGAGGTCACCTCGTCCAAGAAGCCTTCCCAGATGGACCTCTCCCTTTCCCTCTCCTCCTGTTCCCCTCCCAAGCACCCTCTACTCCTACCACTGTGCTCATTTGTATATATCATTTATTACCCTATTCATTTTGTTAATGAGGTGTACATCCCCTTGATTCTATATAGGCTGATAATGTTGTCTTTTTGTTTGTTCTGTTTTGCTCTGCTGTCTGTCTCCGTTGTTAAGACTGTCAGCCCATCATTGGGCAGGGATGGTCTCTGTCTGTTGCCAAATTGTACATTCCAAGCTCTTAGTACAGTGCTCTGCCTCCTTGCTTAACTCCCTTCTTCCTTTCTCTCCTCACTCCAGTTAGCATTTCACCCTGGATGCCTGGATCATTTTTCGACAGAAACATTCTGTCCACGTTTCCCCTCTCCTCAAAGTACCTCCAATAGTTGCCCGTCCTCGTCCTCATCAAACAAAAACTCTCCACCTTAGGCTTTAAAGCACTCAATCTCCTTGCCCCCTCCTACTTCACTTAGCTATTCTCCTACTACAATCCAGTCGGCACATTTCGCTCTTTCATGCCAACCAACTCACTTGTACCTCGATCTTGTCCATCTCGCTGCCGACCTCTGGCTCACATGCTGCCTCCGGCCTGGAACGCCTTCTCATTTCATATCCCACGGACAATTACTCTCCTCATCTTCAAAGCCTTAGTGAAGGGTCATCTCCTCCAAGAGGCCTTCCCTGATTAAGCCCTTATTCCTCTCTTCCCCTCTGCCTTCTGTGTTGCCCTGCCTTGTTCCCTTTAATCACCACCCACCCTCACCCAGACACACAGAACTAATGTGCCTATTTGTAACTTCTTCATTTATATGAATGTCTGTCTCCCCCTCTAGACTGCAAGCTCATTTTGGACAGGGAATGTGTCTTTCGAATTGTTGTGTTGTATTCTCTCAAGAACTTAATATACCGCCCTTGACACAGTAAACACTCAATAAATATGATTGATTAATCGATTGATTGATTGACTGAGTCAGAGCTCAGGATTTCTGCCAGCACCGTACAGCGGCTCGAGTACAAGAGCAAAGAAGGTGGACTGTGCAGGTGATCCTGGGCTGTGTGTTAATAGTACAAAGATCGATGAAGGGATAGGGGAGTGAATGAGTTGAGTTCAGAAGAGAGAGTGGTGTTGAGAATGTCTATTTTATCATCAAGGGAGCGTAGTTTGCGTATGGAGGCTACGTGAGGCATGATGAGCTGAGAAAATTGGATGGGGTCAAAGGAATGGAGGTCTAGGTGAGGGAATAGTACAGATTTATGGGACAGAGGTGTGTGGGAGAGAAAGCAAGTCAAGAGGTGCTGGTCAGATAGAGGGATTTCAGAGTTGGTGAGGGTAGAGATTATGCAGTGGTTTGAGATGATGAGATGATGAGTTGATGAGATGATATATACCCACATTAGTGAGTGGGTGAGTTGGGGTGGAGCAGGAAGTCACTGGAGTTGAGGAGCGATAAAAGGAGGTGAGCAACAGGGTCATCAGGAACAGCTATGTGGGTATTGAAGTCCCCAAGGATCAATGTGGGCTTGGAGAAAGAAGAAATGTGAGAAAGGGATCAAAATGGTTAAAGATAATGGAGGTGAGACGTGGGGGCAGTAGGTGACAGTTACTAGAATCTGGAGTGGGAGGTAGAGGTTGATGATATGGGCTTCAAAGGAAGGGAAAGAAAGGGATGGGGGAGGTGGAATGGTTCTGGGCTTCTTGGTGAGCATAGCTCTGGGTATCAGACCAGGGATGGCTCCAGGTGTCTTGGCTGCCATGGTTCTGGATATGGCCATTGGCCTGGATCAGGGTACTGTGGTAGGCAGGGCTCGGGGAAGCATGGCTGGCAAGGCTCAGAGATTGCTTCTTGGCCCAAAGATGAAGACTGGCACACCTGATTGCACTGGTACTGCTGGGAAGACATCTTTCCTGGTGTGGACAGACTCTGAAAGGCAGCCAGGCTTGAGAGTGCATAGAGTCCCCCCCTGTCTGCTTTATTGGACCCTCATCCTGTTTCCTTAATCCTCAAATGCATTTTTTCCTGCTCAGCCAGATCTCTTCACTTGCAGCCCTCTCTCTTGACCCTCAAACTGCTTTCTTGTTAATCTGGCCCTTTTTCTGTGACCTTCAGGCTGCAGTCTTTGTCCTCACCCTGATCCCTTGACTCTCACTCCCTCTCCTGACAGTCAGCCTGCTATTAGGACCCTCAGCCTGTTTTCTTTGACTCCCATCCCGCTTCAAGAATTCAACACCTCCCCCTTCATACTATGAAGACCACTTGTCAAATAACTCTCAACACACTCACCACCAACATAGAGAGAAAACCACTCCCAAATTAAGATCAAAGCTCACCCAACCACAAGCACTCTCTCACTCATACCTCCCCACACCACACCCAAATCCCTAACCCACTGGCAGCAATTTCTTCGAGTTGCAGCGAGAGGGAGAGTGGTGAAGCTGGATTCTGATTCCCCGCTTGTCCTCCATCCATCTCCAGGTTCAGAAACCGGGGAGGGGGCAGATCCAGATCCACATCCACGATCTTCTAAGTCCCTCCCCCAATCCATATCTGACCTCCAAAACCAGATCCCCAGATTAGTGGTGTGTGGGATAGGGCCCCTCAGGGATCCAAACTCACCAGCCTCAGAGAAGGGGTGGTATGTTCTGGGCAATGGAGTGGACAGTTGGCCGCCATCTTGGAGTGAAGTGATTTTATCTGATGGCACTAGAAGGGAAGGGCTCCCCCAGGAGGTGCAGGGGTGGGGGCCTAAGCCCGGTGAATGGACACCGGCCCGTCAAACGGCAGGGACTGTCTCTGTTGCTGACTTGTTCATCCCAAGCACTTAGTACAGTGCTCTGCACATAGTAAGCGCTCAATAAATAAAATACTATTGAATGTGTTGGCATCTGTTTCCCAACCTGATCAATGCAGACACCTCAGGGCTGCCCAGGGAGATGAGACTCAGGAGGCCACATCCTCTGGGGCGACTGTGGCTTCTGACACACTGCAAAGCCAGGGGACATGTTGTCCTCTTCTGCACTTGTACCCAGCCTATGACCCCTCACAAGACCCTAGTCCGGCCCCGCCTGGCCCGCCCCCTCCTATGAGTGTTTTTATTAGGCTAGGGTCGGGTCTGGGGCTAAGAAGATGATCTTTGAGACTCAGAACTGTCCCCATTGGACTGGACAGGGCAGTGCATCCAGGAATGGTATCCTGTTGTCCACAGTCCGGAAACCTCGGCCTGCTGGTTCTGGCTCTGTCCTTGGCATGCTGTGTGACTTGGGTTAATTTGCTTAACTTGTCTGGGATCCAGTGCCCCAAGCTTCAGACCTGCCTAGGGGCCAGTCAGCCAGACAAGACCCCCTCCACCATACACCAAGGTCTGGGGTCTGGAGCTGGTTTAACATCATTGATTCCAGGATGGTGAGGAGGGAGAACAAGGGTAAGGGTTGGTGAACCTGAGAGGAGAAGGTTTAGGTGTGTTCTGTGGGGGTGGGGGAGTCCCCATAATCCGTCCAATCAAGGACCGGGGGGTTGAAGACAGGAGTAGTTAGGGCTGTGCACCTCAGAGCCCAGTCTGAATAATGGTAATAATAATAATAATGATAATAATGTCGGTATTTGTAAAGCGCTTACTATGTGCCAAGCACTATTCTAAGCGCTGGGGTAGATACAAGGTAATCAGGTTGTCCCACGTAGGGCTCACAGTCTTCATCCCCATTTTCCAGATGAGGGAACTGAGCCACAGAGAAATTAAGTGACTTGCCCAAGGTCATACAGCTGGCAAGCGGCAGAGCCGGGATTAGAACCCATGATCTCCGACTCCCAAGCCCATGTTCTTTTCACTGAGCTGCCATGCCAGGAACTTTTACGCAACAGCAGGAGGAACTGCAGTTAGGCATAAAGATCTGGATTTGGCTTTCCAAATGGAATTTTAATGGAATAATGCCAGGAGGAAGAGGGCAGGACGTCCCCCATAAAGGAGCAGGGCCCACACGTGTCTGGGCTGGATCTATGCATTTCCAGCACCCGAACCCGAGTCTCAAAGCTCCTGGGAGACGCTCAGGACCTGGCCAGCTTCACTGAGGGAGTTTCAGTTCTTTATCGCTATTTCTGTGGGTCCAAGACTTCAACTTGGCAAGTCTTTGGGGGAGGGACCATGTCCTTGACCCAGAGCCCAGCATTGTGTGTGTGTGTGTGTGTGTGTGAGTGCGTGTTCGAGTGTTTCCTGTCTCCCCCATAGCCTGTCATCCTCTTGAGGGCAGAGATCAGATCTCCTCCTTCCCCTGACCCTCCTCTCATCCTCCTCCCTCCAGGCCTGCAGTGGATTCATGGGGACCCCAACCTGTCCCCCTGAAAGCTTTCTCTCTCCCTCCCAGTTCCCCAGTCCAACCCCTCCCCCACCCTCTCCCTTAGCCTCATCTCCCAGGACCCTCCTCAGATCGCTCATAGTGTTAATCCCCATTTTTACAGATGAGGTCCTGAGACACAGAGAGGCTAGGTGACTTGCTCACTGTCACAGCACATGGCCACTCCTCCTTTCCTGCTCCCTTGGCTGCCTCAGCTCCAACCCATTCCCTTTCCATGCATGGACCAGTTTCTTCTTGCTGAGCTGGAGGTCTGCCCATTTGGTATGACATGCGAGGGCCTCTGTCATGTCTCCCTATTCCCTGACCTGGTCCCCAACTCCTCAGCCTCCTCCCGGCTGACCCCTCTCCAGCCCCAAAGTCACTCTCCTATAGACCTGTGGGGAGCCATGGTTTGACACCACCCCCTGCAGAGATGGAATCCAGTGGGCTGACACCCTCACCCCTCCCAGGTATGCTTTAACGGTGCTCTTTCCCTACCAACACATGCCTGGGAATCTGTAAAGGATGCTATCCCCTCCAGCTACCCAAATCTTTCCAAGTGAGACCCTTCTCATTCCCTCAGCTTGCCCACATTAGGGATACAAAGGTGGCTCTCAACCCAATTCCCCACCCACCCTAATGCATAGATCTGCTGTTCCTGGTGATACACTGTGCTTGTGTGACAGAGTCTCCGGGATTCAGACCTTACTGTGTTTTGGGAATATGGAAGAAGCCTTGGACCTGCCAGTAAAAACCAGTGGTCTCTGTTACTGTGGGTAAGAAGGTCTCAGCCAAAAAATCAGGGGACTCCAGGAGCCAGGTCCAAGCTTAACGTGACCCAAACAGAACTTCTAATCTTGTCACCCAAACCCTGTCCTCCTCTTGACTTTCCCATCAGTCTAGATGGCACCACCATCCTTTCTGTCTCACAAATCCATAACCTTGGTGATATCCTTGACTCCTCTCTCTCATTCAACCAAAATGCTTAATCCATCACTAAATCTTGTTGGCTCCACCTTCACAACATCGCTAAAATCTGCCCTTTCAACTCCATCCAAATTGCAACCACGTTAATACAATCTCTCATCCTATCCTACCTGCATTACTGCATCAGCCTCCTTGCTGATCGCCCAGCCTCCTGTCTCTCCTCACTCCAGTCCATGCTTCACTCTGATGCCTGGATCATTTTCCTTCTAAAATGTTCAGGGCATGTCTCTCCACTCCTACAAACCTCCCGTGGTTACCCATCCACTTCCACATCAAACAAAAACTCCTCACCACTGGCATCAAAGAAGTCAATCATCTTGCCCCTCCCCCCCCACCTCACTACTCTCCTACTACAACCCATCCCACACATTTCGCTCTTCTAATGCTAACATTCTCACTGTGCATCACTCTCTCCTATGTCACTGTGGACACTTTGTCCACAGCCGGCCTCTGGCCTGGAACACCCTCCAACCTCAAATCTGACAGAGAATCACTCGGTCCCTGCCATCAAAAGCCTTACTGAAGGCTTTACGGTACCTCAGTTCCCTCATCAGTAAAATGGGGATTCCATACCTCTTCTTCCTCCTACCTAGGTTGTGAGGACAAATTGGGACCTGATTACCTTGTATCTACTCCAGCTCTTAGTACCAGATTTGGCTTGTAGTATGCTCTTACCAAATACAAGGATTATTATCAATAAAAAATATGCATACCCATTATGATAGGGGAGAAGCAGAGGGAAGCAGAGACTCCTCCAGGGGCTAAGTCTGGTGGGGGAGACGAGGCACACACACACACACACACACACACACACACACACAGAGCAAATATAAGCAGCTATGTATATTTCACTGGGAAATAAGGGGGGGACAGAGGGTGGTGGACAAATGGGGTTTCCAATGCACTGGAAGACACAGGAAACATACGATGATATAAAAATGGAAACCAGATTTCTGGGGATAACCTTGATCATTTAACTTGGGGAAGGGAAATCTGGGGCAGCTGCCTGAAGGAGATAGAATGGGCTTAAATTGAGGTCCATAAAGAAGTGGCAGGGAGGGCATTTCAGGATGAGGAAATGGTGTGAGGGTGGGCTAAGGAGAGAAGAGTTGTTTGTGGGCGGGGAGGGACAGCAGAAACTAATCTTCAGGCTCTGAGAATCCCTCCATACCTCTCCCCCAGGAAGAACAGCTGAAAGCACAGCCCTACAGCTTTTATTTTATTTTGAAAGCTTGGTGTTGTCCTTGACTCATCTCTCTCATTCCATCCGCATATTTGGTCTGTCACGAAATTCTGTCTGTTCTACCTTCACAAGATTGTGCAAATCCACCTTTTCCTCGCCAACCAAACTGTTGCCATGCTGATCCAAGCCTTGACTGCTGAATCTGCCTCCTCGCTTACTTCCCAGCTTACTCTCCCCACTCCAGTCCATACTTCACTCTGCTGCATGGATCATTTTTCAGCAAAAACTTTCAGTCCATATCTTCTCACTTTTCAAGAACCTCCAATGGCTGCCCATCCATCTCCCCTTCAAACAGAAACTCCTCATTATTTAAAGTAGTCCATCAGCTCTCCCCAGCCTTCCTCACCTCATTGATTTCTTACTACAGCCCAGCCCTCACCCTTT
Source organism: Ornithorhynchus anatinus (assembly GCF_004115215.2). Taxonomy (NCBI): domain Eukaryota; kingdom Metazoa; phylum Chordata; class Mammalia; order Monotremata; family Ornithorhynchidae; genus Ornithorhynchus; species Ornithorhynchus anatinus. The sequence continues at coordinate 20,882,662 of NC_041746.1, forward strand.
GTTTCTCTAAAGCCAGTTTTCTCACGGTACCCTGGTCTTGTCTATATCACCGAAGGACCCTTTCCTAGCCTGGAACTCCCTCCCCATCCATATAACACCAGACCATCACTCTTTCCACACTCCAGACATTAAAGTCCCATTTTCTCAGAGGTATTCACTAATTAACCTCTTTTCTCTGCTGATCTCTACATCTGCATCTGTGATCTTAGGACATTTGATATTTGCCCAACCCCCAAACTCACAGCAGTTGTGTATCTTTAAATTACAATTTATAAATTGCTTATTTAGTCAGATCAAGATCTGTCCCCACTCTGGACTGTGAGCTGGTTATGGGGAGGGAACGTGTGGCTAATTCTGTTGTAGTCTCCAAAAGTGCTTAGTACAGTGCTCTGCACATAGTAATTCCTTGATAAATACCATTGACTGATTTTGTATTTATCCAAGATCCTATATTGTAGGTTGATTTTCCGTTTTTGATGTTTGTTTTATTCTTATCGATTCCTCACAAGCCTCCTCCTTTCTCCTTTATTCTTAGATTTTGAGCCTCATGTCTAAAACTCACCAATGAATTCTTTCCCAGCTCTGTTTATAGTGCTTCACACACATCAGTCCCTACCCTTCAGGGGCTGAGAGTATGGTAGGGGAGACAGGAGACAATCTCTCTCACACACACAGAGACACAAACATACACTTCACTGGGGACTGGCGCAGGGACAGAGGAAAGTGGAGACACAGGATTGACAATGCCCTGGAAGACACAGGACAAATACCAAGGTATAAAAATGAAAACCAGATTTCACAGCTGTGGAAATGAATAGCAGAAGATGACCATGGTCACTTATCTTAGGTAGAGGAAATCTGGAGAGGGGGCAGAATGGGTTTTAATCTGAGCCCTTAAAAAACCCTTACCCAAAGAAAGGAGGGGCATTTCAGGGTGTAGAAATGGTATGAGGGTGGGCTAGGGAGGGAAGAGTTGTTTGACGCAGTAGGAAATCAATCTTCAGCCTCTGAGAATCCCCCCATATCCAGAGAATCCCCAGGAAGGACACCTGAAAGTACAGCCCTGTAGCTCTTGTTTTGATTTTGTATTTATGCCCATCCCTGCGTAGTATACGGATTTGGTGTTTTTTATTGCTTTTTTAATTCTTGTGTGTTCCTCACAAGCACCCTTACTCTGTTTTTCTGAGATTTTGAGTCTAATGAGGGCTAGGGACCATGTCTAAGACTCATCAGCTTTTTCTTTCCCAGTGCTTGGCACAATGCTTTGCTTAATAAATACTATTAGTACAGGAAGAACAATTCATCCCCTGCAATGACATTTTTGCCACACCCCTCCAGACCTCTGTGGGACTGTCGCATGACCTCACTGTGACCTCACCAGTGTCTTCCTGCATCCCCTGGGCAATAGCAGAAACCCTTGCTCAGGAGCGAGAGGTCACCATCAATCTGCGCCATCAAACCCATCTCCTCCATGAGGCCTTCCATTGGTCCTGTCATCCCTGTGTGTGTTTTTAATGGTATTTTTTAAATGCTTTCTATATGCTAGGCACTGTTGTGTTATATTTTAAGCACATACTATGTGCCAGGCAGTGTACTAAATCTTGGGATATGTACCAGTAAATCAGGTTAGACACAATCCCTGTCCTACATGGGGCTCATAGTCTTAATCCCCATTTTACACGTGAGGTAACTGAGGCCCAGAGAAGTAAAGTGACTTGCCCAGAGTCACACAGCAGACATGTGATGGACCCAGGATTAGAAGCCGGGTCCTTCCGACTCTCAGGTCCATGCTGTATTCACTGGGCCACGCTGCTTCTATAAAAAATAATTATGGTACTCGTTAAACGTTTATTATGTGCCAAGCATTGTTCTAAGTTAAGGCAAGTTAATCGGATTGGCCACAGTCCCTGTCCTAAAAGTGGCTCACAGTTTTAATCTCCTTTTTACAGATGAGGTAAGTGAGGTCCAAAAAAGTGTAGCGACTCACTCAAAGTCTCACAGCAGACATGTGACAGTCCTGGGATTAGATCCCAGGTCCTTCTGACTCCCAGATCCGTGTTATGTCCTCTAAACCAGACTGCTTCTCACATTGTTCTAAGCACTGGGGGAGTTACAAAGTAATGAGATTGGATAATGTCCACGGGTCGCATGTGGCTCACAGTCTTAATCCCCATTTTAGAGATGGGATCACTGAGGCCCAGAAAAGTCAGTGACTTGTCCAAAGTCACGCAGCAGACAAGTGGCAGAAGTGGGATTAGAACACATGACTTTCTGACTCTCAGGCCTGGGCTCTATCCACTAAGCCATATGTGCATTTGACTCCAGTCTCCCCCACCAGACCAGCATTCTCCTGAAGGCAGAAACCATGTCTCCTCCCTCCATCCCTTCCTGACCACCCAGCATAGGGTGTATGTTTTTATGCATGTTTTTTTATGGGTCCTGTCTTCCCACCAGAGACACAGCCTTTTGAGGGTAGGGTCCATGTCACCTCCTCCCCCATTTTACCTTGACAGTACATCTGTTTGGACTTTCCAAAGCCATCCTCCTTTATGATAGTATTCTGAGGGCTGTTGATGGAGGGGAACAGATGTTGGTGGGGTAGAGGGGTCACAGCAGTCACTGGGAAATGAGGAAACAATTTTCCAAATTGTCATATCGGGGTGAAGGGGCATATGTGGAGGCAGGGTGTTAGATTGGATTGGAGACAGGGGCAGAGTGGGAGTGGCCAGGTGTAAGGATGATAATAATAATGATGATTATGGTATTTGTTAAGTACTCATTCTGTGCCAGGCACTGTACTAAGCATTGGGGCTGATACAAGTAAACTGGGTTGGACACAGTCTCTGTCCCTCCTGGGGTCCACAGTCTCAATCCTCATTTTACAGACAAGGTAACTGAAGAATAAAGAATTAAAGTGACTAGCCCAAGGTCACACAGCAGACAAGTGGTGGAGCTGGGATTAGAACCCATGACCTTCTGACTGCCAGGCCTGCGTTATTTCTATACTGCCATGCTGCTTCTCTGTTCTACAGTGGGAAGGGTTTGGTGACCTGATCTCCAGAAGAAGTCACCAGGGAGCATCAAGATGCCCATTTATCTCTGATGATGCAGATGCGGACTCAACTAGTGTGACCCTCTCTTTCTCAAAAAGTACACACTGATGGAGCTCCACTAACTGTTATTAATGAACTGTGACACCAACTCTGGAAAACCATGACTTAAACAGGAAATCAAACCTTGGTTCAGGACACAGACTCCATTGACGACATGCTACTTGGGAGAAACTGGTTCTCACTTATGATGCAATTCTAGGGGTTCTCTTTTGCTGTATGCCCAAGAATTGTCTGCAGGTGCATGCCCAAATATGCATATGGATGGGTAGCTATGTGTTTCTGTGTCTGTGTAACTGACTCCAGTGTGTGTCTATGCATCTGTGTGTCCAAACATTTCTCTGAATGTGGGTATGAATCTCATTTTCCCGATGTGAAGACTGAGGCAGAGATAAGTTAAATAACTTGCCCAGTATCACAGAGTAAGCAAATGGTGGTGCTGGAATTACAACCCAGCTCCCGCTATTGCTCGTGCTCTTGCCATTAGGCAACACCACTTCTCTAGCGGCCTCCATGTGTCTGGGTGTGTCTGGGTCTTCATTTCTGTGTGAATCTGTGGGGTTCTATGTGTGTGTCTTTATATCTGCATTTGTGTGTTATTTCTCTGTGTATCTGTGTGTGCCTATGTATCTGTGATCCTCAGGACCCCGGACTGTGGATATGTCTGGTCACCACCATCCTTCCTACCTCTCAAGCCCCTAACCTTGGCATTATCCTTGAATCCTCTCTCTCATTCAACCCAAATATTCAGTCCATCACTGATTCCTGTCAATCGATCTTAACTAAAATCACTAAAATCCTTCCCTTCCTCTCCATCCAAACTCCTATCAGGTTAATTCAATAAGTTATCCTTATCTTACCTTGATTACTGTATCAGCCACCTTGCTGGGCCCCCAGCCTCCTGTCTCTCCCCTCTCCAGTCCATACTTGACTCTGCTGCTAGGATCATTTTTGTACAAAATCATTCTGGCCATGCTTAGCTTCTCCTCAGCCATCTCCAGGGGTTGCCCAACAACCTCTGCATCAAACAGAAACTCCTTACCATGGGCTTAAAGCAATCAATCACCTTGCCTTCTCCTACCTCCTCTCACTGCGCTCCTTCTACAACCCAGCCTGCAAAATTTCCTCCACTAATGCCAACCTTCTCACTGCACCTCGATCTTGTCTATCTCGCTACCGGCCTCTCGCCCATGTCCTGCTTCTGGCCTGGAACTCCCTCCCTCCTCATACCCGACAGGCAATTATTCTCCCCACCTTCAACGCCTTATTGAAGGTACATCTCCTCTAAGAGGCCTTCCTGACTAACCCCTCCTTTCCACTTCTCCCACTCCTTTCTGCGTCGCCCCGACTTTCTTCCTTTATTTATCCCCCCCCCAGTCCCATGACACTTATGTCCATATCTCTAATTAATTCATTTATATTAAACCCATCTCCTCCTCTCAATTGTAAGCTCTTTGTGGGCAGAGAAGGTTTCTGATATATTGTTGGATTGTACTCTCCCAGGTTTTTAGTACAGTGCTCTGGACACAGTAAGCGCTCAGTAAATGTGATTGACTGACTGACCGACTAACTCTTTGTACATGTTTTGGCAGGCGTTGGGGTCACAACTCTGAGGCCATAAGAAAAAACCACTAAGGCCGTCCACTCCCAAGGAGTCGGAAGAAGAGTCTGTTGAGGACTGAGCCAATGAACAGAATGGGAACCAGAAAAGACTCGGGAACCTCAGGTGGGGAATTGGTACCGGATGGGGAGAGGTGAGCTCTGATTCGATGCCTTTTTTGTCTTGGACTGTGGGCGCCAGTAACCCGCTGGGAGCTCTCCTTGTTTGCAAGACCCTTTGAGGTCTTGATAAGGGGATCGTTGGTGGGTAGGTTGAGTGAAACATGGCTATTCCTCTAGATGAAGGGTGATGGTTTGTGGGTCCTGGGGCTCCTCTTCCACAGAGGAGCCACCCCAATTAAGGCAAGGGCTCAGAACATCCCTCTCCCACAGGCATAGAATGGGGCCAGACAGAGGAACAGGGACTGATTCTCTAGGCCTCTGGAGATCTGAGACCGTGGGTCAGTTGGGTAATGTCAGTGGCTCTTTGCCACTAGGAATCCTGGGTGGTCTAGCTGGAGGTGGAGATGTGAGAGGATGGGCCGTTCCCGGGTGTGGGTTGGGGAAAGTTCCAGATTCCTGTGGACATGGTAGGTAACTCTGGCTCAGGACTGGAGAATCTTGTCAGGAAGGAGGGGCTTTGGTCTCAGACCATTCCAAAACTATGAATTGGAAATGGAGAAGTGGAGGAGATGGTGGTGGTGATATCTTCTGAGTGCCTACCTATATCAATGCCCTCTGTTAAGTGCTAAAACCCCCGGGGTGGGGGAACATATTTTTGCGGGGAGAAGGGAAGGGGGGCAGTCTTGTTTCAGGTAACCTAGAGTCTTGCTTTCTCTCTCCTTCCCCCAACCCATTTCCTCCACCTCTGCTGCTCAGCCTGGGAAAGATGCTGCACCAGAACCGACAGCAGTGTAAACAGCCGTGCCAGCCACCTCCGTGCCAGCCTCCACCCTGCCAGCCACCATGCCTATCTAAGTGCCCATCACCCATCCCACCCCCGTCACTGGAAATGCCCATCTCCATGCCCTCCCCCTTGCCAGCCAAAATACCCATCCCCATGCCCTCCCCCTTGCGAGCCAAAATGCCCATCCCCATGCCTCCCCCTTGCCAGCCAAAATGCCCATCCCCATGCCCTCCCCCTTGCCAACCAAAATGCCCATCCCAATGCCGTTCCCCTTGCCAGCCAAAATGCCCATCCCCATGCCCTCCCCCTTGCCAGCCAAAATGCTCATCGCCATGCCCTCCCCCTTGCCAGCCAAAATGCCCATCCCCATGCCCTCCCCCTTGCCAACCAAAATGCCCATCCTCATGCCCACCCCTCTGCCAGCCAAAATGCCCACCAGTTCAACGCCCTCCTCCCTGCTGCCAGGAGAAGTGCCCACCCAAGAGAAAGTAGTAATGTTGACTAAATGCCACCCATCCCCTCCTCCACCCGGAAATGGAAAGAAAATCATTTCTAGGAGGGGGCCCCTCTCTTGAGGTTTTGGGGGACTGTTTAGGCCTAGCGCAATCCTCCCCACACTATTATCGCTTCAAAATGTCTTCCCTTATGCCTTCCCTCCCAACCCCACATTGGCTCCCCTGGCTGACAGGGCATCTCAGTAGGTGGATGAATGGGCTGAGGGAACATTCTCCAGGCCTGCTCCTGCCCCACGACTCTCCTGCCCCCACTACACAGCTACCACCACTCCAAGGAGAAGACCGCTGGATGACCCGCTGTGCCGTCGACAGAGAATTGTGGATTTGGACTGTGGGGACCCACCAGGGAGGCAGGTGGCTTACCCCTGCTGGGAGGAAACTGGAGCCCAGGCATCAAGGTGTGGGAAGAGTAACAGCCTTCCTTTCCTCCCCTGAGTTGGTGCTCTGAGCTAACGTGGGGCTTCTCCTCTTTCCCTCTGCAATAAAACTCCTTTCAGAGCAGAACTTTCATTTGGGTTGTTTATGCTGGGGGAAATGGTGGCAAAACATGTTGGTTCTTAACATGGAAGCTCAGGTGAGGCCTCTTCCCTTTCCACTCCAACCAGCTCCCTGAGCAATCCCTGACATCCCGATCCCATCGGAGTCCCTTCCACCAAGAGGGAATCACTCAGCAGTATTGGTAGCATTTGTGGAAGACTCACTGGTTCCACAGTGGGCTTGCTCTATGAAACGTTATTCAGATGAAATCCATCAAGACTGATGAAAAAAGTGCATGCATTTCAATGGCTAAAATCCATCCATTCATAGTTACTGTCACCCTATTTTCCAGGCAGAGAACGCTGTTGGGGAAGTGGGAGAGAGACTTTCAAAAAAGATCGGGGAGATCATGGGCATGTAGACAGTTTCTTCTGGAAGAGAAGTACGTGCGTGTAAAGGTGGAGCTGACCCTGGCATCAGGGAGTGCCCATTGTGGGTTGCTGCACCTGAAGTTCTCCTGATCCCTCTGCATAGTTTGTGCTGCTCGAAAATGTGGAGGGGATCCAGGAGCTGACCTTGAGGCTGGGGGGGGACCCCGATCCAGGTGATTAGAGTCAGGGGTCTCCAGCCTGGTCATAGAGATCTGCTGCCAGGGCACCAATGCCTCATGGAACTGTTGGATGGGAGGGACCCCAGCTGTTCTGGAATTGTAGGAGGGTTGGGAGCTGCACCTCTGCTGGAAACACCATCCTCCTGTCTCACAGGCTCCACTCTTGGTGTTTGGTGGGTATGTGCGGGCCTTGCAAAACCCCTTCCACACTGTTTTCACTTCAGAGTTTCTTCCCCTGTCACCTTCAAATCCCACATTGACTCCTCTGGGTGATGGGGAATCTCAGTAGGGGGGAAGAATGGGCTAAGGGATGATTCTCCGGGCCTGCTCTTACCCTACGACCATCCTGCCCCCACCCCTTTCTACCACCGCATGGAGGTGAAGATCTCTGGATCTGACCAACTGTGCCCTTAACAGAGAACTGCGGACTTGAATTGTGGAGTCCTGCCAGAGCAGCAGGGGGCTCACCCCTGGGGCCCGGGCATCTGGGTTGATGGAAGAGAATAACAGGCCGCCTTTCCTCCCCAGAGCCATGGGATGTTTCTCTTCTTCCCTCTGCAATAAAACTTCTCTCAGAGCAGAAAATTGATGTGGGGTTGTTTATTCTGGTGGAAATAGTGGTGACGCATGGTGGCTTTAGACAGAGAAAGTCAAGTGAGGTCTCATCCCTTTCCACTCCAACCAGGTCCCTAAACAATCCCTGACATCCTGACCCCATCAGAATCCCTTCTGCCCTGAGGGAATCACTCAGCAGTAGTATTGGCATTTATGCAGCACTCTACGGGTATAATGCACTGTAGTTAGTGACTGGGAAGACACAATCAAGCAAGTGACCGAATCCCTTCCACCAAAACTTCCACTCTAGTGCAAGACATAGGCATAAAAATATTTACAGAGTAATCAAAGTAAATCATTGAATGTTCAGTGAAATAATCATGTCTACATCGGTCCTGAGAATGTGTATGAGCAGGGACGCAAGGGCTAGAGATGGCTGATGATTTTCTATGACTTGGGATGCTGGGAGTGAATCTGGAACGACTTGTTGGAACTTGTATGGGTGGTTCCGCAGCAGGTTTGTTTTATGAGACATTATTCCAGTGAAATCTGTCAAGATGATATACATGATTAACAAATACGTGCTTTTAAATGGATAACATTGATGTTCTCATTGTTACTAAGTCACCCCATCTTCAGAGCATGGTTTAAAACGAAGCTCCTTATCTTCCCTCCCAAACCCTGCCTTCTCCCTGACTTCCCTGTCACTCTGGACGGCATGACCATCCTTCCCGTCTTACAGGCCCACAACTTGGGTGTCATCCTTGACTCAGCTCTCTCATTAACCCCACATATCTAATCCGTCACCAATGCCTACCTATCTCACCTTTACAATATCGCCAAGATCCGCCCTTTTCTCTCCATCCAAACTGCTACCTTGCTGGTACAAGCTCTCATAATATCCCGACTGGATTACTGTGTCAGCCTCCTCTCTGATCTCCCTTAGTCCTGTCTCTTCCCACTCCAGTCTATTCTTCATTCCGCTGCCCGGATCATCTTCCTACAGAAACGCTCTGAGCATGTTACTCGCCTCCTCAAAAACCTGCAGTGGTTGCCTATAAACCTTCACACAAAACGAAAACACTTCACTCTTGGCTTCAAAGGTCTCCATCACCTTGTCCCCTCCTACCTCACCTCCCTTCTCTCTTTCTACTGGCCACCCTGTACACTTCACTTCTCTGCCTCTCACCTCCTCAATGTCCCCCGTTCACGCCTATCTCTCAGTTGACCCCTGGCCCACATCCTACTGCTATCCTAGAATGTCCTCCCTCCTCACCTCTGACAAACTAACTCTCTTCCCCTCTTCAAAGTCCTACTGAGAGGTCACCTCCTCCAAGAAGCCTTCCCAGACTGAGCCCTCCCTTTCCCTCTCCTCCCTCCTCTAACCCCCCTCCCTCCAGGCCTGCAGTGGAGTCATGGGGACCCCAACCTGTCCCCCTGAATGCTTTCTCTCTCCCTCTCCCAGTTACCCAGTCCAACCCCTCGCCCACCCTCTCCCTTAGCCACATCTCCCAAGACCCTCCTCAGATCGCTCAAAGTGTTAATCCCCATTTTTACAGATGAGGTCATGAGACACAGAGGGGCTAGGTGACTTGTCCACCATCACACAGCACATGACCACTCATCCTTTCCTGCTCCCTTGGCTGCCTCAGCTCCAACCCATCCCCCTTCCATGCCTGGACTGATTTCTGCTTGCTGAGCTGAAGGCCAGTCAATTGGGGATGACATGTGAGGGCCTCTGTCACGTCTCTCTTTTCCCTGACCTAGTCCCCATCTCCTCAGCCTCCTCCCAGCTGACCCCTCTCCAGCCCCAAAGTCACTCTCCTATAGACCTGTGGGGAACCAAGGTTTGACACCACCCGCTGCAGAGACGGGATACAGTGGGCTGACACCCCCACCCCGACCAGGTATATTTTAATGGTGCTCTGTCCCTACCAAGGCACACATCTGGGAATTTGTAAAGGATTCTATCCCCTCCAGCTACGCAAATCTGTGTAGACCCTTCTCATCCCATCAGCTTGCTCACACTAGGGACACAAAGTCTGCTCTCAACCCAACTCTCCACCCACCCTAATGCATAGAGCCACTGATCCTGGTGATAAACTGTGCTTGTGTGACAGAGTCTCCTGGATTCAGACCTTACTGTGTTTTGGGAATATGGGAGCAGCCTTGACCCTGCCAGTAATGGGAAAAACCAATGGTTTCTGTTTCTTTTGGTAAGAAGATCTCAGCCAAAAAATGTGGGGATTCCAGGAGCCAGATCCAAGCTTAACATGTCCAAAACAAAACTTCTTATCTTGTCACCCAAACCGTGTCTCCCCTTGACTTTCCCATCACTCTAGACGGCACCACCATCCTTCCTGTTTCACAAGTCCCTATGCTTTGTGTTATCCTTGATTCCTCTCTCTCATTCAACCCACATGCTCAATCCATCACTAAATCCTGTCCGTTCCACCTTTTCAACATTGCTAAAATCTGCCCTTTCTTCTCCATCCAAATTGCAACCACAGTAATACAATCACTCACCTTATTCCTCCTGCATTACTGCATCAGTCTCTTTGCTGATCTCCCAGCCTCCTGTCTCTCCTCACTCCATTCCATGCTTCACTCTGATGCTTGGATCATTTTCCTTCTAAAACGTTCAGGACATGTCTCTCCACTCCTAAAAACCTCCAGTGGTTGCCCATCCACCTCCACATCAGACAAAAACTCCTCACCATTAGCATCAAAGCAGTCAATCATCTTGCCCCCTCCTTCCTCACCTCACTACTCTCCTACTACAACCCAGCCTGCACACTTCACTCCACTAATGCTAACATTCTCACTGGACCTCACTTTCACCTATCTCGCTGCGGACACTTTGTCCAGATCCTGCCTCTGGCCTGGAACACCCTCCATCTTCAAATCTGACAGAGAATCACTCCCCGCCAGCCATCAAAAGCCTTATTGAAGGCTTTACTGTATTTCATTTCCCTCATCAGTAAAATGGGGATTCAATACCTCTTATTCCTCCTACCTAGGTTGTGAGGACCAAGTGGGACCTGATTATCTAGTGTCTACTCCAGTTCTTAATACCAGATTTGGCTTGTAGTATGCTCTTAACAAATATAACATTTATTACCAATAAAAAACATGTACACCCACTATGCTAGGGGAGAAGCAGAGGGAAGCAGAGATTCCTCCAGGGTATGAGTCTGGAGGGGGAGACAATACACACACACTCCCAAAGAGTGAAATATAAGCAGCTACATATATTTCACTGGGAAATACGGCAGGACAGAGGGTGGTGGAGAAATGGGGTTGCCAATCCACTAGAAGACACAGGACACATATAATGGTATAAAAATGAAAACCTGATTTTTCTGCTGTGGAAATGAATGTCAGGGGATGATGTTGGTCACTTAACCTAGGTAGGAGCTATCTGTGGCAGCTGCCTGAATGAGGCAGAAGGGGTTTCAATCGGGATCCATTGGGAGCCATGACACAAAGAAGTGGCAGGGTGAGATAATGGTGTGAGGGTGGGTTAGGGAGGGAAGAGCTGTTTGGGGGTAGGGAGGGAAAGCAGGGGAATGGGAGGGGAGGAGAGGCAGAGAGAAAGGGAGGACTCAGTCTGGGAAGGCTTCCTGAAGGAGCTGAGCTCTCATTAGGGCTTTGAAGAGGGGAAGAGAGTTCAGCAGATGTGAGGATGGAGGGCATTCCAGGACAGCAGTAGTATGTGGGCCAGGGGTCGATGGCTGGACAGGCAAGAACGAGGCACAGTGAGAAGGTTAGCGGCAGAGGAACAGAGTGTATGGGGTGGAATAACAGTGGTATTTATTAGGTGGTACTTATTATGTGCCAAGCACTGTTCAAAGCACTGGGGTAGATACAAGGTACTCAGGTTGTCCCACGTAGGGCTCACAGTCTTTATACGCATTTTACAGATGAGGTAATTGAGGCTCAGAGAAGTGAAGTGACTTGCCCAAAGTCACACAGCTGACAGGTGGCAGGGCCTGGGTTAGAACCCATGATCACTGATGTACAAGCCACTAAGCCACGCTACTTTATTATACACTGCTTTGCACACATCGGTCCCTATTCCTCAGGGGCTGAGAGTTTGGTTGGGGAGACAGAAGACAATCTCTCACATACACACACACAGACACCGGTTAGACTGTGAGCCCTTCATTGGGCAGGGATTGTCCCTATCTGTTGCTGAATTGTACATTCCAAGCACTTAGTACAGTCCTCTGCACATAGTAAGCACTCAATAAATACTACTGAATGAACAAACAAAAACATTCACTTCACTGGGGACTGGGGCAGGGACAGAGGGAAGAGGAGACACAGGGTTGACAATCCCCTGGAAGACACAGGACAAATAGCAAGGTATAAAAATGAAAAGCAGATTTCCCAGCTGTGAAAATGAATATCATAAGGTGACCATGGTCACTTAACTTAGGTAGAGGCAATCTGGAGAGGGGACAGAGTAGGGATTTATCTGAGCCCTTAAGGGACCCTGACCCAAAGAAAGGAGGGGGATTTCAGGGTGAAGAAATGGTATGAGGTTGGTCTAGGGAGGGAAGAGTTGTTTGACGCAGCAGGAAACCTATCTTCAGCCTCTGAGGATCTCCCCATACCTATCTCCCAGGAAGGACTCCTGAGAACACAGCCCTGTAGCTCTTGATTTTGTTTTGTATTTTTCCCCGTTCCTGCCTGGTATACGGATTTGGTGTTTTTATTGCTTTTTTTATTCTTGTGTGTCCCTCACAAACACCCTTACTCTCTTTTTCTGAGATTTTGAGTATAATGAGGGCTAGGGACCATGTTTAAGACTCACCAGATTTTTCTTTCCCAGTGATTTGCACAGTGTTTTGCTTAAGAGCAAATATTAGTACAGGAAGAACAATTCATCCCATGCAATGACCTTTTTGCCACACCCCTCCAGGCCTCGCTGGGACTGTCTGTCGCATGACCTCACTGTGACATCACCAGTGCCTTTCTGCATCCCCTGGGCAGTAGCAGAAACCCTTCCTTAGGAGCGAGAGGTCACCTTGATCTGCACCATCATAGCCATCTCCCCCATGAGGCCTTCCATCGGTCCTGTCATCCCTGTGGGTGTTTTTAATGGTATTTGTTAAGTGCTTCCTATATGCTAGGCACTGTTGTATTGTTTTTAAGCACTTACTATGTGCCAGGCACTGTACTATATGTTGGGAATACATACAACTAAATCAGGTTGGACACAGTCCCTGTCCCACATGAGGCTCACAATCTTAATCTCCACTTTACAGATGATGTAACTGAGGCACAGAGAAGTAAAGTGATTTGCCCAAAGTCACACAGCAGAAATGTGATGGACCCGGGATTAGAAGCCGGGTCCTTCCGACTCTCAGGTCCATGCTCTATCCCCTGGGGCACGCTGCTTCTAGAAAAAATAATTATGTTACTAAGCACTTATTATGTGTCAAGCACTGTTCTAATTTTATACAAGTTAATCAGTCCCTGTCCTACATGTGGCTCACAGTATCAATCTCCATATTACAAAATGGAGATACCTGAGGCCCAAAGAACTGTAGTGACTCGCTCAAGGTCTCACAGCAGACATGTGACAGTCCTGGGATTTGATCCCAGGTCCTTCTGACTCCCAGATCCATGTTCTATCTACTAAACCAGACTGCTTCTCACATTGTTCTAAGCGCTGGGGCAGTTACAAAGTAATGAGATTGGATAATGTCCATGTCCCACATGATGCTCACAGCCTTAATCCCCATTTTATAGATGAAGTCACTGAGGTCCAGAGAAGTGGAGTGACTTGTTGAAGATCACGCAGCAGACTAGTGGCAGAGCTGGGATTAGAACTCATGACTTTCTGACTCTCAGGCCTGGGCTCTACCCTCTAGGCCATATGTGCGTTGGACTCCAGTCTCTCCCACCAGACCGGCTTTCTCCTGAAGGCAGAAGCCATGTCTCCTCCCTCCATCCCTTTCTGACCACCCAGCATAGGGTGTATGTTTTTGTGCATGTATTTTAATGCAGCCTGTCTTCCTGCCAGAGTGACAGTTTTTCCAGGGTAGGGACCACATCTCCTCCCGCATTTTACCTTGATAGTACATCTGTTTTGACTTTCCAAAGCCATCCTCCTTTATGATATTATTCTGAGGGGTGTCCATGGTGGGGAACAGGTGTTGGTGGTGTAGAGGCTTCACAGCAGTCACTGGGAAATGAGGAAAAACTTTTCCAAATTGTCATATGGAGGTGAAAGGGGAAATGTGGAGGCAGATTGTTCAATTGGGTTGGGGAAGGGGACAGAGTGGGAGCAGTGAGGTGGTGGGATGTACTCATTATGCGCCATTATGTGCCAGGCACTGTACTAAGCACTGGGATGGATACAAGCAAATTGGGGTGGACACAGTCCCGGCACCACCTGGGTATCACAGTCTCAATCCTCATTTTACCGATGAGGTAACCGAAGCACAGAGAAGTTAAGTGACTTGTCCCAGGTCACACAGCAGACAAGTGGCGGAGCTTGGATTAGAACCCATGACCTTCTGACTGTCAGGCCTGTGTTCTATCCACTATGTCATGCTGCTTCTGTGTTGCAAAGTGGGAGGAGGTGTGGTCCCTTGATCTCCAGGAGGAGTCACCAGGTAGGATCAAGATGTCCATTTATCTCTGATGATGCAGACATGGAATCCACTAGTGTGAGCCTCTCTTACTCAATAAGTATACACTGACGGAGCTTCACTAATTGTTATTAATGAACTGAGACACCATCTCTGGAAAACTGTGGCTCAAACAAGAAATCAAAACTTGGTTCAGGAAGCAGTCTCCATTGATGGCATGCTACTTGGGAGAAACTGGTTCTCACTTATGATGCAATTCTAGGAATTATTTTTTGCTTTATGCCCAAGAATTGTCTGCATATGGATGGATAGCTGTGTGTTTCTGTGTCTGTGTAACTCTGACTGGAGTGTGTGTCTATGCATCTGTGTGTCCAAACATTTCTCTGAATGTGGGTATGAATCCCATTTTCCAGATGCGGAAACTGAGGCAGAGATAGTTAAATGACTTGCCCAGTATCACAGAGTAGGCAAGTGGTGGAGCTGGAATTACAACCCAGCTGCCGCTAATGCTCGTGCTCTTGCCATTAAGCAACCTTGCTTCTCTAGGTGCCTCTGTGTGTTTGGGTGTGTGTGTGTGTGAGGCCAGATAAATGGAGCCCCAAAGCCCAAGTCCCACAGACACCCGACATCACTTTTGCTGCACTTCCAAGATCCAGGAATTGGTAAGTCCAATGCCTCTCCCAGGGGATGGAGTGAGAAATCTCTCATCTGCCCCTCCACGCCAAGGTCATTTGGTCTATCCTCCTGCCTAGGAGCCAGAAGACAGCGTGCCCGGGTGGAGGTGGGCCCTGCTGGCCTTCTCTGGCAAAGGAGTGGGGGTTGGAGGTTGATGTGGGTTGGGGTGAACTTTAGTGAATCTGAGAAAAGTAGCATGGTCTAGTCAATAGAGTATGGGCCTGAGAGTCAGAAGGATCTGGGTCCTAATCCTACCTCTGCCACTTGTCTGCTCTGTGACCTTGGCAAGTTCCTTAACTTCTCTGGGCCTCAGCTACCTCAAGTGTAAAATGGAGATTGAAACTGGGAGCCCTATGTGGGCAGGGACAATGTTCAACCCAATTATCTTGTCTCTACACCAGTGCTTACTTCTCACCATTATCATTAGTTGTAGTAGTACAAAAATTTCCATTCAGAGCAAGATCAAACTTCTTCTCTCCAGCCCCTTTTCTCTGTTAGACCCACCTTTTTAGAGGGGAGAGAAAGGTCTACCAGGATGCTACTCCCATCCTCCCTCTGCTCCGACACTCCCTCTGCCCTCTTCCCAGACTAGTCCCTTCTTCACCATCCCTCATTCTGAACTCTTCCTCCTCTATCCTCAATCTCCAATGGCTCCTTCCCCTCTGCCTTCAAACATGCCCACGTCTCTCCCATCCTAAAAAAACCCACTCTCGACCCCACTTCCCCTTCCAGTTAGCACCCTATCTCCCTACTACCCTTCCTTTCCAAAATCCTAGAACGAGTCATCCACAATCGCTGCTTAGAATTCCTTAACTCCCATTCTCTCCTGGACCCCCTCCAATCTGGCTTCCGTCCCCTTCACTCTACTGAGACTGCTCTCTCTAAGGTCACCCGTGACCTCCTTCTTGCCAAATCCAATGGCTCCTACTCCATTCTAATCCTCCTCGACCTCTCTGCTGCCTTTGACACTGTCGACCATCCCCTCCTCCTCCACACCTTATCTCACCTTGGCTTCACGGACTCCGTCCTCTCCCGATTCTCCTCTTACCTCTCCGGCTGGTCATTCTCGGTCTCCTTTGCAGGCGCCTCCTCCCCCTCCCATCCTTTAACTGTTGGAGTTCCTCGAGGGTCAGTCCTTGGCCCTCTTCTGTTCTCCATTTACACTCACTCCCTCGGTGAACTCATCCGCTCTAACGGCTTTGACTACCATCTCTACGCAGATGACACGCAGATCTACATCTCTGCCCCTGTCCTCTCCCCCTCCCTTCAGTCTCACATCTCCTCCCGCCTCCAGGACGTCTCCACCTGGATGTCTGCCTGCCACCTAAAACTCAACATGAGCAAGACTGAGCTTCTCCCAAGCCCAGTCCTCTCCCAGACTTCCCTATCACCGTGGATGGCACGACCATCCTTCCCGTCTCTCGGGCCCGCAATCTCGGTGTCATCCTTGACTCGTCTCTCTCGTTCACCCCACACGTCCTATCCGTTACCAAAACCTGCCGATTTCACCTTTACAATATCGCCAAGATCCGCCCTTTCCTCTCCACCCAAACAGCCACCTTACTGCTACGGGCTCTCGTTATATCCCGGCTAGACTACTGTGTCAGCCTTCTCTCTGATCTCCCTTCCTTCTCTCTCGCCCCACTCCAGTCTATTCTTCACTCTGCTGCTCAGCTTATCTTCCTGCAGAAACGATCTGGGCATGTCACTCTGGGCATGCCTATCAACCTCCGCTCCAAACAAAAACTCCTCACTCTAGGCTTCGAGGCTCTCCATCACCTTGCCCCTTCCTACCTTTCCTCCCTTCTCTCTTTCTACCGCCCACCCCGCACGCTGCACTCCTCTGCTGCCCACCTCCTCACTGTCCCTCGGTCTCGCCTATCCCACCGTCGACCCCCGGGCCACATCCTCCCGCGGTCCCGGAACGCCCTCCCTCCTCACCTCCGCCAGACTGATTCTCTTCCCCTCTTCGAAACCCTACTTAAAACTCACCTCCTCCAAGAGGCCTTCCCAGACGGAGCTCCCCTTCTCCCTCTACTCCCTCTACCGCCCCCCCCTTCACCTCTCTGCAGCTTAACCCTCTTTTCCCTCCATTTCCCTCTACTCCTCCCCCTCTACCTTCCCATCCCCTCAGCACTGTATTCGTCTGCTCAACTGTATATATTTTCATCACCCTATTTATTTTGTTAATGAAATGTCCATCGCCTCGATTCTATTTAGTCGCCAATGTTTTTATGAGATGTTCTTCCCCTTGACTCTATTTATCGCCATTGTTCTCGTCTGTCCATCTCCCCCGATTAGACCGTAAGCCCGTCAGACAGCAGAGACCGTCTCTATCTGTTGCCGACTTGTTCATCCCAAGCTCTTAGTACAGTGCTCTGCACATAGTAAGCGCTCAATAAATACTATTGAATGAATGAATATCCTATCACTCTCGCCCTCGCCCCCCAGCTCAGCTTCCATCTTTCCCCTCCTACAAAATCTGCTAACAAAGCTGTCTCCTCCAGGAGGGCCTTCCATGATTGATCCCTACTGCCACCTTTCCCTCCTTGTCCTCCCCTCAGTCACTGCTCCCCCAGTTGTATTTGCTTCATTCTTCATTTCCTTCTCTGGCTCAGCTCTGGTTTTTAGTCTTACACTTCCTGCTGGAAGGTACTGGAGAAGAGGTAGAAGGCAAGGTAAGGGGAGAGGGGTTAAGAAAAAGTATGGAAACCTCCTTAGATCTTAAAGAGTGGCTATTCTGCCTACCCATTCACCAGTGTCCTTAAGGCATCAGAAAAGTCTGAGTTAAGTTTAGTTCTGGTGCCCATTTTAATGTTTAATGGTATTTATTGTGTATACTATGGGTCAAGCACTGTTCTAAGCACTGCGGCAGATGCAATCCAGTCAGGTGGGACATAGTCCCTATATCTTATGTGGCTCCCAGTCCAAGGAGGAGAGAGAACAGGGATCCAATCCCAATTTTTCAGATGAGGTAACTGAGACACCAGAAGGATAAGCATCTTGCCCATGGTCACACAACAGGCAATTGGCAAAGCTGGGATTAGAACACAGCTCTTCTGACTCCCAAGCCCATGGTCTTTCCACTAGGCCACATTGCTTACTGTGTACCTAGCACCATGTTAGGGTGAGGGCAAGGCCAATAATCAAATCAGACATGGTCCCTGTCCTCCACAGGGCTTAGTATCTAAAAGGGAGGAGTGCAGGAATCCTCATCTCCATTTACCAGATGGGAAAATCGATGAAGTCAGCAGAGAAGTTCAGCAACTTACCTTGGGTTCCACAGCAGGCCGTGGACACAACTAGGATTAGGACCTGGATCTCCTGCTTCCTAGTCCCATTCTCTTGATCTAAATTTCAAAGGTGCACGTTCCTCCCATCCGGGTCCAACCTGCTACAAATATCACAGGTAGCTAGACAGGAGAGGGTGGTGTGTTCCTGTTCTCAGGAGAGCAATGCCCAGGCCCCAGGGAAGGGAGCTGGTGATTGGGGGGGAGACCACTGCAGCCAAATTAATGTCAGTCTGGGAATTGTGTTCCACTTGGGGACAAAACATTGGAGGGTGTTAGTGAAGGAACTGGGTGCAGGAGAAAACTTCCAGGAGGCAGAGATTTGGCAGGAGTTGGGGTCACAACTCTGAGGCCACAAGAAAGAACAACTAAGGTTCTGACTCCCAAGAAGTCAGAAGAAGGGTCTGTTGAGGACACTGGTAAATGGGTAGGCAGAATAGCCACTCTTTAAGATCTAAGGAGGTTTCCATACTTTCTCTTAACCCCTCTCCCCTTACCTTGACTTCCACCTCTTCTCAAGTACCTTCCAGCAGGAAGTGTAAGACTAAAAACCAGAGCTGAGCCAGAGAAGGAAATGAAGAATGAAAAGACTCGGGGACCTCAGGTTGGGAAGTGGGACAGGATAGGGGAGAGTTGAGCTCTGATTTGATGCCCTTTTCATCTTAGACTGTGAGTTCCAGTTACCCGCTGGGAGCTCTCCCTGTTCGGAAGATCCTTTGAGGTCTTGATAAGGGGATTGCTAGTGGGTAGGTTGAGTGAAACATGGCAATTCCTTCTATATGAAGGGGGATGATTTGGGTGTCTTGGGCCCCTTCTACCACAGAGGAGCCACCTCTATTAAGAGAAGAGCTGAGAACATCCTCTTCCCACAGGCATAGAGCGGGGCCAGACAGGGGAACAGGGACTGATTCTCCAGGCCTCAGGTGATCTGGGACCATGGGTCAGTGGGTCAGTGGGTAATGTCAGTGGCCCTTTGCCCCCAGGAGTCCTGGGTGGTCTAGCTGGGGGTGGAGGTGTGAGAGGATGGGGCATTCCCAGGTATGGATTGGGGGAAGTTCCAGATTCCTGCGGACATGGTAGGTAACTCTGGCTCAGGACTGGAGAATCTTGTCAGGAAGGAGGGGATTTGGTTTCAGACCATTCCAAAACTATGAATTGGAAATGGAGAAGTGGCGGAGATGGTGGTGGTGATATCTACTGAGTGCCTAATGAATGCAATGTCCTCTATTTAGTGCTAAAAACCTCAGGGTGGGGGAACAAATTTGTTTTTGGGAAGGGAAGGGAAGTCTTGGTTTTAGGTAACTTAGAGTCTTGCTTTCTGTCTCCTTCCCCCAACCCATTTCCTTCTAGTCTTCCAGCTTTGCCGCTCAGCCTGGGAAAGATGCTGCACCAGAACCAACAGCAGTGTAAACAGCTGTGCCAACCACCTCCGTGCCAGCCTCCACCCTGCCAGCCACCATGCTTGCCTAAGTGCCCATCTCCCGTCCCACCCCCCTGTCAGCAGAAATGCCCATCTCCATGCCCTCCCTCTTGCCAGCCAAAATGCCCATCCCCATGCCCTCCCCCTTGCCATCCAAAATGCCCATCCCCATGCCCACCCCTCTGCCAGCCAAAATGCCCACCAGTTCAACGCCCTCCTCCCTGCTGCCAGGAGAAGTGCCCACCCAAGAGAAAGTAGTAATGCTGACCAAATGCCACCCATCCCCTCCTCCACCCAGAAATGGAAAGAAAATCATTTCTAGGAGGGGGTCCCTCTCTTGGGGTTTTGGGGGACTGTTTAGGCCTAGCGCAATCCTCCCCATACTATTATTGCTTAAAAATGTCTTCCCTTATGCCCTCCCTCCCAACCACACATTGGCTCCCCTGGCTGACAGGGGCATCTCAGTAGGTGGATGAATGGGCTAAGGGACCATTCTCCGGGCCTGCTTCTGCCCCACCACTCTCCTGCCCACACCTCACTTCTACCGCCTCTCCTAGGAGAAGACCGCTGGATGACCCGCTGCGCCGTTGACAGAGAATTGTGGATTTGGACTGTGGGGACCCACCAGGGAGGCAGGTGGCTTACCCCTGCTGGGAGGAAACTGGGGCCCAGGCATCTTGGATGAGGGAAGAGTAACAGCCTTCTTTTCCTCTCCTGAGTTGGTGCCCTGAGCCAAGGGGGCGCTTCTCCTCTTTCCCTCTGCAATAAAACTCCTTTTTGGAGGAGAAATTTGATTTGGGTTGTTTATGCTGAGGGAAATGGTGGCAAAATATGTTGGATTTTGACAGGGAAGCCAGGCCTCTTCCCTTTCCACTCCAACCAGCTCCCTGAGCAATCTCTGACATCCCGATCCCATCCAAGTCCCTTCCACCAAGAGAGAATCACTCAGCAGTAGTGGTAGGGTTTATGGAACACTCACTGGTTCCACAGTAGGTTTGCTCTATGAAATGTTATCCAGATTAAATCCATCAAGACTGATGAGAGAAGCGCATGCATTTTAACAGCTAAAATCCATCCATTCATAGTTACTAAGTCACCTGATTTTGCAAGCAGATAGCGCTGTTGGGAAGGGGGAGAGGGACTTTCCATAAAGATCGGGAGATCATGGGTGCGCAGACTGCTTCTTCTGGAACCAAACATGTTGGGGGGTTGGATCCAGAAGCTGACCATGTGTCTGGGGGGACCCCAACCTGAGCCACTGAAGGCAGGGGTCTCCAACTGGTCATGAAGAACTGCTGCCAATGTGTCATGGAACTGTTGGATTGGAGACCCCAGCTCTCCTGGGACTGTAGGAGGGAAAGGACCCCTGCTCTCCTGGGACTTTAGGATGGTTGGGATCTGCAGCTCTCCTGGAAACTGTAGGAGGAGAAGAGAGACAGCACCACCATCCTTCCTGTGTCACAACCCCATAACCTTGGCTGTACCTTAGACTCTTCTCTCCCATTCAACCTAAATATTCAATCTATCACTAAATCCTGTCAGTTCAACCTTCACAGAATGGCTAAAATCAGTCCTTCCTTCTCCATCCATACCGCTACCACATCAATCCAAACACTTATTTTATCCTGCCTTGATTATTGTATTAGTCTCCTTGCTACCTCCCTGCCTCCTGTCTCTGCCCACTCCAGTCCACACTTCACTCTGCTGCCCAGATCCTTTTTTAAGAAAAGGTTGGTCCAGGTTTCCCCATTCCTCAAGAACCTCCAGTGGTTGGCCATCCTCTTCCATATCAAACAGTCTTTTAATGATTGGCTTTATAGCTCTCACTCACTTTGCCCTCTCCTACCTCACCTCACTTCTCTCCCACTACAACCCAGCCCGCACACTTCACTCCTGTAATGTCAACCTAATCATAGTACCTCTATTTTGTCTATTTTCCTTTTGACCTTTCGCCCATGTCCTGCCACTGGCCTGTACCGCTGTTCCATTTCATAATCCGACAGACAATTGCTCTTCTCACCCAGAAAGCCTTTCTGAAGGGGCATTTCACTCCCATCTTGCTCCCTTTATTCACCACCCACCTCCACCCATCCCCAGAGCACTTGAGTATATAACAGTAATTCATTTATTTATATTAATGTCTGTCTTCCCCTCTGGACAGTAAGCTCCTTTGGACAGGGAATGCATCTGTTACACTGTTTTGTTGTACTCTCCCAAGCATTTAGTAAAGTGCCCGATAAATAAATACTCAGTACATAAGAGTGATTGATCAAGTGACCCACAATTCTCCTGGGACTGTAGGAGGGGAGGGAGCCACAGCTCGCCTTGGATTCTGGGAGAGGAATGAGTCACAGCTCTCCTGGGACTGTAGGAGGGAAGGAAACTGCAGGTCTCCTGGAAACTGTAGGATCCAGTGGAAGTCGCAGCTCTCCTGGGATTATAGGGAGGAATGGAGCAGCTGCTCTCCCAGAATTATAGGAGGGGAGGTAACTGCAGCGTGGCTCAGTGGAAAGAGCACGGGCTTTGGAGTCAGGGCTCATGAGTTCGAATCCCAGCTCTGCCACTTGTCAGCTGTGTGACTGTGGGCAAGTCACTTTACTTCTCTGGGCCTCAGTTACCTCATCTGTAAAATGGGGATTAAGACTGTGAGCCCCACGTGGGACATCCTGATTCCCCTGTGTCTACCCCAGCGCTTAGAACAGTGCTCGGCACATAGTAAGCGCTTTACAAATACCAACATTATTAACTGCAGCTCTCCTGGGACTGTAGAAGAGGAATCACAGCTCTTTTGGGACTGTAGGAGGGGAGAGAGCCATGGTTCTCCTGACCACAGCCCTTCTCAACTGTTCTAGGGAAGGGTGGTGCAGTTCTCCAGGCACTTTAGGAGGGAATGAACCTGCAGCCTTCTTGGAATTTTACAGCCGGAAAAAAGCCATAACTCTTCTGTGACTATAGAAGGAAAGGTAAGTTTAGCTGTGCTGGGAGTGTAGAAAGTGGAGGGAGCCACAGCTCTCCTGGAAACTGTAAGGGGGAGGCACTACAGAGCTCCACGGACTGTAGAGGGGAGGGATCTACAGCTCTCCTGAGTATGTAGGTGGGGAGGGACAAGAGGTCTACTAGGACTTTGGAGGTTAGGGAGTCACAACTGGCCTGGGACTGTAGGAGGTAAGTGGCCTCTTTGGGACTCTGTAGGAAAGGAAGAACTGCAGCTCTCCGAGGTCTGTAGGAGGAGAGGGTGTCTCAGCTCTCTTTAGACTGTTGTAGGGGAAGGACTAGAGCTCTCTTGCAACTATAGCATGGGAAGGCACGGCACCTCTCCGGGGACTGTATGAGGGGTGGGAGCTACAGCTCTCCTAAAACTGTTTGAAGGAAGGGTGTTGCAGCTTTTCTGGGACTGTAGGTGGGGAGTGTGATCAAGTTCTCCAGGGACCATTAGGACCTGCAGCTCTCTTGGGATTTCAGAGGGAGAAGGGAACTTCTGGGGCTGTAGAAAGGAAGGGAGCCACAGGTCTCCTGAAACTGTAGTGGGGGACTGAGCCACAGCACTTTGGAAAACTGTTGGAGGGCAGGGGACCCCAGGTCTACTGGGACTCTAGGTGGGGAGAGATGGCAGTTGTTCTGGGACACGAGGAAGGGAGGACCCATGGTCTTTTCACTAGGTCATTCTGCTTCCTGTCTTTCTAAAACATTGCCCGAAAACCCTTATTCCCAGCACTGCATTCCATCAGCTTACTTCCATCCTGAATCTCCTCATGCCGTCTCCTGGTTTCCGTCCCACAACCCCATTCAAATGGGGCCAGTGGAACTCCTGCTCCGTCAGTGACAAACTCCCCTTCATCCTTGATCTAGTCCTGTCTCAGTCACTGCCCCACTTGACCATCACCAAAATCTGACTCACTCTAGACTACTTTTCTTACCATTCCCTCCCAAGGTGGTCTCATCTTCTTCCATTCCTCCAAACTCAATAGGCCTACTTCTTGCCCTCAAATGCCACTTTTGCACCACTGTATCTTTTCCATCCCTCTCCTTCTCCTTCTTCTCTCCTCTTCCTTTACAGCCCATTTCAGTTGCTGCCTCTACCTACCTCAATTACTAGTTGCTGTCATCTACTGCTCCCCCTCTACTTTTTTGAGTGATTTTGACTTATTAGTTCGCTTCTCTCCTTCTCCACCCTTACACTGATTCTTTAGGACTTCAATATCCTCAAGGATGTTCCCGATGATCTCTCAGTGTCTTCTTCCTGAAACTATTCTACTCTGCTGATCTGCTCCAGCTCACTTCACTCACAGACAGGCTGGATCACCACATCACTAGCTACTGCACACCGTAACCTCACCATACCACCCTCTTACCATTATCTTCCCTCCCATCCATCAATTTCCCCCTAAAATATCCTCTGCCCTTACAGAGATCTCTGTCTCTTGACCCTCTCTGTCAGGCCATCTTGCTGCATTTGTACTGCTTACTTACCCTTCCCTATCTTGATGCACAAATCCACGCCCTCAACTCCACCCCTTCCACCAAATTTAACTCCCTGACACCTTTGTTCCTCTGTTGATTTTGTACCACCGACCCCCAGCACTGGATCACTCCTCCATTCATGAGCTTGTGCAGTGGGGTGCTGTTGGAAGAAATCCAGGCAGTAGGCCAGTTGCTAATTAGTACTGCTAATGATGGATTTGGAAGGGAAAGGGAAAAGCTGTTATACAGACCCTTCTGGGAAACAAACTAAATGATATTCTAGTAAATTGGAGGGGTGGAATAGTAACGAAGAGAACGAGAAAAGCATTGTAGTATTGTCAATTGCTTTTATCTTTCTTTTCCTCCATCTTCCCTTTTACTCCCTCCCTCCTCCCCTCCTTTTTCTCCTTTGACTCCCTTCCTTTATCCCTTCCCTCTTCCCTCTCTCATTTTTTTTAGTTCTCCCCACCACCCATTTTTAAATGCCCCCTTAAGTTACCAACCCAAGTGAGAAGCAGTCTGGTTTAGGGGAAGAAACCTTGGGCTGGAAATCAAGGGACATGGACTCTAGTCCCAGCTCAGCTGCCGTACAGTTGTGTGACATTGGACAAGTCGTTTAACCTCTTCTTAACTCCATTTGCTCATATATAATATAGGGATAAGATACTTGTGAGCAGGGAATGTGCCACTTCTTTATTCTGTACTTCCCATGCACTTAGTATGGTGCTCAGTGAAGACTCAATAAATCTCACCGCCAACCTCTCATCCACGTCCTGCCTCTGGCCTGGAACGCCCTTCCTCTTTCATTGCTGAAAGAGGATCACTCTCCACACTTTCAAAGCCTTATCAAAGGTACAGCCCCTCCAAGAGGCCTTTCTGACTAGGCCCTCATTTCCTCTTCTCCCACTCCCTTCTGCATCACGCTTGCACTTGGATTTGTACTCTTTATTCACACCTCCCTCATCACCACAGTACTAATGTTTATATCCATTATTTATTTATATTAGTGCCTATAACACCCCCCCAGACTGTAAACTCATTTGGAGCAGGAAACAAGACTCTCAACTCCGTTATACTATAGTCTCCCCTATGCTTAGTACAGAAAATCAGCGTGGCTTAGTGGAAGGAGCACGGGATTGGGAGTCAGATGTTGTGAGTTTTAAACCTGGCTGGCCACATATCAGCTGTGTGACATTGGGCAAGTCACTTCATTCCTCTGTGCCTCAGTTACCTCAACTGTAAAAAAATGGGGATTAAGACTGTAAACCCCATGTGAGACAACCTGATAAGCTTGTACCTATCCCAGTGCTTAGAACAGTGCTTGGCACATAGTAAGCGCTTAACAAATGCCATCATTAATATTATTATTATTACAGTGATCTGCATGCAGTGAGCTCTCAATCGGCACAATTAATCAAATAAATACTATTAATAGCACCTCTATTACTATTAATGCTATTAGTACCATTAATATTATTTCTATTACTTTTATTACTATGACTTCTATTACTACTACTCTCTGCTCTACCTACCTCTTGGACTGCGAGACAGAGATTAGGTTTAATCTGATTATTTACCATAGCTCCAATCACAGTGCTTGTTTTTTTAGAAAGTGCTCAATAAATATTCTCTGTCCCTCCCCACAGTTCTCAGCAGAGTTTGTGTGTGTGTGTGTGTGTGTGTGTGTGTGTGTGTGTGTGTGTTTATCTGTCTCTCAAGAAGCACCTCTCTGAAAGCGCATTCTCTTTCAAATGGATTTAATGACAGTACAGAGCAGAGGGATAAGGGGAGAGACAGGGATACAGTTAGGGAAAGAAGCCGTGATGGGAACAGGAATAGGGGAGGTGTCAGGCTGCAGGACTCAGTGATCTTCCCACCTCCACACAACACCCTGCCCACAACTTTCCCTTCTCCCACCCTCTCTGTACTACTGGCCACCTGGACAGGGCCAAGGTGGATGGGGAGACGGTGTTGTCTCCCTCGGAGAAATGGGGGTGAAGAGAAGTGTACACAGGGGACTGGTTAGGGGCTTGTTCAGTGGGGTGGGGACTCTGTTGAACGTGGAGGTGGGGCAGGTCTGATCTCTTTGATTTATACTCCTGCAGGTACTTCTCTTCAGGGGAGGGCCCTTCCACTTCTAAGGTGGTGGTCGGCATAGTTTAGAGCTCTGCAAAGGGCATGACCCCAGTAGGCATTTGGGTTGCCAGTTCTGGTGCCTGGAAGAGCACAGTTCTGGGCTTTGTGGTGGGCACGACTCAGGATATGGGGGCTGGCATGGTTCAGGGATTTTGGGCTTCAGCCTGGAACACCTCTTTGCACTGGTCCTGCTGGAAAAACATTTTCCTGGTATGGATGGACTCTGAAAGGGACCCCAGGCTGAGGGGTGGTTAGAGATGGCCCTGTTCCCACTGTCTACTTTACCGGCAGAGAAGCAGCATGGCATTCATTCAATAGTACTTATTGAGCGCTTACTATGTGCAGAGCACTGTACTAAGCGCTTGGGATGAACAAGTCAGCAACAGATAGAGACAGTCCCTGCCGTTTGACGGGCTTACAGTCTAATCGGGGGAGACGGACAGACGAGAACAATGGCACTAAACAGCGTCAAGGGGAAGAACATCTCGTAAAAACAATGGCAACTAAATAGAATCGAGGCGATGTACAATTCATTAACAAAATAAATAGGGTAACGAAAATATATACAGTTGAGCGGACAAGTACAGTGCTGTGGGGATGGGAAGGGAGAGGTGGAGGAGCAGAGGGAAAAGGGGAAAATGAGGCTTTAGCTGCGGAGAGGTAAAGGGGGGATGGCAGAGGGAGTAGAGGGGGAAGAGGAGCTCAGTCTGGGAATGCCTCTTGGAGGAGGTGATTTTTAAGTAAGGTTTTGAAGAGGGAAAGAGAATCAGTTTGGCGGAGGTGAGGAGGGAGGGCGTTCCAGGACCGCGGGAGGACGTGACCCAGGGGTCGACGGTGGGATAGGCGAGACCGAGGGACGGTGAGGAGGTGGGCGGCAGAGGAGCGGAGCGTGCGGGGTGGGCGGTAGAAGAGAGAAGGGAGGAGAGGTAGGAAGGGGCAAGGTGATGGAGAGCCTTGAAGCCTAGAGTGAGGAGTTTTTGTTTGGAGCGGAGGTCGATAGGCAACCACTGGAGTTGTTTAAGAAGGGGAGTGACATGCCCAGATCGTTTCTGCAGGAAGATGAGCCGGGCAGCGGAGTGAAGAATAGACCGGAGCGGGGCGAGAGAGGAGGAAGGGAGGTCAGAGAGAAGGCTGACACAGTAGTCTAGCCGGGATATAACGAGAGCCCGTAATAGTAAGGTAGCCGTTTGGGTGGAGAGGAAAGGGCGGATCTTGGCGATATTGTAGAGGTGAAACCGGCAGGTCTTGGTAACAGATAGGATGCGTGGGGTGAACGAGAGGGACGAGTCAAGGATGACACCGAGATTGCGGGCCTGCGGGACGGGAAGGATGGTCGTGCCATCCACGGTGATAGAGAAGTCTGGGAGCGGACCGGGTTTGGGAGGGAAGATGAGGAGCTCAGTCTTGCTCATATTGAGTTTTAGGTGGCGGGCCGACATCCAGGTGGAGACGTCCCGGAGGCAGGAGGAGATGCGAGCCTGAAGGGAGGGGGAGAGGACAGGGGCGGAGATGTAGATCTGCGTGTCATCTGCGTAGAGATGGTAGTCAAAGCCGTGAGAGCGGATGAGTTCACCGAGGGAGTGAGTGTAAATGGAGAACAGAAGAGGACCAAGAACTGACCCTTGAGGAACTCCAACAGTTAAAGGATGGGAGGGGGAGGAGGCTCCAGCGTAGGAGACCGAGAATGATCGGCCAGAGAGGTAAGAGGAGAACCAGGAGAGGACAGAGTCCGTGAAGCCAAGGTGAGATAAGGTATGGAGGAGGAGGGGATGGTCGACAGTGTCAAAGGCAGCAGAGAGGTCAAGGAGGATTAGAATGGAGTAGGAGCCATTGGATTTGGCAAGAAGGAGGTCATGGGTGACCTTAGAGAGAGCAGTCTCGGTAGAGTGGAGGGGACGGAAGCCAGATTGGAGGGGGTCTAGGAGAGAATGGGAGTTAAGGAATTCTAGGCATCGATTGTAGACGACTCGTTCTAGGATTTTGGAAAGGAAGGGTAGTAGGGAGATAGTGGCATAGTGGATAGAGCATGGGCCTGGGAGTCAGAAGGTCATCCCAGCTCCACTCCCTGTCTGGGGTCTAACCTTGGGCAAGTTACTTCGTTTCTCTAGGCTTTGGTTACCTCATCAGTAAAATGGTCACTGAGACTGTGAGCCCCATGTGGGACAGGGACTGTGTCCACCTCAGTTTGTCTATATCCACCCCAGGGCTTAGTACAGTGCCTAGCACATAATAAGTGCTTAACAAATACCATAATAATCATAATTATTATTATTATTGGATCATGACCCTGCTTTCCTTAATCTTCAGATTGCTTTCTTCTTCCTCAGTCTGATCTCTTGACTTGCAGCACACACTCTTGACCCTCAGCCTGCTTTCCTTACCCTCAGCCTGCTTTCTTGTCCATTTTCTGTAACCTTCAGTCTGCTTTCATTATTGCCGCGCTGATCACACAATCAATCAACCCTATTTATTGAGCACTTAGTAGGGTACAACACAGCCTACTAAGCGTTTGGGATAGTAAAGTACAACTGAATTAGTCGATGTGATCCCTGCCCATTATGAGCTTACAGTCTCTTGGGGAGAGAATGAGAACTGTGTATTTGTTGAGTGCTTACTATGTACCAAGCAAAGGGATTGATTCAGGGGTAGATAGAAGAAAATCTGGTCAGACACAGTCCCTGTCCCACTTGGGGCTCACAGTCTCAATGACAATTTTACCAATAGAGAACACCCATCCCAAATTAAACTCACAGCCCACCCACCACTGGCAGTCTTGCACTCACACATCCCCACCCCCAAATCCCTACCCACTGGCAGCAAGTCCTCTGGCTGCAGTGGGAGGGAGAGTGGTGAGGCTAGACCCCACTCTTTCCCCATCCACGTCCGGATTCAGAAACCTCGGCGGGGGCAGGAGGGTGCCAGGCTCCAACCTTATCCATATCCACAAACTTCTAAGTCCCTCCTCTTGTCCGGCTGGATCCCCCAAACCATACCCCCAGACTGGTGGGGTTGGAGCAGGGCCCCACAGGGATCCAAAATCACAGGCCTCAGTTAAAGAGCCGAGCATTCCGACGATGGGGTAGGCGGGTGGTGGGCACCTTGGAGTGAAGTGCTTTTACCTGAGGTCACTAGAAGGGCAAGGGGGACAGTGGGAGGTGCAGGGGTGGGGGCATGAAGCTGGGGAATGCCCATGAGGCCAGGTTCCTCTGTTTTCCAACCTGTTCCACGTGGTCAGCCCAGTGGCCCTGGGACACCAGACCAAGGAGGCCACATCCTCTTGGGTAACTGTGCACTCAATCACCACCAAACTGGGTGAAGGGGGTCATGTCCTGCTCCTGTGCCCCACCCATGACCCCTCACCAAAACCCAGTCAGGCCTGGCCCGCCTCCTCTGTACAAGCGTTGTCCTCAGGCTGGGGTCGAGGCTAGGGCCGGGGGATGATCTTTGAGCCAGGGGATGATCTTTGAGCTGACTACGTTGGACTAGACAGGGCAGTGGAACCAGCTACGACATCCTACCACCCAGAGTCCAGAAACCTTGGCCTGCTGATTCTGGATCTGCCCTTGGAATGCTATTTGACTTTGGCCAATTTAAACTTGCAGCCAGAGGGAGTGCAGAGAGACTTGAAGAACCACACTTGGCTGTCCAGAAGGGTTTCAAATGGAGTAGGGTCAGGAGGAAGAGGGCGGGATTTCCCCCGCACACGACCAGGGCATACACATCGCTGGGCTGGATCTATGCCTCTCTGCCAGCTCCTGAACCTGCATCACTGAGTCCCCAGGAGATGGTGAGGACCTGATGAGATGCCCTGAGAGCGTTTCAGTTCTTTGTCCCAATCTCTGTGTGCCCAAGCTTTCAAATCTCTGCGTACCAAAATATTGCCCAAACTGGCAACCCTTTGGGGGCAGGGACTGTGTCCCTCTTCCAGAGCTCTGCATAGTGTGTGTGTGTATTTATTTGGGTGCATGGGTCCTGTCTCCATGACTAGCTTGACATCCCCTTGAGGTCAGAGATTAGGTCTTCTCCTTCCCTTTATCCTTCTCCCATCCCCCTGCCTCCAGAACAGCAGTGGAGAGACCAGTACCCAGCCGGTCCCCCGAATGTTCTCTCCATTTTATTCTCCATTCCAGTCCCTCACCTCCCCATCCCTTCTCCCTCAGCTGCACCTCCCGGGACCCTCGGGCTGTCACTCGCTGACCTCTAGCCATAAAATAAAAATAAATGGTGATATTTGTTAAGCGATTACTATGTGCAAAGTACTGTTCTAAGCGCTGGGGGATACAAGGTGATCAGGTTGTCCCACATGGGGCTCACAATTTTAATCCCCATTTTACAGATGAGGTACCTGAGGCACAGAGAAGTTGTGACTTGCCCAAAGTCTAACAGTTGGCAAGCGGTGGAGCAGGGATTAGAACCCATGAACTCTGACTCCCAAGCCCGTGCTCTTTCCACTGAGAGATGCTGCTTCTCTATGAAGCAGCCATGACTGTCTCGTCTCCAACCCATCCCCCTTCTATGCCTGCAGGGTTTTCTGCTCGCTCTCAGATGGAAGTACGTGCCCATCTGGGATGATCCATGTACCAGGGCTGCCCAGGTCCAAGAGCATCCATCTTGTCTTCCTCCTCCCTTTCCTGGTCCCCATCCCCTCTGCTAACCCTCCCCAACCCCAAAGTCACTCTCCTATAGGTCTGTGGGGGACCACGGTTTGACACCACCCCCTGCAGAGTGATACAATGGTCCCACCCCTTCTGGATATTTCTAATGGAACTCTGACCCCACAAACACTCACCTGGGAGTTTCTAAAGGATCCGATCCCCTCCAGCTACTCAAATCTTCATAGGTGAGCTGGGGATGTGGATCTTATCCATCCTCTCAGCATGCTTACACGAGGAGCAGAAAGGTGGGTCTCAACGTGATTCCTCATCCCTCCCGCCACCAACCTATTAGAACCACTGATCCTGGGGATAAACTGTGCTTGTGGGTGGGGGGTGGGTGTCTCCTGGACTCAGAGCCTACTGTGTATGGGAATATGGGAGCAGCCTTGGACCTGCCAGCAGTGGTAACAACCAATGGTCTCTGTTACTGGTGGTAAGAAAGTCTCAGACAAAAAAAGGGGGGACAATAAGAGCTGGGTCTGGATGAGCCCAGTAAGACTAGCACTTAGTACAGTGCTCTGCACATAGTAAGTGCTCAATAAATACTATTGAATGAATGAATAAGACTATAGAATGTAGGGTGGAGGGCCAGGTTCATTCATTCATTCTATCATATTTATTATTTACTATGTGCAGAGCTCTGTACTAACTGCTTTGGGAGAGTACAATACAGAGACATTCCCTACCTAAAATGAGCTTACAGTCTAGAGAGGGGGAGACAGACATCAATACAAATAAACAAATTACATATATATATATATATACATAAGTGTTGTGGAGCTGAGAGGGGACAACAAGCAAAGGGAACAAGTCAGGGTCATGCAGAAGGGAGTGGGAGAAGAGGAAAGGAGGGGCTTAGTCTGGGACGGCCTCTTGGAGGAGATGTACCCTCAATAAGACTTTGAATGGCAGGGAAGGTAATTATCTGTCAGATTTGAGGAGGGAGGGTGTTCCAATGCAGAGGCAGGACGTGGACAAGGGGTAGGCAGTGAGATAGGCAAGAGGGAGGCACAGTGAGATTAGCATTCGAGGAGCGAAGTGTGCGGATTGAGTTGTAGAAAGAGTAGTGAGGTGAGGTAGGAGGGGGCAAGGTGGTGGAGTGCTTTGAAAACAATGGTGAGGATTTTTTGTTTGGCGCAGAGGTGGATGGGCAACCACTGGAGGTTTTTGAAGAGCGGGATGAAATGTCCTGAACGTTTTGTAGAAAAATGATCCCAGCAGCAGAGTAAAGTATGAACTGGAGTGGGGAGAGGCAGGAGGCTGGAAGATCAACAAGGAGACTGATGCAGGCGGGATAGGATGAGTGATTGTATTAATGTGGGAGCGGCCTGAATGGAGAGGAATTGATGGATTATAATGAAGGGGCCAGATGAAAAACCAGGAATGCAAATAAACTGAAACTGGAAGTCTGGGTAGAAGAAGAAGAGATGGATGTGTGAAATGGGTGGAAAATCAGCTGTGGAGGAAAGGATACTGATCACCCAAAGGAGAGAAGTCTCTGAGTCAGGAGGTGTGGAAGAAAGAATGCCCCACAAGCCTCTAGTTGAAACCAATTGAGACCAGGAGGCGGGGGTCCCTTGCAGGGGACAAGGGGCAGTGTGATGTGGGGCCCCACAACTTACTGCTGTGTGGCCTTGGGCAAGTCATTGACTCCTCTGTACATCAGTGCCCTCACTGGCAAAATTCATTCATTCATTCAATAGTATTTATGGAGCACTGACTATGTGCAGAACACTGTAGTAAGCGCTTGGAATGTACAATTCGGCAACAGAGACAATCCCTGCCCAATAACAGGCTCACAGTTTAAACGGGGGGGGGGGGACGTACAGCAAAGCAAAACAGAACAAAACAAAAACAACATCATCAAGATAAATAGAATCAAGGGGATGTACACCTCATTAACAAAATAAATAAGGTAGTAAATAATATATACGAATAATATATACAAATGAGCACAGTGCTGAGGGGAAGGGGAAGAGCAGAGGGTGGCAGGGGGGAGGGGAGGGGAGGGAGAGCAGAGGGAAAGGGGGACTCAGTCTGGGAAGGCCTCCTGGAGGAGGTGAGCTCTCAGTAGGGCTTTGAAGAGGGGAAGAGAGTTAGTTTGGCAGATGTGAGGAGGGAGGGCATTCTGGGACAGCGGTAGGATGTGGGCCAGGGGATCTGTGGAAGGACAGATGCGAATGGGGGACCGTGAGGAGGTGAGCGGCAGAGGAGCGGAGTGTATAGGGTGGGCAGTAGAAAGAGAGAAGGGAGGTGAGGAAGGAGGGGGCAAGGTGATTGAGAGCTTTAAAGCCAAGAGTGAGGGGTTTTTGCTTCATGCGAAGGTTGATAGGCAACCACTGGAGGTTTTTGAGGAGGGGAGTGACATGCCCAGAGCATTTCTGTAGGAAGATGATCCAGGCAGAGGAATGAAGAATAGATTGGAGTGGGGAGAGACAGGAGGAAGGGAGATCCGAGAGGAGGCTGACACAATAATCCAGTCGGGATAATATGAGAGCTTGTACCAGCACGATTACCGTTAGGATGGAGAGGAAAGGGCGGATCTTGGCAATATTGTAAAGGTGAGACCGGCAGGTGTGGGTGACAGATTGGATGTGGGGGGTGAATGAGACAGCTGAGTCAAGGATGACACCAAGGTTGCGGGCCTGTGAGACGGGAAGGATGGTGGTGCCGTCCACAGAGACAGGGAAGTCAGGGAGAGGAGAGAGATTGGGAGGGAAGATAAGGAGCTCAGTTTTAGATATGTTGAGTTTTAGGTGGCGGGTATCCAGGTGGAGATGTCCTGGAGGCAGGAGAAGATATGAGCACAGAGAGAGGAGGAGAGAACAGGGGAGGTGATGTAGATTTGGGTGTCATCTGCATAGAGATGATAGTTGAAGCCGTGGGAGCAAATGAGTTCACCAAGGGGGGATTCAATACCTGTTGTCCCTCCTACTTAGACAGTGAGGCCCATGTGAACCTGATTATGGTATATCTACCTCAGAACTTGCTTCTTTCCTTGGCATATAGTACTCGCTTAAAAAATGCTGAATATTATCTATCAAAAATATGTGCCCCCCTTTCTTCGGGACGGAGGCAGAGGGAAGCAGAGACTCACTCTCTGCCCTCCAGGGGTTGCAGATCTGGTGGAGGAGACAAAACATACATATCCACCCATACATACGCACAGAAATAAACACAACTACATATATTTTATGGGGAATTAGGGACAGGGAGACAGAGGGCTGCCGATCCACTGGAAGACACCTTTTATACATTCAAAGGTGTAAAGATTCATTCATTCATTCAATAGTATTTATTGAGTGCTTACTATGTGCAGAGCACTATACTAAGCACTTGGAATGTACAATTTGGCAACAGATAGAGACAACCCCTTCCCATTGACGGGCTTACAGTCTAATCGGGGGATGAAAGCAAGATTTCCCAGCTGTGGAAACAGATGTCAGAGGGTGACCTTGGTCACTTAACTTAGATAGGGGCAATCTGGGGAGGCTGCCTGGTGGTGACAGAGTGGGTTTTAATCGATTAGACTGTAAGCCCGTCAATGGGCAGGGACTGTCTCTATCTGTTGCTGATTTGTACATTCCAAGCACTTAGTACAGTGGTCTGCACATAGTAAGCGCTCAATAAATACTATTGAATGAATAATTGGGTCCTTAGGGAGCCACGACTCGGAGAATAATAATGTTGGTATTTGTTAAGCGCTTACTATGTGCAGAGCACTGTTTTAAGTGCAGGGTTAGATACAGGGTGTCCCATGTGAGGCTCACAGTCTTCATCCCCATTTGACAGATGAGGTAACTAAGGCCCAGAGAAGTGAAGTGACTTGCTCACTAGTCACACAGCTGACAAGCGGCAGAGTGGAATTCGAACCCATGACCTCTGACTCCCAAGCCCAGGCTCTTTCCACTGAGCCATGCCGCAAGGCCATTTCAGAAGGTGTGAGGGTGGGCTAAGTAGGGAAGAGTGGCTGGGGCAGCAGGAAGCTAATCTTCAGTCTCTGAGAATCCCCCCTCCCTCTCTCCCAGGAAGAACAGCTGAGAGCACAACCCTACAGCTTTCATTTTATTTTGCAACCTTGGCTTTGTCAACTCTCTCATTCCACCTACATGTCCATCGGTCACCAAATTCCATTGGTTCTACCTTCACAACATTTCAAAAATCTGCCCTTTCCTCTCCATCCAGCCAGCACTTATCCTATCCCATCTTGACTATTGCATCTGTCTCCTCACAGCCCTCTGGGCCTCCTGCCTCTCCCCACTCCAGTCCATATTTCACTCTGCTGTCCGGGTCATTTTTCAACACAAACGTTCAGTTCATGTCTCTGCGCTCCTCGAGAACCTCCAATGAGAGCCCATCCATCTCTACTTCCAAAAGAAACTCCTGTAATTGGCTTTCAAATACTCTATCTGCTCTCCCCATCCTACTTCACCTCACTGAACTATTACAGCCCAACCTTCACCCTCCGCTCCTCTAGCTCCATCTTCCTCACTCTGCCTCACTCTTGTCTATCTCACCGCTGACCCCTTTTCTAGCCTGGAACTCCCTCCCCCTCCATACTCGCTAGACCGTCACTCTCTCCACCTTTGAGACATCAAGGTCACATCTCCTTCAAGAGGCCTTCCCCAATTAAGACCTCTTTCCCCGCTCACTCTCCCTTCTGCGTCATCTATGCATTTGGATTTGTGACCTGTGGACATTCACAACTCGTCCCACTTCCAAACTCACAGCACTTATGCATTTTTAAATTATATATTATAAATTGCCTATTTATTCGTATCAATATCTGCCTCCCCCTCTAGATGGTGAGTCCCTAATGGGCAGAGAACATGCCTGCGAATTCTGCTGCACAGTGCTCTCCAAAGTGTTTAGT
The DNA here is from genome assembly GCF_004115215.2 of Ornithorhynchus anatinus. Classification (NCBI taxonomy): domain Eukaryota; kingdom Metazoa; phylum Chordata; class Mammalia; order Monotremata; family Ornithorhynchidae; genus Ornithorhynchus; species Ornithorhynchus anatinus. The sequence continues at coordinate 20,918,550 of NC_041746.1, forward strand.
ACAGTGTTCTCCACCTAGTAAGCACTCAATAGATACCACTAATTGATGGCCCTATCTTGTACCTTGATTTTGTGCTTTTATTGTTTCATTTTTATGTGTTCGTCTCCTTTATTCTTATATTTTAAGCCTCATGAGGGCTAGGGACCATGTCTAAGACTCACCAGTGTATTCTTTCCCAGCTCTGTGTACAAAGTAAATGCTTAATAAATAATATTAGTACAGGAAGAAAAATTCATCCCCTGCAATAACCTGCCTGCCTCACCCCTCCAGTCCTGTCTGGGACACTTTGTTGCATGACCTCACTGTGACCTCACCAGTGCCTTCCCACATCTCCTGAGCAGTAGCAGAAACCTTCTCTGGGGGTGAGGGGACACCTTCAGTCCGGGCCATCAAAGCCATCTCCTCCAGGAAGCCTTCCATTGCTTAATACCCTCACGTTTCTGATCCTGACATCACTTTGTGGGTTGCAGGGCAGGGAGAGGGCAGGGGGAATAGTTGCATATGAATATCTGTGCATCGGTGTGTACTTGGGACTTGGGTATGTATATAGACAATCCTTGATAATGTAGTGATGGGGATTTCCAACATATCTATATTTCCCCCCATTTCAGCTTGTCAGTACGTTGGTTTTGACTTTCCAAAGCCAACCTCCTTTATGATTCTAGCTCGAGAGCTGACGATGGTGGAGGATAGGTGTCGGTGGAATGGCGGGGGCACAGCAGCCACTGGGAAGTGAGGAAGCGATTTCACAAATCGGCATGTGGGAGTAGGGGGGGAAACGTTGAAACAGGGTGTTAGATGGGGGGATGGGGGAGGGAATGAGAGCAGCTCGGGGGCGGGTTGTAAGGTGGGGAAGGGTACCTGATCTCTAGAAAGACTCACCGGGGAGGGTCGAGACGTCCATTTATTTCCGATGATGTAGAAGCTGACTCCACTAGTGTGAGCTTCTCTGACTCAGTATGAACATGCTGATGGAGCTTCACTACTCATTGATAATGGACTGAGACATCAGCTCTGGGAAACTGTGATGTAAACAGGAAATCAGACCTTGGTTTAGGAATCATGCCTCCACTGATAGGATGCTCCCTGGGGAAAACTGGTTCCCACTTACGATGTAGGCCTGGGTATTCTATTTTGCTATAGGCTTAAGGATTGCCTGCATTGTCTGCCTAGATGTCTGTGGATTCAGATGGATATAGGTACATAAGGAGCGTGGCTTAGTGGAAAAAGCACAGGCTTGGAAGTCAGAGGTTGTGGGTTCTAATCCCCCCCCTGCCACTTGTCAGTTGTGCAACTTTGGGCAACACACTTCTCTGTGCCTCAGTTGCCTCATCTATAAAATGGGGATGAAGACTGTGAGCCCCACGTGGGACAACCTGATTACCTTGTATCTACCTCAGCTCTTAGTAAGCACTTAACGATTATTATTATTCATTATTATAACATTATAATATTATATTATTATTATACTATTAGTATAATGAATCTTTATTTTTATTATTCTGGATCTGTGTACCTCTGTGACTGCAGGGTGTGTTTATGAATCTGTGTGTCTTGGCGTTTCTACAAATGAGGGTGGGAATTTGTGTGCGACTTTAAGTTTTGTGTGCATCCTTGTGTTTCCTTGTGCATGTGAGTCTGTATATCTGTGTGCTTGTATGTGACTTTGTATGTCTTTGTGTGTCTGCATGTGAATTTGGGTGAGTGGTGTGATCACCCAGCCCTTACATCTGTGAGCTCATTGTTGGGCAGGGATTGTCTCTATCTGTTGCCGAATTGTACTTTCCAAGCGCTTAGTACAATGTTCTGCACACAGTAAGCGCTCAATAAATACGATTGAATGAACAAATGAATGAATCTGTGGTTTCTGCATTTTGGAGAAGTGCCTGGGTGTGTTCTTGTGTGTTTGTATGTGTGTCTGTGAGTGTCTACGTGTTTGTGAACCTGTGAGTACCTGGGTTTGTGCGCACTTGTGTATCTGTGTGCCTGTGTGTTCCCCAGTTTGTATGTATATCTGGTAACCCAGCTATGCCTGTGAGTTTCCCTTTATGAGCCTCTGACTCTGCATGTCTGTGTATCTGCATTTGTCTGTGTGTCTCCATGTGTCTGTACGTCTGCGTGCCTGTTGGTGTCTATCCCTGTATCCTTATGTGTCTGTGTGTCTGACTCTGAAGCAGCGTGGCTCAGTGAAAAGAGCCTGGGTTTGGGAGTCAGAGGTCATGGGTTCTAATCCTAGCTCTGCCGCTGGCCAGCTGTGTGACTTTGAGCAAGTCACTTCACTTCTCTGTGCCTCAGTTCCCTCATCTATAAAATGGGGATTAAAGCTGTGAGCTCCACATGGGACAACCTGATGACCTTGTATCCCCTCCAGTGCTTAGAACGGTGTTTTGCACATAGTAAGTGCTTAACACATACCACCATTATTATTATTATTACTATTATTAATGGTGATATTCATTCTTACTATCTGCACTGAATTAAGCACTGGGGCATATACAAAAAAAATTAGATCAAACACAGACCCTCCTTCATGAAGTTCATAGTTTAAGGGGGAGGAAAGAACAGGTACTGAACTCCCATTTTACAGATGGGGAAACTGAGGGACAGAGAAGCTAAAAGACTTCCCCAATGTTACAATGTAAGCAAGTGGGGGAGCCAGGACTACAAGCCAGGTCCCCTGAATCCAATGTTCTCACCCTTTCCACTGGCAACACTGCTTCTCTGCATGACTCTGTGTGTCTGAATATCTGTTTATGCCTGTGTGAGTGCATGTGTGTCCTTATGTATGCATGCACCAGGTAATCCGTGGGGGTGTGTGTGCACATGCATGTTGTCCTTATGTAAACACGTGCCCGGTAACCCTTGTGTGTGTGGCTCTGGGTGTAACTGTGTATCTGTTTATCTGAATGTCGATATATTCTGGGTTACCTGAGAGTTTGTGTGTGTGTACATGTGTATGGAAATGTGTGTGCCTGTGTATCTGTGACCCTCGGGCCCTTGATTGTTTGTGTGTCTGGATCAAGGTATTTGTATTTCTGTCTGTCTGTTTGTGGGTGGGTGTTACTGTATTGTTGCGTCTGTATGCCTGTGTCTGTGTGAGGGTGTTTGTGTGTGTCTGGGTGTATGTGTGTCTGTGTTTAGAGGCGTAATCCCAGAAACTCACGCCAGAGGATTCAGTGTTCCTCGAAGGTTCCAGAGCGGAAAGAGTGTCTGACCTGAGCCACCCCAGGGCACTGGGCCACATCATCTTCTTGGTAGTCAGACTGTGTCCATGGAAGGAGTGGGCCGGGTCAGGTAGTCCCTTTAGCCAGTCACCCTGATTCCTCCCTGCACACCTTCATCCCACCCCCACCCTTCAGCCCCTTCCTCCCCTCATCTCCTCCATCCCTCCTGGGGACTCCGGGGATTCCAGGAGAGTGTTAGAGCCCTGACAACTCCTGGCAGGAATGGGCAGGATGTCTCTCTGACAGTTGGGAAGACGCAGGAATTTCACAGACATGATTCATCCAGCACCTCCACCCCTGGGGCTGGGCCTAGCCAGGCAGGTTGAACCGGTTGGGCCAGGCCACAGTCGTTCAGGGCTAGAGGGAGGGCCCAGCTGGGGCCAGATAAACAGAGCCCCTGCCATACAACTCCCACAGACCCCCGACATCTCTCTTGCTGCACTTCCAGGTCCAGGAATAGGTAAGTCAAATGATGATGGAACAAGAAGTCTCTCATCTGCCTCACCCCTCCACTCCAAGGTCATTTGGTCCAGTCCCCTGCCTTGGGCCCAGAGGACAGAGAGCCTGGGTGGAGGTGCCCCCTGCTGGCCTCCACCTTTTCACTCCGGCAGCCTACTTCACTCCGTTATGTCCACCTTTTCAAGGGGGAGAGAAAGAGCTGCCAGGGTCCTCATCCTCCTTCTCCACCTTTCCAGGGCTCTGCCCTCTTCCCAGACTTTCCCTTTTGTCACCATCCATCATTCTGAATTCTTCCATCACGGCCCTACCACTCACACCCTCTCCCTCAAAATCCTGCAAAATCCTTCTAACAAAGCTGCCTCCTCCAGGAGGGACTTCACTGATTGATCCCTACTTTCTCCTGCCCCACCTTCCCATCCTGTCCTTCCCTCAGCCACTGCTCTTTCCATTGTTTTTGCTTCGGGCTTCATTTATTTGTCTGGCTCAGCTCTGGTCTTGGGTCTCACACTTTCTGATGGAAGGGATGGAGAAGAAGTGGAAGACAAGGTAGAGGGAAGGGGAAAGGAAGAGTATGGAAGCCTCCTTAGGTCTTTAAGAGTGTATTTAAGAGTGTATTGAAATGAGTGTATTTAAGAGTGGTGAATGAGCCTACGCATTCACCAGTGTCCCTAAAGCATCAGAAAAGTCTGAGTTAAGTTTAGTTCTGGTGCATTTTTTAATTTTTTATTTTGAATGGTATTTAATAATAATAATGTTGGTATTTGCTAAGCGCTTACTATGTGCAGAGCACTGTTCTAAGCACTGGGGTAGATACAGGGTAATCAGATTGTCCCACTTGAGGCTCACAGTTGATCCCCATTTTACAGATGAGGGAACTGAGGCACAGAGAAGTTAAGTGACTTGCCCACAATCACACAGCTGACAAGTGGCAGAGCCGGCATTCGAACCCATGACCTCTGACTCCCACATTTGGACTCTTTCCACTGAGCCACGCTGCTTCATTTGTTAAGTGCGTACTCTGTATCAAGCACTGTTCTAAGCACCAGGGCAGATACAAGCCAATCAGGTAGGACAAAGTCCCTGTCCGTTATGGGGCTCACAGTCAAGAAGAAGAGAGAACAAGAATTTCCAGAGTGGCTGAGAAGCAGCGTGGCTCAGTGGAAAGACCACGGGCTTGGTAGTCCGAGGTCATGGGTTCAAATCCCCGCTCTGCCACTTGGCAGCTGGGTGACTGTGGGCAAGTCACTTAACTTCTCCATGCCTCAGTTACCTCATCTGTAAAATGGGGATTAAGAATGTGAGCCTCAAGTGGGACAACCTAATTAGTCTGTATCTACCCCGGTGCTTAGAATAGTGCTCTGCACATAGTAAGCGCTTAACAAATATGAACATTATTATTATCCCCATTTTCCAGTTGAGGCAACTGAGAAGATCATCGTTATGGTATTTGCTAAGCCAGGCACTGTTCAAAGCGCTGGAGTAGGTGCAAAATAATTGGTTGGACATAGTCCCTGTCCCACACAGGGCTTACAGTGTTAAGTGACTTGCCCATTTCACACAACAGGCAACTGGCGAAGCCGGGATTAGAATCTAGGTCCTCTGATTCACAGGCCCATGGTCCTTCCACTAGACCACACTGGTTACTGTGTATCTAGTATCATGCTAATGTAATGCTAATACTCAAGCTGGCCATGGACCCTGTCCCCCATGGGGCTCAGAACCTAAAAGGCAGGAAATGCAGGCCTCATCCCCATTTACCAGATGAGAAAACAGATGAGGTCCAGAGAAGCTGAGCAACTTGCCACGGGTCCCACAGCAGCAGGCCCCAGGCAGAGCTGGGATTAGATCTGGGGCATCTGAATCCCACTCCAGGGTTCTCAATCCTAATATCATTGGCGGACTTTTCTCCCATCCTGAACCACCCCTTTACACATATCACGGTTGGCTGGGCAGGAGAGGGAGGTGGATTCCCATTTTCAAAAGACCAATGCCTGGCCCCTAGGGAAAGGAGCTGGCGAATGCGGAGACACAGCCACTCCTAAGGAGTCAGAAGAAGGGTGTGTTGAGGGCTGAGTCGATACGACAGATCTGCATTGGGGAAAGATTTGGGGACTTCAGTTTGGGAACCGGGACAAGATGAAGGAGAGAAGAGCTCTAATTGGATGCTCTTTCTCATCTTGGACTGGTGGCTGCTAGTTACCCTTTGGTTTACGGGGACAGGGAGTCACTTGCTTTGGAAGGCTCTTTGAGGCCTTAACAAGGGAACGCTGGTCACTAGCTTGAGTGAAATGCGGCATTTCTTCCTGTATGACGGGGGGTGGTTTGTGTGTCCTGGGCCCTGTCTTCCACAGAAGGACCATCCCCACCAAAGCAAGAGTTAGGGCTCAGAAGACACCTCAGAAGGGGGAACCAGGACTGATTCTCCAGGACTCTGAGGGTTTGGGGCTGCGGAGAGTGGGTAATAACAATAATAATGATGGTTTTTGTTAAGCACTTATGTCCCGAGCACTGTACTAAGAACTGGGGTAGATAGAAGTAAATCAAGGTGGACACAGTCCCTGTCCCATGTGGAGCACATAGTCTCAATCCCCATTTTACAGATGAGGTAACTGAGGCACAAAGAAGTGAAGTGACTTGCCCAATGTCACAGAGCTGACAGGCGGCAGAGCCAAGATTAATGATAATAATAATAATGTTGGTATTTGTTAAGCGCTTACTATGTGCAGAGCACTGTTCTAAGCGCTGGGGGAGATACAGGGTCATCAGGTTGTCCCACGTGAGGCTCACAGTCAATCCCCATTTTACAGATGAGGTAACTGAGGCACCGAGAAGTGAAGTGACTTGCCCACAGTCACGCAGCTGACAACCATCGCCCCTGCCCTCCTACCTTCCTTAACTTCTATTTTTAACCACTCAATCTCCAAGGGCTCCTTCCCCTCTGCCTTCAAACATGCCCACGTCTCCCCCATCCTAAAAAAACCCGCTCTTGACCCCACTTCCCCCTCCAGTTATCATCCTATCTCCCTACTACCCTTCCTTTCCAAAATCCTAGAACGATCGTCTACAATCGATGCTTAGAATTCCTTAACTCCCATTCTCTCCTAGACCCCCTCCAATCTGGCTTCCGTCCCCTCCACTCTACCGAGACTGCTCTCTCTAAGGTCACCCATGACCTCCTTCTTGCCAAATCTAATGGCTCCTACTCCATTCTAATCCTCCTTGACCTCTCTGCTGCCTTTGACACTGTCAACCATCCCCTCCTCCTCCATACCTTATCTCACCTTGGTTTCACGGACTCTGTCCTCTCCTGGTTCTCCTCTTACCTCTCTGGCCGGTCATTCTCGGTCTCCTTCGCTGGAGCCTCCTCCCCCTCCCATCCTTTAACTGTTGGAGTTCCTCAAGGGTCAGTTCTTTGCCCTCTTCTGTTCTCCATTTACACTCACCCCCTCGGTGAACTCATCCGCTCTCACGGCTTTGACTACCATCTCTACGCAGATGACACGCAGATCTACATCTCCGCCCCTGTCCTCTCCCCCTCCCTTCAGGCTCGCATCTCCTCCCGCCTCCGGGACGTCTCCACCTGGATGTCGGCCCGCCACCTAAAACTCAACATGAGCGAGACTGAGCTCCTCATCTTCCCTCCCAAACCCGGTCCTCTCCCAGACTTCTCTATCACCGTGGATGGCACGACCATCCTTCCCGTCTCTCGGGCCCGCAATCTCGGTGTCATCCTTGACTCTTCCCTCTTGTTCACCCCACACATCCTATCCGTTACCAAGACCTGCCGGTTTCACCTCTACAATATCGCCAAGATCCGCCCTTTCCCCTCCACTCAAACGGCTACCTTACTGTTACGGGCTCTCGTTATATCCCGGCTAGACTACTGTGTCAGCCTTCTCTCTGACCTCCCTTCTTCCTCTCTCGCCCCGCTCCGGTCTATTCTTCACTCCGCTGCCCGGCTCATCTTCCTGCAGAAACGATCTGGGCGTGTCACTCCCCTTCTTAAACAACTCCAGTGGTTGCCTATCGACCTCCGCTCCAAACAAAAACTCCTCACTCTAGGCTTCGAGTCTCTCCATCACCTTGCCCCTTCCTACCTCTCCTCCCTTCTCTCTTTCTACCGCCCACCCCGCACACTCCGCTCCTCTGCCTCCCACCTCCTCACCGTCCCTCGGTCTCGCCCATCCCGCCGTCGACCCCTGGGTCACATCCTCCCGCGGTCCCGGAACGCCCTCCCTCCTCACCTCCGCCAAACTGATTCTCTTTCCCTCTTCAAAACCCTACTTAAAACTCACCTCCTCCAAGAGGCGTTCCCAGACTGAGCTCCTCTTCTCCCTCTACTCCCTCTGCCATCCCCCCTTTTCCTCTCCGCAGCTAAAGCCTCATTTTCCCCTTTTCCCTCTGCTCCTCCACCTCTCCCTTCCCATCCCCACAGCACTGTACTCGTCTGCTCAACTGTATATATTTTCATTACCCTATTTATTTTGTTAATGAATTGTACATCGCCTCGATTCTATTTAGTCGCCATTGTTTTTACGAGATGTTCTTCCCCTTGACTCTGTTTATTGCCATTGTTCTCGTCTGTCCGTCTCCCCCGATTAGACTGTAAGCCCGTCAAACGGCAGGGACTGTCTCTATCTGTTGCCGACTTGTTCATTCCAAGCACTTAGTACAGTGCTCTGCACATAGTAAGCGCTCAATAAATACTATTGAATGAATGAATGAAAAGTGGCAGAGCCGGAATTAGAACCAATGACCTTCTGACTCCCAGGCCCATGCTTTATCCACTATGCCATGCTGCTTCTGCTAATGGCAGTGACTCCTTGGCCCCAGGAACCCCAGGTGGTGTCAGGTTGAGCAGTTGGGATGTCCCTAAAGTACGGGTTGGGGGAAGTTCCAGGCTCCTGGGAGTATGGTAGTTAACCCTGGCCCAGAATAAGAAACACTTCCCAAAGCATTCCCAAACGACAAGCTGGAGCTAAAATGGAGAAGTGGAGTAATGGTGTGGTGGTGTCTACTAAGTGCCTGCTGAATGCAGTGCCCTGTACTAAGTGCTTAAACTCCTGGGATGGGAGAATAAAATTGTGAGTGGAGTCAGTCTTGCTTGTAACTACTATTCTTCCCTCTTCCCAACCCATCTCCTCCAGGGCTTCCAGCTTTATCCCTTAACCCCAGAAAAAATGCCTCATCAGAACCAACAGCGGTGTAAGCAGCCATGCCAGCCACCTCTGTGCCAGCCTCCACCATGCCAGCCCCCATGCCTGCCCAAGTGCCCATCTCTCGTCCCACTTTCCTTTGGCTGAAGTGCCCATCTCTGTGCCCACCCCCCTGCCAGCCGAAATGCCCACCAGTGCAACCCCCTCCTCCCTGCTGCCAGCAGAAGTGCCCGCCCAAGAGAAAGTAATGCTGACCACGTGTCACCCCACCCCAACCCTATCCTGAAAGGAAAAAAACTCATTTCTAGGAGGCGGATGGATGGGGCTCTATTCTCTGAATTGTGGGTGTACATAGGCACAGTACTGCCGCCCCGGGCTACAATCGCCACTCCCTAATCCCCACACTGGCTCCCCTAAATGACGGGGGAATCTCAGTAGGGGGTGGAGGGGCTAAGGGACCATTCCCAAGCCCTGCTTCTGCCCCTCGGCCCTTCTGTCTCCACCCCACTTCTCCCACCACTCCGAGGAGAGGACCCATGGATGAGACCAGCTGTGCCCTCGACAGAGAATTGTGAACTTGAACCGTGGGATCCCACCAGCGAGGCAGGGGACTTACCCTTGCTGGGAGAGAATTGGGGACCAGTCATCCAAGGTGAGGGAAGAGAATAATAGCCCTCCTTTCCTCTCCAGAGTTGTCACCCTGAGCCACAGGGGCCTTCTCTTCTTCCCCTCGGCAATAAAACTTCTTTTAGAGCAGAAAATCGAGGTGGGGTTCTTCCTGCTGGGGGAAATGATGGTGATGCATGTTGGTTTTTTGACTGGGAATCTCAAAGGAGGCTTCATCCCTTTCCATCCCGACCAGCTCCCTAAGCAATCCCTGACATCCTGACCCCATCAGATTCCCTTCTGCCACGAGGAAATCACTCAGCAGGAGAAGTAGCATTTGTAGAATACTCACTGGGTATAATGCATTGGACTGAGTGTCTGGGAAGAAACAAACACTCAAGTGACGGAATCCCTGGAAACAAAAAACTTCCACTCTAGTGGAGGAGATAGGCATAAAGAATATTCAGAGTAATCAATGCAAATAGTTGAATTTTGGATTGAATGGCCGTGTTACATAGGTGCTGAGAATGAGAATAATTAGAAACTTAATGTTGGTACTATGTGCGGAGCACTGTTCTAAGCGCTGGGGTAGATATCGGGTAATCAGATTGTCCCACATGAGGCTCACAGTCTTTATCCTCATTTTACAGATGAGGTACCTGAGGCACAGAGAAGTTAAGTGACTTGCCCAAAGTCACACAGCTGCCAAGTGGCAGAACCAGGATTCAAACCCATGACCTCTGACTCCCAAGCCCGTGCTCTTTCCACTGAGCCACGCTGAGCAGTGCGAGAGGTGGCTGATGATTTTCTACAACTTGGGAATTCGGAAAGGGAAGTTGGAGGAGGTGGGCTTTGGATGGTTCCACGATAAGTTGGGACATTTTGCTCTACAAAAAATTACTCAGATGAAATCCATCAAGTTGATTAGAGTAACAAGTGCCTTTTCAAAGCTAACATTGATCTTTTCATAGTTACTAAGTGACCCGATCTACAGAACAGGGAGCAGTGTCAGGAAAGAGGGAGAAGGACTTTCCCTAAAGATGGGGAGGAAGGTAACAGGGCAACCCCGGATGCTCACGCGGTTTCCTCTGAAACAGAAGTGCGTATGAGTGAAGCTGGAGCTGACTCTGGCAGCAGAATGGGCCACTCCACCTGAAGTTCTCCCATCCCTCCGGAAGGTCTGCACTGCCTGAACATGTGTGATTGAACCCCGAGGCCAGGGGAACCCCATCTGGGCCACTGCAGCCAGGGGGCTCGGGCTTGTAATGGAAAGCTGCTCTTGCTGCTATGGCTGCTGCCAGTATCTCAAGAAACTCTATGATGAGAGGACTCCACCTCTCTTAAAAATGTAGGAGAGGGATCCGCAGCTCTCCTGGGAATGTAGAAAGGGAAGGAGCTGCAGTTCTTTTGGGACAACTAGGGGGAGGGACCACAACTCTTCTGGGACTGATGTCCTCCCGCCACCTAAAACTCAACATGTCCAAGACTGAGCTCCTTATCTTCCCTCCCAAACCCTGTTCTCTCCCTGACTTTCCCATCACTGTGGATGGCACGACCATCCTTCCCATCTCACAGGCCGGCAACCTCGGTGTCATCCTTGACTCTGCTCTCCCATTCACCCCACATATCCAATCCATCACCAAAGCCTGCGGGTCTCACCTTTACAAAATCGCTGAGATACACCCCTTCCTCTCCATCCAAACCGCTGCCATGCTAGTACAATCACTCATCCTAGGGAAGCAGTGTGGCTCAGTGGAAAGAGCACAGGCTTGGGAGTCATGTGCTCAAATCCTGGCTCTGCCACTTGGCAGCTGTGTGACTGTGGGCAAGTCACTTCACTTCTCTGGGCCTCAGGTACCTCATCTGTAAAATGGGGATTAAGACTGTGAGCCTCACGTGGGACAACCTCATTACCCTGTATCTACCCCAGTGCTTAGAACAGTGCTCTGCACATAGTAAGCACTTAAAAAATACCAACATTATTATTATTACATCAGCCTCCTTTCTGACGTCCCAGCCTCCTGTCTCTCTCCACTTCAGTCCATACTTCACTGCCTGGATTATCTTTCTACAGAAACGTTCTGGGAATGTCACCTCCTCCTCAAAAATCCTTTCCTTTCTTCTCCATATAAACTACTACCAAGTTGATCCAAGTATTTATGCTATCCTGCCCTGACTATTTTTTCAGCCTCCTTGATAGCCTCCCTGCCTCTTGTCTCATTTCACTCTCAATCTTTCCAGGTTTAACCCCTCCAAGATTCCACGCTGCTCCCCAGTTCCAACCTCAGGGTGGGCATCCTCTCGTCTGACCTATCGCCTGGGGGTTTCAGGATGTTGATCACGTGTGGAGGAAATTGCTGTGATTTCATCTTCCCCATCTCCCTTCTCAGGGACTCTGTGCAGTCCTCTCCAAGGCCACCCTCGGTCAACTGGTATCTTATCTTTGTGATCAAGCATCGCCTTTATGGAACCCCTTCATAGGTGAGGTTTCCTCCTTACCCAACGTCTTTCTCTTCCTCTCTTTGCTTGTTTGCTTGATTCTTCGTAGTTGATGTCCTGTGCTTCTGTCCTCCTTTTTGCTGAGGATAATCTTCTGCTGATCTTTAAGGCAATCTCTCGCTATTCTTACTCTTTCAGTCTGTATTCACTGTTCACAATTTACTAACCACAAAAACACTCATCTTTGTTCCCTTACAGCTGCCTCACCTTTTCTTTCTGCTTATTTGTTATATTGCCCACAGAGTTTCTCCCTGCAAATCTTACATACCACCACCCAATAATGTCTATGTACACAGCTGTTGAGGGTAGAATAAAATACCCAGTTGCTAAGGTTGAGGGTTGGGATGATATGAGTGTTACAGATTAATCAGGGAAGACATCTTGGAGAAGGTGTGATTTCAGGATAGCTTTCAATATTGGGAGATCTGTTTCCCGGGAGATTTGTCAGGAGAGGCAATTCCAGGCTGACAGCTCAGGATAAGGTATTGGAGACAGGAGAGTTGAGAGAGGGGTATAGTTAGAATGTGAGCTCAGGATAGATTGATTGATAAAAGAGTGAGGATTGTGGGTTGGGGTAGTAGCAGGTAAAGAGAGCAGATATTTTAACTGGAGAAAGCTAGTGGAGAACTTTGAAGAAGTTTTTGCTACATAAGGAGGGAGACAGGCCACCACTGAAAGTTTTTTAGGAGTGCAGTACGTGTGCTAAGCTTTCCTATAGAAAAATTATTTGTGTCAGGACTGAAGGGGGAAGAGCTGTAACCAGTGATGCTCATGAGTAAACTGGCACAGTACTCTAATCATGTTATGATGGAAGTCTGGACCAGGGTGATAGTGTTTAACTGGAGAACAAGAGATCGACTTGGGAAATGTTATGGAGAAAGAATCAGTGATTGAATGTGAGGGCTAAAAGACAGGGAAGCATCTAGGATGATGTCAAAATAGTGATTTCCCAGGACAGGGATGACGTTGATGTTATCAACAGAAATAAGGATTTTAAGAGGGAAGATGAGGATTTCATATTTGAGGTTGTGTTGTTAGGGAACAGCCCTATAGTTATGTCATGAAGGCAAGAGGAAAAGCCGGATTGTAGATTATGTGAGAGGTTAGGGTTGGAGAAGTAGATTTGGGAGTCTTCCACATCAAGGTGTTAGTTAAAGCCATGTGAGCTGGGGAAATGGGAGACCGAGGAGAAGGTGAAAATCTGATGACTTTCATAGGTCCCACCTGAATTTTGTTGATAGTGAACTGTGTAGACAGAAATAGACAATAATAATAATAACAATAATAATTATGGTATTTGCTAAGCACTTACATGTGCCAAGCACTGTTCTAAGTGCTAGGGTAGACACAGGGTAATCAGGTTGCCCGATGTGGGGCTCACACTTTAACCCCCATGTTACAGATGAGGTAACTGAAGCACAGAGAAGTTAAGTGACTTGCCCAAGGTTACACAGCAGACAAGCAGCGGTGTCAGCATTAGAACCCAAGTCCTCTGACTCCCAAGCCCGTGTTCTTTCCACTAAGTCATGCTGCTTCTATTTATGCATATAGAGCCAAACAACAGTGGCCACAGAGAGATTTAGTAAAGTGTTCTCGGACTTGCTAGACTGAACGGAAGGATTAGATTCAGGAGAGTCAGTTTCTCAGTACTTCAATCTGTCTCCCTCAGTGAAAGCCAGATCAGTCAGTCAGTCAATCATATTTATTGAGTGCTTACTGTGTGCAGAGCACTGTACTAAGCGCTAGAGAGAATACAATATAACAATCAACAGACACATTCCCTGCCCATAGTGAGCTTAGAGTCTAGAGGGGGAGACAGACATTAATATAAATAAATAAATTACAGATTTGTACATAAGTGCTGTGAGGTTGGAAGGGGAGATAAGTAAAGGGAGCAAGTCAGGGTGACACAGAGGGAGTGGGAGAAGAGGAAAGGAGAGCTTAGTTAGGGAAGACCTCCCAGAAAGAGACGTGTTTTCGGTAAGGTTTTGAAGGTGGGGAGAGTAATTGTCTGTTGGAAATGAGGAGGGATCGTGTTCCAGGCAGAGGCAGGACACGGGAAAGAGGTCAGTGGCAAGATAGATGAGATCGAGGGACAGTGAGAAGGCTAACATTTGAAGAGCAAAGTGTTATAAGCACTGTATTATATGGGAGGGCTAAGGTGATTGCTTTAAAGCAAATGGTGAGGAGTTTTTCCTTGATGCGGAAGTGGATGGGCATCCAGGTTACTTTTAAGGGCTAGGGAGAGAAATCAGGGGCAGATGTTTTTGAACCTGTGCCTTTCAGAGTCTTCTACATTCAAGCAGGAGCTTCACAAGGGCTCCTGGTGTGGAGAAGAGGTTTTGCAGAGAGTATCAGAGTCTATGTGGACTTTTACCTGAAAAATTTACCTTAGGAACTTGATGACTCTTGTGTCACAGGTGAGCAGCACAAAAGGGTTGAGAATGGCATAGCTGTTGACCACAAATGTGTTAGCATTAGAAAGGGAGGCATCATTTTTCATGGGGTCCCTGTAAATATAGTGAGGATAAAATCTCCAGAGTAAAAGGACACAAAGCAGGTAACCAGCAGCATGATAGCTCTGGTGGCTCCTCTCCATGGGGAGTTCTCGGAGGAGAGGCAGGGGTAGTGGAGATGTTGGACTTGGTGGTGATGTTAGAAGAGGTGGAGAACCATGTGACTGCTGGAGCAGCTCATAAACCCCATAGAAAGGACATCACGGAGAGTCATGAGGATGAGAAACGGCCCTGGAGGAAAGCGTTGATGGGCACAATCAAACAATTGGCATGAATGCTGGTGACACTGCCAGAAATGGCTAATTGGAAGAGAAGGTTGGTGCTTATCAGCAGGTTGAAGATCCACAAGATAACTGACACGGGGAAGATGAACTTTGGGATGCTAACTTTGAGCTGGAATAGGTGGGAGTTGCTGGGACTGAAGGTGATGGCCTGAACAACGCTCAGCAAGCAGCTGCTGCAGATGGAGAGGCCACAGCTAAAGCGGCTCAGATAGGAGAGAATCGCACACCCGACGTTGCTGTGGATGAGCTGCAACCCAAACATCTTAGCAGATGTGATGATTCTCCAGGGGAGTAGCATCATGATATGGACCAGGGCTAGGTGGATGACGATCAGATCTGCTTTGCTTTGAGACCCAGGAGGAACGTGGAAAAATAGAATGTGAAGAGGAGGGAGTTCGCCAAAATGCCCAATCCAGTGTGAGAGAGAAAACAGATGCTTTTGATTAAATCAGTGCTCATCATTTCCAGGAACAAAGTTCTGCAGTGAGGCTGGTGGAAAGTGGATAGTACAGGAACTAGGAAAACAATGCATAGTCAAACATAATCAAATCCAGAAGAAAAAAAGGCAAAGGATCTAAAATAAATTTAGAGACCAAACAATCAAGGTGGTATTAAAGTTTCTGTGTGCTGAACTCTCAGGGGTTGATGGAGTGATTAAGAGCAGAAAATATATATCAATCAATCAGTGAGTGATAAATTAATGGGATTTGTTGGGTGCTTATTATATGTACAGTATTATATTATAGACAGGATCCCTGCCTTCAAGAAGCTTATGGTCTAGTAAGGGAGACAAGTGTTAAAATAAATTACAGGTAAGGTTAGTAACAGAGTAGAAAGAGGTTTATCTGAGTGTTGTGGAACTGGAGTAAATACACAAGTGCTTAAGAGGACAGAATGAGGAAGAAGTCAGGATGAAGGAGAAGACAGAATGAAGACAAAGAAGAAAGAATGAAAAGGGAGGAGGAGGATGAAGATAACAGGGAGGAGAAGGAGGAGAAGGAGAACAAGAAGAAGGAGGTGAGAGGGAGAGGAAGAGAAGGGGAGGAGGGGGCTAATAAGGTTGGACACAATCTATGTTCATTCATTCATTCATTGGATCGTATTTATTGAGCTCTTACTGTGTGCAAAACACTGTACTAAGTGCTTGGGAGAGTACAATATAACAATAAACAGATAAATTCCCTGTCCACAATGAGCTTACAGTCAGTAAGCATGTAGGCACCTGTTAGTGCCCTCTCCCATGTGGGACTCACTGTCTTAATCCCCATTTTGCAGATGAGAGAACTGAGGCACAGAGGTTAAATGACTTGTCCAAGATCACACAGCAGACAAGTCGCTGACTTTCTGACTCCCAGGTCTGTGCTCTATCCACTATGCCCTGCCCCCTCATTCATCCTCTTTCCCTCAGCCCCTGAAGTACTGCTGATATCACTGAGGAGGTGAGGGGAGAGCTTTGGGACATTGTTTCAGGCCAGGGAAAACATCTGGAAAGAACAGCTACCAAATATTTCGTTTCTCAGCTCCTTCAGCTCAGGGGAGGTCCTCCCATCTCTCGCCAACGCTCATTAGTGCTTGGACAACAGGTGGCTTATTCGAGTGGGATGCTATCGTGATGAGAGTCAGACAGACCTGGGTTCTGATCCCCATTCTGCCATTTTTCTGCTGTATGACCTTAGACAGGCCACTTCACTTCACTGGGCTTCAGTTACCTCAACTGTAAATTAGGGATTGGGACTGTGAGCCCCATGTGGGACACAAACTGTGTCCAACCTGATTGGCTTGTACCTATCCCAGTACTTGGTATGGTTTCTGACACATAGTAAGCACTTAATAAGTACCATAATTAATTCATTAATTAACAAGGCTGGAGGAAGGGGATGTTTTCAGAGCTGGCCCAAGGGCTGCTTAAATCAGCAGGGCCATTATGTGATAATGATGCCAAGGCATTCAAAAGTCATAATCATCCATCAATCAATCAATCGTATTTATTGAGTGCTTACTGTGTGCAGTGCACTGTACTAAGCGCTTGGGAGAGTACAATACAATAGTAAACAGACATGTTGTTTCCTGCTCACAGTGAGCTTATTTGTTCAGCATTTACTATGTTCCAGGCAGCATACTGAGTGTTAGGCTGGTTGCAAACAAATGGGGTTGGATGCAGTTCATGAGCAAGGTGAGGATCAGGGTGTTAATCCCCATTTTGCAGATAGGAGAACTGAGGCACAGAGAGATAAGGTCACTCGCCCAAGGACACACAATGGAAGGGTAGCAGAGCAGGGCTTTGAGCCCAAGTCTTTCTGACTTCCATAATGATGGTGTGTCCCACACAGATAAGTCACCTGCTGTCCAAGCACTAGTGGGTAGACAAGCAGCGTGGCTCAGTGGAAAGTGCACGGGCTTTGGAGTCAGGACTCATGAGTTCGAATCCAAGCTCTGCCACTTAGCTGTGTGACTGTGGGCAAGTCACTTAACTTCTCTGTGCCTCAGTTCCCTCATCTGTAAAATGGGGATTAAGACTGTGAGCCCCATGTGGGACAACCTGATTCCCCTGTGTCTACCCCAGCGCTTAGAACAGTGTTCTGCACATAGTAAGCGCTTAACAAATACCAACATTAAAGTGCATATCTCCCCTCATCCCCCTCATCCCCTTGATTGTGCAAATTGATTAGTTTGGGAAGAGCAAGGCTGGCCAAGAATGCGCACTCTAGGAGTGTTTGGGGAAGAGATTTCGGCTGTGGAAAAATTAATTTTTGTCAAAAATCTTCCAAAAAACTCTTCCCGTTGGTGCCAGATGGATATCTTTGGAGGTCTGCTTTTCATAGACACAATTAATTCCACCTCCTTGCCTGTCAGGGCATAACTGCCTGCCTGATGAACAGGCAGTTTTTTCAGCTTTACTACCGACTTGCTTAGCTCTGCACCTTCTCTGCTCCTCAGAGATAATATGGTCCCCATCAATAATGCTACCAAAGGGAAATAAATGGGATTAGAGGGAGAACTACTTAAGAATGTTAACAATGCCATCACCAAGATGGAAAAATGGTCCTTCTAGCCCAGGAGTCTGGATTTCCTAGTGGCAACAGGATTCTTGGAGAAACAGTGGAGAAGCAGCATGACTCATTGGAAAGCGAATGGGTTAGGACTCAGAGAGCCTGGGTTCTAATCCTGACTCTGCCACTTGTCTGCTGTATAAACTTAGGCAGGTCACTTCACTTCTCGGAGCCTCAGTGACCTCATCTGAAAATGGGGCTTTGACCCTACTCCCTCCAACTTAAACCTTGAGCCCCTTGTGGGACCTGTTAACCTGTATCTGCCCCAGTACTTGGCACATAGTACGCTCTCAAATACCATAATTAATAGCCATCTTAATGGTTTGAATATATCATTTAACATACCTACGTTTCCCTCCAGTCATTCCAGAATATATCATAATTCATCTTGAACCTATGGATATTTGAGGCCTCAACCAACTTCCAGACATCATTTGCTATCTACCCCCGGGGGTGAAGAAATGTTTCCTTTTGTTTATTTTGATCTTAAAGCTGTTTTAGTAACCATTTTATTACAAAGAGTTTCTCCCTTCAATGAAACACAGTGGAACACAATGGAAACTGAAAGTTCAATATATGGAGGAAGTAAACCTTTCCGCAGAGGGAAAACAAAACAAAATTGCTTCTACCCTAGTTTAAAAATAAGCAAAATAGACCTCCAGCTACACTCCCTATCTAAGATACTTCTATTCTTCTTTGGACTTTGCAGTTGAAAAGCATTAGGGGTAAAATCCATTCCATGTCCAATTTGATGATCTTATATCTACCTCAGTGCTCCGCACAGCACTTGGCTCAAAGTAAGCATTCAATCATTTTATCATTATTCAGTTTCCCCCAAACGTATACGTCAATGGTGGTCTGATTCGTCCTCTCCATCCAAGCTGTTTCCACATTACTCTGGGCATTTATTTTATCCTAACTTGATTATTGCTTCAGCTTCCTTAACTAACCTGCCTGCCTCCTGTCTCTCCCTACTTGAGTTTATACTGCTGCCTGGATCATTTTTCTACAAAACCATTCAATCCATGTCTCCCCATTCACCCCGATACAATAGCTGTATATTACCATCTGGTTTATGTTATGTGCATTTTAACAACCTCACTTGTTGTCCCCCAAGGACTCCTAAATTTTTCCATCAAATATATGGTGCAGCAAGATTAGAAAGATGTTTGCAACCCAAAACAGTTTTAATGATTTCTAAGGATGATATTCAGCTTTGAATCAGTAATGTCTGAAAACTATGAGTGGTCCTTGAATCACAAAGTTAGACGATCAAGTAGTTTTATGGGTGTCTTTGTGTGTGCATTTGAATTAAATTCCAGATGGTTTTCATGTCAGAAATCCCATTATAGCTATTGCATCCAATTGATTCTCAATTAAGGTAGCTCAGAACCAAGTTGGTGTTCACTAAAAACCACAGAAACATTTTTCTCTGTTTCAATTTCTCCCAGGCAGAGAGTCGGCTAATTCTAAAATGAATTTTATTTACAAAGAATCCCTTTTTGATCTTTACTGGGGAAGAATGATGATTTTTCTTAGTTTCACAAAAATTAAGTACACTAATTTCCACCAGCACACTAGGAAATGACTTTCTGGTGGGGCAAAGCCTACTTGGGCTTGGTGCGTCTTGTTATGGGAAGAAGCGATTCCTGCACGGCGATGGTGTTGGAATAGGTGGTCACTACCGAACGAGTTCTCCTTACGAAAAGATCTTGCAAGAACGCACCCTCGTATTTTAGGAGAATGGGTTGTAAGAACAAGAGAGCACTTATAGTACTTTGAGTATATTAAGATAACTGAGGCTACTATTTTCCTGATTGCATGTGTTTTGTGTCACACATTTGCGTGAATTCTGACTGGAAGGTACTTATTCCACCGGAAAAAAAAAAATTGTGGTATTTAAGTGCTTACTTATGTTCCAGGGACTGTTCTAAGCGCTGGGGTGGATACAGGCAAATCGGGTTGAACACGGTCGCACATGGGGCTCACAGTCTAACAATGACATATAGTCTCCTATATGGGGTGATTGTGCCAGCCTATTTTGTTAAAGTTGTTTGTTTTAATCAAGTCTGCCATTGATTGTTGACTTTGGATAAGATTCATACCAAGTCTGTACTCCCAGTGTTTAATAGACAATAGTACCTTCCCCAAAGACACATAAGCATTTTATGTCTTGCAACTTTAAGCTCCCTCACGCACAAATGCCTACATTTCTGCTGTTCGTTGATACTCTCCTCTCCTGTTTGATAGACACAGTCCCCTTCCACAACAAGCTTATAGCAATGAGAGTAGACAACAGGGTTTTAGAAGGAACAGCACTCCAGGAAGACAAATGAGGATACTCCATATACTGTTGGAGCCTAGGGGAAATAGGAAAATTACCAGTACTGAGTGAGAAGAATACAAAGAGAACAAATTCTCTAAGATGATCACCCAGAGGGTAAAGACAGTCTAAAAGATTGATTGAATCTACTTAAAGCCCTTACTCTAAGGGTTCATTTAAAAATATAAAGTAAATACTTCTTATGGAGGATATCTGAGGATAGTATAATCCAGAAAATGACTCAAACACCAGTGTTCTCCTGTTAGAAGAAAAACCCACAACCACAGTTTGCTCTCCAGACCTTGGATGTGTGAGTGTGTGTGCATGTGCGTGTCTGTGGTTTGGTTATCTGTTAGATATTTGGAAGAAAGACTCCTTTAACTCCAGGATCTAGGGAGAAGAGAGTTTGTGTGAGAGAGAAACAGAAAGAGAGAGACAGCAATTATTCCCTCCTTCTTCCCCCAGACTTGGACAAGGGATGTCAACCCCATCCCTTTTCCCCTGCACCATTGTTCCCTGTCCCATTAGGAGAAGAGCACACTGCTCCAGGTATGGAAGGGGGGCAAGGTGGTGTGAGAACCTTGATTTCACTGACTCTGTCCTCTCCTGGTTCTCCTCTTAACTCTCTGGATGTTGATTCTTTTGATTCTCAGTCTCCTTCAGAGGCTCCTCATCTGCCTCCCACTTCTTAACTGTGGGGGTCCCTGAAAGCTTCATTTCTAGGGCTCCTTCTATTTTCCATCTACACCCACTCCCTTGGAGAACTTATTCACTCCCATGGCTTCAACTACAACATCTATGTGGATGATACCCAAATTTACATCTCCAGCCCTGATCTCCCTCTCTCCAGTCTCGCATCTCCTCCTGCCTTCAAGACATCTCTACTTGAATGTGCTCCCAGAACCTCAAAATTAACATGTCCAAAAAAGAGCTCCTTATCTTCCCTCCCAAACCCTGTCCTCCCCTAGACTTTCCCATCACCGTAGATGGCACCACCATCCTTCCCATCTCACAAGCCCATAAACTTGGTATTATCCTTGAGTCCTCTCTCTCATTCCACCCATGTATTCAATCCATCATTAAATTCTGTCAGTCCTACCTTCACAACATTGTTAAAATCTGTCCTTTCCTCTCCATTCATACTCCTACCATGTTAATACAATCACTCATCCTACCCCTCCTGGATTACTGCATCACTCTCCTTGCTGACCACCCAGCCTCCTGTCTCTCCCCACTCAAGTCCATACTTCACTCTGCTTCCCGGATCATTTTTCTACAAAAACGTTCGGGACATGTCACCCCACTCCTCTAAAAACTCCAGCGGTTGCCTATCAACCTCTGCATCAAACAAAAACTCCTCATCATTGGTTTTAAAACACTCCACCACCTTGACCCCTCCTACCTCAATTTGCTACTCTCCTACAACCCGGACCACACATCTTGTTCATCTATTGCTAATCTTCCCACTGTGCCTTGATCTTGCCTGTCTCGTCATCAACCCTAGGCCCTTATCCTGCCTCTGACCTGTAATACCCTCCCTCCTCAAAAGCTACAATTACTCTCCCCTTCTTCATAGCCTTATTGAAGGCACATCTCCTCCAATAGACTTTCCAGATTAAGCCCCATTTTTCCTCATAATAATAATAATAATGTTGGTATTTGTTAAGCGCTTACTATGTGCAGAACACTGTTCTAAGCACTGGGGGAGATACAAAGTAATCAGGTTGTCCCACGTGAGGCTCACCATTAATCCCCATTTTACAGATGAGGTAACTAAGGCACAGAGAAGTTAAGTGACTCACCCACAGTCACACAGCTGACAAGTGGCAGATCCGGGAGTCGAACCCATGACCTCTGACTCCGAAGCCCAGGTTCTTTCCACGGAGCCACGCTGCTACCCTCATCTCACCCTACCTTCTGCATCACCCTGACTTGCTCCCTTTGCTCTTTCATTCATTCATTCAATCGCATTTATTGAGAGCTTACTATGTGTAGAGCACTGTACTAAGCACTTGGAATGTACAATTTGGCAACAGATAGAGACAATCCCTGCCCAACAACAGGCTCACAGTCTAAAAAGGGGGAGACAGCAAAACAAAACAAGTAGACAGGCATCAATACCATCAAAATAGATAAATAGAATCATATATGCACATCATTAATAAAATAAATGGAGTAATAAATAATATATACAAATATACACAAGTGCTGTGGGGAGGGGAAGGGGGTAGAGCAGAGGGTGGGAGTAGGGGGAATGGGGAGGGGAGGAGGGGCAGAGGGAAAGGGAGGGCTCAGTTGGGGAAGGCCTCTGGAGGAGGTGAGCTCTCAGTAGAGCTTTGAAGAAGGTAAGAGAATTAGTTTGGCAGATATGAGAAGGGAAGGCAATCCAGGTCAGTGGTAGGACATGGGCCAGGGGTCGACAGCGGGACAGGCAAGAGCAAAGCACCATGAGGAGGTTAAAGGTAGAAGAGTGGAGTGTACGGGGTGGGCTGTAGAAGGAGAGAAGGGAGGTGAGGTAGGAGTGGACAAGGTGATGGAAAACTTTGAAGCCAAGAATGAAGAGTTTTTGCTTAATGCGAAGGTTGATAGGCAACCACTGGAGGTTTTTGAGGAGGGGAGTAATGTGCCCAGAGTGTTTCTGTAGGAAGATGATCCGGGCAGAGGACTGAAGCATGAACTGAAGCGGGAAGAGACAGGAGGGTGGGAGATTAGAGAGAAGGCTGATGCAATAATCCAGTCAGGTTATTATGAGAGTTTGTACCAGCAAGGTAGCAGTTTGGATGGAGAGGAAAGGGCAGATCTGGGCAATGTTGTGAAGGTGAAACTGGCAGGTTTGGGCGATGGATTGGATGTGTGGGGTGAAAGAGAGAGCAAAATCAAGGATAACACCAAGGTTACGGGCCTGTGAGACAGGAAGTGCCGTCCATAGTGACGAGAAAGTCAGGGAGAAGACAGCGTTTGGGAGGGAAGATAAGGAGCTCAGTCTTGGGCATGTTGAGTTTTAGGTGGCGGGCAGACATCCAGGTGGAGATGTCCTGAAGGCAGGAGGAGATATGAGCCTGGAGGGAGAAACAGAGAACAGGGGAGGTGATGTAGATTTGGGTGTCATCTGCGTTGAGATGATAGTTGAAACCATGGGAGTGATTAAGTTCACCTTTCCCAAGCCAGCATGACAGCACTTAGATTACATAGTTGTAATTTAATTTATTTGTATTTGGTGTCTTTTCTTCTGTCCCGCCTGCTGAGATGAAGTGAAGCAGGTCAGGAAGGAGGCACCAGGATGATATGTTTGGGGACAGTGGAGAATGCTGTATCAGCCTCCTTGCTTGGCAACCTCCCACCGGGCTCTCCCCTCTCCAAACTACACTTCATGCTGCAGGACCGATCAAATTCAAGAAGTGCTTCTTGGCACCTATCTTCCGATTCCTCTAAACCCTATGCTGGCTTCCCATCTACTTCTGCATCAGGAAAAAACTCCTCACAATTCACTTCAAGACTTTCCACTAACATTCCCCATCTTGTTTATTCACTCTCTTCAGCCACTACTCCCCTGCTCACTCTTATAGTACCACTCCTTACCATGCCTTGCTTTGACTCGTCCACCTCCATCCCCCCACTCACCTTGTTCCCTTTGACTGTAACCCCTTCACTTCCCACCTCCATCAGACTATGACTCTCAGCCCGCATAAAATCTGATCTCCTCCAACAACTCTTCCCTGCTTAAACCTTAACACCATTAGTAATTCAAACCCATATATGTATACGTATACAAATATATGTATATTTGTATGCTGATCAAGTTCTGGCTGCACCAACACTGTCCTATCCTGGTTCTCTTACCATTTCTTTGGCTGTTTTTTCTCCTCCTCTAACTCTGGGACTACCTCAAGGCTCAGTCCGGGTCTGCTTCTATTCTCCATCTACACCCACTCCTTTGGAGAACTCATTAGTCTCCAAATTAATTAGTCCGGAGTCCGGAAATAAAACTTCGTGGACTCAGCATTGTGTTCAAGCCGGTACATCAAAGACTATTTTATTTCTACTAGTGCTAGTAGGGATTGGTGGCTGACCAATTGAGTTTCCCCTGCTAGCCAAGACCAATTCAACTCCACACAGTACAGAGCTTCTTGATAAACAGTTGGTATAGCATCTGCGTTTTGCACATGGTGGGAGAGCATGAGACATGATAGGACAGTCACAGCTCAGTGGAAGGAGCCCGGCTTGGGGTTCAGAGGTCATGGGTTCGAATCCTGGCTCTGCCACTTGGCAAAAGTCTTTAGAGA
Organism: Ornithorhynchus anatinus; assembly: GCF_004115215.2. Taxonomy (NCBI): domain Eukaryota; kingdom Metazoa; phylum Chordata; class Mammalia; order Monotremata; family Ornithorhynchidae; genus Ornithorhynchus; species Ornithorhynchus anatinus. The sequence continues at coordinate 20,942,950 of NC_041746.1, forward strand.
AGCAGCGTGGCTCAGTGGAAAGAGCGTGGGCTTTGGAGTCAGAGGTCATGAGTTCGAATCCCAGCTCTGCCACTTGTCAGCTGTGTGACTGTGGGCAAGTCACTTAACTTCTCTGTGCCTCAGTTCCCTCATCTGTAAAATGGGGATTAAGACTGTGAGCCCCACGTGGGACAACCTGATTCCCCTGTGTCTCCCCCAGCACTTAGAACAGTGCTCTGCACATAGTAAGCGCTTAATAAATACCAACATTATTATTAAGTCTGTTAACTTCTCTGTGCCTCAGTTACCTCATCTGGAAAATGGGGATTAAGACTGTGAGCCTCAGGTGGGACAACCCAGTGACCCTGTATCTACCCCAGCTCTTAGAACAGTGCTTGGCACATAGTAAGCGCTTAACAAATACCAACATTATTATTATTATATACTGTAAAAACAAGCAGCAGTATTCTTTCCACTCAGACATCTGTGGCGGTCAATGATAACAGGGACTTGGTGTGCAACATCCTTATTAATGGGTTATTATTAATAATAATAATTATCATTATTATTATTATTGTGTCATTTGCTAAGCACTATGTGCCAGGCTGGGGTAGATACAGGCAAATCTTGTTGGACACAGTCCCTGTCCCATGTGTAGCTCTCAATCTCAATCCCCACTTTCCAGATGAGGCAACTGAGGCACAGAGAAGGGAAGTGGCTTGTCCAAAGTCACACAACAGACAAGTGGCAGAGTTAGGATTAGAACCCATGACCTTCTGACTCCCAGACCCTTGATCTATCCACTATGCCATGCTGCTATGACCTTGGACACTGAAACAAGTATACAGCGTTCACAGCATGCTCTAAAATGTAGATACTCTTCACTTAAACAAGATGGAGTCCAAACACATGAGTTAGGGGAGTTTGTATGTTCAGCAGTACTTGTGGCTTTCCTGTTATGAGGCGATCAGAGGGGTCTAGAGGCAAACCAGCTCAGAGGGAATGGTTAGAAAAGGAAGGGACTACTGCAAGGCCCAGACCACTGTGCCTCCACATTCCACCATTTTGTGCTTTTAACACAATAAACAAGATGGAGTCAAAGAATCATGACTTCAGGACCCATGCAGCTCTGGGTACCTTACACCTTTCATTCACTCATTCAATCACACTTGCTGAGCACTGACTGTGTGAGAGCACTGTACTAAGCACTTGGGAGAATACAACATAACAGTAAAAAGGCACATTCCCTGTCCATAATGAGATCACCCGTCTGGCTGCTCCTCACCATGGGAGCTTTTTTGCGGTGAGGCCTTGAGGCTTGGATGCATGGTAGCAGGAGACCATTTTGACGTGGGGCTTGGAAGTCTTATGTTCTGATCCCCATCATGCCCTGAACTTCCTCATCCAACCTCTCTTCCTCCTCGTGTTCTTTCTGTAAGCCCTCTTGGGCATCCTTTTTGGTTGCTGATGTTTCAATTCACTGACTGTACAATGACAACGGCATTTAAGAGTATATCAGCTAGAGAACAGTAAAGACAGTCAATATCATCAACAAGACATGAAAATTCCAAACCTTTGATTTCCAAACAATCCCCTAAGTATTTATATCACCCGGCATCTGAAGCTTGTTTTGAACAGGGAATGTAACTAACAACTCCGTTTTATTGTATTCTACCAATAGTACAGTGCTCTGTAACAATAATAATAATTACAATAAAGTTGGTATTTGTTAAGTGCTTACTATGTGCCAAGCACCATTCCAAGTACCGGGGTAGATACGAGGTAATCAGGTTGTCCCACATAGGGCTCCACTGTCTTTATCCCCATTTTACAGATGAGTTAGCTGAGGCACAAAGAAGTTTAGTGACTTGCCCAAAGTCATACAGCTGACAAGCGGCAGAGCTGGGATTAGAACCCATGACCACCTCTTACTCCCAAGCCCGGGCTCTTTCCACTGAGCCGTGCTGCTTCTCTACACAGTAAGCGCTTAATAATACAACTGATTGAAGTTTGCCCTGTTCTATGGTACCAGAAAAAGATATTAAAAGATTTGATCCGCACACTGTAAGTGCTCAATAAATATGATTGACCGACTGCCTGACTAATTAATAGGGGAGGATGAAGGAGTGGATATTCCTGGGAACAAATGGATGCCTCACATGTGAGAGAGAGAGAAGAGAGACTTGGAGCCTGGGTGGGGATTATCTTGCTGAAGTCTCAGAGAAGCAGCACGACCTAATGGAAAGAGCAATGGCCTGGGAGCCAGGGGGCCTGGCTCCTAATCCTGGCTCTCCCATGTTCCTGCTGTGTGACCTTGGGTAAGTCACTTAACTTCTCTGGGTCTCAGTAAATTCATCTGTTAAATAGGGATAAAGACTTGGAGCCCTGTGTCGGTCTGGGGCTATGTCCAGCCTGATGATCTTCTATCTACCCTAACACTTAGTACAGTGCCCGGCATGTAGTAAGCTGTTAAGAGATATCATAAAGATAATACAAAAAGTGGGTTCCAATTTGAATGCTCAGGAAAGTGGCCATCTTGGAAGGGTCATGAGATGATTTGTCATTTTCCCCTGAGGTAAGAATTTATATAATCTACTGTCTGAAGCTTGTTGTGGGCAGGAAACGTGACTAGTAACTCTGTTGTATTTTACACTACCAAGTGCTTAGCACAGTGCTGTGCTAATTATTCGACTGATTGATTGAAGCTGGCCCTGTCCTATGGTACCAGCAAATGATATCACCCTTCCTGCCATTGCAATTTCCCTTTATTTGCCCCGAATTAGGCCTGAAGGAACATGGCTTAGAATTCATAACCTCAGCAGGGACCTACCCTACCCAAATCAGGGGGAATCACTGAGAGAGCAAATGGCTTGATCAGGACATTAGGAGGAGGGATCTAGGTTGGAAATACATTTCTTTTTCCAGAACATTTTCATTCTCCTGTCACTGTGAATCACTAGGTAGGGACTTATGGCAGAAAAGGTGTGTGCAAAAACTATGTGGCTATACAGCAGGAGAGGATTCTTTTCTTTCATGTTCATTATAATATTCAGCGTGACTGACTGTCGCCCATAGAGGAGGACGAAGAGAGTCACCAGGGCAATGACTCTCTTGGCTGCTCTGACTTCAGGCATCACTCTGGTGGAGTTGCTAAGTCCATGAAGGTGCTGGACTCGCCGGTGGTGTCTGTGCAGGACAAAGACCATGTAGCCACTGGTTGCACTCATAAGCCCTACGAAGACCAGATCCCGGAGGGAAACAGCAACAGTATATACCACGGTGGTGACTGCACTGAGACTAACCCTCGAGCAGTATTTATAATCCATTGGGCTTTGAAGACTGCTGCTGTTCTGGGGACCTGTCATGTTCATCACTCTATCGAACTCTACTAGCATATTGAGGATCCAGAATAAGATACAACAGGGAAGGATGCACTTGTGTAATTTGACTTTGGCTCCTGCCCACCTGGCAGTGCCAGGACTGATAGTGATGGCTTGGAAGACACTCAGGAGGCAGGTGGTGCAGATGGCAAGGCCCCGGCCCACTCGATAAAAATAAAAGACAATTTTGCATCCGACATCGTTCAGGAAATTTCTCAGACCACACCCTGACATGCTCTGTGGAATTCCAAGTGTGAGAAGTGCTATGGTATTGGCCACAGCTAGGTGGGCAAGAATTAAGTCAGAGGAGCTGAGCCTGTGAGTGGTGGAAACGAGATGGGTATAGAACAGGAGGAGGAATCCATTCACTGAGACTCCAGTGCTGGTCTGTAACAGAAACAAGATTCCAAAAGAGAGCTCAGTGACATCCATGGACTTGAATTTGCCCGTAGAACCCGAGAAGACCACCTGCAGAGCAACCTGGGAAGGGGAAGGGAAATAGAGACAGGGGAAGAGAGAGTATATTAAGAAGATTCCACTGAAACATTAACCCATTAATGTAAATGCATTACATAGATTTGGCACAATTGAAATCATTCCACATTTTTAAACCTTTCTGATAGAGACACCATCATTTTGTTCCAATTCCTAAGAACGAGCTGGGAAACATTACATTAGAGCTCAGCTAAGGAAGTGGTATTGCCCTGAGATCGCTTCCTCGTATGAGCGTCTTCATCTGCCAGGGATCCTGCCCAACTGACAGCTGCTGATCCTTGACTGATACTGTAAATCTGAGCCCTTCTGGGGTGGGCTTGTTCGGTGGGGTGAATGTCATGATTTCAATAGTATTTATTTGGACTGTTAAACCAAACAGTACAAGGATCATTGTTAGGCTTTTTCCTGAGATCTGTAACTGATCAGTCAGTGTATTTGAGTGCTTACTATCAGTAGTGCAGTGTATTAAGTGTTTGGGAGAGTAAAATACGACGGAATTGGTAGATGTGTTCCTTGCCCACAATGAGCTGTCAGTCTAGAGATGAGCTGATAAAAGACATACATCTATCAAAAAAAAAAATTCAGCTGAAAAATCAAACTTGCTTTGTGCAGACTTCAGGCCAGATTTGGGACTATTTCCCACTTGTCCTCACAGCAATTTACTACACGATCAGAGGTTCTTATGTCACAATCCAAACTGCACTCTGCACTGGGCACTTTTCAGTGGTAAATCTCTCTTCCCCCTAAAGAAAGTCATACCCCAACCCTCCTAACTTCCCATTGGCTCAAACCTATGAAGAAAAAAGAACAGTTTCCTATATGATCAAGATCTGGAGCCTGATGGATCATTTCATGGTCAAGGGTTAGTATTTTGTGTGCGATAGTTGTTCTCAGAGAGAGACTGGGGTAGAGACATGAAAAACAGCACTTGGGGATTTAATCCTCATGGCTTGGCCTCAGTTAAGGAACCCAGTTCCTTAACTGGCTGGGAGGCTTCCTTTTGAAAACTGACTTGCTTGGTAATACTGAAATTTGTCATGGGAAAATCAGTAGCATCCCAGTTGTCGTGGGTGCCATGATGACTATCGATTATTCCTGGAGGACTCAGGAGTTGAAGGGTGATGTTCAGAAGGGCGGGATCTCATTGAAACACAAGGGCAGAACTGAGTGAAGAGATGAATTGGCTCAAACAGGCTCACATTCATTCATTTGATCATATTTATTGAGTGCTTACTGTGTGCAGAGTACTGTACTAAGAGATTGAGCGAGTACAATACAACAATAATCACATTTCCTGCCCACAGTGAACATACAGTCTGCAGAGGGGGTGGGGAGAAATGGACATCAATGCAAATGAATAAATTACAGATGTGTACCTAAGTGTTATGGGGCTGGGAAGGGGGAAGAAAAAGGAAATCAGGGTGAAACAGAAGGGAGTGGGAGAAGAGGAAAGGGGATTTAGTCCGGGAAGGTCTCCTGGGGGAGATCTGCCCTCAATAAGTATTTAAAGGGGAGGAGGGGAGAGTAATTTTCTGTAGGATTTGAGGAGGGAGGGCATTCCAGGCCAGAGGCAGGATGTGGGCAGGGGGTCAATGGTGAGATAGGCGAGATCAAGGCATAGTGAGAAGGTTAGCACTAGAGGAGTGAAGTGTGAAGACTGGGTTGTAGAAGGAGAGTAGTGAGGTGGGGCAGGAGAGGACAAGGTGGTGAGGAGTTTTTCTTTGATACACAGGTGGATGGGCAACCCCCGGAGTTTTTTGAGGAGTGGGGTGACATGTCCTGAAAAATGATGTGGGCATCAGAGTGAAGTATGGACTAGAGTGGGAAAAGACAGGAGGCTGGGAGGTCAGGAAGGAGGCTGATGAAGTAATCCAAGAGGGTTAGAATGAGTGATTATATTAACATGGTAACACTTTGGTTGGAGAGGAAAGGGTGGATTTTAGTGACATTGTGAAGATGGGACTGACAGGATTTAGTGATGGATTAAATATGTGAGTTGAAAGACAGAGAGGAGTCAAGGATAAGGCAAAGATTTGTTAGACAGGAAGGATGGTGGTGCTGTCTAAAGTGATGGGAAAGTCTCGAGGAGGTCAGGGTTTGGGTGGGAAAATGAGGAGCTCTGCTTTGGACATGTTAGGTTTGAAGGGACGAGAGGACTTCCCAGTAGAGATGTCTTGAAGGCAGCAGGAGATGCGAGACTGGAGCGAGGGAGAGATATATGGATATCATATTCATAGGGGTGGGAATTGAAGCCATGGGAGAGAATGAGTTCTCCAAGGGAATGAGTGTAGATGGAGAATTGAAGGGGACCAAGAACTGAACCTTGAGGGATCCCCACAATTAGGGGGTGGGAGGCAGAGGAGGAGCCCAAGAAGGAGACTGAGAATGAATGATCAGAGAGATAAGAGGAGAACAAGGAGAAGATGGAGTCAGTGAAACCAAGGTTAGACAACGATTCCAGGAGCAGGGAGTGGTCCACAGTGTCGAAGGCAGCTGAGAGGTCAAGGAGGATTAAGATGGAGTAGAGGCCATTGGATTTGGCAAGAAGGAACTATCAGCCCTCAATGGAGTTGGGAAAATCAACTAGAGATTCATACAGCCAGGATCTGGGACAGGATAGAGGAATGGAATCTGAGGCTTGCTTATATCAAAAGTGCCATCTTACGTCACACACGTGGTCCTTCTAGCCTAGAGTTCTATTTATAACAATTGCTCCAAAGGCAATTGGAAGAACTCTATGACATCCTTTTTGACATCCATCGCCAATCTACTAACCCCAGTTTTTCTCTACAGTAATCCAAAATGGACAAATGCCTGAGACTGAGTTGAGAGAATCAGTTTACAGCTCCTGTGGAAACTTCCCATTCCTCTCTTTGAGTCAAAATGTGCTTCTACAGGAAAAATCCCAAATTAAAACTGACACCTGTGGTTGGATCTTTCCACGCTGTGCACTTGGAGACATGGAGAGAAAGCCAAGACCCCTGGCCACATAGCAGTGACACCCTAGGAAACACCCCAAGCACACTCAGTGTCCCTGGGTCAGCCCCACCCAAGACCATGGTTGGGACTTGAGGGTGAAAGACAATACCACAGATTGGTGAGGATGATTTTACCAAACTCACACCTCTCTTCACTGCTCACTTACAGAAGACCCCAGATCTGAGAGGGGAGTCACAGAGACCAAGAAATGAGGTTAAGGGGTCATGGTCAGCTGATTTGGTGCTGCAGGATGCACAGTGAGGGGAAGGGGCTCAGAATGAATGGAGAGGAGATGAGGGAACGGTCGGGAGGGATAGGAGATAAGGTGAAGAGGGAGTGGAGACTGGAGGAGAGATGGCCATGGACAGATAAGGGCAGGGAACTTACCTTTGCCGTTCTGTTCCCTGTTGCCTTCTCTGCCTCCAGCAAGACCTCAAAGGCAGAACCATGGATCTTTATGGCCCTGATGATCCTGTTTCCTGAACCTGACTTGTTCCTATGAGAAATGGGATCTCTGCAGAGGCACTGGTTGGCAGGAGATTGTCCGAGAGGGAACAAGGAGCAGCTTCTTCTGGGCCACTGTCATCGTTGCTCCATTACCCCAGGAGACTTTTCTGTAGAAGGAGGAAGGTGTGAATCTTTAGGCACAGGAAAATAGTTGGTAGGGATGGGAAGGGGGAAGTTATTCAGGTCCTTGGATGCCCAGCCTTAGCTAGACATCAAACAATATCTGAAATGTTGCACTCAGTGATAATGCCAGTCATCTTCCAAATTCCAACTCCCAGATGTCCTATTTATTCAGCTACTCACTTTTGTCTTTTAAATTTTAATCCTGATTTCCTCAGGTTCCCAAAGACAAGCTATAACCTGAACTTCTGGTGTGGTATGAAGTCTGCTTGCCTCAGGCTCTCAGAGATAAGGTATAATCTTTCTTTTTAGGAATCTGGAGGTGACCAGATTAATGGGCACTCCACTGCTTCCCTAAATTCATACAGGTACCCGAGTACTATTTGTATCTCAAACAAAATGACTCCCTTTCACATGAAAAGCATATTGTCAAAATCCTAAACAGGATTTGCATATGTATGAAAAGTTGTTGGTTGTTTTTTTCAGGGGCTCTCATTGCATCAGAGAGCATTTGGAGACATACAGAGACTATTTTGTTTTTCATCATTTTTATCGTGATTATGTTGTCTTGTTTTTATCCGTCTGTCTCCCCCAGTTAGACTGTAAGCCTGTCACTGGGCAGGGATTGTCTCTATCTGTTGCCGAATTGTATATTCCAAGCACTTTGTAGAGTGCTCTGCACATAGTAAGCGCTCAATAAATACTATTGAATGAATGAATGAATGAATTATTTAGACTCCTTTCATTACAGCAGTTGATTTTCTCATATTGGCATTTTTCATGGGAGTCCCTGCAAATGGCTCTAATGTTGAACTAATTGGTCATGTAGGTATTCTATTTTATTTTATTTTTCATTATTTTTACTTGAAGTCATTTCATTCATTCTTATCTCTTTACACCAGTTAATTTTCCTATGTTGATATTTTTCATAGGGTTCAATTAATGTCCTCATGGGTGACTTGAGTTGCACAACCTGGATGCTTAGGTATCAGATTTTATTTTATATCCTTTAAATAATAATAATAATAATAATGGCATTTATTAAGCACTTACTATTTGCCAAGCACTGTTGTAAGCACCAAGGCCGGGCTCTTTCCACTGAGCTACGATGCTTTTCCCTTCCTCCTTTGCCTGGGTCCTTTAGCTTAGTTGATTACAATAAACGTGAAAGGCCAAAGCCTTTATTAAGGTGTGAGATGTTTTGATGAAATGACCAAGAGTAGATAAATAGATATTAAATTAGTCTTTCTCATGGGTCACTTAATGAAGGCAGGTCCTCCTTGGGACTCCAGTTCACTCCCCAGCTGTGGCACCATGGTCCAGCCCCAGGACTTGGGCTCCAAATTTTCCAGAAATATTGAAAGGGGACTTGTACGCTTACTGGCTCTGGAGGAATTCAGTCCTGTCCTACCAAGGGATCCACGATATAAGAAACTTCCGTAACACACTTGGTTTGATTTACTTAAGTAACTGCCCGTTCCTCCAACCAATATATTACGGTCCAATAATAATAATCATGATGGCATTTGTTAAGTGCTTACTATGTGCAAAGCACTGTTCTAAGTGCTGGATAGAAACCCCAATCATCCTCCAGGCCATCTGGCAGAGGATTTTGAGTTGGTTCAGTCGGCAGTGATTCAAACCTGCCCCAAACCGGGGGTTTGGGTGCCTACAGATCCCTTTCCCTGCATGTCCCTCTTTCTGCTGCTGGTAATATGGTTGAAGGGATAAGGAATTTGAGAGGAAAGATTCTTGCCAAAGGGTCCTCAGAGTATATGGGGGTAATGACCTAGAGTTATCATCAGGAAGGGAAAAGAGAAATTATTTATTGAAAGGCTCTTAAGGATTATGATATAAGCTATACATCATGTGGGTATATCATATGGATTATTAAAGAGGCTAAACGCCAATGAAATCATTCAAACTGCAACTTGCCATCCACGAGACCACAAATATCTCCTGTACACTGTAATTAAGGTAGCTATCTGCTCTGATGAGCTTATCACAGGACATCAATGGAATTTACCATTTTTTCCAGTTAGTTCTCTAGCAGACTTTCATGACTGAACCCAAGTTTTCCCCAGAGTTTCTCTGTAACGTCTGCCTCCCTGTGATGATTCTATAATGGTGGCATCTCCCAGTAGAAACAGCAAAGAAGCCTCGGTCCTGAGACATCAGGGTTGAGCAGAGGAATTGCCCACGTTAGCCAAATCCAAAGAGAACCAGAACTATGATCCAGGTCTCCTATATTCTTGGAGAGACGCTCTTATCCATTGGCCGAAAAGGTAGGCTGCCAGTATTTGATAGCTTTTTATAGCTGCCATCCTTCCCCTTCGATTTTATTCAGCATTCCTTAATTCCAATCTAGATCTCATCATCACTAGTCACTGTCCAAACTCCAACTTCGCCAACTCTGAAATCCCACTCTCCGACCACTGCCTCTTGACCTGCCTTCTCTCCCAAATACATCCTCCCCACAAATCTGTCCTGTTCCCACACAGAGATGCTTGATAATAATGATAATGTTGGTATTTGTTAAGCGCTTACTATGTGCAGAGCACTGTTCTAAGCACTGGGGTAGATACAGGGTAATCAGGTTGTCCCACTTGAGGCTCACAGTCTTAATCCCCATTTTACATATGAGATAACTGAGGTACAGAGAAGTTAAGTGACTTGCCCACAGTCTCACAGCTGCCAAGTGGCAGAGCCGGGATTTGAACACATGACCTCTGACTCCCAAGCCCATGCTCTTTCCACTGAACCACACTGCTTCTCATCTTCTCACTGCTGCTTGATCTTTTGACACCCTCCAATTTTCTAAACTCATCATGCCACATTTGGTCTCTGGCCACAGCCGACCTTCTCTCAAGGCACACATTCAACATCACCCTCTGCACCAAACTCAACTCCCTCACTTTCCTATCCCCGTGCCGTACTAAGCAATGGGGTGGATCCAAGCAAATTGCGTTGGACAGGGTCCCTGTCCCCTGACAGGCTCTCAGTCTAAATCTCCACTTTACAGGGAACTGAGGCACAATGAAGAGAAGTGACATCATCAGGAAGGGAATGCAGCAGGTAAGTGGGGGAGCAAAGATTAGAACCCATGACCTTCTGACTCCCAGGTCCGTGCTCTATGAACAACACCATGTGGCTTCTCTACTATACTGTAATAATAACATTTGTTAAGTGCTTACTATGTGCTAAGCCCTGTATAAGCACTGGGATAGACACAAGGTAATCAGGTCAGACCCAGTCCCCACCCCATTATAGATCTCACAATTTAAGGGGTTGGAGAAAAGGTAACAGGCATAGAAGCTATGACTTGCCTGAAGTCATTCAGCAGGCAAGGGGCAGAGTCAGGATTAGAACCCAGGTCTTCTGATATCTAGTCCTGTCGTCTTGCCACTAGATCGCATCGCTCCCTTATCTTAAAGGAGAAGCAGCGTGGCCTAGCAGCAAGAACACGAGCTTAGGAGTCAGAGGACATGAGTTGTAATCACAGCTCTGCCACTTGTCTGCTGAGTGACCTTGGGCAAGTCACTCAACTTCTCTGTGCCTCAGTTACCTCATCTGTAAAATGGGAATTAAGAACTGTGAGCCCCATAGACAACCTGATTACCTTCTTTCTACCCCAGTGCTTAGAACAGTGCTTGGCACATAGTAAGTGCTTAACAAATGTCACCATTATTATTATTATTCTTAAAGTCCTGGAAAAGAGGAAATGAAAGAGATTTTCTAGTGGCAGCTATCTAGAGATCTATCAAGCAAAAACTCCCCACTCTTGGCTCTAAAGCTCTCCAACACCTTGCCCCCTCCTACCTCACCTCCGTTCTCTCTTTCTACTGCCCACCCCGCACCCTCTGCTCCTCTTCCGTTAACCTCCTCACGGGGCCTCGTTCTCTCTTCTCCCGCCATCGACCCCTGGCCCACGTCCTACCGCTGTGCTGGAATGCCCTCCCTCCTCACATCTGCCAAATAAGCTCACTTCCCCCCTTCAAAGCCCTACTGAGAGCTCACCTCCTCCAAGAGACCTTCCCAGACGGAACCCCCCCTTTCCCTCTGCTCCTCCTCCCTTCCCCATTGCCCTGACTCCCTCCCTCTGCTCTAACCCCCTACCTGCCCCACAGCATTTGTGTATATATGTACATATTTGCTATTCTTTTTATTACTGATGTGTATATATCCATAATTCTATTGATTTAGACTGATGCTATTGATGTCTGTCCACTTGTTTCGTTTTGTTGTCTGACTCCCCACTTCTAGACTGTGAGCCCGTTGGATAGGGAGAAGCAGCATGGTTCAGTGGAAAGAGCTCAGGCTTGGGAGTCTTCCCGGCTCTGCCACTTTTCAGCTGTGTGACTTTGAGCAAGTCACTTCACTTCTCTGTGCCTCAGTTCCCTCATCTGAAAAATGGGGATTAAGACTGTGAGCCTCACGTGGGACAACCTGATGACCCTGTATCTACCCCAGCGCTTAGAACAGTGCTCTGCACATAGTAAGAGCTTAACAAATACCAACATTATTATTATTATTACTTTCCAAGCACTTAGAACAGTGATCTGCACACAGTATGCACTCAATAAATACAATTGAATTAATTAATTAATTAATTAATTAATTGAGAGTTCATCTCAGAGTTCCAGGCAAAATTGAGACTTCCCTAATAAAACAACAATTTCTGGTCCTGGAATCTCTGTGGAATCTCTTTTTCCTCTTTGCCTTTTCCAACTCACCACTCTCCATTGCTCCTGCCGGCTGGAAGGAGAGCTCCCAGGCAGTCCCATTCAGTAGATTGATTGAGGCAGAGACAGCATTTATCAGCCTATTTTCTCATCTCTCCCTTCCCTTGGGTGGTGATTAGCAAATGTGCAATTGAATGAGTTTTGGAACGTTAATCCACTTTGACCTTCCCACTGGAAAAATCTCCAGAAATAGTCAAATTCCCTTACTGGATGTCCAACAATCTGCTGAATTGTCTGCTGCTAATTGACATGCCAGGGACAACCCAGGAGAGCCAACGCGGCACCAGTGTAATAACTTGCTGGTCCCAAGCTTCCAGGCTCCATCTGCAACTCAGGTCTTCCAGGATCCAAATCTTTACTTAGTACAAAGAGAGGCAGGGTGGCCTAGTGGAAAGAGCCCAGGCCTGGGAGTCACAGTACCTGAATTCTAATCTGGCTCTCTCATTTGAGTTCTGTGTGACCTTGATCCATTCACTTGACTTCTCTGTGCCTCGATTTTCTCCATTGTAAAATGGGGATGAAATATATGTTCGGAGAAGCAGCGTGGCTCAGTGGAAAGAGCATGGGCTTTGGAGTCAGGGCTCATGAGTTCGAATCCCAGCTCTGCCACTTGTCGGCTGTGTGACTGTGGGCAAGTCACTTAACTTCTCTGTGCCTCAGTTCCCTCATCTGTAAAATGGGGATTAAGACTGTGAGCCCCACGTGGGACAACCTGATTCCCCTATGTCTACCCCAGCGCTTAGAACAGTGCTCTGCACATAGTAAGCGCTTAACAAATACCAACATTATTATTATTATGTTCTCCATCCCCTTGGACTATAAGCTCTGTATGAGCTGGGGACTGTGTTTGACCTGATTACCTTGTTTAATGCAGTGCTTAGCTCATAGTAAACACTTAACAACTATTATTACTATTATTATTATTACAGTAGTATAGTAGAGAAGCAATTAATCAATCAATCATATTTATTGAGCTCTTACCATGTACAGAGCACTGTACTAAGCACTTGTAAAATACAAGCACTCTGACGAGGTGGATGGAGCATGGCCCAGGAGACAGAAAGTCATGGGTTCTAGTCCCAGCTCTGCCACTTGTCTACTGGGTGACTTTGGGTGAGTCACTTAACTTCTCTGTGCCTCAGTTCCCTCATCTGTAAAATGGGGTTTGAGACTGTGAGCCCCACATGGGACAGGGACCGTGTTCAACTTGATTTGCTTGTACCCACCCCAGTGCTTAGTATTGTGCCTGGCACAAAGTAAGCAATTAACAGATTCCATCATTATTATTATTATTACTACTCTTATTATATGCTCTCATCCCCAAGATCATGCATAACCAAAGATTCCTAAGTGATGCATAACTGTATATCTTGGTATAATCATTCCAGTCAGCAGGGGGGTGGAAAATCTGGAGGGTGAGATTGCCGTGGCAATTTGCTCCCTCCCCACACATTCTTTTCCCTTCCCACGTCAGTTCTACAAACCTATGCATCACTGGAGGAGGGGATGCTACCCTTGGAAGAAACACACATCAATCAATCAACTAGCGACATTTACTGAGTGCTCACTGTGTGCAGAGTCCTATCCTAAAGTACAATGAAACAGGGAATCGGGGAGAGTGGAGGGCCTTTGGATAATACAGGAAGAGGGAATCTCAGACCCAAGGGAGAATGTGAGCAAAGAGTTGGGGGAGGGACAGACAAACTTGAGGTAGAGAGTAGGTTGGTGTTAGAGGACTGAAATGTGAAGGTTGGGTTGAAGAAGATCAGCAGTAGAAGCAGTCTGGGAGTCAGAAGGATCTGGGTTCTATTCCAGGCTCTGCCTCTTGTCTGCTGTGTGACCTTGAGCAAGTCACTTCACTTCTCTGGGCCTCAGTTACCTCTTCTGTAAAATGGGGGTTAAGACTGTGAGCCCCATGTGGGGCAGGGACAGTGTCCAACCTGATTACCTTGTACCTACCCCAGTGCTTAGAAGAGTGATTTGCACCTAGTAACAAATACCAAAAATGTAACCAGACTATACCATACCATATAGCGTGGCTCAGTGAAAAGAGCCTGGGCTTTGGAGTCAGGGGTCATGGGTTCGACTCCCAGCTCTGCCACTTGTCAGCTGTGTGACTGTGAGCAAGTCACTTAACTTCTCTGTGACTCAGTTACCTCATCTGTAAAATGGGGATTAACTGTGAGCCTCACGTGGGACAACCTGATTACCCTGTATCTACCCCAGCACTTAGAACAATGCTCTGCACACAGTAAGAGCTTAACAAATACCAACATTAATTAATTAACAAATACCATTATTATTATTATTATCATCAGTGAGGTGAGGTAGGAAGAAGAGAGCTGATTGAGTGCCTTAAAGTAGATGGTAAGGAGTTTGGGTTTAATGAGGAGGGGGATGTACAACCACTGAAGATTGGGGAGGAGTGGGGAGATAACGACTGAATGTGTTTTTCGGGCAGCAGAATGAAATATGGATGGAAGGCTAATTCATTCCCTGAGAAAGATTCTTCTACATTGAGAAAGGCCCCAGTGGTATCTCAGGATGCCCAGGTGCTAGCGATCCTAGACCGCCCTCCTCTTCTTCAGCACAAGAGCCTGTCTCTTGCCAAGAAAAACACAATTCTACTTGGCTCTACCACTTTCTTTCTTCTAACTTCATCAACCTCATCAGAAACATCAGAAGTGAAATGAGTGCTGAAGTTGACATTTGAGAATTTAACTTGAAAGTCCTACCCTGTCCCTTCCAAGTCTTTTTCTTTCTTTGGGGGTGCATTATGTCGCAACGTTGAGCTGGGGTCGAATCAGGGAAGAAGCAAGGACTCTGGATCAGAAGCAAATAACGCTTCTTGAAGTTCCATCTTTCCTGCTTGAACTTATAGCCATGCATATGTGGGTGTGTATGGGGCGGGCGGGGGGATTCTGTAGGTTTTTGAGTGATTCCCCTTTTCAGTCTCCCTTTTGAACCTTCCGATTGGGACAGCTCAGTCTGCAGGTCGTTTCCCTGTAAAACTTTACTAGAATATGCTGTTGATGAATCCCCAGGGGCCAGAAAGATCTAGCTGTAACCGACAAGTTAGAGGGAGGAATTCCCTAGAGATATCTGAAGTGCGCAGTTTGCAGCTCACGTAAACAATGTGTTAAATTTAATGCCCTTCGGCATATGGCGTTCCGTGTCAGCAGGTTAGACAGACGGATAGGCTCCAAGTGAAGACCAAATGTTGACATACCTGCATGGGACTGGGAGAGATGTCTTCTAAGAGCAGAAGGCAATAATGGAACTGTAATTAGTAGATTAAGGACACTTTGTGGAAGAAGCTTAATGTGGAAAAGCTGTTACAAAAGCTGGGGGCAAACCCCTGTTGTTCACTGTTATCTGAAAGGACGACAGAGAAAGCCCGGGAAGGAAGACACCTTTTAACCCGGGATGCCCACACTGTCTCCACCCATACTTGGCACCCATACTTGGCAGCTTGCTGTCCTCCGAATGGACGACAGAGACAGCCCAGGCTGGAGAAGTCCTTTTAACTGGGAATGCTCAGTCTTAAGCCTGTACTTGGATTGAATACCAATGGGGATTAATTATTCCACGGTAGGAAAGTCCCATGCTCCTGGGTTGAGAGCTTAAATGTTGTCAGAGATCTCATAGCCCCGGGGTAGAGGGTTTAAAAGAATCTGTTAGGATTGATGTTTTGTGCATCCTAATAAATGCTATAATGTCAGTTCATGTTTCCCCATTTCTCAAGGCAGTCAGTCAGTCAATCATATTTATTGAGGGCTTATTGGGTACAGAGCACTGTACTAAGTGCTTGGGAGAGTAAATTATACTGTAATACTATAATACTGAATATCGTGGTTTGCTTCCTTGGTGAAGCTGTCACAAACACCCTTGTCCCTCAAAGGCCTTATCGCTTCCAAAAGGCCTTCCCAGACCCCAAGTCCTCCTTTCCTCTTCTCCGACTCCCTCTGGGTCACCCTGACTTGCTCTCTAAAGCACTTTTGTACATATCTGTAGTTCATTTATTTGTACTGTCTGCTTCTACACTGTAAGTTCGTTGTGGGCAGGGAATGTGTCTATTTATTGTTGTACTCTCCCAAGGTCTGCACACAGTAAGTGCTCAGTAAATATGACTGAATGAATGAGAGAGGACCCAAGCTAGTTTTAGCCACTTCATCTCCTCACTCAGTCCTGCCCTTGTGTTTCAGTGGGCTCCCATCCTTCTCATCATCATCCCTCAAGATATTCATCCCCTAGAAGCAGAGAGGCTTAGTGGAAAGAGCCCGGGCTTGGGAGTCAGAGGTCGTGGATTCTAATTCCGGCTCTGCCGCTTGGCAGCTGTGTGACTTAGGGCAAATAGCTTCCCTTCTCAGTGCCTCAGTTCCCTCATCTGTAAAATGGGGATTAAGACTGTGAGCTCCATGTGGAACGACCTGATCACTTTGTTTCTACCAGTGCTTAAAACAGTGCTTGGCACGTAGTAAGCGCTTAACAAATACCATTATTATGATTATTAGGTATATATCTGTAATTTAATTAATTTATATCTTTTATATCTCCCCCTCTAGACTGTGAACTCTTTGGGCACAGGGAATGTGTCTGTAACAGTATAATTTACTCTCCCAAGCATTTAGTACAGTGCTCTGTACCCAATAATCCCTCAATCAATATGATTGATTGACTGACTGATTGCCTTGAGGAAAGGGGAAACATGGACTAAACATTTCTGCAGAAAAATGATCCAGGCAGCAGAGTGAAGTATGGACTGGAGTGGGGAGAGATAGGAGGAGGCTGAACGAGCAATCAAGGCAGGATAGGAAAACTGCTTGGATTAACATGGTACCAGTTTAGACAGAGAGGAAAGGATGGATTTTAATAAGGTTGTGGAAGTTTAAGTGTCAGGATTTAGTGATAGATTGAATATGTGGTTTGAGTGAAAGAGAGAAGTCGAGGATAATGCTAAGGTTATGTGCCTGAGAGACAGGAAGGAGGGTGGTACTCTCCACAGGGATGGGAAAGTCAGCGGTGAAAAGATAAGAAATTCTGTTTTGGACATGTTAAGTTTGAGATGATGGCAGGACAACCAAGTAGCGATGTCCTGAAGGCAGGAGAAAATGCAAGACTGCGGAGGAGGCAAGAGACCCAGGCTGGAGATTCGAGAATCATCCACATAGAGGGGGTAGCTGAAGCCACGTGAGCTAATGAGCTCTCCAAGGGAGTGGATGGAGATGGAGAATACAAGGGGACCCAGAACTGTACCCTGGAGGACCCCCAAAGTAAATGGGTGGGAGGCAGAGGAGGAAGTAGCCCATGAAAGAGACTGAGAATAAGCAGCCAAAGGGATAGGAGGAGAACCAGAGAGGACAGTGTCAGTGAAGCCAAGGGTTTCCAGGAGAAGGGGTGTAAACGATAACGAAGGCACCTGGTAGGTCAAGGAGGATTAAGACAGGGTAAAGGCCGTTTGATTTGGCAAGAAGGACCCAGGCCCTGTCCTCTTCCTGACTTTCCCATCACTGTAGCCGGCACCACCAGCCTTCCCATCTCACAAGCCCATAACCTTGGCATTATCCTTGACTCCTCTCTCTCGTTCAACCCACCTATTCAATCCGTCACCAAATTCTGCCAGTCCCACCTGCACAACATTGCTAAAATCTTCCCTTCCCTCTCCGTCTAAATAATCACTCATCCTATCCCGCCTAGATTACTACGCCAGCCTCCTTGCTGACCACCCAACCTCCTGTCTCTCCCCACTCCCATCCATACGTCTGCTGCCTGGATTGTCTTTCAACAAAACCATTCAGGCCATGTCACCCCCTCCTCAGAGCTCTCCTGTGGTTGCCCATCCTCCTCCGTATCAAACAAAAACTCCTCACCATTGGCTTTAAAGCTCTCCATCACCTCGTCCCCTCCTACCTCACCTGGCTTCTCTCCTTCTACAACTCAACCTGCAGACTTCACTCCTCTGTTACTAAATTTCTCACTGTGCCTTGATCTTGGCTGTCTCACCACTGATCCCTGGGCCATGTCTGTCTCCTCTCCTCTAGACTGGGAGCTCATTGTAGGTAAGGAATTTCATTGTTTATTGTAGTATTGTACTTTCCCAAGTGTTTAGTATAATGCTCTGCACGCAATAAGTGCTTAATAAATGCTATTCAATGAATGAATGAATCAGGGAGAGAATGAGGCCTGTTGTCCTTCCACTTCTTGGTAATTGTTGGTCTCCATTTTTCCCCTGCATGATTGCATTCTCTCCATTTTCTGAAAGTAATTATATTATTCCTCCAATCTGAGCTAGTATTTTATCCTCAGTAATGCACTGGAGCCTTGTGTACCCCAGACCCAAAATCTTGTACCTCAACTATCCAAATCCATTCTCTTACTCCCAGCATCCACAAAACTTTCATCGCAACCTCTTCCAAAGGAAGGCACATTTTGCTTCAGACGTTTGGTAGCCTGGAGGCAGGAAATTTATTGTGTTCCCTCTCTACGGTGACCCTCAACCACACTAGAAGATGGCAGACACCCACCAACTCAGGCCCATGTGACTCCGAGCCATGCAACATGATGTAATTTTTTAAAAAGTGTATTTGTTAAAGAGCTTACTATGTGTCAACCTTGATTCTATGTGCCGGGTAGATACAAGATACAAGATTATCCCACATAAGGCTCACAGTCTGTCAGGGGGAGGAGGATTTAATCCTCATTTTACAATGAGACAACTGAGGCATGAAGAAATTAAGTGACCTACCCAAGGTCACGAAGCAGGCAAGTGGTAAAAGCTGAGTTTTAACCCAGGTCCTCTGACTCCCGGACCCTCGCTCTTTCCACTAGAGTAATATTATTATAAAAAGGTATACTTGACCCCACCTGAACCTAGAGTGTCATTTTGGGGGAAACCTCGATTCCCCAACCTGGGCTCCAGGGCCATTCACCTTCCCCGCCCAGGTCCCTGTGAAGTCAAACATCACTTATGAGTCATAGAAAGCAGTGCCTCAAAGTGTGGGACTCCCAAGGCAAAATGAGGCTGGAAACTTGAAATAAAAATGCTAGACTTAAAGGGGAAATGTATTTAGAATGGATACTAAATACAAGTACAAGTAAACAGGCATCAGTATAAATAAATAGAATTATAGATATTTATATATATACACAAGAGTTGTGGGGCGGGGGAAGGGGGGAAGAGCAAAGGGAGTAAGGGTGATGCAGAAGGAAGTGGGAGCTGAGGAAAAGTGGGGCTTAGTCTGCGAAGGCTAAATTCATATAGTGTGAACTGTCTGAGATATATGATATTCAATTTCACATTCAAATAGAGAAGCAGTGTGGTCTGGTGGGTAGAGTATGGTCCTGGGAGTCAGAAGGACCTGGGTTCTAAACCCGGCCCCCTCCAACTTGTCTACTGTGAGACCGTGGAGAAGTCACTTAACTTCTCCGTGCCTCAGTTGCTTCATCTGTAAAATGGGGATTAAGACTCTGAGCCCCATCTGGGACATGGACTGTGTCCAACCTGCTCATATCTTCCCCAGCACTTAGAACAGTGTTTGCCATATAGTAAGTCCTTAATGAATACCATGGAAAAATAATGGCCATTCCTTGGGTGCCTGTGACAGGCCAGAGACATGGATTCCACTTTGTATGGCCAAGCTGCCATTAGCTTGAAGCAGGAACATCATGTACACCATGAGTCTTCCCCAAGGCTAACAGGAGTGGCTGGGTAGTCTCCAGCTGCAGCTACTGGCCATGGTGGTCATCGATTAAACTGGAAGCCCGTCAATGGGCAGGGATTGTCTATCTGCTGCCGAATTGTACATTCCAAGTGCTTAGTGCAGAGCTCTGCACATAGTAAGCGCTCAATAAATACTATTGAATGAGTGAATGAATTTAAGAGAGCAGTATTCTACAATGGCCCTGAGATAATGAGGGGAACAAGGCAGAGCCGAGACAGAGCGCCTCATCTTCCCTCCCAAACCCTGACCTCTCCCGAACTTTCCCGTCACTGTAGACGGCATAACCGTCCTTCGCATCCCACGAGCCCCTAACCTGGGTGTCATCCTTGACTCCGCCCTCTCGTTCACCCCACACATCCAGTTCATCGCCAAATCCTGCCAGTCTCACCTTCACAGCATCGCAAAGGTCCACCCTTTCCTCTCCATCCATATCGCTACCCCGTTGGTACAGAGCTCAGTGGAAAGAGCCTGGGCTTGGGAGTCAGAGGTCATGGGTTCGAATCCCGGATCTGCCACTTGGCAGCTGTGTGACTGTGGGCAAGTCACTTCACTTCTCTGTGCTTCAGTTAATCCCCTCTGTAAAATGGGGATTAAGACTGTGAGCCTCACATGGGACAACCTGATTACCCCGTATCTACCCCAGCGCTTAGAACAGTGCTCTGCATGTAGTAACTTAACAAATACCAACATTATTATTACAATCACTCATCCTATCCCACCTAGATGACTGCATCAGCCTCCTTTCTGACCAACCTCCTGCCTCTCCCCACTTCAGTCCATACTTCATTCCCCTGCCCGGATTATCTTTCTACAGAAACACTCTGGGCATGTCACCCTCCACTCCTCAAAACTCTCCAGTCCACCTGCATAGCAAACAAAAAGTCCTCACTATTGGCTTTAAAGCTTTCCATCACCTTACCCCCTCCTACGTCACCTCCCTTCGCTCCTTCTACAGCCCAGCCCGTGCACTCAGCTCCTCTGGTGCTGACCTTGTGCCTCATCTCGCCTGTCTCACCACTGACCCACATCTTTCCTTGGCCTGGAATGCCCTCCCTCCTCAAATCTGTCAGACAAAGCCCCGCTGAAGACACACCTCGCGGCCTTCCCAGACTAACCCCCACTTTTCCTCGGCTCCCACTCTCTTCCACATCACCCTCACTCCCTCTGCTCTTCCCCCTTTCCCCACCCCACAACACTTATGTATATATATCTATATCTATAATTCTGTTTATATTGATGCCTGTTTACTTGTATTAATGTCTATCTTCCCCCTCCCCGTGACCCAGGACTGTGAGCCTGCTGTGGGCCGAGATTGTCTCTCTTTATATGCTGTATTCTACTTTCCAACCGCTTAGTAGAATGTTATGCACCCAGTAAGCACTCATTAAATATCACTGAATGAATGAATGTACAATTTCAACCCTGTATAAACCCAAGTGCTGAGAATGGTGGCTAAAGGGGTCTCATCCTGGCTGTTTGAGATGTTTGGTCAAGGTGAACTGGAGCACTCCCAAGTCAAGGTCAAAACCCTATCTTGTGACTGCCCAAGCTAGCAAAGCAGAACTCGGAAGCACAGACGGGGCACTGACCACGACCCATTTTTGGGTAGGGATTGTCTCCGTCTGTTGCCGAATTGTACTTTTCAAGTGCTTAGTACAGTGCTCTGCACACAGTAAGGGCTCAATAAATATGATTGAATGACAGAAACTGTTGGACACCACAGTCTGGGAATGCGAAAGAAGGCATCCCTCTCCCACGTGCCAGTGGAATAAAGTCGGGAGGAGCATGGGGGGATGGGACGGGGGTCAAGAGGGCACGGAAATTGAACCCGTGGAATCTGAAAGCCTTGAACAGCCCAGAAGGACAGGTAATAAATGCTCACTGCCTCTGACCTTCTGGGCTGCCAACAGAGACTTTCAGCAGTCGGCTGTGGGTCTCCCCACCCCAGAGTGTGTGATGTCTGCTTTGTCTACACTAAAGTGTGGGGCCGTGGGACAGGTGAGTGTCCCATTGCGTGCTTGTGGGGCTGGGAGATAGGGGCTCTGCCATGTGAGTGTAACTCATGAGTGTTTTCTTCTTCGGAAGGAAGCATTCGAGGAAGACAGCTAGGTTTCTTGGCCTTGTGTGAGTGACAGCTAAGTGTATTTCTCCTGAGTAGGGAGCGTTCGTGGGGCTGGGAGCTAGGGGCTTCACTAATTGTGAATAACACATAAGCTTCTATAGTTGTGTACAGTTGTATTGTACTCTCCCAGGTGCTTGGGACTTTCTGCCAAACGAGCACACTTCCCCCCTTCAAAGCCCTACTGAAAGCTAAACTCCTCCAGGAGGCCTTCCCAGACTGAGCACCCCTTTTCCTCTGCTCCTCCTCCCCTCCCCATTGCCCTGACTCCATCCCTCTGCTCTACCTCCCCATCCCGCAGCACTTGTGTATATGTGTACATATTAATTATTCTATTTCCTTTATTAATAGTGTGTGTAGATCTATAATTCTATTGATTTATATTGATGTGATTGGGGCCTGTCTACTTGTTTTGTTTTGTTGTCTGTCTCCCCCCTTCTATACTGTGAGCCCGTTGTTGGGTAGGGATTGTCTCTATTTGTTGCCAAACTGTACTTTCCAAGCCCTTAGTATAGTGCTGTGCACATAGTAAGTGCTCAATAAATATGATTGAATGAATGATGAGTGGTCTGTCTGGACTGGTTGTCTGCCCACATCTGCCCAACTTCAACGTTGACAACAATCCAGGAACAGGAGGGGAAGTAAGGGCAGAGTGAATAATAATAATAATAATGATGATAATTGTGGTATTTGTTAATAATAATAATAATAATAATAAGGTTGGTATTTGTTAAGCACTTCCTATGTACAGAGCACTGTTGTAAGCGCTGGGGGAGATACAGGGTCATCAGGTTGTCCCACGTGAGGCTCACAGTCTTAATCCCCATTTTACAGATGAGGTAACTGAGGCACAGAGAAGTTAAGTGACTTGCCCACAGTCACACAGCTGCCAGGTGGCGGAGCTGGGATTTGAACCCATAACCTCTGACTCCCAAGCTTGGGCTCTTTCCACTGAGCCACGCTGCTTCTCTAGCCACTTACTATGTGCCAAGTAAACATAGTAAGCGCCAGGGTGGATACAAGCAAAGCGGATCGGACACCATCCCTGTCCCTTGGGGGGTTCACAGCCTCAATCCCGTTTTCCAGACGAGGTAGCTGAAGCACAGAGAAGTGAAGTGACTTGTCCAAAGGCACATAGCAGATGAGTGGCAGAGCTGGGATTAGAACCCATGACCATCTGACTCCCGGGCCCATTCTCTATCCACTATGCCATCCTACTGCCTGAAGTTACGACCTACTCCAAGTACCTCAGTGGCTTAAGTATTCAAGAAGTTTGAGTGCATATTTGTATTTCCCTATATTTCAATATTTCTCTTTCTTGTGTTTTATATCCCTCGTTCTTTCTATTTTCCTAGTTCTTTTTATTTTGCTCAAATGGTAGATTCACATTTTGTGCTCCACTGATCTTCTCTTATTGTGCTGTCTTCCCTAATCTCTAACTCCCCCTATTCACCCTACCTTTGGTTATCTTTGGACATTGGCATGGGCTTTGGAGTCAGGGCTCATGAGTTTGAATCCCAGCTCTGCCACTTGTCGGCTGTGTGACTGTGGGCAAGTCACTTAACTTCTCTGTGCCTCAGTTCCCTCATCTGTAAAATGGGGATTAAGACTGTGAGCCCCACGTGGGACAACCTAATTCCCCTATGTCTACCCCAGCGCTTAGAACAGTGCTCGGCACATAGAAAGCGCTTAACAAATACCAACATTATTATTATTATTACATTTACTTTTTAGACCGTGGACATTTTGGACCTTTGGACATTTCTTTCAGTCTGTGAGCCCGTTGTTGAGCCAGGACTGCTCTATCTGTTGCCGAACTGTACATTCCAAGTGCTCGGTAGAGTGCTCTGCACACAGTAAGCGCTCAATAAATATGATCGAATTAATGAATTTGATATTTGCCCCACCCCTAACCCTACAGCACTTATGTTCATGTCTTTAAATTATATGTTACAAATTATTTATTCGTATTAAAGTCTGTCTCTCCCAGAAGCTCATTTTGGGTGGGGAACGTGTCAACTAATTCTGTTATAGTGTACTCTCCCAAGTGCTTAGTACAATGTCCTGCACATAGCGTTCAATAAATACCATCAATTCTCCATCTACACCGACTCCCCGGGGGACTCATTTGCTCTGATGCCTTCAACTACCACCTTTATGTGGATGATTCCCAAATCTACACAACCAGCCCCAATCTCCTCTTCAGTTTCTTATTTCTCCGCATTTTCAGGTCACCTCTTCTTGGATGACACCTCAGATTTAACATGCCCAAAACAGAACTCCTTAATTTTCCCACCCAGATTCTGTACTTCCCCTGACTTTCCTGTCACTGTAGATGGCCTTAACTTGCGTTATCCTCGACTCCTCTTTCTCATTAAACGCACGTATTTGAAGGGTCTGCAAAACCTGTTGGTTCAACCTTCACGATATTGCTAAAATCCACCCTAACCTCTTCCCCAAACGACTACCATGTCTATCCAAGCTCTTATTCATTCAATAGTATTTATTGAGCACCTACCATGTGCAGAGCACTGTACTAAGCGCTTGGAATGTACAATTCAGCAACAGATAGAGACAATCCCTGCCCAGTGACAGGCCTACAGTCTAATCGGGGGAGAGAGATGGACAAAAACAAGACACATAATCACGATCCCTCCTTGATTACCATATGAGCCTCCTTGCTGACCTCCCTGCCTCCTATCTCTCCCCACTGTCCTGCCTCCATCATTTTTTCTCCCAAAATGTTCACTCCAAGTTTTCACCCTTTGCCCTCCTCCAGGTCGGCTTCTGGGGCAAAGAAGTGAGCCCTGGGATGCCGCGGGAATTTTTCCCCCAGGCTCCTTCCCAACCCGGGCTCCACTCCACCATCTGGTTTGAGTTCCTAGATGTGGGGAGGGAAATTCATGCTGTGTTGCTGTCCCCGTGGTCTGAGGTGAGCCCGCCAATGCACAGAGGGGGCTGACCTGCCCCCGCTGCCTCCCTGCCTCTCTCCCATCCCCTCTTGCCTGCCGAGCCCACTGAACCGCCATCTCTGCGGATCACCTCGGCGGGATGCATCAGAGGTCTCTGTGCCTGCATGCAGCACCTCCACCCACTACCAGTCCCAGGGTCCGGCTCCACTGTCTGATCAGCTCCAGTAGCCCAGGACCACCGCCCCTAAATAGAGGGGTCGTGAACAACCGCCAACCCCAGCTCTGGAGTGCAGCCCCTTAGTGAAGCCGCTGTGGGTCACCTCCAACTCCTGCCCTACCCTAGCACCCCATGTTTCCCTGGTGCCTTGGCATTTGGGGGATACCCCTGCTCCCCACCCTTGAACAAGTGGCTCCAAGATGGAGGATCAGCCACAGGGTAGAAATCCTAGTGCCTTGGTATTTGAGGGATGCCTCTGCTCCCCACCCTTGGACAAGTGGCTCTAAAATGAAGGATCAGGCCACAGGGTGGAAATCAACGAACCAGGGTAAGAGCCATTACCATGGAGAACGAGGGAATCAACGAAGCATGGTAAGAGCCATCACCATGGAGAACGAGGGATGCCAACCTCCTGCCCGACAGCCAACAAGAAGTCACAGAACCCGAAGGACAGCCTGGGGACTGATGAGGGTTCACTTCTATGGGACCATCTACAGGAGGGTCAAAGGGAGCTGACTGTGTCAGCCAGGCATTGACTTCTGTCATTCAATCACATTTACTGAGCGCTTAACTGTGTTCATACACTGTGCCAACCTCTTGGGAAAGTACAATATAACCATAAATAGAAACATTCCCTACCCACAAGGAGCTTACAGTTTAGAAGGATAGGACTCAGATCCAGCCTCAGAAAGCGGCAGCTGCCAGGGCCACCAAGCGGGAATAGCCCAAAGCTGATGACGAGACCCAGAACCGAAGGAGAACCAGGCAATCCCTAGGCTCTTATCCAGTTCCTGCCTCAAAGTACACACTTTCTGGCTGGCTGGGCAAACCCTGTTGGCAGCCCCTGAGTCTGGGGCAGAAGCCAGCAGATTGCACCACGGCAAAGTGGTCTCCAACTCTTCTACCATTCCAGGCCCTCAGCTCTCCCGGCTTGCCCAACTGCCTCAATACCCAGCAAAACCAGAAATCATGGGACTGCCTTCTGAACTGGATGGGAAAACAATGGCCAAGCGGGCTGAGGGAAGACCTCGGTTTGTTTCACGGCCATTGAGTGTAAAAAAAAAAAATGATGGTATTTGTTAAGTGCTTACTATTGTGCCAAGCACTGTTCTTGAGGGCCAGCGGAGATACAAAGTAATTAGGTTGTCCCACATGGGGCTCACAGTCTTAATCCCGACTCTGCCACTTGTCAGCTGTGTGACTGTGGACAAGTCACTTCTCTGTGCCTCAGTTACCTCATCTGTAAAATGGGAATGAAGACTGTGAGCCTCACATGGGACAATCTGATGACACTGTATCTACCCCAGAGCTTAGAACAGTGCTCTGCATACAGTAAGCGCTTAACAAATGCTAACATTATTATGATTATTAATCCCCATTTTACAGATGAGACAACTGAGGCCCAGAGGAGTTAAGTGACTTGCCCAAAGTCACACAGCTGACAAGTGGCGGAGCTACAGGTGAGATCTTGAGGGAATCTGTGAGTCTGGAACCTGAATCCCCCCTCCATTTTCAGGCTCTAATTTGATCAATCAATAAAGCCCAGCCCCTTTCCCATCGTACCAGACCCCACGTGATCTAAACCGTAAGTTCCCTGAGGGCCAGCGTCATATCTACCATGGAAGCAGCATGGAGCAGTGGATAGAGCACAGGCCTGGGAGTCCAAAGGTCATGAGTTCTAATCCTGCCTCTGCCACTTGTCCACTGTGTGACCTCGGGCAAGTCACTTCACTTCATGACTCAGTTACCTCATCTGGAAAATGGGGATAGAAACTGGTAGCCCCACGTGGGGCAGGGACTGTGTCCAACCTGATTTGCTTGTATCCACTCCAGGGCTTAGTACAGTGCCTGGCACATAGAAAGTGCTTAACAAATACCATAATTATTATTATTTCTATCTCGGTTGTACTCTCCCAAGTACTTAGCAGTGCTCTGCACACCATGAGCGCTCAACAAATACCACCGATTAAGTGACCTATGATCTTAGGGCTCTGGAGCATTCCCTCAAATCAGCTACCCCATCTGTTGGAGTCACTAAATTCCCAGTTCTCTGACTAGCCCCCCACTTCAATCCTAAACCTTGTCATTAAACCCCCAAGCGGATAGACCGACTGTATTGAAATTTGAGGGAAATGAAAGGAAGGGTTAAACCCCACTCATTCAAGCGGCCCACAACCTCAGTGCCTGGAACGATGATCCTGTGTTGAGATCTCCTGGGAGGGAGTGGGATTAAAGGTGTCTGACTTGGAGCAAGCTGTGGTCTCTGCGTTCTCTACGCTACACCTCACTGGGAGGCTCCCCCACTCCTTAAGAACCTCCAGTGGTCACCCACCCACCTCCATATTAAACAGAAACTCCGCACCATCGGCTTTAGAACATTCAATTCCCTTGCCCCTCCTGCTTCGCCCCGCCGATCTCCTATTAAAACCCAGCCTGCACACTTTGCTCTCCTAATGCCAACCTAATCACCATCCTTCTATCTTATCTATTTTGTCGCCGACCTCTCGCCCACATCCTGCCTCTGGCCTGGACCATCCTCTCTCTTCATATCTGCCACTCACTTTGCCCACATTCAAAGCCTTATTGAAGGCACATTTCCTCCAAGAGGCCTTCCTTAACTAGGCCCTCATTTCCTTTTCTCCCACTTCCTTCCACATCACCCTTGGCTTTGGACTTGGACTCTTTATTCACCCCTCCTTCGGTCCCACAGCATTTATGTACACATTTGTAATTTATTTATCCATTTATATTAATGTCTGTCTCCGCCTCTGGACTGGAAGCTCATTTGGACAGGGCACCATTCTACAACTCTGTTATATTGTACTCTCCCAAGGACACAGTAAGTCCTCAATAAATATGATTGTTGACAGCGTTCTGCACTAATGGAGTGGTCAATAACCTCTGATGGAGGTGACTCATAATGTCCGATTCTCAACTATCGAGAACACAGTATCCAGGTGGTGCAGATGGGCTGACTGTACTGAAAATGAGTGCTTAAACTATTAGGTGGGAATCCTGAAAAACCAGATATCAAAATTTGACTGGTAGGTTTTGCGACCACGTTGGTGTGATTCCGTTCTTCAAAGCTGTTATTCTATCCTGGCTCATGTTTCATAGAATTGCCTTGTATTTTCTCTCCAGGGTTTTGCTGATCATGGAAAAAAACAAAAAAACCCACAGCCGAAGCATTTCCGGGCACCAGAGGAGAGTATGGGGGTAGCCGGTTCTCTCCCTATATTCATTCATTCATTCAATCATACTTATTAAGCGCTTACTGTGTGCAGAGCATTGTATTAAGCACTTGGAAAGGACAATTCGGCAACAAATAGAGATAATCCCTACCCAACAACGGGCTCACAGTCTAGAAGGTCCCTACAGCCGATTGATCTCCTGGAAGATTACACGATTCCGAGTTCTGTTTTTGAAATCCAATCAGGACAGGAACCAATCTCCCAACGTCTTTGTCAGCTCAAACTGGATTTAGAGTCCTCCCGTGGTCAGCCAGAAATGTCAGTTATGTCAGTGTACAGCGCTCTGCACACAATATACCTGCAGTAATCATATTTCTTAAGCAATTACTATGTGCCAAGCTCTGTACTATGTACTAAACTCTGGGGTGAAAATGAGTAAATCAGGCTGGATATTGTCCCTGTCCTAGATGGAGCTCACAGTCTTAATCCCCATTTTACAGATGAGGTAACTGAGTTGCAGAGAAGTTAAGTGACTTGCCCAAGGTCACACAGCAGCCAGTGGCAAAGCTGGAATGAGAACCCAGTTAGGTCTTACTCCCAGGCCCATGCTCTATCCACTAGGCTGTGCTGCTGCTCAATTGTTTGTTTGATGGATGGATTGGTTGATGAGGCCCCAGATTCCAACCCACAATCTGCGATAAACACCCAGATATGGGGAAATAACTGCTGGATTGATGCTCTCAGCGATACTTTCTAGGCGAAGAATCATCTAAGGCCTCTTGCAAACTGAATGGGTTTTGTAGGAATCCACAAAGTGGTGGGCTGATGGGGGCCACGAGGTTTCCGGGGTTTGACCCCCACCTGCTGATTTGGGGGGCTGAATCCGGATGCTAAGATTACAACCATGAATGGTTTTCATAAATAAAATCCTGGTGTGCATTTGGCAATTTTCTTTAACCCTTGGCCACCTACTCTTTTATTTTTCTGCCCAGTCCCAATAGAAACCTGACCCCCTGGGAAGATAAAACAGAATCATAGGGCGGCTGGAAGTATTTTAGTTAGAGATAAGGGAAGAATGATTCCAACAGAGCTGTGAAACATTTAAATGGATTCCTAAGGGAGGTGGTGTAA
The DNA here is from genome assembly GCF_004115215.2 of Ornithorhynchus anatinus. Classification (NCBI taxonomy): domain Eukaryota; kingdom Metazoa; phylum Chordata; class Mammalia; order Monotremata; family Ornithorhynchidae; genus Ornithorhynchus; species Ornithorhynchus anatinus. The sequence continues at coordinate 20,972,443 of NC_041746.1, forward strand.
TTTCTTTGTCTTTAGAGATAAGCCCCTGGGCGGAGGATAGGCCTGCTAATCAGAGGACCTGAGTTCTAATCATTTGACCACTTATCACATTTTTTTTGTGCCACAGTTTCCTCATCTGCAAAATGAGGATTCATTTCATGTTCTCCCTCCTACTTAGACCGTGAGGCCCATGTGGAAGAAGGGACTGAGTCCAACCTGGTATCTGTCCTCGTTGGGGGTAGGGTTGGTCTCTCTTTACAACTCTGTTGTACATTCCAAGGCTTAGTAAAGAGCTCTGCACCCAGTAAGCGCTTAATAAATACGATTGAATGAATGAACACCCCAGTGCCTTGAACAGTGCTTGACACATAATAAACACTTAACACACACCACGATTATTATTATTGTTATTAGAGAAGATTCTCATTTGCCCTACCTACTTAGACTGACCTGCATATGGGATAGGGGATGGGATGTATCTACCCCAGTGCTTAGAACAATGCTTGGCACAAAGGAAGCGCTTAACAAATGCCACACATCATTAATAGTAATATGATTTTGTTTGGCCCTGCCTAAATACAGAGGGATGTAGAAAGAGAGGGAAATAATTCTGAAAAGAAGCAAGGAATTTTATTATACTCCCTCTGAGGGTTTGTTTGTCCTCAGTTCTTCTGCCTTGTCACCAAATTATAGCACAATCCATCTCTGTGGTAAACACAATCCCTTTAAGGCCAAAACCAACTGATAGCTTTGAGCTTCCTCTTCTGATTAATCCCACTTAGTACAATGCTCTATTCGATAAACTCCATTGATTGATTGATCCCAGGAACTCCTGGCCAAGCCCACTCCCATTCCCAGGGCTTCCTTGATCCTGGAGACTATCGGACTCTCCGGCAGAAGGTTAGCTGGTACCTTTGCTGCTATTAGGCTTTGACTAGCTTTTCTTCCAGATTTTCCAAAGTAGTAATTTCAAGCAGATAGATACAGAGTCAAGAGTATATTACCCCTTCCATCCTTTCCTCAGCTCTGCCCAATTCATTCATTCATTCAGTAATATTTATCGAGTGCTTACTATGTGCAGAGCACTGTACTAAGCGCTTGGAATGGACAATTCGGTGACAGAGACAATCCCTGCCCAATGACGGGCTCACAGTCTAAATGGGGGAGACAGACAGTAAAGCAAAACAGAACAAAACAAAAACAAAACAACATCATCAAGATAAATAGAATCAAGGGGCTGTACACCTCATTAACAAAATAAATATGGTCATAAATAATATATGCAAATGAGCACAGTGCTGAGGGGAGGGGAAGGGGGAAGAGCAGGGAGGGGGAGGGAAGGGAGTAGGGGGAAAGTGGAGGCTCAGTCTGGGAAGGCCTCTTGGAGCAGGTGAACTTTCAGTAGGGCTTTGAAGAGGGGAAGAGAGTTAGTTTGGTGATCCTTTCCATCCCAAGCAAGGCGAATGACAATTCAAAGACAATGAACGCCCCACGGACAAATCTTTCTGAGTCTACCATTCAGCCACAACCCTCTTTAATTCATTTAACTATTTAACTCAGCAGACTCCACAACAATTCCTCCCTGGAAGAGAAAAGAGAAGATCAGAAGCCAAGCAAAGTCTCCTCCCAGAGTTTCACTCTCTTGCTTAAGCCCAGGGCCCATTTCCAGTGGAGCTGACTTCAAGAAGCAGCATGGCGCAGTGGAAAGAACATAAGACTGGGAGTCAGAGGACCTAGGTTCTAATCCTGACTCTGCCAGTTGTTAGCATTATGACCTCGAGCAAGTCACTTAACTTTCCTGTGTCTCCGATTCCTCAGTGGGTCTTCAATATCTTTTTGCCCTCCTACTTAGGTTGTGAGTCTTATGTAGGACATGGACTGACTCCGACCTGATTAACTTTTTTCTACCCAACTGTTGAAAATGGTGCTTGATACACAGTAAGTGTTTTCGAAAAGAGAATGGAACTAAAAAAGCAGTGAGGATTCGAACCCAAGGTGGTGACGCAAGCAAAAAAAAGTAACACTCAGAGACAGTGCTGGATAGCTCAGAAAAGGGAAGAATATGACCAAGTGCCCGTTCACCTCCGGAGAGGTATGAGCAACGGCCCCTCTCTCCACTTTGGCTGTGCCTTTATTTACAACATATTGGAGAAGTAGCCAATCACAGAAAAACTCGGACAAATGTGTTTTCTTCAGTGACAAAAGAGACTCTTCAAGCAGGCCTTATCTGTTTTGGGGAAGAAGCAATCTCCTGTCCCCCGGAATTTGGAACTGTGGTATACATCCTACCTGAAATGGGGGACTTCCTGAGGCAAAAAACAGAGTCATTTAGATCAAGAGCTGCTATGCTCAGAAGGCTGTTCCAAAACAGTAAGTGCTTAACAAAAATAATATTTATAATAATGGAATTTTGACTGGGGAGAAGTTGATACAGTGATTTAATTTAATAATAATAATGATGGTATTTGTTAAGCACTTACTCTGTGCCAAGCACTGTTCTAAGCACTGGGGTAGATACAAGTTAATCAGGTTGTTCCACATGGGGCTTACAGTCTTGAATCCCCATCTTCAGATGAAGTAACTGAGGCACAGAGAAGTGAAGTGGCTTGCCCGAGGTCACAAAGCAGACAAGTGACGGAGCCGGGATTAGAACCCATGTTTAAGCAGTGTGGCTCAGTGGAAAGAGCCCGGGCTTGGGAGTCAGAGGTCATCGAATCCTGGCTCTGCCAGCTGTGTGACTTTGGGCAAGTCACTTCATTCATTCATTCATTCATTCAATAGTATATTTATTGAGCGCTTACTATGTGCAGAGCACTCTACTAAGCACTTGGAATGTACAAATCGGCAACAGATAGAGACAGTCCCTGCCCTTTGACGGGCTTACAGTCTAATCAGGGGAGACAGACAGACAAGAAAAATGGCAATAAATAGAGTCAAGGGGACGAACATCTCATAAAAACAATGGCAAATAACTAGAATCAGGGTGATGTACATCTCATTAAACAAAATAAATAGGGTGATGAAGATATATACAGTTGAGCGGACGAGTACAGTGCCGAGGGGGTGGGACGGGAGAGGGGGAGGAGGAGAGGGAAAGGGGGGAGAAGAGGGTTTAGCTGTGGAGAGGTGAAGGGGGGGTAGAGGGAGCAGAGGGAAAAAGGGGGGAGCTCAGTCCGGGAAGGCCTCTTGGAGGAGGTGAGCTTTAAGTAGGGATTTGAAGAAGGGAAGAGAATTAGATTGTCGGAGGTGAGGAGGGAGGGCATTCTGGGACCGCGGGAGGACGTGGCCCAGGGGTCGACGGCAGGATGGGCGAGACCGAGGGGCGGTGAGGAGGTGGGTGGCAGAGGAGCGGAGCATGCAGAGTGGGCGGTAGAGAGAAGAGAGAAGAGGTAGGAAGGGTCAAGGTGATGGAGAGCCTTGAAGCCTAGAGTGAGGAGTTTTTGTTTTGAGCGGAGGTTGATAGGCAACCACTGGAAGTGTTTAAGAAGGGGAGTGAGGTGCCCAGATCGTTTCTGCAGGAAGATGAGCCGGGCAGCGGAGTGAAGAATAGACTGGAGCAGGGCGAGAGAGGAGGAAGGGAGATCAGAGAGAAGGCTGACACAGTAGTCTAGCCGGGATATAACGAGAGCCTGTAGCAGGAAGGTAGCCATTTGGGTGGAGAGGAAAGGGCGGATCTTGGCGATATTGTAAAGGTGAGAATGGCAGGTCTTGGTAACGGATCGGATGCCTCAGTTACCTCATCTGTAAAATGGGGATTAAGTCTGTGAGCCCTACATGGGACAAGCTGATCACTTTGCATCCACCAGCGTTTAGTATTACAGTGCTTGGCACAGAGTAAGCGCTTAACAAATACCACCACCACCACTCAGCCTCGACATAGCCCAAGGCTCACTCTCTGTCAAGAAATCACTGATTCTAGCCATTATCTTTTAAAAGGAGAGGAAAGAAGAAGAGGGGGAAAAATCACTGTCAAATGAAGCCTTCAGTACAGCTCAACAACCCAAATTAGAAATTAGTAGACCACAAACTCATATCACATCTCTTACAAAGCTTGAAATTCTTTCAACAAATACTTTTTAATTAAGATCTATTAAGCTTACTTCTTGCCTGTCTCTCTCTCTCTTCTCCTCTGGCTCAAGTCTCCTTACTTACAGCTGCTTCAGATGAGTTATTTATGTCCGAGCATATCTAGAACAAATCCACCGTGATGCCAAAGGCGATGTCATCAGCTACAATTGGGCCGAGAGGAGACCAACTGCCAACGACCAAGTTTTCTTTTCCTTGGGTCTCCTTGATCCTCAAGCCCACCTTCTCCAGCATGAATAAATCTTCTGTTATCTGTGATGGAGTTTTTCAAGATTAGGGATTCCTCCATCATCTGAGAGGGACCCCCATACCCTGTGTTCCCACTGATGTTCTCTGACATTTTCTCACCTCATGAAAGGCCTCAAATTGAGAAGAATAACCCACATGACAAATATGAAGTAGAGCATACCAAATTGGGTTGCCAATGGTATTTAGTGAGCTCCCACTAGGTGCATTTCCTGTTTAGCCCTTGGGAAAGTAAAATAGAAACACAAGAGAAGTGAAGAATATGTATTAAGTGCTTATTATGTGCCAAGCACTGAACTAAGTACTGAGGTAGAGAGAAGGTAATCAGATTGGACTGAATCCTGGTCACACATGGGGCTCCCATTGTAAATGATAATAATAATAATAATGGCATTTGTTAATCGCTTACTATGGGCAAAGCACTGTTCTGAGCACTGGAGAGGATCCAAGGTGATCAGGTTGTCCCATGCGGGGCTCCCAGTCTTCTTCCCCGTTTTCCAGATGAGAGAACTGAAGCCCAGAGAAGTGAAGTGACTTGCCCAAAGTCACATAGCTGACAAGCAGCTGAGCTGGGATTTGAACCCAGGACCTCTGACTCCTAAGCCCGGGCTTTTTCCACTGAGCCACGCTGCTTTTCTAAAGAGGAGAGAGAACAAGTATTGAATCCCCATTTTATAGATGAGGGAACTGAGGTCCTGAGATGATAATCAATCTGTTGGTTGTATTTATTGAGTGCTTACTGTGCACAGAGCACTGTATTAAGCATTTGAGAAAGTACAGTATAAGAGATTAGTAGGGTCCCTGCCCACAGTGACCTTACAGCTTTCAAGGCTTTAAGTACGGTAAAGAGTTTCTGGCTGATGCAGAGGTGGATGGGCAACCACTGGAGGTTTTCGAGGAGCGGGGAAACATGGACTGAACGTTTTTGAGGAAAAATAATCCTGGCATCAGAGTGGAATGTGGACTGGAGTGGGGAGAGACAAGAGGCAGGGAGGCCAGCAAGGAAGTAGATACAGTCATCAAGGCCAGAGAGGCTACATGCTTGGATTAACATGGTAACAGTTTGATAGAGAGGAAATAGCAGATTTTAGCAATGTGGTAAAGGTTGAACCGAAAGGATTTAATGACCAATTGAATATGCACGCTGAATGAGGGCGGGGAGTTAAGGATAATGCCAATGTTCCAGGCTCGTGAGACAGGAAAGGTGGTGTTGCCATCTACACCACTGGGTAAATCATGGGGAGGACAGGGTTTGAGTGGGAAGGTAAGAGGTTCTGTTTTGGACATAATTATAATAATGTTGGTATTTGTTAAGCGCTTACTACGTGCAGATCACTGTTCTAAGCGCTGGGGGAGATACAGGGTCATCAGGTTGTCCCACATGAGGCTCACAGTCTTCATCCCCATTTTCCAGATGAGGGAACTGAGGCACAGAGAAGTGAAGTGATTTGCCCACAGTCACACAGCTGACAAGTGGCAGAGCTAAGTTTGAGGTTAAGTTAAATGTTATGCTATTTTAAGTGACATTCCCCAGGTTATACAACAGGCAAGTGGTGGAGTCAGATTTAGAAATGAAAAGTTCTGACGCCTAGGCCTGTGTTTTTTCCAAGAAGTCACACAGCTGCTTACTTTGATTCTCAATTTACATTCCGTTTATTGGGGAACTCATCCATTCTCCCGGCTTCAGCTTCCACTTGTACACAGGTGATTCTTAAATCTATGTTTAGGTCAAGTTAGCACGGACCTGGGAGTCAGAAAGACATAGCTTCTAATCCCGGCCCTGCAACTTGTTTGCTGTGCAACTTCGGGCAACTCACTTAACTTCTCTGTGCCCCAGTAACCTCATCTGTAAAATGGGGATGAAAACGGTGGGCCCAATGTGGAATGTGGACCGCATCCAACATGGTTAGCTCAGATCTACCCCAACACTCAGTATGGTACCTGGAGCTTAGAAAGTGCTTAACAAACACCATAAAAAAAAATATTGGGGGAGTGGGACGTGGAGGCTGGGCACCAACTCTTTACAAGATGCCATTGTTTTTGTCTATCCGTCTCCCCCGATTAGACTGTAAGCCCGTCAAAGGGCAGGGACTGTCTCTTTCTGTTACCAATTTGTACATTCCAAGCGCTTAGTACAGTGCTCTGCACATAGTAAGCGCTCAATAAATACTATTGAATGAATGAATGAATGGATGGATGGATGCCAGGATAAAGAAATTTATAAAAGGGCTGATAGGACAGGAGATTTTATTAAACTATCTATCACTCAATTAATCAGTGGTATCAATTGAGCAGTTACTGTGAGCAGAATGCAATTGAGTAAATAGGCATGATCCACGCCCTAAGAAGTTTACAGACTAAAGAGGGAGAAAGGCATTAAAATGAATTAGAGATGGGTATAGAAATAAGCTCTATAGGGGTAAGGTGAAAATCAAAGTGCTCAAGGGTTACAGACCCAAGGACATAAACAATGCCAAAAATTGGGCAAATAGAGAAAGTGATGCCGAAAGAAAGACAAGGAAGGCCTTTTGGAGGCGATGTGATCTGAGTAGGGCTTTAAAGAGCCCGGTGTTGGGACGGGATTGTCTCTTTTTGTTGCCCAGTTGTACTTTCCAAGGGCTTAGTACTGTGCTCTGCACACAGTAAGAGCTCAATAAATATGATCGAGTGAATGAGTGAAAGAAAGGGCTTGGCGGCGTTCTGTTGGATTTGGATTTGGGATACAAGGAAGGTCTTTTGAAGGTGACATGAGCTGAGTAGGGCTTCGAAGAAAGGGCTTTGCATGGTGGCGGTCTGTTGGATTTGGAATGAGAGAACGTTCCAGGCCAGGGCAACCGGGGGGTAAAGGGTCGGTGATGAGGACGACCAAATCCAAGTACGAAGAGATGGTTGGTGTTAGGGGAGTTAGGTGAACAATTTGGGTAGGAGATGGGGATGGAGGGGAAGAGCGCCTTGAAGCAGATGCCAAGGCATTTCTGTTTGGTGTGGAAAAGGAAGATTGGAGGTCTTTGAGGAGAAGAGATGTGAAGTGCTCTTAAAGAACAATGCTCTTCTGGGAGAGGAAGAAGGTCCAGCATTTCCAGAAGAGGAATGCATTTCTTTGTAAGGAGCACTTGGTAGCTACTCGAAATTCTGATTTCAAGACAAGGAAAGACCGGCAGAGGGAGTAGAGACATTAAGAAACCGATCAGGAAGATGTGGGAAGAAAGAATTAGGAGCCTGGGGGTGGAGCAGTCCAGGCCAACAGGCCGGCAGCACAACATTCTTCAGAGCCTCTGGAGGAGAGAGAAGAAGCCGGTGATTAGAGCCCAGACATTCCGAGAAGGACGGAGGAAGAACCGACAGAGTGCACAATCAACTTTCTGCAGAAACGTGTGGTTACCTATCCACATATCAAACAAAAACTCCTCACCAATGGCTTTAAAGCCCTCCATCACCTTGCCCCCTCCTACCTCACCTCCCTTCTCTCTTTTTACTGCCCAGCCTGTGTTCTTTGCTCCCCTGGTGCTAACCTTCTCAGCTGGCCACCATCTCGCCTATCTCAACTTCAACCGCCGGCCTGCCTCTGGCCTGGAATTCCCTCCCTCCTCATATCCGACAGAAAATTATTATTCCACCTTCTAAGCCTTATTGAAGGCCCATCTCCTCCAAGAGGCCTTCCCAAACTAAGCCTCACTTTTCCTCATCTCCCACTCGCTTCTGCGTTACCCTGACTTGCTCCCTTTGCTTTTCCGCTCCCCCAGCCCCACAGCACGGAGGTACATATCTGTGATTTTATTTGTTTCGATGTCCTTTTATTTGTACTGATGTCTGCCTCCCCACCACCAAGACTGTGAGCTCGTTGTAAGCAGGGATTGTCACTGTTTATTGTTGTGTTGCACTTTCCCAAGCACTTAGAACAGTGCTTTCCCAAATATTTAGAGCACTTAGAGCACATAGTAAATGCTTGATAAATACGATTGAATGAATGAATGTTCTGGGTATCACATTAGGTTTGTATTAGGACCTTCATCATGAGGAAAAGGGGAGGCTCCCGTGGGAGGGGTGGAAAAAGCATCTGCCCAAAGCTCCAGTTGTCAGAGAAGCACAAGAAAAAGAAGAAGGAAGGAGAGATCACTGAGGAGGGGGTAAGTAAAGTGATGTGTGTGGTCTTTGTGGGCTTTGTTAAGCACTGTACGAAGACTAGGGATTGGTTGCAGATAATAATAATAATAATATTCTGTTCTAAGTGCTGGGGGAGGGGGGGCATACAGGTGATCAGATTGTTCATTCATTCATTCATTCATTCAATAGTATTTATTGAGCGCTTACTATGTGCAGAGCACTGGACTAAGCGCTTGGGATGAACAAGTCGGCAACAGATAGAGACAGTCCCTGCCGTTTGACAGGCTTACAGTCTAATCGGGGGAGACGGACAGACAAGAACAATGGCAATAAACAGAGTCGAGGGGAAGAACATCTCGTAAAAACAATGGCAACTAAATAGAATCAAGGCGATGTACAATTCATTAACAAAATAAATAGGGTAACGAAAATATATACAGTCGAGCGGACGAGTACAGTGCTGTGGGGATGGGAAGGGAGAGGTGGAGGAGCAGAGGAAAAAGGGGAAAATGAGGGTTTAGCTGCGGAGAGGTAAAGGGGGGGTGGCAGAGGGAGTAGAGGGAGAAGAGGAGCTCAGTCTGGGAAAGCCTCTTGGAGGAGGTGAGTTTTAAGTAGGGTTTTGAAGAGGGAAAGAGAATCAGTTTGGCAGAGGTGAGGAGGGAGGGCGTTCCAGGATCGCGGGAGGACGTGACCCAGGGGTCGACGGCGGGATAGGCGAGACCGAGGGACGGTGAGGAGGTGGGCGGCAGAGGAGCGGAGCGTGCGGGGTGGGCAGTAGAAAGAGAGAAGGGAGGAGAGGTAGGAAGGGGCAAGGTGATGGAGAGCCTTGAAGCCTAGAGTGAGGAGTTTTTGTTTGGAGCGGAGGTTGATAGGCAACCACTGGAGTTGTTTAAGAAGGGGAGTGACATGCCCAGATCGTTTCTGCAGGAAGATGAGCCAGGCAGCGGAGTGAAGAATAGACTGGAGCGGGGCGAGAGAGGATTGTCCCAAGTGGGACTCGTTGTCTTAATCCCCATTTTCCAGATGAGGGAACTGAGGCACAGAGAAGTGACTTGCCCAAAGTCAATCAGGTTGGATGCTGTCCCTGACCCAAGTGGGGCTCACAGTCTGGGTATGCGGGCACTTCTCACTGGCGCATCCCGGGCACAGAACGATTGACTGGTTGAGGGTGTGATCAGACATAAAAATGGGAAAGATTGCCAAAAATTGCCCGGCAGTGAGTTGTACAGAAATAGAAATGCTAAAACACCTCTCATCAGAGTTTTAGGCAGGAATCCTTCAAGGTCCCCTTCTATTCTCCAGTCCCTCAGAGAACTCATTTGCTCCCGTGGCTTCAACTACCATCTCTTTCCAGATGATGCCCAAATCTTCATCTCGGACCCTGATCTCTATCCTTCTCTGCAGGCTCGGATTTCCTCCTGCCCTCAGGACGTCTCTAGTGGGATGTCATTCATTCAATCATATTTGTTGAGCGCTTACTGTGTGCAGAGCGCTGTACTAATCACTTGGAAAGTACAATTCGGCCACAGATAGAGACCATCTCTACCCAACAAGGGGCTCACAGTCTAGAAGGGGGGAGACAGACAACAAAAGAAAGCAAGTAGACGGGCATCGATAGCATCAAAATAGATAACTAGAATTATAGATATATACACAGCATTAATAACATAAATAGAATAATAAATAAGCACAGAACTACATGGGGTGACACGCCCAGAGCGTTTCTGTAGAAAGATAGTCTGGGCAGCAGAGTGAAGTATAGATGTGGCCAAAACATGTTCCCACCCAAATTCTGACCTCTCCCTGACTTTCCCATCCCTATAGACAACACCACCCCCCTCCCTTTCTCACAAACCCCAAATCTTGGTGTTATCCTCATCTCATCTCTCTTATTCAATCCGCGTATTTAGTCTGTCACCATATCCTTTTGATTCAAATCTCACCACAGCACTAAAAGCAGCGTGCCTTAGTGGAAAGAGCACAAGTCGTGGGCTCTAAGCCCGGCTCTGCCACTTGTCAGCTGTGTGACTCTAGGCAAGCCACTTAACTTCCCTGGGTCTTGGTTACCTCACTGGTAAAATGGGGATTAAGACTGTGAGCCCCACGTGGGATAACTGGATTACCTTCTATCTATCCTAGAGCTTAAAACAGTGCTTGGCACATAGTAAGCACTTAACAAAAAAAGTCGTTATTATTAAAATCTATCCACAAAAACTTCTACCTTGTTAACTGAAGCATTTATTCTATCCTGCCTTTTTATGGTATTTGATAAGTGCTTACTATGTGCCAGGCGATCATTCATTCATTCAAACGTATTTATTGAGTGCTTCCTCTGTGCAGAGCACTGTACTAAGCACTAGGAAAGTACAATTCGGCAACAGTCCCTACCCAACAATGGGCTCACAGTCTAGAAGGGGGTGACAGACAACAAAACAAAACAAGTAGACAGGCATCGATAGCATCAAAATAAATAGAATTCCAGATCTATACACATCATTAATAAAATAAAAAGAATAATAAATATGTACAAATATATGCAAGGGCTGTGGGGTGGGAAAGGGGGTAGAACACAGGGAGGGAATAGGGGTGATGGGGAGGGGAGGAGGAGCAGAGGAAAGGGGGAGCTCAGTCTGAGCCGGGAGTTTCAAGCCGAGGGGAAGGCTGCCCGCCTCAAGCATCGGGGTAGATACACGATCATCAGGTAGGACACAGTCCCCGTTCCACGTGGGGCTCACGGCCTTTTTAATCCCCATTTGCAGATGAGGTAGCTGAAACACAGAGAAGTTAAATGACTCCCCAAGGTCACACAGCTGACGTGTCAGAGCCCGATTACAGTATAAGCCTCCTTGCTGTCCTCCCCCACGTCCTGTCTCTCCCCACTCCAGCTTATAGTTCACTCTACTTCCTGGATCATTTTCTACAATTCTCTACATTTTTCTACTTTTCGGGCCATATTTCCCTGCTCTTCAAAGACCACCCCCCCCCCCATGGTTGCCCCTCCAGCTCCTGCTTGATTACTATCCAATCCAATATAATCACTCATCTTATTCCATCTTGTTGACTGTATTAGCCTCCTTGCTGACCTCCTTGCTGCCTCTCTCTCCCCACTTCATACTTTTCCCTGCTGCCCCGATCATTTTTCTACAAAAATATTCAGGCCACGTTTCCCCACTCCTCCAGAATAACAGGATTGTCCATCTGCCTCTCCATCAAACAAAATCTCCTCACCATTGGCTTTAAAACACTCAATCACCTTGTCCCCTCCTACCTCACGTCTCTACTCTCCAACTGCAACCCTTAAAGAAGCAATGGTTGAGAAGTAGTGTGACTTACTGGAAAAGAGCCCCATCTTGGGAGTCAGAGGACATGGGTTCTAATCCTGCCTCTGCCACTGGTCTGCTATGTGGCCTTGGGCAAACCACCCAACTTCTCCTTGCCTCACTTACCTCATCTATAAAATGGGGATGAAGATTGAGAGCCCCAAGTGGGACAACCTGATCACCTTGTACCTACCCCAGCGCTTAGTACAGAGCTTGGCAAGTCGTAAGTGATTAACAAATACCATAATTATTGTTAATTGTTATCGCAACCCAAACCTGCCCACCTCGCTCCTCCAGTGCTAGTCTTCTCACTGGACCTCGGTCACCTCTGTCTTGTCACTGATCCCTCACCCACATCCTATCTCCAGCCTGGAATGCCTTCCTTCCTCAAATCCGACAATTACCCTTTCCCTCTTCAAAGCTTATCGAAGGCACACCTCCTCCAAGAGGCCTTCCCTGAATGAGCCCTCCTTTCCTCTTCTCCCATTCTCTTCTGTATCATCCTGACTTGCTCCCTTTATTGATCCCGCCTCCCAGCCCCACATCACTTATGTACATATCTGTATTTATTTATGTACATGTCTGACTCCCTCTCTAGACTCCGCGAGGAGAGGGAATGTGTTTACTGTTTTAATGTATTCTCCCAAGTGCTTAGTACAGAGTTGTACATATCGTAAGTGCTCAATAAATACAATTGAATGAGTGAATGAATTTTTCAGACACAGACTCTTTTCCATCGGCTTTAAAGGACTCAATCACCTTGTCTCCTCCTACTTTGCTTACCTGATTTTCTACCGCAACCCAGCCCACACACTTCGCCCTTCAAATGCCAACCTACTCAACGGACCTTGATCTCATCCGTCTCGCAGCCGCCCTCTCAACCACATCCTGCTTCTGACCTGGAACTCTCTCCCTCTGACAGATAATCCCCACCTTCTAAGCCTTATTAAGAGCCTCGTGGACAGAACACAGGCCTGGGAGTCAGAAGGATCTGGATTCTAACTCCAGATCAACCACTTGTCTGCTGGGTGGCCCCAAGGGCAAGTCACTTCACTTCTGCGTGCCTCAGTTACCTCATCTGTGTAATGGAGATTAAGCCTGTGAGCCCCTTGTGGGACATGGACTGTGTCCAACCTGACTACGTTGCCTAACCCAGTGCTTAGTACCGTGTCTGGAAAATAGTAAGTGCTTAAATACCACTGAAATAAAAGACTTCCCTTAGCTGAGCTCTCAGTTCCTCTTCTCCCACTCCCTTCTGCATCATTCTTGCATCTGGATTTATATCCTTTATTCACTCCTCCCTCATCCCCACAGCACTTATGTAACATATTTGTAATTTATATTAATGCCTATCTCCCCCTCGAGTGTAAGCTCACTGTGGGCAGGGAACGCGTCTACCGACTCTGTGTCATTGTCCACTCCAATGCTCTGCGTACAGTAAGCACTCAATAAGTGTGGTGGATTGATCGATTAATTAATCTGTCATCTGCCAATCTCAAGAAAGGTGCCAGCAGGATTATTTTTCCTCCCAAAACACCAAGGGGTCTCAAGTGAATGTTAAAGCCTGGAGTGAGTAAGGCCAAAAAAGAAAATGACTGATTATATACTTCACATGCAATCATTCATTCATTCACTCATTCAATAGTATTTATTGAGTGCTTACTATGTGCAGAGCACTCTACTAAGCACTTGGAATGTGCAATTCGGCAACAGATAGAGACAATCCCCGCCCATTGACGGACTTACAGTCTAATCGGGGGAGACAGACAGACAAATATTCACCCCTCTGTTCTGCAGTTAATCAGCTGAGGATGCGAATTTGAAAAGATCGGTGATATTTTACACGAACCAATTTATGCCACTGTGTTGTTCATGTTCCTCGCCTGGAAATCATTGTGAATGAAGATCAGAGGTCAAGGAGGTGAGGTAGAAATGAGATAGAGCACAGCTTCCAAAAATCCTCCCTTCCAAGGGGCCCCATTTATTTGATCCCAAATACATAGGACTGTCCATTTATGTAAGTGCTTTCCTATGCCAGTAATGATGATGATGATGATGGATGATGATAATAATAACATTTGTTTAGTACTTAACATGAGCCAAGCCCTCTACTAAGCACTGGGTTATACACCCAAAAATAAGGTCAGACAGTCTCTGTTCCTTATGGAATGCACCAACTGAGATAATAAATAATAATGATGGTATTTGTTAAGTGTTTACTATGTGGAAAGCACTGTTCTAAGCACTGGGGGGATACAAGGTGATCAAGTTGTCCCACGTGGAGCTCACAGTTTTAATCCCCATTTTACAGATGAGGGAACTGAGGCACAGAGAAGTGAAGTGACTTGCCCAAAGTCACACAGCTGGCAAGCGGCGGGTCTGGGATTAGAACCCATGACCTCTGACTCCCAAGCCCGGGCTCTTTCCACTGAGCCACGCTGCTTCTCATTAAATAATAAATGGGCAGTAGGTAATAAGTAATTAGATAATGGATTGGGAAGAATTTTAGAGTGTCACATTTCTTGGACAATAATGTATTTCTTTCTGGTGTTGCTGTTAAAATAGCAATCCCTGATTTTCTTGCCCATGCAAACAAAGAATGGTTGCTTTAACTACATTTCTAGATCTGGGAACTGATGTAGAATAGAAATACTGCTCTCTAGAGAAGCAGTGTGGCTCAGTGGAAAGAGCCTGGGCTTAGGAGTCAGAGGTCATGGGTTCTAATCCCTGCCTGTCAGCTGTGTGACTTTGGGCAAGTCACTTCACTTCTCGGTGCCTCAGTTCCCTCATCTGTAAAATGGGGATTAAGTCTGTGAGCCCCACGTGGGATAACCCGATGACCCCTTATCTACCCCAGCGCTTAGAACAGTGCTCAGCACATGGTAAGCGCTTAACAAATGCCAACATTATTATTATTGGTGGTGGTCATTGCACAATAAACTCTGTTTACTTCCCGGTTCAAGGACAGTGTCATAAAACATTTCCGGTGCTGCCAAAATGAAGGAAGAAAAGTTATTTGCATTTCCTTCTTCCCACAGCACTAAAGAAGAAGCAGCGTGGCTCAGTGGAAAGAGCCCAGGCTTGGGAGTCAGAGGTCATGGGTTCAAATCCCAGCTCTGCCACTTGTCAGCTGTGTGACTGTGGGCAAGTCACTTCACTTCTCTGTGCCTCAGTTACCTCATCTGTAAAATGGGCATTAAGACTGTGAGCCTCACGTGTGACAATCTGATTACCCTGTATCTACCCCAGCGCTTAGAACAGTGCTCTGCACATAGTGCTGAACAAATACCAAAATTATTATTATTATTATTATTATTACTATTATTAAAGAACTTAAAAATTTCCCTCTGAGACTGAGAAAGCATTTTCAGCTCTCGGAAACGGCTGGTTTTCAGTTGTTTTAAGGGTAAGCAAGGGGTATCCTCCCTCATTTAAACTCCCGGTCTTGTCTCTGATCTGTTCTTCCTATAATTGTAAAATGGTGTGACTGTGAAAACTGTCATTTCCCAATGAGCTGGCTCCATGATTCTCCCAATTTTTACCGGACAATTGGCATCGTTTAGGAGCAAACCTTATCTCCCCTGGGAATCTGTGTTATGATCATCATAAATTTCCAGTCGGCCCCCGCCAAGCCCGCATTTATTTCAAAGGAATTCAGTCGCCCCCAAGCCTGGGGACTTCTGCCCACCTGCAGGCCTCCACACCAGCAGCCCCTCTGAGACCTGTTCCAACTGGGACCTCTGCTCCAACCCGTCTAGTACCGGAAACCCCAGAGAGAAAGAGGAAAGCAGTGAGGTATCAGGCAGTGGGTGGGTGGAGCATGACATAATTGGGGGGTGGGGGTGATATGTGATTAGACCCGTGATTTTCCCTGGGCGCCAGCCAAAGACAAGAACTGAAAAGATGAGGCTGCCATTTTGGAAATGAGGCATCATCATCATCCTTATCATCATCATCACATTACTGGTGGTATTTGCTAAGAGTTGAATATGTGACGAGCACTGTACGAAGCCCTGGGGTAGATACAGGAAAATCAGGTCAGACATAATCCCTGCTTTTCATAAGCCTCAATTTATGAAGGGAGAAGTGCTTAATCCCTATTTTACAGATGAGGAAACTGATACATGCAGAAGTGTTCCCTCGCCCTTAGTCTGTGAGCCCAGTATCGGACAGGAACTACGCCTCATCAGATTATCTGGTCTCTAACTGGCTCTGGCTCTGCCACTGGGCTGCTGTGTGACTTGGGGCAGGTCATTTAACTTCTCTGTGGCTCAGTTACCTTTCTGTAAAATTGGGATTAAGACTGTGAGCCCCGTGTGGGATAGGGACTCTGGTGAACCTGATTTGTTTATAATAAGAATGATAGTATTTGTTAAACACTTACTGTGTACCAGGCACTATACTAAGCACTGGAGTGGATACAAGCAAATCGGGTCCATCTTGGCGCTTAGTACAGTGCCTGTCACAATAAGCACTTAATAAATACCGCGATTATCATCATCATTATTATTACTATAGGAAGTGCTTAAAATATTTTTGTTATTATTATTATGAAACCTGGATTTTTGGAACCCTTAGCACTGTCACCATAGAAGCTAAACAAGAGCAGGGTTCTAATCCCGGCTTCCCCCGCTTGTCCACTGTGGGACTTTGGGCAAGTCACTTCACTTTTTTGGGCCTCAGTTACCTCATCTGTAAAATGGGGATGGAGACTGTGAGCCCCACCTGGCACAGGGACTGGGTCCAACCCAATTTGCTTGTATCGATCCCAGCGCTTAAAACAGTGCCAGGCACATAAGAAGCCTTAAATAAATACCATTATTATTTGACTAGGAACTCTTTAAGAGAAATCTCACAACAACTGCCTCTTCTGAAGCTACCTTTAAAATAGGGGCAACTTCCTCCTTTTCCAAGACCCTCTCATCACCCTTCAAGGAAGGTTTTCCTGAATCCCAGATGACTCAGTCACCTGTTGAATACAGCCCTTCCCAGGGAAAGACTTCAAGTCTACAGAGGACGCCTCACTCCCTGATCTCAGCACTTCACCCATCCCTCCAAATTGAAGAGCGTTCTTCCTCCTGACTCATGGAGTCACCTCCTTAACTACCGGCCCCCCTTCCCTAATCTTCCCCTGGGTTTGTTTTTGTTCCATGTGGTACCATTAGGTGACTGACTCTAATGTCAATGAGATTACCTTTAGGGAGGAAGCAGCAAGGAGTGACTTAGTGACACAGGTTGGGAGAGGGGACAGGAAAGACAGACCAGAGGATGGTTTGTCGACAGACATGGCCTCAGAGGTTGGGTCTAAACCCAAGATTTACCCTAAATAACCGCCTATTGTTATTAAAACAACCTTATCCTAAGACATCTTCCCCCCTTAGTAAGGGCCCCAAGCATTTTCCTAAGCAGATTTCCTGCCTCTCATTCAATTCCTTGTCCTGGCTCCTCTTCTGCCCCTCATACATCTGTTCTCACCTCCCCTCAGCTAACCCCCTTTCCCCCCTTTCCCTCTGCTCCTCCCCTCTCCCTTCCCCTTCCCTCAGCACTGTGCTCATCTACTCATTTGTATATATTTTTATTACCCTATTTATTTTGTTAAAGATATGTACATCCCCTTGATTCTATTTATTGCTATTGTTTTTGTCTGTCTCCCCCGATTAGATTGTAAGCCCGTCAATGGGCAGGGATTGTCTCTATCTGGTGCCGAATTGTACATTCCAAGTGCTTAATACAGTGCTCTGCACATAGTAAGTGCTCAATAAATACTATTGAATGAATGAATGTTCTGGGTTGTCTGCTCACTTTTTGCTCATTCCCTCATGGAGCTTTTCCACCTCCTTGGCTTCAGCTATCACCTTTTTGTGGGGGACTCCAAAACCTACCTCCCCAGCACCAACTTCTCTCCTTATCTGAAATCTCACAATTCCTCTATCCTGCATCTGCCTGAGGATGCCCTGCCAACCCCTTCAAATGACCTTGTCATAAACTGACTCTCTCATCTTGACTCCCAAGCTCCCACTCACTTGGCTGACAACACAACACAACCATCCTCCCGGTCTCTGAATCTCACAGTTTATACTTGACTCTTCTCTCCTTCAACTGTAAATCTTCACTTTATTGCTAAATCTTGTCAGTTCCTCCCCCACAGGATATCCTACATCTTCCCCCTCTTCTCCACCCAAACGGCCACCAGAGACGGCACTTATGTATATATGTATTTATCTATAGTTCTATTTATTTATACTGATGCCTATTTACTTACTTTAACGTGTATCTATCTATAATTCTCTTACAATTCTCTTATATTATGTATATATGTATTTATCTATAATTCTATTTATTTATACTGATGCCTGTTTACTTGTTTTGATGTGTATATAGATATAATTCTCTTATTATAATTCTCTGTAATTCTCTTATATTATGTATATATGCATTTATCTATAGTTCTACTTATTTATACTGATTTTTTTTACTTTTTTTGATGTCTGCCTCCCCCTTTCTAGACTGTAAGCCCGGGGTGGGCAGGGACTGTCTCTCTTTACTGCTGAATTGTAGTTTCCAAGTGCTCAGTACAGTACTCTGCACACAGTATGCGCTCAATAAATACGATTGAATGAATGAATGAATGAATGTCCCAGCTTGACTACTGTTTTACCTCTTCACTGACCTCCTCGTCTCTCACCTCGCCCCCTGCCCACTCTATTGCTGTTGATACAATAATAATGCAATAATAATAATAATAATGTACAATAATAATAATAGTATTTGTTAAGCACTTACCATGTGCAAAGCACTGTCCTAAGAACTGGGACAGATAGAAGATAATCAAATCAGACCCAGCAGGGGGCTCACAATCTCAGAGGGAGGAAGAGAAGTATTTTATCCCCATTTTACTGATAAGGAAACTGAGGAAACTAAGATGAGTTAAGCGACTTGCCCGACTTTGCACAGCAGGCAATGGATTAGAACCCAGTTCCACTGAATCCCAGGCCTGTGCTCTTTTTACTAAGTCATTCTGCTTCCTGTGTTTCCAAAACGCCACCTAAAAACCCTTATTCCTAGCCCTGTATTCCCTCAGCCTACTTCCATCCAACCCCCTCTTGCCACATCTCATGCTTTTCCTTCTCCAGGTCTCTATCCCCCAGTCCCATTCAAACTGATCCTGCAGAACCCCTGCTGCATCGTAGACAAACTCCCCTTTATCCTTGACCAGTTCGGGACCCGCTCATGGCCCCACCTTGCCATCCCCAAAACCCAGATGACACTTCTCCCCTGATGCTTCCTCCCTAAGTGGCCTCGGTCTTCTCCCACTCCTCCAGACTCAGTAAGAATGGGGAGGAGTCGGTCCACCCCCAGATGCCACTTTGCACCATTGAACCCCTTCCATCCCTCTCCTTCTTCTTTTCCTTCTCTCCTCTTCTTTTGGTGCCCATGTCATCTCTTTCCTCCACCCTTCTCGATTTCTAGTTTCTGTCCTCTCCCACCCCGCTAGCTCCACCCAAATGTTCTGAGTGATTTTGACACATTTATAACTTTGCTTCTCTCCTTCTTCATTCTTACACTGACTCTTTGGGATTTCAATATCCTCAAGGTTGTTCCTGATGACCTCCGTTGTCTTTTCCCTTTGACTCTTTGATTCTGCCAATCTCTAGCTCACCTCACTCACACACAGGCTGATCACATCATCACTAGCTATTGCACACCCTTACCATGACCGACCTTTTCTCCCACACATCTCTTTCTCCCCAAACTATCCTTTCCCCGCCGAGAGGCCTCTGTCTCTTGACCCCCTCTGTCAGGCCATCTTGCTACATTTGTATTCCTTCCTTTCCCTCTTCTCGCTTGATGCACAAATCCACACCCTCAACTCCACCCTCTCCACCAAATTAAACTCCATTACGTCACTGTTCCTCTTTCGGTCTCGCATCGACAACCCCCAGCTTCGTTTCACTCCTCCGTTCGTTTGCTTGTGCAGTGGAGGTGCTGTTGGAAGAAATAATAATGTTGGTATTTGTTAAGCGCTTAC
Organism: Ornithorhynchus anatinus; assembly: GCF_004115215.2. Taxonomy (NCBI): domain Eukaryota; kingdom Metazoa; phylum Chordata; class Mammalia; order Monotremata; family Ornithorhynchidae; genus Ornithorhynchus; species Ornithorhynchus anatinus. The sequence goes on from NC_041746.1 coordinate 20,992,207, forward strand.
TATGTGCAGAGCACTGTTCTAAGCGTTGGGGTAGGTATAGGGTAATCAGGTTGTCCCACGTGAGGCTCACAGTCTTAATCCCCATTTTACAGATGAGGTAACTGAGGCACAGAGAAGTTAAATGACTTGCTCGCAGTCACATAGCTGACAAGTGGCAGGTCCGGGATTCGAACCCATGACCTCTGACTCCCAAGCCCGTGCTCTTTCCACTGAGCCACATCACTGAGCCACGCAAGAAATCCAGCCAGAAGGCCAACTTCATCCGCTCAAATCCATCTTCACTCACTGTAATTCTGACTTCTCCTCTGCCCGGAAAAACTATTTCTTCTCCCTTATTGATTCCCTTGCCTATGGCCCACACTAACTAGGCCAGACTTAATTTAAGCCTCTAGTGTTCCACCACTCATCCTGAACTCATTCTTGGGATCCTGCCAGTTATCATCCCATTTCTCTGCTCCCTTCCCTGTTCAAACTCTTTCAGTGTGTTATATTCCACTACTTCACCCTCCTCTTGTTAAACTCCAATCTATAATCAATAACTACTCCCTCTTCACCCAATAAAAATCTGGTTTCTGCCTCCTTCTAGCCATAAAACAAATTTTCTCTGAGATTTGCAATACTCTCCTACTTGCTTTAGCTAAGGGTCTCTACTGGGAAGCAGCTTGGCTTAGTGGTTAGAGCACGGGCCTGGGACTCAGAAGGTTGTGGGTTTTAAACCTGGCTCCACCACTTCTCTGCTGTGTGGCCTTGAGCAAGTTACTTCACTTCTCTAGGCCTCAGTTACCTCATCTGGAAAATGGGGATTAAATCTGTGAGCGCCGTGCGGGACGGGAACTGTGTCCAATCCAGTTAGCTTACATTCGCCCCAGTGCTTAGTACAATGCCTGACACAAAATAAGCACTTGAACAAATATCATTATTATCATTATTATTATTTTATCCCACTCCTCCTTAATTTTGTAGCCAAAATACTCCTGGAAACATTATCTATACTAGGTTTTACTGACACATTTCTCTACTTTCCTCCAACCTAACAGTATTTCTCTTCACTCCATCTCCTAGACCTTCTCTCTTTCTCTCTGTCTCTCTCCTTTTTATGGGTTTTATTAAGCACTTACTATGTGCCAGACACTATGCTAATCAGGTTGGACACAGTCCATGGGTTCACAGTCTTAATTCCTATTTTACAGAAGAGGTAATTGAGACGCAGATAAGTGAAGTGGCTTGCCCAAGGTCACAAAGCAGACAAGTCATGGAGCCAGGATTAGAACCCAAATCCTTCTGATGTCCAGGCCTGTGATTTATCTGCTAGACCACACTGCTTCTCTGCGTCCTGTATTTTCTCCCCGCTAATCTTAGCTCACTCTATTCATGGAAAATTTACCAACTAACTGTATGTGTGCGAAATTAAAAAATACTTCTATCTACCAATTTCATTTCTTTTTGTTCCATTTAAAAATGTGTGAGGTTGCTGACAATTTTACAAGCGTTTAGTAGTAATTTACAACTTTTTAAAAAGTGACAGCTGATTATGAATATTTAATCACAAAGCCCATTTCATTTTGGGAGAAGGCAGATTATTCATTCTTACCTGTTAGCAATATAAATATGAACCAATAGCAAATTATATATTATTTGATCATGTAAACGAATAAAAGGAGCTAATATAGTTATTGCATTTTTGTCTCCGAAAATACATTTGTAGTGATCTGGATCTTGGAAACGTATTAATGAATTTTACATTATTTCCCATGAGAAATCATGCTTTGTTTGGTGCTCTTTCACTTAATATTCGATTTTCATGGTATTAATTAAGATTCCCTAAGAAGGGTTTTTCACTGTGTTATTTCCTTTACATACGGTGGATTCATAGTGTTATATAAGGCATTTATTTCCTATTCAAACAATCAATCAATCTTATTTATTGAGTGCTGGGAGAGCACAATATAACAAAGTTTGTAGACATGTTCCTTGCCCACCAGAAGCTCACAATCTAGCAGGGGAGACAGACACTGAGTAATAGTACCTATTAAGTATTTTACTGTACTAAGTGCTGGAAAACACACACACAGGAGATAATTAGATACATTTAGATACAGTATAAAATGAGGAAAGTCTTGGCCACAGACACAGAAGGAAAGAGGAACTCATCAATACAAAACAATATTTTAAAAAAGGCTCCAAGTCCACAGCTAAAGGGGAACTCTGGGAGACCCAGGTATGGCCACGCAGATCAATGAGAATCCAGTCCCAATCAAAATGTCTCAGAGTTCCAAAATTCATAGGGGCTTTTCTCCTGTGGCCCCTGCAGGGATGGGGCATATCAGAAGCCAGAAATGACAAACAGGAGGAAGAACTCTGCCACTTGCTTCCTGTCTAATCCCAACTCTGCCACTTGCCTCCTGGTGACCTTGGGCAAACCACTTAGCTTCTCTGAGCCTCAGTTATCTCATCAGTAAAAGGGGGATTGAGACTGTGAGCCCCACGTGGGACAACCAGATTACCTTGCATCTGCCCCAGCACTTAGAACAGTGCTCGGCACATAGTAAGGGCTGATTAAATATCATAATTATTGTTATTATCATTACAACAGTGCTTAAGTAATAGGATATGCAATTTTAGTTTGTAAATGTTCTTTGCCCTATGGAAGCCAATGTCCTACCATAACTCATTCCAAAATTCTCCGTATGACAAAGCATCTTCATGGCCGCATTTTGAAGAATCCCTCTGTCTCATGCCTGTTCATTTCAGCCGAAAGCATGAAAGATTTCTGGATCTAGCATTAAGACAGGTACTGCAGTTAATACCGTTACAGACTCCAGGGAGTGGAGTAATAAAACTGGTGGGTTGACTTGAAAATATGTGATACGATTTTGAACCAGGAGATAAGTCATTGCTCTGTTCACTTTAACAGGAGATGTGGATGCTTGTTAACTTGGGCCACGTATACCAGGTTGCCAACAACCGTCTCCGTCAACACCGACCGCCCCCCAAAATCCAGAACACCACCTTGGTATGGTTACCACCCCAAAGAGTCAAGGTTTCAAGAGATCCCAAGTAATGGAGTTTACTGGATATAGGTATGGATGGTCACCCCGCACCCCACAAGTGCTTCATAACACTTGTGTTAAAGGTGACCCGTAATGTGGTAAGTCAACAGAAATAAAAATTTAAGGGAAGAACAGAAAGCACACCAAGGAAGGCAGACAGCTAAAACTTAATGGAACAGTGAGGCCTAATCAAAAGAACATGGGCCAGGGAGTAAAAGGAGCTGGATTTGCATCTCAGCTCTGCCACTTGCCTGCTCTGTGACCTTGGGAAAGTAACCTCACTCCTCTGTGCCTCAGTTTCCTCATTAATAAAATGGGAATTAAGTATCTTTTCTCCCTCCTACTTAGGTCGTGAGCCCTGTGACAGAATGGAATGGTGTCCAACCTGATTATTTTGTATCTACGCCGCCACTTAGCATTCTGCTTGGTATATTGTAAGTGCTTAAAATATGATTATCATTATTGTTGTTGTGATGAGTTTTATTGCACTAATTATTATTATTGCTAATGATGGATTTAGTCAGTCGAGTGCCCTCTAATCTTTCTTTGTCAGCTCCCTGATCTCTTGCCCTCTCAGCCCCCTCTCTTGACATTCAGCCTGTTTTCATGACCCTCATTCTGTTTTCTCTGACTCCCCTCCTGCTTCCAGATTTCAACACCTTTCCACTCATACAGAGATCACTCGCCAATTAAGTCTCCGCACACAAAGAGAGACCACTCCAAAATTATACTCACAGCACACCCACCCCAAGCTCGCTTGAACTCACACATCCCCACACCGCTGCCAAATCCCTACTCCACGTGCAGCAATTCCTGTGGCTACAGCGGGAGGAAGAGCGGTGGGGATGGTCTCTGATTCCCTGATCTTCCCCCATCCTTGTCTGGGTTCAGAAATCTCAGAGTGGCAGGAGGGGGTCATGCCTCAACTTCACCCAGATCCATGACCTTCTAAAGTCCTTCGATCCAACCGAGCCGATCCCCCCAAACAGACCCCCAGACTGGGGGGATGTGGGGCAGGGACCCACAGGGATCTGAACTCACGGGCTTCGGAGAAGGGGCAGAGGGTTCCGGTGATGGAATGGATAGGTGGATGGCACTGGGGAGAAGAGCTTTTGTGGGGCGGCATTAGAAGAGCTAGGGGGAGCACAGAGGGTACAAGGGGCGGGACATGAGGCCGGGGAGTATGCATTCATTCATTCAATCATATTTATTGAGTGCTTACTCTGTGCAGAACATTGTACTAAGCACTTGGAAAGCACAGTTCGGCAACCCATAGAGACAATCCCTACCCAACAACGGGCTCAGAGTCTAGAAGGGGGAGAGAGACAACAAAATGAAACAAGTAGACAGGCATTGATAGCATCAAAATAGTAAATGGAATTATAAATATATACACATCATTAATAACATAAATAATAATGTTGGTATTTGTTAAGCACTTACTATGTGCAAAGCACTGTTCTAAGCGCTGAGGTAGATATAGGGTAATCAGGTTGTCCCACATGAGGCTCACAGTCTTCATCCCCATTTTACAGATGAGGGAACTGAGGCACCGAGAAGTGAAGTGACTTGCCCACAGTCACACAGCTGACAAGTGGCAGAGCCGGGATTCGAACCCACGACCTCTGACTCCCAAGCCCGTGCTCTTTCCACTGAGCCACTCTGCTTCTCTAAAATAATGGTATTTGTTTAGTGCTTACTATGTGCCAAGGACTGTTCTAAGCACCGGGGGAGATAACAAGGTTGTCCCACATGGAGCTCACAGTCTCAATCCCCATTTTACAGATGAGGGAACTGAGGCACAAAGAAATTAAATGACTTGCCTGAAGTCACACAGCTGACAAGTGGCAGAGCTGGGATCAGCACCTACAACCTCTGACTCCCAAGCCTGTGCTTGGGATAAATAAATAGAATAATAATGCATAGCACGGTACCAAATGCTTGAGAGAGTACAACGTAACAACAAATCAACAACTTCCTGCCCACAATGAGCTCACAGTCCAGAGGGGGAGACAGACATTAATATGACTAAATAAGCAAATTGATTTATTAATTAATTACAGCTCTATACAGTTAAATACATGTGTGTTCTGGGAATGAGAGGGAAGTAAGAGCAACGCAGAAGGGAGTGGGAGAAGAGGAGAGGAGGGCTTAGTCAGGGAATGGTTCTTGGAGGATCCGTGTCTTGGAGGATCGTTCTGAAGTGGGGGAGGGAGGACGTTCCAGGCCAGAGGTGGGTTGTGGGCTGGAAGTTAGCAGTGAGACAGAGGAGAGTGAGGTACAATGAGAAGGTTAATATTAGAGGAACGAAGTGTGCGGCCTGGATTGTCGTAGGCGAGTAGGGAGGTGGGAAGATGATTAAGTGCTTTAAAGGCAATGGTGAGGAGTTTTTGTTTGATGCAGAGGCGGGTGGGCAGCCACCGAAATTTTCTGAGTGGGAAAACATGGTCTGAAAGTTTTGAAGGAAAATGATTCACCAGTGGAATGGAGTACGGACTGGAGTGGAGAGGGACAGGAGGCGGGCAGGTCAGCAAGGAGGTTGACACAACAATCGAGGTGGGATAGGATAAGTGCTTGCATTAATGCGATAGTAGTTTGGACGGAGAGGAAGAGGTAGATTTTGGCGATGCTGTGAAGGTAAAATATCGCCAAGATCCGCCCTTTCCTCTCCATCCAAATGGCTATCTTACTGGTACAAGCTCTCATAATATCCCAAGTGGATTACTGTGTCAGCCTTCTCTCTGATCTCCCTTCCTCCTGTCTCTCCCCGCTCCAGGCTACTCTTCATTCCACTTCCTGGATATTCTTCCTGCAGAAACGCTCTGGGCATGTCACTCCCCTCCTTAAAATCTTCAGTGGTTGCCTATCAACCTCCGTACGAAACAAAAACTTCTCACTCTGGGCTTCAAGGCTCTCCATCGACTTGCCCCCTCCTACCTCTCCTCCCTTATCTCTTTCCACTGCCCCCACATGCTCTGCTCCTCTGCTGCCCACCTCCTCACCATCCCCCTTTCACACCTATCCCGCCGTCGACCCCCAGTCCACATCCTCCCTCTGTCTTGGAATGCCCTCCTTCCTCACCTCTGCCAAACTAACTCTCTTCCCCTCTTCAAAGCCTTACTGAGAGCTCACCTCCTCCAAGAGGCCTTCCCAGACTGAGCTTCCCCTTTTTCCTCTGCTCCCTCTCCTCCCTTTCTGGGTCCCCCTTAATCTCCCCTCAGCTAAGGCCCCTTCCCTTCATTTCCCTCTGCTCCTCCCCCTATCCCTTCCCCTCCCCTCAGCACTGTACTTATTTGTATATATTTTTATTACCCTATTTATTTTGTTAATGAGGTGTACATCCCCTTGATTCTATTTATCGTGATTAAATTGTCTTGTTTTTGTCAGTCTCCCCCAATTAGACTGTAAGCCCGTCCCTGGGCAGGGATTGTCTCTAACTGTTGCCCAATTGTACATTCCGAGCACTTAGTACAGTGCTCTGCACATAGTAAGCACTCAATATATACTACTGAATGAATGAACTGACAGGATTTAGTGACAGCTTGAGCGTGTGGGTGGAACAAGAGAGGGGAGTCAAGGGTGATGCCAAGGTTAGGGGTTCGTGAGACAGAAAGGATGGTGGTGCCGTCAATGGTGATGGGAAAGCAAGTGGGAAGACAGGGTTGGGTGGGAAGATTAGTTTTAGCCGTATTAGGTTGGAAGTGATGGGAGGACATCCAAGTAAAGATGTCTTAAAGGCAGGAGGAAATGCAAGACTTCAGAGAGGGAGAGAGATCAGGGCTGGAGATGTAATTGATCTGAGTTCGCCTGTTTCCCAACCTGTTCCATCTGGATGCCCTTGGAAACCAGACCCAAGAGGCTACACCTGGGCACGGTGTCCTGTTTCGACCCTGTGTCACACCCACGAACCCTCGCCAGAAAACGATCAGGCCTTGCCTGTCCTGCCTCCTTCCCATGAGTGTTTTCTTCAGGTTGGGGTCGGGGCAGGGCCCAGGGAACAATCTCTGAGTCTCGGAGCCATCCATGTTGGACTGGAAAGAGCGGTGGGTCCACGGATGACATCCTGCCGCCCTGAGTCCAGAAAGCTCGACCTACTGGTTGTGGCTCTGTCCTTGGCCTGCTGTGTGACTTCGGCCAGTTCACTTAGCCTCTCTGGGGTATGACACCCCATGCTTCAGACCTACCTGTGGGCCAGGCAAACCCCCCAACTCTTTGCCACCCCCCAAGATCTGGGGCCTGGTGCCACCCGATTGATCTGAGACTGTGAGCAGGGGGAAGAAGGGTGGAGTGGGTGAAGCTGAGAGGAGAAGCCTGAGCTGGCCATGCTTGTCTGTGTGGGGGGGGGGGGTGGCAGTGGCGTAGTAGGTAATCCCCATCGTTCATTCCACGAAGGCTCTGGGAGAGGTAGACGGATGGTGTCCCTGAGGGTCTGGATTGAGGGCGAGGAAGTTAAACCTGCAGCCAGAGGGAGTGCAAAGAGATTGGAAGAGCATTTGGCTGTCCAGGAGGTATTCGAACGGAGAGTCGGGAGGAAGAGGGAGAGTTTTCCCGGCGTGTGAGCAGGGCACATATGTATCTGGGCTGGATCCTTGAACTTCCAGCTGCGCCTGAGTCTCTAAATTCAGGAAAGATGATCAGGATCTGGTGAGATGCCCCGAGGGAGCTTCTGTTCTTCACCCTGATCTCTGTGGGCCCAAGCCTTCAAACAACACGGACTGGCAACTCTTCCTGGGCAGCGCCCAGCTCAGAGTGTGTGCATGTGTGTGTCTCTGTGTATTTCCTCTCTCCCCCAGTAGCTCCTTGAGGGCAGGGATCAGGTCTCCTCCTTCCCCTGACCCTCCTCTCATCCCCCAGCCTCCAGGCCTGCAGCGGCATCGCGGGGACCCCAACCCGTCCCCCCAAATCTCTCTCTCTCCCAGTTCCCCAGTCCATCCCCTCCATCCCCCCACCCTCTCCCTTGGCCACGCCTCCCAGGACCCTCCTCATATCGCTCATAGTCTTAATCCCCATTTTACCCATGAGTTCACAAGGCACAGAAAAGTTAGGTGACTTGGCCTCAGTCAAACAGCTCCCTGTTCCTGCTCCCTTGGCTGCTGAAGCTCCAACCCATCCCCCTTCCACGCCCGGACGGGTTTCTGCTCGCTGAGCTGGAAGCGTGCCCATCTGGGATGACACGTGAACCAGAGCTGCTCAGTTCTGAGGACCTCTGTCTTGTCTCCCTCTTCCCTAACCTAGTCCCCATCCCCTCTGCCCCCGCCCAGCCCCGAAGTCACTCTCCTATAGGCCTGTGGGGGACCATGGTTTGACACCATCCCCTGTGGAGATCTAATACAGTGGCCCCACCCCTTGTGGATATTTTTAATGGCACTCTGACCCCACAAACACACACCTGGGAATCAGTGAAGGATCCGATCCCCTCCGACAATTCAAATCTTCACGGATGAAGGTTAATGTGGGCCCCACCCATCCCCTCAGCATGCTCACACTAGGGTTCAGAAAGTGGGGGGTCTCAAACCAACTCTTCACCCCCATCAACCCACTGATCCTGGGGATAAACTGCGCTTATGCATGTGGAGGTCTCCTGGACTCAACGCCTACCGTGAATGGGAATATAGGAGCAGCCTTGGACTTGCCAGCAATGCGACTTGGACTTGCCGATGACTTCTGTTCCTGGTGGTAATGAGATCTCAGATTAAAAAAAGGGAGGACTATAATCTTCAGCCTCTGAGAACCACCCGTACCCCTCTCCCCGGAAGGACAGCTGAAAGCACAACCCTACCGCTCTTGTTTTTATTTTGTAATCTTGACGTTGTCCTTGACTCGTCTCTCTCATCCCACCCACATATTCGGTCAGTCACCAAATCCTGTTGTTTCTCCCTTCACAAGATTGCTAAAATCCACTTTTTCCTCTCCATCCAAACTGCTATCATGCTGATCCAAGTCCTTACCCTATCCTGCCTTGACTACTTCATCTTTCTCCTCTGACTTCCCAGTCTTCTCTCTCTCCCCACTCAATACTTCACTCTAATGCACGCGTCATTTTTCAGTAAAAACGTTCAGTCCACATCTCCCCACTCCTCAAGAACCTCCAGTGACTGGCCATCCATCTCTGCCTCAAACAGAAACTCCATTCTCACTTGCTTTAAAGTACTCTGTCAGCTCTCTCCATCCTACCTCGCCTCAGTGATCTCCCAACCCGCACCCTCCACTCCTCTAGCTCCATCTTCCTCACTGTGCCTCGCTCTTGTCTTTCTTGCCAACGACCGCTTTCCTAGCCTGGAACTCTCTTCCCCCCCATATACGCCAGACCATCACTCTCTCCCCCATCAAGGCATTAAGGTCGCCTCTCCTCCAAAAGGCTTTCCCCGATTAACCCCTCTTTCCCCCGCTCACTCTCCCTTCTGTGTCATCTAAACATCTGGATCTGCGACCCTTGGACATTTGACATCTGCTCTGGGAGAAGCAGTGTGGCTCAGTGGAAAGAGCCCGGGCTTGGGAGTCAGAGGTCGGGCTTGGGAGTCAGAGGTCATGGGTTCTAATCCCAACTCTGCCACTGTCAGCTGTGTGACTTTGGGCAAGTCACTTAACTTCTCTGGGCCTCAGTTACCTCATCTGTAAAATGGGAATGGAGACTGTGAGAATGTGGGTCAGGGACTGTGCCCAACCTGATCTGCTTGTATCCACCCCAGCACTTAGTACAGTGCCTTGCACATAGTTAAGCGCTTAACAAATGCCATTATAAATATATATACTCCCCAACTCACAGAACTTATGTATCTTTAAATTATATATTATAAATAGCTTATTTATGAATATATTAATATGCATCTATTTATTCATATCTAGAATATGAGCTCATTTTGGGCAGAGAATGTGTCTGCTGATTCTATTGTATTGTACTCTCCAAAGGGTTAAATACAGTGCTCTGCACACAGTGTTCAATAAAATGCCACTGATTAATCAATTGATGGTTTGATTTTGTATTTATCCATGACCCTATCTTGTAAGTTGATTTTGTGTTTTAATGATTTGTTTTGTCCTCATGTCTTCCTCACAAGCCTCCTTCCTCCTTTATTCTTAGATTTTTTTGAGCCTCATGAGGGCTGGGGACCATGTCTAAGACTCACCAGTGTATCTTTTCCCAGCTCTGTGTACAGTGCTTTGCACAGAGTAAACGCTTAATAAATAATATTAGTACAGAAAGAAGAATTCATCTCCTGCAACGACCTACCTGCCACACCCCTCCAGCTCTGCCTGGGACACCGTGTCACATGACCTCACTGTGACCTCACCAGTGTCCCCTGGGCAGTAGCAGAAACCCCACTTGGGGTGAGGGGTCACCTTCAATCAGGAGGCCTTCCACTGCTTAATTAATTAATTCATTCATTCATTCATTCAATCGTATTTATTAAGCGCTTACTATGTGCACTGTACTAAACGTCTGGGAGAGTACAGTGCAACAATAAACAGACACATTCTCTTCCCCGCACTTTCCTGGTCCTGTCATAAGTGTGTGTGTGTGTGACTCCAATCTACCCCGCCAGCCTGGGATCCCCCCCGAAGGCAGAAATCTTGTCTCCTCCCTCCATCCCTCCCCGACCACCAAGCAGATTTGCATGTGTCCTGTCTCTCCACCATATTGGCATCCCCTTGAAGGCGGGGACCATGCCTCCCCCTCCCTCCATCTCTCCACCAGACCCCAGCAAGGTGTGGGCATTTGTGGGTCATGAATGTGTGTGGGTTTGGATCCTTTCTCTCTACTAGACTGACATCCCCCCAAGGGCAGGGACTGTGTCTCCTCTACCCTCTCAATCCTTTCCTTTACCACTTGGCAAAACGTGGGAATCTCTGTATGTGTGTGTGAGCATGTGCGTGGCGGGGGAGGAGGGGGGTATTTGTGTACGAGTATCGACGCATCTGTGTGTGTTTGGGTATGTATATAGACAATCCTCTAAAGTGGGAGCTCGTTATGGGCAGGAATGTGTCCGTTTACTGTTATAGTGTACTCTCCCAAGTGCTTGGTACAATGCTTTGCACCCAGTAAGCACCCATCAGATACGATCGATTGACCGAATGAATCCCTGAGGTATTGCGGGACGATGATGGGCACTTCCAACATTTCTATATCTATCCCCATTTCAGCTTGTCCATACGTTAGTTTTGGCTTTCTAGAGCCAAACTAGCTCGAGGGAGGTGGTGGGGGATGGGTGTCAGTGGAGTGGACGGGACCCGGCAAACACTGGGACATGTGGAAACAATTTTCCGAATCGCCATGGGTGAGTAGAGGGGGAAATGTTGAAATGGTGGGTGGCGGGAGGATGGGAGGGGGCAGAGTGGGAGCGGCTTGGGGATGGGGTGGAAGGTGCAGGGTCACCTGATCTCTAGGAGGAATCACCAGGGAGGATCAAGATGTTCAATTATTTGTGATGATGGAGAAATCAACTCTGACTCAATACGTATATGCTGATGGAGCTTCGCTACTCCTCGATAATGGACAGAGAGACCAGCTCTGGAAAAGTGTGGCGTAAACAGGAAATCCAGACCTCGGTTCAGGGAGCAGCACCCATAGATATCAAGCTACATGGGAAAAACTGGTTCCCATTTATGACGCAATTCTGGGGATTGGATTTTGCCGTAGGCCCGGGGATTGCCTGCATCTGTGTGACCGAATGTCTCTGTGTGTACGTTCATTCATTTATTCATTTGGTCGTATTTATTGGGCACTTACTGTGTGCAGAACACTGTACTAAGCGCTTGGAAAGTACAAATTTGGCAACAGAAAAACAACATGACTGGATATCTATGTGTTTCTGTGTATGTGTAACTCTGTGACGGTGGTGCGTGTCTATTCATCTGTGTGTCTAAGCGTTTCTATGAATGTGGGCATGAATCTGTGTGTGTGTATATCTTTAAGACTGGTGTGTGCCCCTGTGTTTCCTCTTGTGTATATCTATGCTTATCTGTGTGTATTCATGTGCAGGTATGTGGCTGTGTGTGCCTTTGTGAGTCTATATGTGAATCCGTGTCAGTGTGTGACAACTCCACCCCCCACATGCTTTCTGCATTTTGGAGAAGCCCCTGTGTGTAATTGTGTGCTCGTGTGTATATTTGTGGGCCTTTACCTGTTTGTCTGTGTATCTGAGTCCCTGTGCTTGTATATGCTTGTGTATCTGTGAGGGGGTCCCTGTTAATGTGGGTACCTGGTAAATTGGGGATGCCTCCAGATTTCTCTTTGTATGCCTCTGACTCTGTGTGTGTCTGTGCATCTGGGTTCACCTGTGTGTATCTGGATGCCTGTTTGGTTCGTACCGCTGTATCCGTGCATACCTGTGTGCCTGAGTCTGTGCTAATAATTATAATATTTGTTGCGTGCTTGCTTTCTGCACAGTGTTAAGTGAAGCACGGAGGGAAACTCCCTTAGTCAAGAGGCTCAACAGGAATTCGGGAAAACAGCCAGCTAACATGGACAAGTGGTGCATTCGCATATGAAGAAAGCACTGTTTTATGGCTCCTTTCAACCTCCTGTTACCTTCGATGGTTATAGGATGTTGCATTGGATGGTCTGAATTCAGGGGGCCCAGGGAATCAGAAGGACTGGGATTAGAACCATGTGACCTAGACCTTTGGGCCTCAGTCGTCTTGTGCTGTCGAGTCGTCTCCCTCCCGTAGCAACACCATGGATGCGTCTCTCCCGGAACGCCCCACCTTCATCTGCCATCGTTCTGGTAGTGGATCCATAGAGTCCTTTCGGTAAAAATATGGAAATGCTTGACCATCGCCTCCTTCCGCACAATAAAATGGCATCTCCGCCCTTGACTTTCTCCCGTGCCTCTGCTGTCCAGCACGGGCGAGTTTTGACTCGTAGCAGATGGCCTTCCACTCGCTAGCCACCAGCCAAGCTAGGAATGGAACAGGTGGGCCTCTGCTTGACTCGTCCTCCTGTAGTCCAGACTGGTAGAGGACTGGAAGCTCCCCAGGTGCGACCCTGAGTGGGTGTGCCTCAGTTACCTCATCTGTAAAATGGCCCCACTTTTCCTCATCTTCCCCCACCCTTCTGCCTCACCCTAACTTGCTCCCTCTGCTCTTTCCTCCTCCCAGCCCCACGGCACTTCTGTACATATCTGTAATTTTCTTTATTCATATTGATGTCTGTCTCCCCCGCTCTAAACAGTAAGCTCGTTGTGGGAGGGGAATGCCATCTTTTATTGTTGTACTGTACTTTCCCAGGTGTTTAGTACAGCGCTCTGCACACAGTAAGCGCTCAACAAAGATGATCAAATGGATTAAATACTGGGGTATGATAAAATAATTACATCCAATACAGTTCCTGTTCCTCATGAGGAACACAGTTTATGGAGGAAGGAAGAACAAGCATTGTTCTTTTACAGCTGAGGAAACTGAGGCCAAAAGAAATCAAATGACCTGCCCAATGTCACCGAGTAGGCGAGTGTTGGAGCTGGAATTACAACCCAGGTGCCCCTAACGCTTATGCTCTTTCCACTGGGAACACTGCCTCTCTCCATGCTTCTGTGTATGTATGTGTGTGTTTTTGAGCCCGTGTGTCTGTGTGGATCTGTGGCTTTCTATGTGTGTGTTTGCCTGGACCTCTGGGTGCCCGTGTGTCTGTGTGAGTGTGTGTTTGTGTTGTACCCAGGGCCTTATGCCAGAAGATTCCGGATTCCTCAATGGGCCCGAGCGGGACGAGTGTCTAACCTTGGCTGGCTCTGGAGCACTGGTCTATTTCCTCCTCTTGATAAAGCAGTGACTGTGCCCATGGAGGGGGTGGGCCGGGCCGGGGCCATTAGCCCCTGGCCATTAGCCCCTGGCCATTAGCCAGTCACCCTGCTTCCTCCCTCCACCCACGCCTTCCTCTCTCTTCCTCCTGCCCCCTTCCCCGTCCCTCACGGGGACTCCCAGGACTCCGGGTGAGTGCCAGAGCCCTGGCATCTCCTGGCAGGAATGGGCAGGACTTTTTCCGCCAGTTGAGAAAACAGAGGAATTTTATCCATCACCTCCACCCCCAGGGCTGGGTCAGGCCAGGCAGGCCAAGCCAGTGGGGCTGGGCCACGGCGGGGCAGGGCCATGGGAAGGGCCGGGCCAGGGGGAGGGCCAGGCTGGGGAGGCCAGATAAATGGAGCCCCTGGTGCACAAATCCCACATACACCTGACTTCCGTCTCACTGCACTTCCAGATCCGGAAATTGGTAAGTCCAATGTTCCTCCTGGGGGGATAGATGAAGGAATCTCCCATCTTTCTTGCCCCTCCAACCCAGAGAACAGGGCACCTGGACGGAAGTGCCCTTTGCTGTCCTCCACTGGCAAGGAGTGAGGGTTGGGTATGGGCCAATCTTTAGTAAGATGCTGCAGTCAGGAGGATCTGGGTTCCAATCCTAGCTCCGCCACTTGTCTGCTGTGTGACCTCGGGCAAGTCACTTAATGTCTCTGGGCCTCAGCTACATCATCTGTAAAATGGGGATGGAGACTGGGAATGCTCTGTGGAACAGGAACTGTGTTCAATCTGATTATCTTGTATCTACCACAGCGCTTCTTACAGTGCCTGGCACATAGTAAGTGCTTAACAAATACCATTCTTATTATTAATAAGAGTTCCAGAGTAAGAGCAAACCTCTTCACTAGCAAACCTCTTCACTCCAGTCTTCTACTTCTCTCTTTTAAACACAACCTTTTAGTTGGGAGAGAAAGAGCCACCAGGGTTTCTACTCCCATCCTCCCTCTAGTCTGACATTCCCTCTCCACCTTCCCAGGGCTCTGCCCTCTTCCTGGACTTGCCCTTTCATCACCATCTCTCTCCCTGAATTCTTCCACCTCTGCCCTATCACTCACCCCCTCTGACCCAGCTCCCATTCCTCCCCTCCTGCAAAATCCTTATAACAAAGCCACCTTCTCCTGGAGGGCCTTCCCTGATTGATCCCTACCTCTTCCTGCTCTGCCTTCCCGTGCTTGTCCCCCTCTCAGCCACTGTCCCCTCCATTACTTTTGCTTCAGACTTGATTGATTTCTGTGGCTCAGCTCTGGTCTTTGATCTCACACTTGCTGGGGGAAGGTACTGGAGGAGAGGTGGAAGGCAAGGAAGGGGGTGAAGGGGAAAGGGACAGTGCAGAAACCCCTTAGGTCTTAAAGTGTGGATATTCCACCTACCCAATCATCAGTCTCTCTAGAGCATCAGAAGTCTGAGTTACATTTAGTTCTGGTGCTCATTTTTTTATTTTTTATTTTCAATGGTATTTAAATGCATTCTATTTTTCAAGCACTGGGGCAGATATAAGGCAATCGGGTGGGACACAGTCCCTGTCTCTTATGGGGCTCACAGCCCCAGGAGGAGAGAGAACAGGGATTAAATCCCCATTTTCCAGCTGAGGCAACCGAGATACTGAGAAGATAGGTGACTTGTCCAAGATCATACAACAGGCAAAGTCTGGATTAGAACCTAGGTCCCCTGACTCCCAGGTCAATTGTCTTTCCACTAAGCCACACTGCTCTCTGTGCACCTAGGACCAGGTTGAGCATGGGGGCAAGGCCAGTAATCAAATCAGACACGGTTTCTGTCCCCAATTTACCAGCTGAGAAAACAGATGCGGTCCAGAGAAGTTCAGTAAATTGCCTTGGGTCACACAGCAGGCCACAGGCAGAGCTAGGATTAGAACCTGGGTCTCATGATTCCTAGTCCCATGCTCTCAATCCAGATGTCATCGATGGACTTTCCATCCATCTCAGACCACCCTGTCACATATATCACAGTTGGCTAGTCAGGAAAGGGAGGTGGGTTCTCATCCTCAGGAGAGCAATGCCCAGCCTCCAGGGAAGGGAGCTGGCGATGGGGAGAGACACCTGCAGCCAAATTAATGCCAATCTAAGAATGGTGGTACGCTGGGGGGCAGAAACATGGGAGCGTGGTAGTGAAGAAACTGGGCAGAGGAGAAAGCATCCTGGGGCAGGACTCTGGAGGCCCCAAGGAAGAACCACCAAGGCGTCGGAAGAAGAGTGTGTAGTGATCTGAGTCAACGGGACAGACTGGGAAACGGGAAAGATTCGGGGAACTCAGGTTGGGAACTGGGGCAGGATCAGGGAGAGACGAGCTCAGATCTGATGTCCTTTTCATCTTGGACTGGTAGCTGTCAAGTACCCACTGGGGGCTCGCCTGGCTCGGAAGACCGCTCAAGGCTTTAATTCAGGGACCACGGGTTGCTAGTTTGAGTGCAACATGGAGATTCTCCCTACACAAAGGGGGTTAGTTTGTGTATCTTGAGCCCCCTCTACCACAGATGGACCGACTGCTCTCTCAAAAGCAAGGGTCAGGGAATAGAACACATCTCTCCCAAAGGGAAAGAGTGGGGCCTGAGAGGGGAACCCGGACTGATTCTCCAGGCTCCTGGGATCTGGGACTGTGGGTCAGTGGGGAATGACAGTGACCCCTTGTCTCCAGGAGTCCCGGGTGCTTTAGCACATGTGAGGTGAAGGTGTGAGAGGCTGGGACAAGGTATGGGTTGGGGAGAGTTCCAGAGTCACTGCCCAGCACAAGAGACTCAGGTGGGATGGAATTTTGCCCAGAGCATTCCAAAACTATGAGCTGGAGGTATTTACTGAATGTAATGCCTTGTATGAAGTACTAAACCCCCACAGAGATGCGGGAATATATTTTTTTTTTGGAGGGGAAGGGGGTCAGTCATGGTTTCAGGTAACCTAAAGTCTTGCTTTCTCTCTCCTTCCCCCAGTCAATTTCCTCCCGGTCTTCCAGCTTGACTGCTCAGCCAGGGAAAGATGCCGCACCAGAGCCAACAGCAGTGTAAGCAGCCGTGCCAGCCTCCACCATCCCAGCCCCCGTGCCCGCCTAAATGCCCATCTCCAACCCCACCCCCCTGCCAACCGAAATGCCCGTCTCCGTGCCCGCCTCCCTGCCAGCCGAAATGCCCACCGGTGCAGCCCCCTACTCCCTGCTGCCAGGAGAAGTGCCCACCCAAGAGAAAGTAGGAATGCAGACCGCGTGCCACCCCACCCCGCCTCCAGCTGAAAATGGAAAGAAAATCATTTCTATGAGGGAGATGGATGGGGCTCCACCTTTGGTGTTTTGGGGGTGTGTGTAGGCATAGCATCACCACCCCCTTCACTACTATCGCTTCTAAATGTTTTCCCCTGCTCCCCCTCAACCCCACATTGGCTCCCCTGTATAACAGGGGAACACCTCAGTAGGGGTATGAGGGGTTAAGGGGCCATTCCCACTCTCTGCTTATGTCCTTCCACCCTCCTGCCTCCACCCCATTCCTTCCACCACTTTGAGAAGAAGACCCCTGGATGTGACCAGCTGTGCCCTAATCAGAGAATTGTGGACTTGAACCGTGGGGTCCCACCAGCAAGGCAGGGGCTTACTCTTGCTGGGAGGGAACTGAGGCCCAGCCATCCGGGCTGAGAGAAGAGAGTAACAGTCCTCCTTTCCTCCTCAAAATTGTTGCCCTGAGCCATGGGGAGCTCCTTTCCTTCCCCTCTGCAATAAAACTTTTTTCAGAGCAGAAAATTGCTGTGGGACTGTTTGTGCTGGGGGAAATGGCGGCAACGCGTGGTGGGTTTTGACAGGGAAACCCACTTGAGGCCTCATCCCTTTCCACTCCAACCAGCTCCTTAAGCAATCCCTGATATCCTGATCCCATTAGAATCCTTTCAGCCTTGAGAGAATCACTCAGTAGTGGTATTTATGGGGCACTCACTGGGTATAATGCACTGTAGTAAGTGCCTGGGAAGAAACCAGCAAACGAGTGAAACAACTTCCACTCTAGTGAAGGAGATAGGCATAAAAACTATTCACAGAGTAATCAAAATAAACAGTTGAACGTTCAATTGAGTAACCACATCTACAGAGGTGTTGGAATACGTATAAGAACGAAAGTAAGTGGTAAAATGGTTGATGGATTTCTATGACTTGGGATACTGGGAATGAATCTGGAAATGCATCTTGGAGGAGGTGGGCTTTCTGGGGTTCCGCAATAGGTTTGTTCTATGAAATGTTATTCGGGTGAAATCCATAAAGATAGTATGAATGGCACAAGCTTTTAAACGGCAAACATCCATCTTCCCATCGTTACTAAGTCACCTGATGTTCCGTGCAGGGAGTGGTGTCAGGGAAGAGGGAGAGGGGCTTTCCATAAAGATTGGGAGGAAGGCACCCAAAGTGACCAACGGGCATACACGCAGTTTCCTCTGAAACAGAAGTGAGGGAAGCCGGAGCTAACCCCGGCAGCAGAGAAGGCCCAGTCTGGCCGCTGCCCCTGAAGTTCTCGCCACCCCCCGGGGGGCTTGTGCTGCCCGAACATGTTTGGGTGAAGCTGGAGCTGATCCCAAGGCAGGCTGGGGGTCTCCAGCCAGTCATGGAGAGCTGCTGCTCCTGACCCCGCTGCTTGCCAATGCCTCATGGAACTGTTGGATGGGAGGGATCCCACCTAACTTTCTCCCTGGGCCTCAATCCCACCTATCTCTCTGTGCCCAAGCCTTCAGACAGCAACTGACAACTTTTCAGGGGCAGGGACCAAGTCCCTCTCCTAGTGCCCAGTACAGTGTGTGTCTCCTCCTTCCCCTGACCTTCCTCCCTTCACCCTGCCTCCAGGCTTGCAGTGGTCTCATGGGGACCCCAACCTGTTCCCCAAATGCTCTCTCTCTCCTGGTTCCCCAGTCCATCCCCTCTCTAACCTCTTCCTTGGCCACACCTCTTGGGACCCTCCTCATATCACTCATAGTCTTAATCCCCATTTTTACAGATGGGGTCATGAGACACAGAGGTAACTTGTCCACCGTCACACAGCACACGATCATTTCCCTGTTCTTCCTACTATGGCTGCCTCAGCTCCAACTCATCCCCCTTCCATGCATGGATGGGTTCCTGCTCTCTGAGCTGGCAACATGCCCATCTGGGAAAACACATCAACTAGAGCTGCATGGTTCAGAGGGAATCTGTCTCACCTCTCTCCTCCTTGAACTGGTCCCTGTCCTCTCTGCCTCCTTCCAGCCGAGGCCTTCCCAGCCCTGAAGTCACTCTCCTATAGGCATGTGGACAACCACGGTTTGATAGCAGCCCCTGTAGAGATCAGATATAGTTGTTTGATTCCCCCACCCTTTCCGGGCATCTGTAAAGGATCTGATCCCCTCCAGCTACCCAAATCTTCACAGGTGAGACCTCACCCATCCCCTCAGACTGCTCACACTAGGGAGAGGTAGGTCTCAAACTAACTCCCCACCCCCCAAAACCATAAAACCATTGTGCCTGTGGAGGGGGGTGGACTTCTGGACTCACTGTCTACTGTGTAGCGGTATATAGGGACAACCTTGGACCTGCCAGTAATGGGAACAACCTGGTGGTAACCATGTCTCAGCCAAAAAGAGTGGGGACTATAAGAGCTAAGCCCAAAAGGGCTATAAAATGTACAGTGGAAGGCCAGGCTTATGGAAGGGGCCAGATGAAAAATCCAGAATGCAGATCAATGTAGCCAGAAGTCTGAAGGAAAGAAGAAAAGCCAGATGAACTACTGTAGAGGAAAGGATATTGATCACCAGAAAAACTTGGGAGGTGTGGAAGCAAGAAGGCCCCCCAAGCCTCTAGTAGAAACCAGTTGAGACCAGTGAATGGGGGTCCCACTTGGGGACGAGGGGCGATAGGGGTAGGGAGGTGGCTACCTGACCACACTTTCAGCTATAAATAATGGAATTATTCAACCAGTACTGAGCAACATGTCCCAGAGGAGAGAGCCTGGGCCTAAAAGTCAGAGGACCTGGGTTCAAATTTGACCTCTCCTATGTAATGTTGTGTGACTCTGGGCAAGTCACTGAATTCTTCTCTACATCAGTCCTCTCACTGGCAAAATGGGGATTGAAAACCTGGTGTCCCTCCTGATTTGACTGTGAGGCCTATGAGGGACCCGATAATGTTGTATCTACCCCAGCTCAAGGTACTGTGCTTGGCATATAGTAAGAGCTGAAAAAATTCCACGATTATTATTGATAAGAAATCTCCACACACATTCTGCGGGGCAGGGGCAGAGGGAAGCGGAGACTCGGTCCCTTTCCTCCAGGAGCTTCAGGTCTAGGGTGTGAGAGGAAACAAACACAGACACACACACGAAACTATGTGTAATTCACTGAGAACTAGGACAGGGGACAGAGGGAGGGGGAGACACGGGGCTGCCAATCCACTGGAAGACAGAGGACAAATACCAAGGTCTACAAATTAAACCTAAATTTTCCAGCTGCGGAAATGAATGACAGGAGTTGACCTCGGTCACTTAACGTAGGTAGGGGCAGTCTGGGACGGCTGCCTGAAGGAGACAGAGTGGCTTTTAATTCGACTCTTTCAAAAGCAGTGACTCAGAGAAGGGGCAGGGAGGTCATTTCAGGGTGAGGAAATGGTGTGAAGGTCGGCTAGGAAGGGAAGCGTTGTTTGGGGGTGGGGAGGGACAGCAGGAAACCAATCTTCAGCCTCTGAGCATTCCCCATACCTCTCTCCCAGGAAGAACGGCTGTGCTCTCAGCTGTGCTCTCATCTCTCTCATTCCAGTCATTCAACTGTATTTAGTACGCGCTTCCTGCGTGCACACCACTGATCTAAGCACTTCGGGAAGTACAATGCAACAATAAACAGTATCATTCCCTGCCCTGAACGAGCTCACAGTCTAGAGGGGTGGAGACAGACATCAATACAAATAAATAAAATTACAGATATATACGTAAATGCTGAGGGACTGCGAGGGGGATGAGGAAGAGCGATGGGAGCAAGTCGGGGAGACACAGAAGGGAGTGGGAGATGAGGAAACATGGGGCCTAGTCTGGGATGGCCTGTTGGAGGAGATGGGCCTTCAAGAAGGTTTTAAAATGGGCAGGCAGGAGGTAATTTTCTGTCAGATTTGAGGAGGAAGGACATTCCAGACCAGAAGCAGGACATGGGCCAGGGTCAGCAGTGAGAAGGGAGAGATCGGGAGACAGTGAGAAGGTTAGCACTCAACAAGCGAATTATATGTGCAGGGTCATAAAAGAAGAGAAGCAAGGTGAGGTAAGAAATGGCAAGTCGATAGGGTGATTTAAAGCCAAAGGTGAGGAGTTGTCATTCGAAACGGAAGTGGATAGGCAACCACTGGAGATTTTTGAGCGGGTGGTGGGTGACGTTCTGAATGCCATGGACCCCTGGCCCATGTCCTACTTCTGGGCTGGAATGTCCTCCCTCCTCACATCTGCCAAACTAGCAGACTTCCCCCTTTCAACGCCCTACTGAGAGCTCACCTTTTACAGGAGGTCTTCCCTGACTGAGTCCTTCCTTTCCTCTGCTCCTCCTCCCCTCTTCATCGCCCCTATTCCCTCCCTCTGCTCTACCCGCCTCCCTGCCCCACAGCACTTGGTATATATGGACACATACATTATTCTATTTATTTTATTAATGATGTGTAAGGATCTATAATTCTAGTTATATTGCCGCTATTGCTGCCTATATACTCATTTTGTTTTGTTGTCTGCCTCCCCACTCCTAGACCGTGAGCCCGTTGTTGGGTAGGGATTCTGTTGCCGAATTGTACTTTCCAAGCGCTTAGTACAGTGCTCTGCACACAGTAAGGGCTCAAAAATTACGATTGAATGAATGGATAGAAAGATGACTGGGCAGCAGAGGGAAGTATGGACTAGAGTGGAGAGAGACAGGAGGCTGGGAGGTCAGCAGGGAGGCTGATGCAATAATCCCACCTAGATTATGTGTGATTGTATTATTTCGGTAGTAGGTAGGATGTAGAGGAAAGGGTCGACTGTGAAGGTGGGACTGACAGGACGTGGTGTTGGACTGAATATGTGGGTTGAATGAGAGAGAGTCAAGGATAAAGCCAAGGTTACAGGCCTGTGAGACGGGAAGGAGGGTGGTGCCATCTACAGTGATGGGAATGTCCGGGAGAGGACAGCGTTTGGGTGGGAAGATAAGGAGCTCTGTTCTGGATGTGTTTAGTTGGAAGTGAAGAAAGGACATCCAGGTAGAGATGTCTTGAGGCAGGAGGCGAGGTGAGCCTGGAAAGAGGGAAAAAGGTCGGGAAGGAGACGTACATTTGAGTATCACCCGCGTAGAGATGGTAGTTGAAGTGGTGGGAGCGAATGAGTTTTCCAAGGGAGTGAGTGTAGATGGAGAATAGAAGGGGACCGAGAACTGAACCTTGAGGGAGCCCCTCAGTTAGGGGGTGGGAGGCTAAGGAGGAGCCCGCGAAGGAGACTGAGAATGAATGGCCAGAGATAAAAGTGAACCAGGAGAGGACAGAGTCAGTGAAGAAAAGGGTGGTTAACACTTCCAGGAGAAGGCGGCGGCCCACAGTGTCAAAACCAGCTGAGAGGTTGAGGAGGATTAGCATGGAGTAGAGGCCGTTGGATTTGGCGAGAAGGAGGGAGTTGGTGACCTTTGAGTGGGCAGTCTCTGTGGAGTGAAAGGGTGGAGGCCAGATTGGAGGGGGTCCAGGAGAGAATTGGAGGAGAGGAATTGGAGGCAGTGGGTGTAGAGTTTGGAGAGGAAAGGAAGGAGGGAGATGGGGCGATAACTGCAAGGACCCGTGAAGCCAAGGGAGGGGTTTTTTTTAGGATTGAGGACACATGGGCAGGTTTGAAAGCAGTAGGGAAGAACCCCCTGGAGAGCAAACAGTTGGACATGGCTGTTAGAGAGGGAAGGAGGTAGGGGGCGAGAGTTCTGATAAGGTGTGAAGGAATGGAGTCCTAGGTGCCTGTGGAGGGGGTGGTATTTGAGAGGAGACAGGAGATCTCTCCTAGAGGTACCGCTGAGAAGGATGGGAAAGTTGAAGAGGGGGCCGGAAGGTGAGGAGAGGGGAACTGAGGAGGGACAAGGGCCATTTTAGGGAGCTCACACCTGATGGCATTAAATTAGTGGGCCAGCTCACAGGAGGGAAAGGACTGGGGGAGGCGGGAGGACAGGGGGCCTGAAGAGGGAGTTATATTTCTGGAACAACTGATAAGGGCGATGGGCATGGTTGTCAATAAGGGAAGAGAAATAGTTTTACCGGGCAGAGGAGAGGGCAGAATTAAAGCAGACAGACAGAGCTGGTGATCCAGGGCTGAGGGTTGGTGGTCCAAGATCAACGAAGAGATGAGGGAGCCAGAGAGCTGAGTTCAATAGAGAGGGAGGGGTGGAGAATGTCTTTTTGCTCCTTGAGAGTGGAGAGATTTCACTCTGTCACCAAATCACATTCGTTCTACTTTCTCCGGATTGCTAAAACCCACCCTGTCCATCCCAACCCCAACTCCTATCATGCTGATCCAAGCACTTATCTTATCCTGCTCTGTTGACATCAGAGAGGAGGCTCCAGTCCATACTTCACTCTGCCGCAGGCATCATTTTTCAACAAAAACGTTCACGTCTCCCCGCTCCTCCAGAACCTCCAATTTCTGCCCTTCCGCCTTCACCTCAAAACAGAAACTCTGTATCTTTGGCTTTAAAGGACTCCATCAGCTCTTCCCATCCAACCCCACCTCCTTGGTCTCCTATTACACACCCTCCCCTCCTCTAACTCCACTGTTCCTTTCTGACTATCTCACCACCGGCTCCTTTCCTAGCCTGGAACTCCCTGCTCCGCCATATTCGCCAGACCAGCACTCTCTCTATCATCAAAGCATTAAGGTCCCATCTCCTCCAAGAGGCCTTCCCCGATTAAAACCTCTTTTGAGCTCTCACTCTCCCTTCTGCATCATCTATGAATTTGGATCTGTGACCTTAGGACATTTGACATTTCCCCCACCCCCCAACTCACAGCACTTAGTTCTCTTTAAATTGTGTATTAGAAATTGCTTATTTCTTCCCATCAATATCTGTCTCCCCCTCTGGACCATGAGCTTGTTATATTCAGAGAACCCATCTGCTAATTCTGTCATACTCTCCAAAGGGCTTAGTACATTGCTCTGCACAAAGTAAATACACAATAAATACCATTGATTGATGGATGGATGGATGGATTTTGTAATTATCCATGACCCTGTCTTGTAGGTTCATTTTGTGTTTTTAATGTTTGTTTTATTGCTACGTGTTCCTCACGAGCCTCCTTCCTCCTTTATTCTTAGATTTTGAGCCTCATGGGGATTAGGGACCATGTCTGAGGCTCAATGTCTTCTTTCCCAGTGCTTTGTAAAGTGCTTTGCACAGAGTAAACTAATATTAACAACTAATATTAGTACGGGAAGAACATTTCATCCCCTCCAAGACCTGCCTGGGACACTTTGTGGCACGACCTCACTGTAACCTCACCAGTGCCTTCCCACATGCCCTGGGCAGTAGCAGAAACCTGCTCTGGGGGCCGGGGGACACCTTCAGTCCAAGCCATCAAAGCCATCTCCTCCAGCAGAACGTCCATTGCTTAATCCCCACACTTCCCTGATCCTGTCATCACAGTGTGTGTCTGTGTTTTTAATGGTATTTATTAAGTATTTACTATGGGCCAGAGATTATACTAAGCACTGGGGCAGATACCAAGTGATTAGGTTGGATACCATCCACATCCCACATGGGACTCAAGGTCTTAATCTCCAATTTTACTGATGAGGCTCTGAGATGTTAACTAGCAGAAGGTCACACAGCAGACAAGAGGTGGAGCTGGGATTAAAAGTCATGTCCCTCCAGTCATTAGGCCCTGGGTGTGTTTGACTCCTATCTCCCTAACCAGACTGGGATTCTCCTGAAGGCGGAAACCATGTCTCCTCGCTCCCTCCCTAATCATCTCACATAAGATGTGTGTTTGTGTGTGTTTGTTTGTGAGTCGTGTCTCCTCACTAGAGTGGCAGCATCTTGAGGATAGGGGCCACATCTCCTCCTCCCTCCATTCCTCTCCCGGAGTCCAGAACAATTTGCGTACTTGTCTGCATGTACGTGTGTTTATGTTTGGGCCCTCTCTCCCCACTGGAGAGACATTCCCCCAAGGACAGGGGCTGTGTCTCCTCCTCCCTGTTTTTTCTCTCACTACCTAAGACAGTGTGTATGTGTTTCTGGGTGTGATCCTGTGTGTGTGTCTGTGTGTGTCTGCGCGAATATCTGTGAATGGGTATCGATGTACCTGAGCGTTTTTGTTTATGTGCACAAACAGTCCTTGACGTGCTGAGGTAAGAAGATGGGCTCTTCTAACATGTCTAAATGTGCCCCCATTTCTGCTTTCAGTATGTCGGTTTTGACTTTCCGAAACCAAGGTCCTTAATGATACTATCCCGAGGGGTGTTGGTGTTGGGGGATGAACGTTGGTGGAGTGGAGGGGTCCCAGCAGTCACTGCGAAATGAGGAAGCAATTTTCCAAATCGTCATGTGAGGATAGAGGGGGAAACGTTGAAAGAGGGTGTTGGACGGGGGATGGCACAGGAGCGGAGCGGGAGCGGCTCGGTGTCAGTTTATTAATAGCAGTAATAATTATCCTGATATGCTATTTGTTAAGCACTGACTATGTGCCAGGCACTATACTAAGCCCTGGGGTGGGTACAACCAAATGGGGTTGGACCCAGTCCCTGTCCCGTGGGGTACTCACAGTCTCCATCCCTATTTTACAGATGAGGTAACTGAGACCCAGAGAAGTGGAAGGACCTGCCCAAGGTCACACAGCAGACAAGTGGGGGGAGCCGGGATTACGACCCATGACCTTCCCACTCCCAGGCCCGTGTTCTACGCACTACGTCATGCTGCTTCTCTGTCGTAAGGAGGGATTTCCCGATCCCTAGAAGGAGTCACCGGGGAGGGTCGAGGCATTCATTTATTTCCGGTGACGAAGGGGTTGACTCCACTAATGTGAGCCTCTCTGACTCAGTATGAACATACTGATGGAGCTTCACTTCTCATAGATCATGGACTGAGACACCAGCTCTGGAAATCTGTGGCATAAATAGAAAATCAAACCTAGAAACAGCCCCCATTGATAACATGATTCTTGGGAAAACTGGTTCCCACTTCTAGGGATTGGATTTATCTGTGTGCCCAAATGCTTGTGTGCGTATATGGATGGATATCTATGGGTCTCTGGGTCTGAATAACTCTGATTGTCGTGTGTGACTATTTATCAGTGTTGCTATGCGTTTCTAGGAAGATGAGAGTGAATCTTGGCATGTGTGCATCTTTAAGTCTGATGTGTGTCCCCGTATTTCCTTGTGTGTATATGTGTCTATGTTTACCGATGTATCTGTGAACAGGTATGTGACTGCGTGGGCCTTTGTGTGTCTGTCTGTGAGTCTGTGTAAGTGGTGTGATCTCCCAGCTTTCACACCTGTGACTTCTGCATTTTAGAGAAGTTTTGGGGGATATTTGTCTGTGTGCGTGTGAGTTTGGGTGTGTGTATTTGGGTGCGCTTGGGATGTATCTTTGTTTCTGGGTGTTTGGGTGAGTTCGTGGCCATCTAAGTGTTTGTGTATGTGTGAGTGCCTACGTTTGCATGTGCCTGTGTATCTCTGTGTCTCTGTGTGTGTCCCTGTTTGTGTGTGTTTGTGTGTTTGTGTCTGGGAGTTCCTGTTTGTATGCCACTCTGTGTGAGTCTTCACGTATCTGTATGTCTGCATGCCTGATGGGTTTGTATTGCTCTATCCACGGTCATTGGTGGGTCCGAGTCTATAATAATAAATGGAATATTTGGTCATTCATTCATTCATTCTTCTTTATTGAGCACTTACCTATGCAGAGCACTGTACTATCTCCAGTGGGTTGAGCTTGGGGTATTTATAAGATAATTATATCAACCAAGGTCCCTGTTCCTCATGAGGGTCATCGTTTAAGGAAGAAGGAAGAAGCGATATTGACTTCCCATTCTACAGCAGAGGAAACTGAGGCAGAGAGAAGCTAAATGACCTGCCCAGTGTGACAGAGCAGGCAAGTGGTGGAACTGGAATTCCAACCCAAGACCCCTCCCCCTCACCCCCCTCCGCAATGCTCACGCTCTATCCACTAGGAAACACTCTGTCGGCTGACCCGCTTCCTGATCGTCTGGGTGTTGGAGTTCCCCGCTGGGGCAGAGAGTGGCCAGGGCATTGGGGCGTGGGGGGGGGGGGAGGGGACGGGGACCTGTGGCACATTGGTCCCCGCACGAGCAGCTTCACCACCGCCCCCCACCTCTCCACTGCGGGAGCTAAGCAACGTGGCTCAGTCGAAAGACCACGGGCTTGGGAGTCAAAGGTCATGGGTTCGAATCCAGCCTCTGCCACTTGTCAGCTGTGTGACTGGGGGCAAGTCACTTAACTTCTCTATGCCTCAGTTACCTCATCTGTAAAATGGGGATTAACTGTGAGCCTCACACGGGACAACCTGATTACCCTGTATCTACGCCAGGGCTTACAACAGTGTTCTGCACATAGTAAGCGCTTAACAAATACCAACATTATTATTATTACGTGCCAGTGTGGATGTGTGTCTGAGTCTGTGTGTCTGTGCGAATCTGTGAGTTTCTACGAGTATGTCTGTGTATCTGTTTATGCCTATGTCTGTGTATGTCTCTTTGTGTGTCTATGTGCCTAATGAGCTGTGTTTTTGTGGGTGTGGGGGGGTCTATTTGTATATCCGTATGTGTATATGTGCCGGATTATCTCAACGTGTGTCTGTGTGTGTATGTACACAGTTGTGTGTGGATGAGTGTCTCTGTGTACCTCTATGCGCCTCTGTATCAGGGACCCCTGTGGCCCCTGTTTGTGTGTGTGTCTGGACACCACCATCCTTTCTATCTCTCAAGCCCCTAACCTTGCCATTATCCTCGACTCCTCTCCCCCAATCAACCCACAGATTCAATCTACCACTAAACCCTGGCCGTTCCCCCTTCACAGCATCACTAAGATCCGCCCTTTCCTCTCCATCCAAACCGCTTCCACGTTAATCTCATCACTTACCCCATAGGGGACGCAGCGTGGCTCAGTGGAAAGAGCCTGGACTTCGAAGTCAGAGGTCATGGGTTCGACTCCCGGCTCTGCCACTTGGCAGCTGTGTGACTGTGGGCAAGTCACTTCACTTCTCTGTGCCTCAGTGACCTCATCTGTAAAATGGGGATTAACTGTGAGCCTCACGTGGGACAACCTAATTAGCCTGTATCTCCCCTAGAGCTTAGAACAGTGCTCTGCACATAGTAAGCACTTAACAAATACCAACATTATTATTAACATCATTATACCGCCTTGATTGCTCTATCAGCCTCCTCTCTCCCCCCCCGCCCAGTCCCTACTTCACTCAGTTGCCCAGATCATTTTTCTGCAACCCAATCAGGACATGTTTCCCCACTCTTCAAAACACTCCAGTGGTTGCCCGTCCACCTCTGCGGCAAACGGAAACTCCTAACCTAGGGCATCGAGGCACTCGATTAACTTGTCTCCTCTCATCGTACCTCGATCTCTTCGATCTCGCTGCCAAACTCCCGCCCATGTCCTGCCTCCGGCCTGGAACGCCCACCCTCCTTATATCTGACGGACAATTATTCTCCCCCCTTCAAAACCTTACTGAAAGCATGTCTCCTTCCAAGAGGCCTTTCCTGGCTCAGTCCTCCTTTCCTCTTCTCCCACTCCCTTCTGCGTCACCCCGACTTGCTACTTGCTCCCTTTATTCACCCCCCTCCCCATCCCCGGAACACTTTTGTACATGCCAGTGATTTATTTATGTATATTAAGGTCTGTCTCCCGCTCTAAACTGTAAGCTCATTGTGGGCATGGAATGTGTTATATTGTTGTTTCTTACTGATCTAAGTGCTTAGTATAGTGCTCTGCACTAAATACAATGCATTCGTTCTTCAATATGTTTGTATGAGTGCCTGTCTGTGGGCGTGTGTGAATGCCTGGTTGTGTTTGTGTGCCTGCGTGTGTCTGTGTGGGCCTCTGGGTGTGTGAGTGTGCGTGTATATTGTAATACCAGGGCCATACACCAGAGGATTCCATATTCCTCGAGGGCCCCCGAGTGGGAGGATTATGGAAGGCCAGGGTCTGCCCTAGGGCGCTGGGCCACTTCCTCCTCTTGATAGTCAGTGGCTGTGCCACAGAGGGGCTGGGCTAGGCCAGATAGTCCCATTAGCCAGTCACCCGGCTTCCTCCCTCCACCTGCCATCCCTGCTCTCTTCCTCCTGCCCCTTCTCCTTCCCTGGGCCCCTCCCTCAAGGGGACTGCCAGGCCTCCAGGCAACCGGTAGGGCCCGGCAGCGGTGGGCAGGACACATCTCCACCGGTTGGGAAAACACGGCAGTTTCATCCATCATCTCCACCCCCAGGGCTGGGCCTGAACAGGCGGGCTGAACCAGTGGGACCGGGCCACAGTGAGGTGGGGTCGGAGAGAGGGCCGGGCCAGGGAGGCCAGATAAATGGAGGCTCCGGTGCACGACTCCCACAGACACCCGTCGTCCCTCTCGCTGCACTTCCAGGTCCAGGAGTTGGTGAGTCCAAAGCTTCTCCCCGGGAATGGAGAGAGAGATCTCCCATACGCCCCACCCCTGAACCCCGAGGTCATTTGGCCCAGTCCCCTGCCTCGGGGTCAGAGGACAGAGCACTGGGATTCAGGTGCCCCCACTTAGCCTCCACCAGCAAGGCAGAGGGGTTTGGGTGGTTTGATCTTTAATCTCTCTGAGAAGTTTCTGATCGGCGCAAGGTCAAACCTCTTCCCTCCAACCCCACTTCTCTCTTTTAGACCCACCTTTTAAGTAGGGGGAGAGAGAGAGCTAGTAGAGTCCCTCTCCCATCCTCCGGCTGGTCTGACACACTCTCTCCACTTTTCCAGGTCTCCTCCTTCCACCTCTTCCCAGACTAGCCCCTTCGTCACCAGCCTTTATCTCATGTCCTTGCCCCGGACCCAGATCCCATCCCTCCCCTCCTGCAAAATCCTCCTAACAAAGCCGCCTCCTTCAGGAGGGACTTCCCTGATTGAGCCCTCCCTCCTCCGGCCCTGTCTTCCCTCCATGTCCCCCACTCAGCCACTGCTCCCTCCTTCATTTAATTCCCTGGCTCAGCTCCGGTCTTGGGCCTCACACTTCCTGGTGGAAGGTATTGGAGAAGAGGTGGAAGGCAAGGTAGGGGGAGGGGGGAAAAGAAAAGTGTGGAAACCTCCTTAGGCCTCAAAGAGTGGATATTCTGAGTACCCGGTCACCAGTGTCTCTAGGGTATCAGAGGTCTAAGTTTAGTTCTGGGGTTTATTAGCTTTTATCATATTTTTATTGGTATTTGTTAAGTGCATGCTATGAGGATTTTTGCCCAGAACATTCCAAAACTGAGCTGGAGCGGAAATGGAAAATGGGAGGTGATGCTGGTGGTGGTATCTACTAAGTGCCTACTGAATGTAATGCCCTCTATGAAGTACTAAAACTGCAGGATAGGGGAACATATTTTTTTTTGGAGGGGAAGAGGGTCAGTCTTGGTTGCAGGTTACCTAAAGTCTTGCTTTCTCTCTCCTTCCCCCAACCCCCCAATCCATTTCCTCCAGCTTGACCGCTCGGCCGGGGAAAGATGCCGCACCAGAGCCAACAGCAGTGTAAGCAGCCGTGCCAGCCTCCACCATCCCAGCCCCCGTGCCCGCCTAAGTGCCCATCTCCGACCCCACCCCCCTGCCAGCCGAAATGCCCTTCTCCGTGCCCACCTCCCTGCCAGCCGAAATGCCCACCGGTGCAGCCCCCTACTCCCTGCTGCCAGGAGAAGTGCCCACCCAAGAGAAAGTAGGAATGCAGACCGCATGCCACCCCACCCCACCTCCAACCGGAAATGGAAGGAAAATCATTTCTAAGAGGGAGATGGATGGGGCTCCGCCCTTGGTGTGTTGGGGGTGTGTGTAGGCATAACATCACCCCCCTTCACTACTATCTCTTCT
Source organism: Ornithorhynchus anatinus (assembly GCF_004115215.2). NCBI lineage: Eukaryota > Metazoa > Chordata > Mammalia > Monotremata > Ornithorhynchidae > Ornithorhynchus > Ornithorhynchus anatinus. Next base: position 21,023,056 of record NC_041746.1, read on the forward strand.
GAATGTCTTCCCCTACCCCCCCTCAACCCCACATTGGTTCCCCTGTGTAACGGGGGAGTCTCAGTAGGGGGATGGATGGGCTAAGGGACCATTCCCAAGCCCTGCTCCTGTCCCTCGACCCTCCTGCCTCCACCCCACTTCTCCCACCACTCCCAGAAGAGATCCCTGGATGTGACCAACTGTGTCCTCATCAGAGAATTGTGGACTTGAACCGTGGGGTCCCACCAGCGAGGCAGGGGCTTACTCTTGCTGGGAGGGAACTGAGGCCCAGCCATCCGGGCTGAGAGAAGAGAGTAACAGCCCTCCTTTCCTCCTCAGAATTGTTGCCCTGAGCCATGGGGGGCTCCTTTCCTTCCCCTCTGCAATAAAACTTCTTTCAGAGCAGAAAACTGATGTGGGACTGTTTGTGCTGGGGGAAATGGTGGTGACGCATGGTGGGTTTTGACTGGGAAAACCCAAGTGAGGCCTCATCCCTTCCCACTCCAACAAGCTCCTTAAGCAATCCATGATATCCTGACCCCATCAGAATCCCTTCGGCCTTGAGGGAATCACTCAGTAGTGGTCTTTATGGAGCACTCACTGGGTATAATGCACTGTAGTAAGTGCCTGGGAAGAAACCAGCAAATGAGTGAAACAACTTCCACTCTAGTGAAGGAGGTAGGCATTAAAACTATTCACAGAGTAATCAAAATAAATAGTGAACGTTCTTTTGAGTAACCACGTCTACAGAGGTGTTGGAATATGTATAAGAACAAACGCAAGTGGTAAAATGGTTGATGGCTTTCTGTGACTTGGGATGCTGGGAGTGAATCTGGAGAGGCATCTCGGAGGAGGTGGGCTTTCTGGGGTTCCACAGTAGGTTTCCTCTATGAAATGTTATTTGGGTGAAATCCATCAAGATGGTATGACTGGCACATGCTTCGCAACGGCAAACATCCATCTTTCCATCGTTACCAAGTCACCTGATCGTCCACACAGGGAAGTGGTGTCCAGGAAGAGGGAGAGGGGCTTTCCATAAAGATTGGGAGGAAGGCACCCAAAGCGAACAACTGGTGCACACGCAGTTTCCTCTGAAACAGAAGTGAGGGAAGCCGGAGCTGACCCCAGCAGCAGAGAGGGCCCAGTCTGGCCGCTGCCCCTGAAGGTCTCGCCACCCCCCGGGGGGCTTGTGCTGCCTGAATATGTTTGGGTGAACCTGGAGCTGATCCCAAGGCCGGGGTTCTCCAGCCGGTCATGGAGAGCTGCTGCTGCTGCTGCTGACCCCGCTGCTTGCCAATGCCTCAGGGAACTGTTGGATGGGTGAGATCCCACCTAACTTTCTCCCTGGACCACAATCTCACCTATCTCTGTGTGCTCAGGCCTTCAGACAGCAACTGGCAACTCTTCGGGAGCAGGGACCGTTTCCCTCTCCCAGCGCCCAGTAAAGTGTGTGTCTCCTCCTTCCCCTGACCTTCCTCCCTTCATGCTTGCAGTGGCCTCACAGGGCCCCCAACCTGTTCCCCGATTGCTCTCTCTCTCTCTCCTGGTTCCCCAGTCCATCCCCTCCCTATCTTCTCCCTTGGCCACACCTCTTGGGACCCTCCTCATATCGCTCATAGTCTTAATCCCCATTTTTAAAGATGGGGTCATGAGACACAGAGAAGTTAGGTGACTTGTCCACTGTCACACAGCACACGATCACTTCCCTAATAATAATAATAATAATGTTGGCATTTGTTAAGCGCTTACTATGTGCAGAGCACTGTTCTAAGCGCTGGGGTAGACACAGGGGAATCAGGTTGTCCCACGTGGGGCTCACAGTCTTAAGCCCCATTTTACAGATGAGGGAACTGAGGCACAGAGAAGTTAAGTTACTTGCCCACAGTCACACAGCTGACAAGTGGCAGAGCTGGGATTTGAACTCATGAGCCCTGACTCCAAAGCCCGTGCTCTTTCCACTGTGCCACTCTGCTTCCCTGTTCCGTCTACTATGGCCGCCTCAGCTCCAACTCATCCCCCTTCCATGCACGGATGGGTTCCTGCTCTCTGAGCTGGAAGCATGCCCGTCTGAGAAAACACATCAACTAGAGCTGCATGGTTCAGAGGGAATCTGTCTCATCTCCCTCCTCCTTGAGCTGGTCCCCGTCCTCTCTGATTCCTTCCAGCTGAGGCCTCCCCAGCCCTGAAGTCACTCTCCTATAAGCCCGTGAATGACCACAGTTTGATAGCAGCCCCTGCAGAGATCAGATATAATGGTCTGATGCCCCCACCCTTTCCGGGCATCTGTAAAGGATCTGATCCCCTCCAGCTACCCAAATCTTCACAGGTGAGACCTCATCCATCCCCTCAGCCTGCTCACACTAGGGACAGAGAGGCAGGTCTCAAACTAACTCCCCACCCCCCACAACCATAAAATCACTGTGGTCGTGGAGGGGGGTGGCCTCCTCGACTCAGTGTCTACTGTGTAGCGGTATTGATTGATTGATGGATAGATGGATTTTGTACTTTATCCATGGCCCTGTCTTGTAGGTTGATTTTGTGTTTTTAATGTTTGTTTTATGGCTACGTGTTCCTCACGAGCCTCCTTCCTCCTTTATTCTTAGATTTTGAACCTCATGGGGGTTGGGGGCCATGTCTGAGGCTCAGTGTCTTCTTTCCCAGTGCTTTGTAAAGTGCTTTGCACAGAGTAAACTAATATAAACTAATATTAGTACGGGAAGAACATTTCATCCCCTCCAAGACCTGCCTGGGACACTTTGTGGCTCGACCTCACTGTGACCTCACCAGTGCCTTCCCACATGCCCTGGGCAGTAGCAGAAACCTGCTCTGGGGGCCGGGGGACACCTTCAGTCCGGGCCATCAAGGCCATCTCCTCTAGCAGAACGTCCATTACTTAATCCCTCCACTTCCCTGATCCTGTCATCACAGTGTGTGTGTGTTTTCAATGGTACTTATTAAGTATTTACTATGGGCCAGGGATTATACTAAGCACTGGGGCAGATACCAAGTGATTAGGTCAGATACCATCCACATCCCACATGGGAATCAAGGTCCTAATCCCCAATTTTACTGATGAGGCTCTGAGAAGTTAACTAGCAGAAGGTCACACAGCAGACAAGAGGTGGAGCTGGGATTAAAAGTCATGTCCCTTTGACTTCTAGGCCAGGGCTCCATCTACTAGGCCCTGTGTGTGTTTGGCTCCTATCTCCCTAACCAGAATGGGATTCTCCTGAAGGCAGAAACCATGTCTCCTCCCTCCCTCCCTCCCTCCCTGATCACCCTGCATAAGGTGTGTGTTTGTGTGTTTGTTTGTGAGTCGTGTCTCCTCACCAGAGTGGCAGCAACTTGAGGATAGGGGCCACATCTCCTTCTCCCTCCATTCCTCTCCCAGAGTCCACAACAATCTGCGTACTTGTCTGCATGCACGTGTGTTTACGTTTGGGCCGCAAGGGCAGGGGCTCTGTCTCCTCCTCTCTCTGTTTTTCCTCTCACAACCTAAGACAGTGTGTTATGTGCTTCTGGGTGTGATTCTGTGTGTGTGTCTGTGTGTGTCTGTGTGTGTCTGCACAAATATCTGCGGATGGTTATCGATGTACCTGTATGTTTTTGTTTATGTGCATACACAATCCTTGATGTGCTGAGGTACGAAGATGAGCTCTTCTAACATGTCCAAATTTGCCCCCATTTCTGCTTTCAGTATGTCGGTTTTGACTTTCCGAAACCAAGCTACTTAATGATACCATGCGAAGGGGTGCCGGTGTTGGGGGACGGGTGTTGGTGGAGTGGAGGGGTCCCAGCAGTCACTGGGAAATGAGGAAGTAATTTTCCAAATCGTCATGTGAGCGTAGAGGGTAGAGGGTAGAGGCTGAAAGAGGGAGTTGGATGGGGGATGTGGGAGGAGTGGAACGTGAGGGGCTCGGGGTCAGTTTATTAATAGCAATAATAATTATCCTGATGAGAATGCTATTTGTTAAGCGCTCTATGTGCCAGGCACTGTCCTAAGCACTGGGGTGGGTACAAGCAAATCGAGTTGGACCCAGTCCCTGTCCCGTGGGGTACTCACAGTCTCCATCCCTATTTCACAGATGAGGTAACTGAGACCCAGAGAAGTGGAGGGACCTGCCCAAGGTCACACAGCAGACAAGTGGGGGAGCCGGGATTACGACCCATGACCTTCCCACTCCCAGGCCTGTGCTCTATGCACGACGTCATGCTGCTTCTCTGCCGAAAGGAGGGATTTCCCGATCTCTAGAAGGAGTCACCGGGGAGGGCCAAGACGTCCATTTATTTCCGGTGACGTAGGAGTTGACTCCACTAGTGTGAGCCTCTCTGACTCAGTATGAACACACTGATGGAGCTTCCCTTCTCATAGATCATGGACTGAGACACCAGCTCTGGAAATCTGTGGCATAAATAGAAAATCAAACCTAGAAACAGCCCCCGTTAATAACATGATACTTGGGAAAACTGGTTCCCACTTATGATACAATTCTAGGGATTGGATTTATCTGTGGGCCCAAGGAAGGCCTGTGTTTGTGTGCCCAAATGCGTGTGTGTGTATATGGATGGTTATCTATGGGTCTCTGGGTCTGAGCGACTGTCACATGTGTCTATTTATCAGTGTTTCTATGCGTTTCTATGAAAGGTGAGAGTGAATCTGGGCATGTGTGCATCTTTAAGTCGGATGTGTGTCCCTGTATTTCCTTGTGTGTACGTGTGTCTATGCTTACTGATGTATCTGTGAACAGGCATGAGACTGCGTGGGCCTTTGTGTGTCTGTCTGTGAGTCTATGTGAGTGGTGTGATCCCCCAGCTTTCACACCTGTGGCTTCTGCATTTTAGAGAAATCCTTGGGGATATTTATGTGTGTGTGTGTTTGGGTGTGTGTATTTGGGTGCACTTGGGGGTGTATGTTTGTTTCTGGGTGTTTGGGTGAGTTCGTGGCCATCCAAGTGTTTGTGTATGTGTGAGTGCCTAAGTTTGCATGTTCCTGTGTATCTGTGTGTCTCTGTGTGTGTCCCTGTTTGTGTGTATTTGTGTGTTTGTTCCTGGGAGTTTCTGTTTGTATGCCATTCTGTGTGTGTCTTCATGTATTTGTATGTCTCATTGCCAGTTGGGTTTGTATTGCTCTATCCACGGTCATCTGTGAGTCCAGGTCTGTAATAATAAATGGAATATTTGGTCGTTCATTCATTCACTCTTCTTTATTGAGCGCTTACCTATGCAGAGCACTGTACTATCTCCAGTGGATCAAGCGCTGGGGTATTTATAAGATAATTATATCAACCACGGTCCCCATTCCTCATGGGGGTCATCGTTTAAGGAGGAAGGAATAAGAGATATTGACTTCCCATTCTACAGCAGAGGAAACTGAGGCAGAGAGAAGCTAAATGACCTGCCCAGTGTGACAGAGCAGGCAAGTGGTGGACCTGGAATTCTAACCCAGGTCCACCCCCACCACCCCGCCGCAGCGTTCACGCTCTATCCACCAAGAAACACTCTGTCGGCTGACCCGCTTCCTAATTGCCTGGGTGTCGGAGGTCCCCGCTGGGGCGGAGAGTGGCCGGGGTGTGTGTGTGTGTGTGTGTGTGTGTGTGTGTGTGTGTGTGTGTGTGTGTGTGTGTGCCTGTGGCGCATTCATCCCCGCACGAGCGGGCTTCACCACCGCCCCCCACCTCTCCTCAGCAGGACCTAAGCAGTGTGGCTCAGTGGAAAGAGCATGGGCTTGGGAGTCAGAGGTCATGGGTTCGAATCCAGCCTCTGCCACTTGTCAGCTGTGTGACTGTGGGCAAGTCACTTAACTTCTCTGACCCTCAGTTGCCTCATCTGTAAAATGGGGATTAACTGTGAGCCTCACACGGGACAACCTGATTGCCCTGTATCTACCCCAGCGCTTAGAACAGTGCTCTGCACATAGTAAGCACTTAACAAATACCAACATTATTATTATTATGTGCCACTGTGGATGTGTGTCTGAGTCTGTGTGTCTGTGCGAATCTGTGGGTTTCTACAGGTGTGTCTGTGTATCTGTTTATGCCTATGTCTATGTATGTCTCTTTGTGTGTCTATGTGCCTAGTGAGCTGTGTTTTTGTGGGTGTGGGGGGGTCTATTAGTATATCCGTATGTGTATATGTGCCGGATTACCTCAACGTGTGTCTGTGTGTTTACATACATAGTTGTGTGTGGATGGGTGTTTCTGTGGACCTCTATGCTCCTGTGTATCAGGGAGCCTTGTGGCCCCTGATTGTGCGTTTGTCTGGACACCACCAACCTTTCTATCTCTCAAGCCCCTAACCTTGCCATTATACTCGACTCCTCTCTCCCACTCAACCCACAGATTCAATCTACCACTAATACCTGGCCGTTCCCCCTTCACAACATCACTAAGATCCGCCCTTTCCTCTCCATCCAAACCGCTTCCACCTTAATCCCACCACCTACCCCATCCCGTCTTCACTCTACCTCCCGGCTCATCTTCCCGCAGAAACGATCTGGGCATGTCACTCCCCTTCTTAAACACCTCCAGTGGTTGCCTATCGACCTCCGCTCCAAACAAAAACTCCTCACTCTAGGCTTCGAGGCTCTACATCACTTTGCCCCTTCCTACCTCTCCTCCTTTCTCTCTTTCTACCGCCCACCCCGCACGCTCCGCTCCTCCGCCGCCCACCTCCTCACCGTCCCTCGGTCTCGCCCATCCCGCCGTCGACCCCCGGGCCACGTCCTCCCGCGGTCCCGGAACGCCCTCCCTCCTCACCTCCGACAATCTAATTCTCTTCCCCTCTTCAAATCCCTACTTAAAGCTCACCTCCTCCAAGAGGCATTCCCAGACTGAGCTCCCCCTTTTTCCCTCTGCTCCCTCTACCCTCCCTTCACCTCTCCGCAGCTAAACCCTCGTCTCCCCATTTTCCCTCTCCTGTCCCACCCCCTCAGCACTGTACTCGTCCGCTCAACTGTATATATCTTTATCACCCCATTTATTTTATTTTGTTTAATGAGATGTACATCACGCTGATTCTATTTAGTTGCCATTGTTTTTACGAGATGTTCTTCCCCTTGACTCTATTTATTGCCATTGTTCTTGTCTGCCTGTCACCCCCGATTAGGCTGTAAGCCCGTCAAAGGGCAGGGACTGTCTCTATCTGTTGCCGACTTGTACGTTCCAAGTGCTTAGTACAGTGCTCTGCACATAGTAAGCGCTCAATAAATACTCTTGAATGAATGTATCAGCCTCCTCTCTCCCCCCTCTCCAGTCCCTACTTCACTCATCTGCCCAGATCATTTTTCTGTAACCCATTCAGGACAGGTTTCCCCACTCTTCAAAACACTCCAGGGGTTGCCCATCCACCTCCACGGCAAACGGAAACTCCTCACCAAGGGCATCGAAGCACTCGATCACCTTGCCTCCTCTCACCGTACCTCGATCTCTTCGATCTCGCTGCCAAACTCCCGCCCATGGCCTGCCTCCGGCCTGGAACGCCCACCCTCCTTATATCTGACGGCCAGTTACTCTCCCTCCTTCAAAACCTTACTGAAGGCACGTCTCCTTCCAAGAGGCCTTCCCTGGCTCAGCCCTCCTTTCCTCTTCTCCCACTCCCTTCTGCGTCAGCCCGACTTGCTACTTGCTCCCTTTATTCACCCCCTTCCCAACCCCGGAGCACTTATGTACATGGCAGTGATTTATTTATGTATATTAAGATCTGTCTCTCGCTCTAAACTGTAAGCTCATTGTGGGCATGGAATGTGTTATACTGTTGTTTCTTACTCATCTAAGTGCTTAGCATAGTGCTCTGCACTAAATACAATGCATTCGTTCTTCAATATGTTTGTATGCGTGCCTGTCTGTGGGCGTGTGTGAATGCCTGGTTGTGTTTGTGTGCCTGCGTGTGTCTGTGTGGGCCTCTGGGTGTGTGAGTGTGCGTGTATATTGTAATCCCGGGGCCATACACCAGAGAATTCTGTGTTCCTCGAGGGCCCCCGAGTGGGAGGATTATGGAAGGCCAGGGTCAGCCCTAGGGTGCTGGGCCACTTCCTCCTCTTGGTAGTCAGTGGCTGTGCCCACAAAGGGGCTGGGCCAGGCCAGCCAGATAGTCCCATTAGCCAGTCACCCGGCTTCCTCCCTCCACCTGCCATCCCTGCTCTCTTCCTCCTGCCCCTTCTCCTTCCATGGGCCCCTCCCTCATGGGGACTGCCGGGCCTCCAGGCAACCGGTAGGGCCCGGCAGCGGTGGGCAGGACACATCTCCACCAGTGGGGAAAACACGACAGTTTCACCCATCATCTCCACCCCCAGGGCTGGGCCTGGCCAGGCGGGCTGAACCAGTGGGGCCGGGCCACAGTGAGGTGGGGTCGGAGAGAGGGCCGGGCCAGGGAGGCCAGATAAATGGAGGCCCCGGTGCACGACTCCCACAGACACCCGTCATCCCTCTCGCCGCACTTCCAGGTCCAGGAGTTGGTGAGTCCAAAGCCTCTCCCCGGGAATGGAGAGAGAGATCTTCCATACACCCCACCCCTCCACCCTGAGGTCATTTGGCCCAGTCCCCTGCCTCGAGGTCAGAGGACAGGGCACTGGGATTCAGGTGCCCCCACTTAGCCTCCACCGGCAAGGCAGTGCGGTTTAGGTGGTTTGATCTTTAATCTCTCTGAGAAGTTTCTGATCGGCGCAAGGTCAAACCTCTTCCCTCCAACCCCACTTTTCTCTTTTAGACCCACATTTTAAGTAGGGGAGAGAGAGAGCTAGTAGAATCCCTCTCCCATCCTCCGGCTGGTCTGACACACTCTCTCCACTTTTCCAGGTCTCTTCCTTCCACCTCTTCCCAGACTCGCCCCTTTGTCACCAGCCTTTATCTCATGTCCCTGCCTCAGACCCAGATCCCATCCCTCCCCTCCTGCAAAATTCTCCTAACAAAGCCGCCTCCTCCAGGAGGGCCTTCCCTGATTGAGCCCTCCCTCCTCCGGCCCGGCCTTCCCTCCTTGTCCCCCCCCTCAGCCACTGCTCCCTCCTCCTTCATTTATTTCTCTGGCTCAATTCCAGTCTCGGGGCTCACACTTCCTGCTGGAAGGTACTGGAGAAGAGGTGAAAGGCAAGTAGGGGGAGAGGGGGAAAGGAAAAGTGTGGGAACCTCCTTAGGCCTCAAAGAGTGGATATTCTGAGTACCCGGTCATCAGTGTCTCTAGAGTATCAGAAATATGAGTTTAGTTCTGGGGCTTATTAGCTTTTATCTTATATTTTTATTGGTATTTGTTAAGTGCATGCTGTGGGGATTTTTGCCCAGAGCATTCTAAAACTGTGAGCTGGAGCTGAAATGGAAAATGGGAGGTGATGCTGGTGGTGGTATCTACTAAGTGCCTACTGAATGCAGTGCCCTCTATGAAGTACTAAAACTTCCAGGATAGGGGAACATATTTTTTTTTGGAGGGGAAGGGGGTCAGTCTTGGTTGCAGGTAACCTAAAGTCTTGCTTTCTCTCTCCTTCCCCCAACCCCCCAATCCATTTCCTCCAGCTTGACCGCTCGGCCGGGGAAAGATGCCGCACCAGAGCCAACAGCAGTGTAAGCAGCCATGCCAGCCTCCACCATGCCAGCCCCCGTGCCCGCCTAAGTGCCCATCTCCGACCCCACCCCCCTACCAGCCAAAATGCCCTTCTCCGTGCCCACCTCTCTGCCAGCCAAAATGTCCACCGGTGCAGCCCCCTACTCCCTGCTGCCAGGAGAAGTGCCCACCCAAGAGAAAGTAGGAATGCAGACCACATGCCACCCCACCCTGCCTCCAGCCGGAAATGGAAGGAAAATCATTTCTATGAGGGAGACGGATGGGGCTCCACTCTTGGTGTGTTGGGGGTGTGTATAGGCATAGCATCACCCCCCTTCACTACTATCACTTCTGAATGTGAATGTCTTCCCGGGCCCCTCCGCAACTCCACATTGGTTCCCCTGTGTAATGGGGGAGTCTCAGTAGGGGGATGGAGGGGCTAAGAGACCATTCCTAAACCCTGCCCCTAAACCCTCCTGACTCCACCCCACTTCTCCCACCATTCCCAGAAGAAGACCCCTGAATGTGACCAGCTGTGTCATCATCGGAGAGTTGTGGACTTGAACCGTGGGGTCCCACAAGCAAGGCAGGGTCTTACACTTGCTGGGATAGAACTGAGGTCCAGCCATCCGGGCTGAGAGAAGAGAGTAACAGCCCTCCTTTCCTCCTCAGAATTGTTGCCCTGAGCCATGGGGGGCTCCTTTCCTTCCCTTCTGCAATAAAACTTCTTTCAGAGCAGAAAATTGATGTGGTACTGTTTGTGCTGGGGGGAAACGGTGGTGACACATGGTGGGTTTTGACAGGGAAACCCATGTGAGGCCTCGTCCCTTCCCAATCCAACCAGCTCCTTAAGCAATCCCTGATATCCTGATCCCATTAGAATCCCTTCAGCCTTCAGGGAATCACTCAGTATTGGTATTTATGGAGCACTCACTGGGTATAATGCACTATAGTAAGTACCTGGGAAGAAACCAGCAAACGAGTGAAACCACTTCCACTCTAGTGAAGGAGGTAGGCACAAAAATTATTCACAGAGTAATCAAAATAAATAGTGAACGTTCAATTGAGTAACCATGTCTACAGAGGCGTTGGAATACGTATAAGAACAAATATAAGTGGTAAAATGGCTGATGGCTTTTTGTGACTTGGGATGCTGGGAGTGAATCTGGAAAGGCATCTTGGAGGAGGTGGCTTTCTGGGATTTCACAATAGGTTTGCTCTATGAAATGTTATTCGGGTGAAATCCATCAAGATGGTATGACTGGCACAAGCTTTTAAATGGCAAACATCCATCTTCCCATCGTTACCAAGTCACCTGATCTTTCGCGCAGGGAGTGGTGTCCGGGAAGAGGAAGAGGGGCTTTCTATAAAGATTGGGTGGGAGGCACCCAAAGTGACCAACTGGTGCACACGCAGTTTCCTCTGAAACAGGAGTGAGGGAAGCCGGAGCTGACCCCAGCAGCAGAGAGGGCCCAGTCTGGCCGCTGCCCCTGAAGTTCTCGCCACCCCCCGGGGGGCTTGTGCTGCCTGAATATGTTTGAGTGAACCTGGAGCTGATCCCAAGGCCGGGGGTCTCCAGTCGGTCATGGAGAGCTGCTGCTGCTGCTGACCCCGCTGCTTGCCAATGCCTCAGGGAACTGTTGGATGGGAGGGATCCCACCTAAACATCTCACTGGGCCTCAGTCCCACCTATCTCTCTGTGCCCAAGCCTTCAGACAGCAACTGGCAACTCTTCAGGAACAGAGACCAAGTCCCTCTCCCAGCGCCCAGTACAGTGTGTGTCTCCTCCTTCCCCTGACCTTCCTCCCTTCACCCTGCCTCCGGGATTGTAGTGGCCTCATGTGGACCCCAACCTGTTCCCCGAATGCTCTCTCTCTCCTGGTTCCGCAGTCCATCCCCTCCCTATCCTCTACCTTGGCCACACCTCTTGGGACCCTCCTCATATCTCTCATAGTCTTAATCCCCATTTTTACAGATGGGGTCATGAGACACAGAGAAGTTAGGTGACTTGTCCACTGTCACACAGCACACGATCACTTCCCTGTTCCTCCTACTATGGCTGCCTCAGCTCCAACTCATCCCTCTTCCATGCCTGGATGGGTCCCTGCTCTCTGAGCCTGCAGCATGCCGTCTGAGAAAACACATCAACTAGAGCTGCAGGGTTCAGAGGGAATCTGTCTCATCTCCCTCCTCCTTGAGCTGGTCCATGTCCTCTCTGATTCCTTCCAGCTGAGGCCTCCCCAGCCCTGAGGTCACTCTCCTATAAGCCCGTGGACGACCACAGTTCGATAGCAGCCCCTGCAGAGATCAGATATAATGGTCTGATGCCCCCACCCTTTCCGGGCATCTGTAAAGGATCTGATCCCCTCCAGCTACCCAAATCTTCACAGATGAAACGTCACCCATCCCCTCAGCCTGCTCACACTAGGGACAGAGAGGCAGGTCTCAAACTAACTCCCCACCCCCCACAACCATAAAACCACTGTGCTCCAGGAGGGGGGTGGCCTCCTCGACTCACTGTCTACTGTGTAGCGGTATATAGGCACAACCTTGGACCTGCCGGCAATGGGAACAACCTGGTGGTAACCATGTCTCAGCCAAAAAAAGTGGGGACTATAAGAGCTAGGCCCAAAAGGGCTATAAAATGTATGATGGAAGGCCAGGTTAAAAGAATTTGCCACATGAAAACTCCGGAATGCAGATCAACGTAACCAGAGGTCTGAGGGGAAGAAGAAAAGCCAGATGAGCAACTGTAGAGGAAAGGATATTGATCACCAGAGGAAGTGAAGTCCATGAGTTGGGAAGTGTGGAAGCAAGAAGACCTCCTAGCCTCCAGTAGAAACCAGCTGATACCAGTGAATGGGGGTCCCACATGGGGACAAGGGACGATAGGGGTAGGGGGGTGGCTACCTGACCACACTTTCATCTATACATAATGGAATTATTCAACCTGCATTGAGCAACATGTCCCAGAGGAGAGAGTATGGGCCTAAAAGTCAGAGGACTCGGGTTCAAATTTGGCCTCTCCTATTTAATGCTGTGTGGCCTTGGGTAAGTCACTGAATTCTTCTCTACATCAATCCTCTCACTGGCAAAATGGGGATTGAAAACCTGGTGCCCCACCTGCTTTAACTGTGAGGCCTATGTGAGACCCGATCATGTTGTATCTACCCCAGCTCAAGGTATTGTGCTTGGCATATAGTAAGAGCTGAAAAAATCCACGATTATTATTCATAAGAAATCTGCACACACATTCTGCAGGGCAGGGGCAGAGGGAAGCAGAGACTCGGTCCCTTTCCTCCAGGAGCTTCAGGTCTGGGGTATGAGATGAAACACACACAGACACACACATGAAACTATGTGTAATTCACTGAGAACTAGGGCAGGTACAGAGGGAGGAGGAGACACGGGGCTGCCAATCCACTGGAAGACAGAGGACAAATACCAAGGTCTACAAATTAAACCTAAATTTTCCAGCTGCGGAAATGAATGACAGGAGTTGACCTCGGTCACTTAACGTAGGTAGGGGCAGTCTGGGACGGCTGCCTGAAGGAGACAGAGTGGCTTTTAATTCGACTCTTTCAAAAGCAGTGACTCAGAGAAGGGGCAGGGAGGTCATTTCAGGGTGAGGAAATGGTGTGAAGGTCGGCTAGGAAGGGAAGCGTTGTTTGGGGGTGGGGAGGGACAGCAGGAAACCAATCTTCAGCCTCTGAGCATCCCCCCATACCTCTCTCCCAGGAAGAACGGCTGTGCTCTCAGCTGTGCTCTCATCTCTCTCATTCCAGTCATTCAATCGTATTTAGTACGCGCTTCCTGTGTGCACACAACTGATCTAAGCACTTCGGGACGTACAGTGCAACAATAAACAGTAGCATTCCCTGCCCTGAACGAGCTCACAGTCTAGAGGGGTGGAGACAGACATCAATACAAATAAATAAAATTACAGATATATACGTAAATGCTGAGGGACTGCGAGGGGGATGAGAAAGAGCGATGGGAGCAAGTCGGGGAGACACAGAAGGGAGTGGGAGATGAGGAAACGTGGGGCCTAGTCTGGGAAGGCCTCTTGGAGGAGATGGGCCTTCAAGAAGGTTTTAAAATGGGCAGGCAGGAGGTAATTTTCTGTCAGATTTGAGGAGGGAGGACATTCCAGACCAGAAGCAGGACATGGGCCAGGGGTCAGCGGTGAGAAGGGAGAGATCGGGACACAGTGAGAAGGTTAGCACTCAACAAGCGAATTATATGTGCGGGGTCATAGAAGAAGAGAAGCAAGGTGAGGTAAGAAATGGCAAGTCGATAGGGTGATTTAAAGCCAAAGGTGAGGAGTTGTCATTCGAAACGGAAGTGGATAGGCAACCACTGGAGATTTTTGAGAGGGTGGTGGGTGACGTTCTGAACGCCATGGACCCCTGGCCCATGTCCTACCTCTGGGCTGGAATGTCCTCCCTCCTCACATCTGCCAAACTAGCACACTTCCCCCCTTCAACGCCCTACTGAGAGCTCACCTTTTACAGGAGGTCTTCCCTGACTGAGTCCTTCCTTTCCTCTGCTCCTCCTCTCCTCTCCATCGCCCCTACTCCCTCCCTCTGCTCTACCCACCTCCCTGCCCCACAGCACTTGGTATATATGGACACATACATTATTCTATTTATTTTATTAATGATGTGTAAGGATCTATAATTCTATTCATATTGCCGCTATTGCTGCCTATATACTCATTTTGTTTTGTTGTCTGCCTCCCCACTCCTAGACCGTGAGCCCGTTGTTGGGAAGGGATTCTGTTGCCGAATTGTACTTTCCAAGCGCTTAGTACAGTGCTCTGCACACAGTAAGGGCTCAAAAATTACGATTGAATGAATGGATAGAAAGATGACTGGGCAGCAGAGGGAAGTATGGACTAGAGTGGAGAGAGACAGGAGGTTGGGAGGTCAGCAGGGAGGCTGATGCAATAATCCCACCTAGATTATGTGTGATTGTATTATTTCGGTAGCAGGTAGGATGGAGAGGAAAGGGTAGATTGTAAAGGTGGGACTGACAGGACCTGGTGTTGGATTGAATATGTGGGTTGAATGAGAGAGAGTCAAGGATAAGGATAAGGACATGGGGTCCCCTATGTCTACCCCAGCGCTTAGAACAGTGCTCGGCACATAGTAAGCGCTTAACAAATACTAACATTATTATTATTATTATAAGGCCAAGGTTACAGGCCTGTGAGATGGGAAGGACGGTGGTGCCGTCTACAATGATGGGAATGTCTGGGAGAGGATGGTGTTTGGGTGGGAAGATGAGGAGCTCTGTTTTGGATATGTTTAATTTGAAGCGAAGAAAGGACATCTAAGTGGAGATGTCTTGGAGGCAGGAGGAGAGGTGAGCCTGGAGAGAGGGAGAGAGGTCAGGGGAGGAGACGTAGATTTGGGTATCACCCGCGTACAGATGGTAGTTGAAGCGGTGGGAGCGAATGAGGTCTCCAAGGGAGTGAGTGTAGATGGAGAATAGAAGGGGACCGAGAAGTGAACCTTGAGGGAGCCCCAGAGTTCATTCATTCATTCATTCAAAAGTATTTACTGAGCGTTTACTATGTGCAGAGCACTGTACTAAGTGCTTGGAATGTACAAATCGGTAACAGATAGTGACAGTCCCTGCCCTTTGATGGGCTTACAATCTAATCGGGGGAGACAGACAAGAACAATGGCAATAAATAGAATCGAGGGGAAGAGCATCTCATTAAAACAATAGCAAATAAAGAGAATCAAGGTCATGTACATCTCATTAACAAAATAAATAGGGTAATGAAGATATATACAGTTGAGCGGATGGGTACAGTGCTGAGGGGATGGGACGGGAAGGGGGAGAAGAGGGAAAGGGGGGAGAAGAGGGTTTAGCTAAGGAGAGGTGAAGGGGCGGGTAAAAGGGAGCTGAGGGAAAAGAGGAGCTCACAATTAAGGGGTTGGGAGGCTGAGGAGGAGCCCGCGAAGGAGACTGAGAATCAACGGCCAGAGAGATAATAGAACCAGGAGAGGACAGAGTCAGTGAAGAAAAGGGTGGTTAACACTTCCAGGAGAAGGCGGCGGCCCACAGTGTCAAAGCCAGCTGAGAGGTCGAGGAGGATTAGGATGGAGTAGAGGCCATTGGATTTGGCAAAAAGGAGGGAGTTGGTGATCTTTGAGTGGGCAGTCTCTGTGGAGTAAAGGGGTGGAGGCCAGATTGGAGGGGGTCTAGGAGAGAATTGGAGGAGAAGAATTTGAGGCAGTGGGTGTAGATGACTCTCTCCATGAGTTTGGAGAGGAAAGGTAGGAGGGAGATGGGGCGATAACTGCAAGGACCCGTGAAGCCAAGGGAGGGGTTTTTTTTTTGGATTGAAGAAACATGGGCAGGTTTGAAAGCAGTAGCGAAGAACCCCCTGGAGAGCAAACAGTTGGACATGGCTGTTAGAGAGGGAAGGAGGTAGGGGGCGAGAGTTCTGATAAGGTGTGAAGGAATGGAGTCCTAGGTGCCTGTAGAGGGGGTGATATTTGAGAGGAGACAGGAGATCTCCCCTAGAGGTACCGCTGGGAAGGATGGGAAAGTTGAAGAGGGGGCCGGAAGGTGAGGAGAGGGGAACTGAGGAGGGACAAGGGCCATTTTAGGGAGCTCACACCTGATGGCATTAAATTAGTGGGCCAGCTCACAGGAGGGAAAGGACTGGGGGAGGCAGGAGGACAGGGGGCCTGAAGAGGGAGTTATATTTCTGGAACAACTGATAAGGGCGATGGGCATGGTTGTCAATAAGGGAAGAGAAATAGTTTTACCGGGCAGAGGAGAGGGCAGAATTAAAGCAGACAGACAGAGCTGGTGATCCAGGGCTGAGGGTTGGTGGTCCAAGATCAACGAAGAGATGAGGGAGCCAGAGAGCTGAGTTCAATAGAGAGGGAGGGGTGGAGAATGTCTTTTTGCTCCTTGAGAGTGGAGAGATTTCACTCTGTCACCAAATCACATTCGTTCTACTTTCTCCGGATTGCTAAAACCCACCCTGTCCATCCCAACCCCAACTCCTATCATGCTGATCCAAGCACTTATCTTATCCTGCTCTGTTGACATCAGAGAGGAGGCTCCAGTCCATACTTCACTCTGCCGCAGGCATCATTTTTCAACAAAAACGTTCACGTCTCCCCGCTCCTCCAGAACCTCCAATTTCTGCCCTTCCACCTTCGGCTCTAAACAGAATCTCTGTACCTTTGGCTTTAAAGTACTCCATAAGCTCTCCCCATCAAACCCCACCTCCTTGGTCTCCTATTACACACCCTCCACTCCTCTAACTCCACTGTTCCCCCTTCTTGACTATCTCACCACCGGCTCCTTTCCTAGCCTGGAACTCCCTGCCCCTCCATATTCGCCGGACCAGCAGTCTCTCTATCATCAAGGCATTAAGGTCCCATCTCCTCCACGAGGCCTTCCTCGATTAAACCCTCTTTTGCCCTCTCACTCTCCCTTCTGCATCATCTATCAGTTTGGATCTGTGACCTTAGGACATTTGACATTTCCCCCACCCCCCAACTCACAGCACTTAGTTCTCTTTAAATCGTGTATTAGAAATTGCTTATTTCTTCCCATCAATATCTGTCTCCCCCTCTGGACAATGAGCTTGTTATATTCAGAGAACCCAGCTGCTAATTCTGTCAGACTCTCCAAAGTGCTTGGTACATTGCTCTGCACAAAGTAATTACACAATAAATACCACTGATTGATGGATGGATGGATGGATGGATCGATTTTGTATTTATCCATGACCCTGTCTTGTATGCTGATTTTGTGTTTTTAATGTTTGTTTTATTGCTACGTGTTCCTCACGGGCCTCCTTCCTCCTTTATTCTTAGATTTTGAGCCTCATGGGGGTTAGGGACCATGTCTGAGGTGCAATGTCTTCTTTCCCAGTGCTTTGTAAAGTGCTTTGCACAGAGTAAACTAATATTAACAACTAATATTAGTACGGGAAGAACATTTCATCCCCTCCAAGACCTGCCTGGGACACTTTGTGGCACGACCTCACTGTGACCTCACCAGTGCCTTCCCATATGCCCTGGGCAGTAGCAGAAACCTGTTCTGGGGGGACGGGGGACACCTTCGGTCTGGGCCATCAAAGCCATCTCCTCTAGCAGAACGTCCATTGCTTAATCCCCCACTTCCCTGATCTTGTCATCACAGTGTGTGTTTGTTTTTAATGGTATATATTAAGTATTTACTATGGGCCAGGGATTATACTAAGCACTGGGGCAGATACCAGGTGATTAGGTTGGATACCATCCACATCCCACATGGGACTCAAGGTCCTAATCTCCAATTTTACTGATGAGGCTCTGAGACGTTAACTAGCAGAAGGTCATACAGCAGACAAGAGGTGGAGCTGGGATTAAAAGTCATGTCCCTTTAGCTTCCAGCCAGGGCTCCAGTCACTAGGCCCTGGGTTTGTTTGACTCCTATCTCCCTAACCAGACTGGATTCTCCTGAAGGCAGAAACCATGTCTCCTCCCTCCCTAATCACATCGCATAAGATGTGTGCTTGTGTGTGTTTGTTTGTGAGTCGTGTTTCCTCACTAGAGTGGCAGCATCTTGAGGATAGGGGTCACGTATCCTCCTCTCTCCATTCCTCTCCCGGAGTACAGAACAATTTGCATACTTGTCTGCATGCACATATGTTCATGTTTGGGCCCTCTTTCCCCACTGGAGAGACATTTCACCCAAGGGCAGGGGCTGTATCTCCTCCTCCCTCTGTTTTTCCTCTCACAACCTAGGACAGTGTGTATATGTTTCTGGGTGTGATTCTGGGTGTGTGTCTGGGTGTGTCTGTGTGTGTCTGCGCGAATATCTGTGAATGGGTATCGATGTACCTGAGCGTTTTTGTTTATGTGCACAGAGAGTCCTTCACGTGCTGAGGTACGACGATGGGCTCTTCTAACATGTCTAAATTTGCCCCCATTTCTGCTTTCAGTACATCGGTTTTGACTTTCCAAAACCAAGGTCCTTAATGATACTATCCCGAGGGGTGCCGGTGTTGGGGGACGGGTGTTGGTGGAGTGGAGGGGTCCCAGCAGTCCCTGGGAAATGAGGAAGCAATTTTCCAAATCGTCATATGAGGATAGAGGGGGAAACGTTGAAAGAGGGTGTTGGACGGGGGATGGCGCAGGAGCGGAGCGGGAGCGGCTTGGTGTCAGTTTATTAATAGCAGTAATAATTATCCTGATACGTATGCTATTTGTTAAGCACTGACTATGTGCCAGGCACTATACTAAGCCCTGGGGTGGGTACAAGCAAATGGGGTTGGACCCAGTCCCTGTCCCGTGGGGTACTCACAGTCTCCATCCCTATTTTACAGATGAGGTAACTGAGACCCAGAGAAGTGGAAGGACCTGCCCAAGGTCACACAGCAGACAAGTGGAGGGGGCCGGGATTACGACCCATGACCTTCCCACTCCCAGGCCCGTGTTCTACGCACTACGTCATGCTGCTTCTCTGTCGTAAGGAGGGATTTCCCGATCCCTAGAAGGAGTCACCGGGGAGGGTCGAGGCGTCCATTTATTTCCGGTGACGAAGGGGTTGACTCCACTAGTGTGAGCGTCTCTGACTCAGTATGAACATACTGATGGAGCTTCACTTCTCATAGATCATGGAATGAGACACCAGCTCTGGAAATCTGTGGCATAAATAGAAAATCAAACCTAGAAACAGCCCCCATTGATAACATGATTCTTGGGAAAACTGGTTCCCACTTCTAGGGATTGGATTTATCTGTGTGCCCAAATGCGTGTGTGCGTATATGGATGGATATCTATGGGTCTCTGGGTCTGAATAACTCTGATTGTCGTGTGTGACTATTTATCAGTGTTTCTATGTGTTTCTAGGAAGATGAGAGTGAATCTTGGCATGTGTGCATCTTTAAATCTGATGTGTGTCCCCGTATTTCCTTGTGTGTATATGTGTCTATGTTTACCGATGTATCTGTGAACAGGTATGTGACTGCGTGGGCCTTTGTGTGTCTGTCTGTGAGTCTGTGTAAGTGGTGTGATCTCCCAGCTTTCACACCTGTGACTTCTGCATTTTAGAGAAGTTTTGGGGGATATTTGTCTGTGTGCGTGTGAGTTTGGGTGTGTGTATTTGGGTGCGCTTGGGATGTATCTTTGTTTCTGGGTGTTTGGGTGAGTTCGTGGCCATCTAAGTGTTTGTGTATGTGTGAGTGCCTACGTTTGCATGTGCCTGTGTATCTCTGTGTCTCTGTGTGTGTCCCTGTTTGTGTGTGTTTGTGTGTTTGTGTCTGGGAGTTCCTGTTTGTATGCCACTCTGTGTGAGTCTTCACGTATCTGTATGTCTGCATGCCTGATGGGTTTGTATTGCTCTATCCACGGTCATTGGTGGGTCCGAGTCTATAATAATAAATGGAATATTTGGTCATTCATTCATTCATTCTTCTTTATTGAGCACTTACCTATGCAGAGCACTGTACTATCTCCAGTGGGTTGAGCTTGGGGTATTTATAAGATAATTATATCAACCAAGGTCCCTGTTCCTCATGAGGGTCATCGTTTAAGGAAGAAGGAAGAAGCGATATTGACTTCCCATTCTACAGCAGAGGAAACTGAGGCAGAGAGAAGCTAAATGACCTGCCCTGCGTCACAGAGCAGGCAAGTGGTGGAGCAAGGATTTCAACCCAGGTCCCCCCCCTCCGCAGCGCTCACACTCTATCCACTAGGAAACACTCTGTCGGCTGACCCGCTTCCTGATCGTCTGGGTGTCGGAGATCCCCAGTGGGGCGGAGAGTGGCCAGGGCAGGTGTACGGTGGGGGGGGGGGGAGGGGGCGGAGGGCCTGTGGCGCGTTCGTCCCTGCACGAGCGGGCTTCACCACTGTCCCCCACCTCTCCACCGCGGGACCTAAGCAGCGTGGCTCAGTGGAAAGAGAACAGGCTTGGGAGTCAGTGGCCATGGGTTCGAATCCCAGATCTCACACTTGACAGCTGTGTGACTGTGGGTAAGTCACTTAACTTCTCTGTGCCTCAGTTACCTCATCTGTAAGATGAGGGTTAACTGTGAGCCTCACATGGGACAACCTGATTACCCTGTATCTACCCCAGTGCTTAGAACAGTGCTCTGCACATAGTAAGCGCCTAACAAATACCAACATTATAATTATTATGGGCCAGTATGGATGTGTGTCTGAGTCTGTATGTCTGTGCGAATCTGTGAGTTTCTACGCGTATGTCTGTGTATCTGTTTATGCCTATGTCTGTGTATGTCTCTTTGTGTGTCTATGTGCCTAATGAGCTGTGTTTTTGTGGGTGTGGGGGGGTCTATTTGTATATCCGTATGTGTATATGTGCCGGATTATCTCAACGTGTGTCTGTGTGTGTACGTACATAGTTGTGTGTGGATGGGTGTCTCTGTGTACCTCTATGCGCCTCTGTATCAGGGAGCCCTATGGCCCCTGTTTGTGCGTGTGTCTGGACACCACCATCCTTTCTATCTCTCAAGCGCCTAACCTTGCCATTATCCTCGACTCCTCTCTCCCAATCAACCCACAGATTCAATCTACCACTAAACCCTGGCCGTTCCTCCTTCACAACATCACTAAGATCCGCCCTTTCCTCTCCATCCAAACCGCTTCCACGTTAATCCCATCACCTACCCCATAGGGGACGCAGCGTGGCTCAGTGGAAAGAGCCTGGACTTCGAAGTCAGAGGTCATGGGTTCGACTCCCGGCTCTGCCACTTGGCAGCTGTGTGACTGTGGGCAAGTCACTTCACTTCTCTGTGCCTCAGTGACCTCATCTGTAAAATGGGGATTAACTGTGAGCCTCACGTGGGACAACCTAATTAGCCTGTATCTCCCCTAGAGCTTAGAACAGTGCTCTGCACATAGTAAGCACTTAACAAATACCAACATTATTATTAACATCATTATACCGCCTTGATTGCTCTATCAGCCTCCTCTCCCCCCCTCTCCCCCAGTCCCTACTTCACTCAGTTGCCCAGATCATTTTTCTGCAACCCAATCAGGACAGGTTTCCCCACTCTTCAAAACACTCCAGGGGTTGCCCATCCACCTCCACGGCAAACGGAAACTCCTCACCAAGGGCATCGAAGCACTCGATCACCTTGCCTCCTCTCACCGTACCTCGATCTCTTCGATCTCGCTGCCAAACACCCGCCCATGTCCTGCCTCCGGCCTGGAACGCCCACCCTCCTTATATCTGACGGACAATTATTCTCCCCCCTTCAAAACCTTACTGAAAGCACGTCTCCTTCCAAGAGGCCTTCCCTGGCTCAGCCCTCCTTTCCTCTTCTCCCACTCCCTTCTGCGTCACCCCGACTTGCTACTTGCTCCCTTTATTCACCCCCTCCCCAACCCCGGAGCACTTATGTACATGCCAGTGATTTATTTATGTATATTAAGGTCTGTCTCCCGCTCTAAACTGTAAGCTCATTGTGGGCATGGAATGTGTTGTATTGTTGTTTCTTACTGATCTAAGTGCTTAGTATAGTGCTCTGCACTAAATACAATGCATTCGTTCTTCAATATGTTCCTATGCGTGCCTGTCTGTGGGCGCGTGTGAATGCCTGGTTGTGTTTGTGTGCCTGCGTATGTCTGTGTGGGCCTCTGGGTGTGTGAGTGTGCATGTATATTGTAATCCCGGGGCCATACACCAGAGGATTCCGTGTTCCTCGAGGGCCCCCGAGTGGGTGGATTATGGAAGGCCAGGGTCTGCCCTAGGGCGCTGGGCCACTTCCTCCTCTTGATAGTCAGTGGCTGTGCCCACGGAGGGGCTGAGCCAGGCCAGCTAGTCCCATTAGCCAGTCACCGGGCTTCCTCCCTCCACCTGCCATCCCTGCTCTCTTCCTCCTGCCCCTTCTCCTTCCCTGGGCCCCTCCCTCATGGGGACTGCCAGGCCTCCAGGCAACCGGTAGGGCCCGGCAGCGGTGGGCAGGACACATCTCCACCGGTTGGGAAAACACGGCAGTTTCATCCATCATCTCCACCCCCAGGGCTGGGCCTGAACAGGCGGGCTGAACCAGTGGGGCCGGGCCACAGTGAGGTGGGGTCGGAGAGAGGGCCGGGCCAGGGAGGCCAGATAAATGGAGGCCCCGGTGCACGACTCCCACAGACACCCGTCGTCCCTCTCGCTGCACTTCCAGGTCCAGGAGTTGGTGAGTCCAAAGCGTCTCCCTGGGAATGGAGAGAGAGATCTCCCATACACTCCACCCCTGCACTCCGAGGTCATTTGGCCCAGTCCCCTGCCTCGGGGTCAGAGGACAGAGCACTGGGATTCAGGTGCCCCCACTTAGCCTCCACCGGCAAGGCAGTGCGGCTTAGGTGGTTTGATCTTTAATCTCTCTGAGAAGTTTCTGATCGGCGCAAGGTCAAACCTCTTCCCTCCAATCCCACTTATCTCTTTTAGACCCATCTTTTAAGTAGGGAGAGAGAGAGCTAGTAGAGTCCCTCTTCCATCCTCCGGCTGGTCTGACACACTCTCTCCACTTTTCCAGGTCTCCTCCTTCCACCTCTTCCCAGACTAGCCCCTTCGTCACCAGCCTTTATCTCATGTCCTTGCGCCGGACCCAGATCCCATCCCTCCCCTCCTGCAAAATCCTCCTAACAAAGCCGCCTCCTTCAGGAGGGACTTCCCTGATTGAGCCCTCCCTCCTCCGGCCCTGTCTTCCCTCCATGTCCCCCACTCAGCCACTGCTCCCTTCTTCATTTAATTCCCTGGCTCAGCTCCGGTCTTGGGCCTCACACTTCCTGGTGGAAGGTATTGGAGAAGAGGTGGAAGGCAAGGTAGGGGGAGGGGGGAAAAGAAAAGTGTGGAAACCTCCTTAGGCCTCAAAGAGTGGATATTCTGAGTACCCGGTCACCAGTGTCTCTAGGGTATCAGAGGTCTAAGTTTAGTTCTGGGGTTTATTAGCTTTTATCATATTTTTATTGGTATTTGTTAAGTGCATGCTATGAGGATTTTTGCCCAGAACATTCCAAAACTGAGCTGGAGCGGAAATGGAAAATGGGAGGTGATGCTGGTGGTGGTATCTACTAAGTGCCTACTGAATGTAATGCCCTCTATGAAGTACTAAAACTGCAGGATAGGGGAACATATTTTTTTTTGGAGGGGAAGAGGGTCAGTCTTGGTTGCAGGTTACCTAAAGTCTTGCTTTCTCTCTCCTTCCCCCAACCCCCCAGTCCATTTCCTCCAGCTTGACCGCTCGGCCGGGGAAAGATGCCGCACCAGAGCCAACAGCAGTGTAAGCAGCCGTGCCAGCCTCCACCATCCCAGCCCCCGTGCCCGCCTAAGTGCCCATCTCCGACCCCACCCCCCTGCCAGCCGAAATGCCCTTCTCCGTGCCCGCCTCCCTGCCAGCCGAAATGCCCACCGGTGCAGCCCCCTACTCCCTGCTGCCAGGAGAAGTGCCCACCCAAGAGAAAGTAGGAATGCAGACCGCATGCCACCCCACCCCACCTCCAACCGGAAATGGAAGGAAAATCATTTCTAAGAGGGAGATGGATGGGGCTCCGCCCTTGGTGTGTTGGGGGTGTGTGAAGGCATAACATCACCCCCCTTCACTACTATCGCTTCTGAATGTCTTCCCCTACCCCCCCTCAACCCCACATTGGTTCCCCTGTGTAACGGGGGAGTCTCAGTAGGGGGATGGATGGGCTAAGGGACCATTCCCAAGCCCTGCTCCTGTCCCTCGACCCTCCTGCCTCCACCCCACTTCTCCCACCACTCCCAGAAGAGATCCCTGGATGTGACCAACTGTGTCCTCATCAGAGAATTGTGGACTTGAACCGTGGGGTCCCACCAGCGAGGCAGGGGCTTACTCTTGCTGGGAGGGAACTGAGGCCCAGCCATCCGGGCTGAGAGAAGAGAGTAACAGCCCTCCTTTCCTCCTCAGAATTGTTGCCCTGAGCCATGGGGGGCTCCTTTCCTTCCCCTCTGCAATAAAACTTCTTTCAGAGCAGAAAACTGATGTGGGACTGTTTGTGCTGGGGGAAATGGTGGTGACGCATGGTGGGTTTTGACTGGGAAAACCCAAGTGAGGCCTCATCCCTTCCCACTCCAACAAGCTCCTTAAGCAATCCATGATATCCTGACCCCATCAGAATCCCTTCGGCCTTGAGGGAATCACTCAGTAGTGGTCTTTATGGAGCACTCACTGGGTATAATGCACTGTAGTAAGTGCCTGGGAAGAAACCAGCAAATGAGTGAAACAACTTCCACTCTAGTGAAGGAGGTAGGCATTAAAACTATTCACAGAGTAATCAAAATAAATAGTGAACGTTCTTTTGAGTAACCACGTCTACAGAGGTGTTGGAATATGTATAAGAACAAACGCAAGTGGTAAAATGGTTGATGGCTTTCTGTGACTTGGGATGCTGGGAGTGAATCTGGAGAGGCATCTTGAGGAGGTGGGCTTTCTGGGGTTCCACAGTAGGTTTCCTCTATGAAATGTTATTTGGGTGAAATCCATCAAGATGGTATGACTGGCACATGCTTCGCAACGGCAAACATCCATCTTTCCATCGTTACCAAGTCACCTGATCGTCCACACAGGGAAGTGGTGTCCGGGAAGAGGGAGAGGGGCTTTCCATAAAGATTGGGAGGAAGGCACCCAAAGCGAACAACTGGTGCACACGCAGTTTCCTCTGAAACAGAAGTGAGGGAAGCCGGAGCTGACCCCAGCAGCAGAGAGGGCCCAGTCTGGCCGCTGCCCCTGAAGGTCTCGCCACCCCCCGGGGGGCTTGTGCTGCCTGAATATGTTTGGGTGAACCTGGAGCTGATCCCAAGGCCGGGGTTCTCCAGCCGGTCATGGAGAGCTGCTGCTGCTGCTGACCCCGCTGCTTGCCAATGCCTCAGGGAACTGTTGGATGGGAGGGATCCCACCTAACCTTCTCCCTGGACCTCAATCTCACCTATCTCTGTGTACTCAGGCCTTCAGACAGCAACTGGCAACTCTTCGGGTTCAAGGACCGTGTCCCTCTCCCAGCGCCCAGTACAGTGTGTGTCTCCTCCTTCCCCTGACCTTCCTCCCTTCATGCTTGCAGTGGCCTCACAGGGACCCCAACCTGTCCCCCGAATGCTCTCTCTCTCTCTCTCTCTCTCCTGGTTCACCAGTCCATCCCCTCCCTATCTTCTCCCTTGGGCACACCTCTTGGGACCCTCCTCATATCACTCATAGTCTTAATCCCCATTTTTACAGATGGGGTCATGAGACACAGAAAAGTTAGGTGACTTGTCCACTGTCACACAGCACACGATCACTTCCCTGTTCCTCCTACTATGGCTGCCTCAGCTCCAACTCATCCCTCTTCCATGCCTGGATGGGTCCCTGCTCTCTGAGCCTGCAGCATGCCGTCTGAGAAAACACATCAACTAGAGCTGCAGGGTTCAGAGGGAATCTGTCTCATCTCCCTCCTCCTTGAGCTGGTCCATGTCCTCTCTGATTCCTTCCAGCTGAGGCCTCCCCAGCCCTGAGGTCACTCTCCTATAAGCCCGTGGACGACCACAGTTCGATAGCAGCCCCTGCAGAGATCAGATATAATGGTCTGATGCCCCCACCCTTTCCGGGCATCTGTAAAGGATCTGATCCCCTCCAGCTACCCAAATCTTCACAGATGAAACGTCACCCATCCCCTCAGCCTGCTCACACTAGGGACAGAGAGGCAGGTCTCAAACTAACTCCCCACCCCCCACAACCATAAAACCACTGTGCTCCAGGAGGGGGGTGGCCTCCTCGACTCACTGTCTACTGTGTAGCGGTATATAGGCACAACCTTGGACCTGCCGGCAATGGGAACAACCTGGTGGTAACCATGTCTCAGCCAAAAAAAGTGGGGACTATAAGAGCTAGGCCCAAAAGGGCTATAAAATGTATGATGGAAGGCCAGGTTAAAAGAATTTGCCACATGAAAACTCCGGAATGCAGATCAACGTAACCAGAGGTCTGAGGGGAAGAAGAAAAGCCAGATGAGCAACTGTAGAGGAAAGGATATTGATCACCAGAGGAAGTGAAGTCCGTGAGTTGGGAAGTGTGGAAGCAAGAAGACCCCCCCAAGCCTCGAGTAGAAACCAGTTGACACCAGTGAATGGGAGTCCCACACGGGGACAAGGGATGATAGGGGTAGGGGGGTGGCTACCTGACCACACTTACAGCTATAAATAATGGAATTATTCAACCTGTACTGAGCAACGTGTCCCAGAGGAGAGAGCATGGGCCTAAAAGTCAGAGGACCCGGGTTCAAATTTGGCCTCTCCTATTTAATGTTGTGTGGCCTTGGGCAAGTCACTGAATTCTTCTCTACATCAGTCCTCTCATTGGCAAAATGGGGATTAAAAATCTGGTGTCCCTCCTGCTTTGACTGTGAGGCCTATGTGGGACCCGATTATGGTGTATCTACCCCAGCTCAAGGTACTGTGCTTGGCATATAGTAAGAGCTGAAAAAATCCACGATTATTATTGATAAGAAATCTGCGCACACATTCTGCGGGGCAGGGGCAGAGGGAAGCAGAAACTCGATCCCTTTCCTCCAGGAGCTTCAGGTCTGGGGTGCGAGATGAAACACACACAGACACACACATGTAGCAACGTGTAATTCACTGAAAACTAGGGCAGGGACAAAGGGAGGGGGAGACACGGGGATGCAAATCCACTGGAAGACAGAGGACAAATACCAAGGTCTACAAATTAAACCTAAATTTTCCAGCTGCGGAAATGAATGACAGGAGTTGACCTCGGTCACTTAACGTAGGTAGGGGCAGTCTGGGACGGCTGCCTGAAGGAGACAGAGTGGCTTTTAATTCGACTCTTTCAAAAGCCGTGACTCAGAGAAGGGGCAGGGAGGTCACTTCAGGGTGAGGAAATGGTGTGAAGGTCAGCTAGGAAGGGAAGTGTTGTTTGAGGGTGGGGAGGGACAGCAGGAAACCAATCTTCAGCCTCTGAGCATCCCCCCATACCTCTCTCCCAGGAAGAACGGCTGTGCTCTCAGCTGTGCTCTCATCTCTCTCATTCCAGTCTTTCAATCGTATTTAGTACACGCTTACTGTGTGCACACCACTGATCTAAGCACTTTGGGAAGTACAATGAAACAGTAAACAGTAACATTCCCTTCCCAGAACGAGCTCACAGTCTAGAGGGGTGGAGACAGACATCGATTCAAATAAATAAAATTACAGATATATACGTAAATGCTGCGGGACTGTGAGGGGGATGAGAAAGAGCAATGGGAGCAAGTCAGGGTGACACAGAAGGGAGTGGGAGTGGGGCCTAATCTGGGAAGGCCTCTTGGAGGAGATAGGCCTTCAAGAAGGTTTTGAAAAGGGCAGGGGGGAGGTAATTTTCTGTCAGATCTGAGGAGGAAGGACGTTCCAGGCCAGAGGAAGGACATGGGCCAGGGGTCGGCGGTGAGAAGGGAGAGATCGGGACACAGTGAGAAGGTTAGCACTCGAGGAGCAAATTATGTTTCCGGGGTCATAGAAGAAGAGAAGCAAGGTGAGGTAAGAAATGGCAAGTCGATAGGGTGATTTAAAGCCAAAGGTGAGGAGTTGTCATTCGAAACGGAAGTGGATAGGCAACCATTGGAGATTTTTGAGAGGGTGGTGGGTGACGTTCTGAACGCCATGGACCCCTGGCCCATATCCTACCTCTGGGCTGGAATGTCCTCCCTCCTCACATCTGCCAAACTAGCACACTTCCCCCCTTCAACGCCCTACTGAGAGCTCACCTCTTACAAGAGGTCTTCCCCGACTGAGTCCTCCTTTTCCTTTGCTTCTCCTCCCCTCTCCATCATCCCTACTCCCTCCCTCTGCTCTACTTGCCTCCCCGCCCCACAGCACTTGTGTATATATGGACATACATCATTCTATTTATTTTATTAATGATGTGTAAGGATCTATAATTCTATTTATATTGCTGCTATTGCCTCCTATCTACTCGTTTTGTTTTGTTGTCTGTCTCCCCACTCCTAGACCGTGAGCCCATTGTTGGGTAGGGATTGTTTCTGTTGCCAACTTGTACTTTCCAAGCACTTAGTAAGTGCTCTGCACACAGTAAGGGCTCAATAAATATGATTGAATGAATGGATAGAAAGATGATCGGGCAGCAGAGGGAAGTGTGGCTAGAGTGGCGAGAGACAGGAGGTTGGGAGGTCAGCAAAGAGGCTGATGCAAAAATCCTGCCTAGATCATGAGTGATTGTATAATTTTGGTAGCAGTTTGGATGGAGAGGAAAGGGTCGATTGTGAAGGTGGGACTGACAGGACGTGGTGTTGGATTGAATATGTGGGTTGAATGAGAGAGAGTCAAGGATAAGGCCAAGGTTACGGGCCTGTGAGACGGGAAGGACGGTGGTGCTGTCTACAGTGATGGGAATGCCCGGGAGAGGACGGCGTTTGGGTGGGAAGATGAGGAGCTCTGTTTTGGATGTGTTTAGTTTGAAGTGAAGAAAGGATATCCAAGTAGAGATGTCTTGAGGCAGGAGGAGAGGTGAGCCTGGAGAGAGGGAGAGAGTCAGGGGAGGAGACGTAGATTTGGGTATCACCCGCGTACAGATGGTAGTTGAAGTGGTGGGAGCGAATGAGTTCTCCAAGGGAGTGAGTGTAGATGGAGAATAGAAGGGGACCGAGAACTAAACCTTGAGGGAACCCCACAGTTAGGGGGTGGGAGGCTGAGGAGGAGCATGCGACGGAGACTGAGAATGAACGGCCAGAGAGATAAGAGAACCAGGAGAGAACAGAGTCAGTGAAGCCAAGGGTGGTTAACACTTCCAGGAGAAGGTGGTGGTCCACAGTGTCAAAGCCAGCTGAGAGGTCGAGGAGGATTAGGATGGAGTAGAGGCCGCTGGATTTGGCGAGAAGGAGGGCATTGGTGACCTTTGAGTGGGCAGTCTCTGTGGAGTGAAAGGGTGGAGGCCGGATTGGAGGGGGTCCAGGAGAGAATTGGAGAGGAATTTGAGGCAGTGTGTGTAGATGACTCTCTCAAGGATTTTGGAGAGAAATGGAAGGAGGGAGATGGGGTGATAACTGGAAGGACCCGTGGAGCCAAGGGAGGGGTTTTTTTAGGATTGAGGAGACATGGGCAGGTTTGAAAGCAGTAGGGAAAAACCCCCTGGAGAGCAAACAGTTGGACATGGCTGTTAGAGAGGGAAGGAGGTAGGGGGCGAGAGTTCTGATAAGGTGTGAAGGAATGGAGTCCTAGGTGCCTGTGGAGGGGGTGATATTTGAGAGGAGAAAGGAGATCTCCCCTAGATATACCACTGGGAAGGATGGGAGAGTTGAAGAGGGGGCCGGAAGGTGGGGAGGGGGGAACTGAGGAGGGACAAGGGCCATTTTAGGGAACTCACACCTGATGGTATTAAATTAGGTGGCCAGCTCACAGGAGGGAAAGGACTGGGGGAGGCAGGAGGACAGGGGGCCTTAAGAGGGAGTCATATTTCTGGAACAACTGATGAGGGCGATGGGCATGGGTGTCAATAAGGGAAGAGAAATAATTATACCGGGCAGAGAGAGGACAGAATTAAAGTATGGAAGTTGAAGAGGACAAAGTCGGCCTGATATTTAGATTCTCACCAGCAGCGGTCTTTGGTTCGTGCACAAGAGCTAAGGAGGCAGACAGGGCCGGTGATCCAGGGCTGAGGGTTGGTGATCCGTGATCGACAAAGAGATGAGGGAGCCAGAGAGCTTAGTTCAGTAGAGAGGGTGGGGTGGAGAACTTCTTTTTGTTCCTCGAGAATGGGGAGATTTCACTCGGTCACCAAATCACATTCGTTCTACTTTCTCCGGATTGCTAAAACCCACCCTGTCCATCCCAACCCCAACTCCTATCATGCTGATCCAAGCACTTATCTTATCCTGCTCTGTTGACATCAGAGAGGAGGCTCCAGTCCATACTTCACTCTGCCGCAGGCATCATTTTTCAACAAAAACGTTCACGTCTCCCCGCTCCTCCAGAACCTCCAATTTCTGCCCTTCCACCTTCGGCTCTAAACAGAATCTCTGTATCTTTGGCTTTAAAGTACTCCATAAGCTCTCCCCATCAAACCCCACCTCCTTGGTCTCCTATTACACACCCTCCACTCCTCTAACTCCACTGTTCCCCCTTCTTGACTATCTCACCACCGGCTCCTTTCCTAGCCTGGAACTCCCTGCCCCTCCATATTCGCCGGACCAGCACTCTCTCTACCATCAAGGCATTAAGGTCCCATCTCCTCCAAGAGACCTTCCCCAATTAAACCCTCTTTTGCCCTCTCACTCTCCCTTCTGCATCATCTATGAATTTGGATCTGTGACCTTAGGACATTTGACATTTCCCCCACCCCCCAACTCACAGCACTTAGTTCTCTTTAAATTGTGTATTAGAAATTGCTTATTTCTTCCCATCAATATCTGTCTCCCCCTCTGGACCATGAGCTTGTTATATTCAGAGAACCCATCTGCTAATTCTATCATACTCTCCAAAGTGCTTAGTACATTGGTTTGCACAAAGTAAATACACAATAAATACCATTGATTGATTGATGGATAGATGGATTTTGTATTTTAGCCATGGCCCTGCCTTGTAGGTTGATTTTGTGTTTTTAATGTTTGTTTTATGGCTACATGTTCCTCACGTGCCTCCTTCCTCCTTTATTCTTAGATTTTGAACCTCATGGGGGTTGGGGGCCATGTCTGAGGCTCAGTGTCTTCTTTCCCAGTGCTTTGTAAAGTGCTTTGCACAGAGTAAACTAATATTAACAACTAATATTAGTACGGGAAGAACATTTCATCCCCTCCAAGACCTGCCTGGGACACTTTGTGGCTCGACCTCACTGGGACCTCACCAGTGCCTTCCCACATGCCCTGGGCAGTAACAGAAACCTGCTCTGGGGGCCGGGGGTCACCTTCAGTCCGGGCCATCAAGGCCATCTCCTCCAGCAGAACATCCATTACTTAATCCCTCCACTTCCCTGATCCTGTCATCACAGTGTGTGTGTGTGTGTGTTTTCAATGGTATTTATTAAGTACTTACTATGGGCCAGGGATTATACTAAGCACTGGGGCAGATACCAAGTGATTAGGTCGGATACCATCCACATCCCACATGGGAATCAAGGTCCTAATCCCCAATTTTATTGATGAGGCTCTGAGAAGTTAACTAGCAGAAGGTCACACAGCAGACAAGAGGTGGAGCTGGGATTAAAAGTCATGTCCCTTTCGCTTCCAGGCTAGGGCTCCATCCACTAGGCCCTGGGTGTGTTTGACTCCTATCTCCCTAACCAGACTGGGATTCTCCTGAAGGCAGAAACCATGTCTCCTCCCTCCCTCCCTCCCTCCCTCCCTCCCTGATCACCCCGCATAAGGTGTATGTTTGTGTGTGTTTGTCGTGTCTCCTCACCAGAGTGGCAGCATCTTGAGGGTAGGGGCCATGTCTCCTCCTCCCTCCATTCCTCTCCCAGAGTCCAGAACAATCTGTGCACTTCTCTGCATGCACATGTGTTTACCTTAGGGTCCTCTCTCCCCAGCGGAGGGACATTTCCCCCAAGGGCAGAGGCTGTGTCTCCTCCTCCCTCTGTTTTTCCTCTCACTACCTAGGACAGTGTGTATGTGTTTCTGGGTGTGATTCTGTGTGGGTGTCTGTGTGCGTCTGTGTGTGTCTGCATGAATATCTGCGGATAGGTATCAATGTACCTGCACGTTTTTGTTTATGTGCATAGACAATACTTGACTTGCTGAGGTACGAAGA
Source organism: Ornithorhynchus anatinus (assembly GCF_004115215.2). Lineage (NCBI taxonomy): Eukaryota > Metazoa > Chordata > Mammalia > Monotremata > Ornithorhynchidae > Ornithorhynchus > Ornithorhynchus anatinus. Next base: position 21,055,291 of record NC_041746.1, read on the forward strand.
TGGGCTCTTCTAACATGTCTAAATGTGCCCCCATTTCTGCTTTCAGTATGTCGGTTTTGACTTTCTGAAACCAAGTTCCTTAATGATACTATCCCGAGGGGTGCCGGTGTTGTGGGACAGGCGTTGGTGGAGTGGAGGGGATCAAGCAGTCACTGGGAAATGAGGAAGTAATTTTCCAAATCGTCATGTAAGGGTAGAGGGGGAAACGTTGAAAGAGGGTGTTGGATGGGGGATGGCGCAGGAGCGGAGCGGAAGTGTCTCGGTGTCAGTTTATTAATAGCAATAATAATTATCCTGATAAGGATGCTATTTGTTAAGCGCTGACTATGTGCCAGGCACTGTCCTAAGCACTGGGGTGGGTACAAGCAAATCGGGTTGGACCCAGTCCCTGTCCCGTGGGGTACTCACAGTCTCCATCCCTATTTCACAGATGAGGTAACTGAGACCCAAAGAAGTGGAGGGACCTGCCCAAGGTCACACAGCAGACAAGTGGGGGAGCTGGGATTACGACCCATGACCTTCCAACTCCCAGGCCCGTGTTCTACGCACTACGTCATGCTGCTTCTCTGTCGTAAGGAGGGATTTCCCGATCTCTAGAAGGAGTCACCGGGGAAGGCCGAGACGTCCATTTATTTCTGGTGACGTAGGAGTTGACTCCACTAGTGTGAGCCTCTCTGACTCAGTATGAACACACTGATGGAGCTTCCCTTCTCGTAGATAATGGACTGAGACACCAGCTCTGGAAAACAGTGGCGTAAACAGGAAATCAAACCCAGAAACAGCCCCCGTTAATAACATGATACTTGGGAAAGCTGGTTCCCACTTATGATACAATTCTAGGGATTGGATTTATCTGTGGGCCCAAGGAAGGCCTGCGTTTGTGTGCCCAAATGCGTGTGTGTGTATATGGATGGCTATCTATGGGTCTCTGGGTCTGAGCGCCTCTGACTGTCGCGTGTGTCTAATTATCAGTGTTTCTATGTGTTTCTATGAAGTTGAGAGTGAATCTGGGCATGTGTGCATCTTTAAGTCGGATGTGTGTCCCCATATTTCCTTGGGTGTACGTGCGTCTATGCTTACTGACGTATCTGTGAACAGGCATTAGACTGCGTGGGCCTTTGTGTGTCTGTCTGTGAGTCTATGTGAGTGGTGTGATCCCCCAGCATTCACACCTGTGGCTTCTGCATTTTAGAGATGTCCTTGGGGTTATTTATGTGTGTGTGTGTTTGGGTGTGTGTATTTGGGTGCGCTTGGGGGTGTACGTTTGTTTCTGGGTGTTTGGGTGAGTTCGTGGCCATCCAAGTGTTTGTGTATGTGTGAGTGCCTACGTTTGCATGTGCCTGTGTATCTCTGTGTCTCTGTGTGTGTCCCTGTTTGTGTGTGTTTGTGTGTTTGTGTCTGGGAGTTCCTGTTTGTATGCCACTCTGTTTGTGTCTTCATGTATTTGTATGTCTCATTGCCAGTTGGGTTTGTATTGCTCTATCCACGGTCATCTGTGGGTCCAAGTCTGTAATAATAAATGGAATATTTGGTCGTTCATTCATTCACTCTTCTTTATTGAGCGCTTACCTATGCAGAGCACTGTACTATCTCCAGTGGATCAAGCGCTGGGATATTTATAAGATAATTATATCAACCACGGTCGCCGTTCCTCATGGGGGTCATCGTTTAAGGAGGAAGGAAGAAGCGATATTGACTTCCCATTCTACAGCAGAGGAAACTGAGGCAGAGAGAAGCTAAATGACCTGCCCTGCGTCACAGAGCAGGCAAGTGGTGGAGCAAGGATTTCAACCCAGGTCCCCCCCCCCCGCAGCGCTCACACTCTATCCACTAGGAAACACTCTGTCGGCTGACCCGCTTCCTGATCGTCTGGGTGTCGGAGATCCCCAGTGGGGCGGAGAGTGGCCAGGGCAGGTGTACGGTGGGGGGGGGGGAGGGGGCGGAGGGCCTGTGGCGCGTTCGTCCCTGCACGAGCGGGCTTCACCACTGTCCCCCACCTCTCCACCGCGGGACCTAAGCAGCGTGGCTCAGTGGAAAGAGAACAGGCTTGGGAGTCAGAGGCCATGGGTTCGAATCCCAGATCTCACACTTGACAGCTGTGTGACTGTGGGTAAGTCACTTAACTTCTCTGTGCCTCAGTTACCTCATCTGTAAGATGAGGGTTAACTGTGAGCCTCACATGGGACAACCTGATTACCCTGTATCTACCCCAGTGCTTAGAACAGTGCTCTGCACATAGTAAGCGCCTAACAAATACCAACATTATAATTATTATGGGCCAGTATGGATGTGTGTCTGAGTCTGTATGTCTGTGCGAATCTGTGAGTTTCTACGCGTATGTCTGTGTATCTGTTTATGCCTATGTCTGTGTATGTCTCTTTGTGTGTCTATGTGCCTAATGAGCTGTGTTTTTGTGGGTGTGGGGGGGGTCTATTTGTATATCCGTATGTGTATATTTGCCGGATTATCTCAACGTGTGTCTGTGTGTGTACGTACATAGTTGTGTGTGGATGGGTGTCTCTGTGTACCTCTATGCGCCTCTGTATCAGGGAGCCCTATGGCCCCTGTTTGTGCATTTGTCTGGACACCACCATCCTTTCTATCTCTCAAGCCCCTAACCTTGCCATTATCCTCGACTCCTCTCTCCCAATCAACCCACAGATTCAATCTACCACTAAACCCTGGCCGTTCCTCCTTCACAACATCACTAAGATCCACCTTTTCCTTTCCATCCAAACCGCTTCCACATTAATCCCATCACCTACCCCATCCCGCCTTGATTGCTCTATCAGCTTCCTCTCTCCCCTGTCTCTAGTCCCTACTTCACTCAATGGCTCAGATCATTTTTCTGCAACCCAATCATTTTTCTGCAACACGTTTCCCCACTCTTCAAAACACTCTAGTGGTTGCCTGTCCACCTCCGCGGCAAACGGAAATTCCTCACCAAAGGCTTCGAACCACTCAATCACTTGCCTCTTCTCACCGTACCTAGATCTCTTCGATCTCACTGCCAAACTCCCGCCCATGTCCTGCCTCCAGCCTGGAACGCCCTCCCTCCTTATATCTGATGGACAATTATTCTCCCCCCTTCTAAACCTTACTGAAAGCAAGTCTCCTGCCAAGAGGTCTTCCCTGGCTCAGCCCTCCTTTCCTCTTCTCCCACTCCCTTCTGCGTCACCCCTACTTGCTCCCTTTATTCACCCCCTTCCCAACCCCGGAGCACTTATGTACATGCCAGTGATTTATTTATGTATATTAAGGTCTGTCTCCCGCTCTAAACTGTAAGCTCATTGTGGGAATGGAATGTGTTATATTGTTGTTTCTTACTGATCTAAGTGCTTAGCATAGTGCCCTGCACTAAATACAATGCATTCATTCTTCAATATGTTTGTATGCGTGCCTGTCAGTGGGCATGTGTGAATGCCTGGTTGTGTTTGTGTGCCTGCGTGTGTCTGTGTGGGCCTCTGGGTGTGTGAGTGTGCATGTATATTGTAATCCCGGGCCATACACCAGAGGATTCCGTGTTCCTCGAGTGCCCCGAGTTGGGGGATTATCTGGCCAGGGTCTGCCCTAGGGCGCTGGGCCACTTCCTCCTCTTGATAGTCAGTGGCTGTGCCCACGGAGAGGTTGAGCCAGGCCAGCTAGGCCCATTACCCAGTCACCAGGCTTCCTCCCTCCACCTGCCATCTCTGCTCTCTTCCTCCTGCCCCTTCTCCTTCCCTGGGCCCCTCCCTCATGGGGACTGCCGGGCCTCCAGGCAACCGGTAGGGCCCGGCAGCGGTGGGCAGGACAAATCTCCACCGGTTGGGAAAACACGACAGTTTCACCCATCATCTCCACCCCCAGGGCTGGGCCTGGCCAGGCAGGCTGAACCAGTGGGGCCGGGCCACAGTGAGGAGGAGTCGGAGAGAGGGCCGGGCTGGGGAGGCCAGATAAATGGAGGCCCCGGTGCACGACTCCCACAGACACCCGACGTCCCTCTCGCTGCACTTCCAGGTCCAGGAGTTGGTGAGTCCAAAGCTTCTCCCCGGGAATGGAGAGAGAGATCTCCCATATGCCCCACCCCTCCACCCCAAGGTCATTTGGCCCAGTCCCCTGCCTCGGGGTCAGAGGACAGAGCACTGGGACTCAGGTGCCCCCACTTGGCCTCCACCGGCAAGGCAGAGGGGTTTGGGTGGTTCGGTCTTTAATCTCTCAGAGAAGTTTCTGATCGGCTCAAAGTCAAACCTCTTCTCTCCATCCCCACTTCTCTCTTTGAGACCCTCCTTTTAAGTGGGGAGAGAGAGAGCTAGTAGAGTCCCTCTCCCATCCTAATAATAATGTTGGTATTTGTTAAGCGCTTACTATGTGCCAAGCACTGTTCTAAGCACTGGGGTAGTTGCAGGGTAATCAGCTTGTCCCACATGAGGCTCACAGTTAATCCCCATTTTCCAGATGAGGTAACTGAGGCACAGAGAAGTTAAGCAACTTGCCCACAGTCACACAGCTGACAAGTGGTAGAACTGGGATTCGAACTCATGACCTCTGACTCCCAAGCCCGTGCTCTTTCCACTGAGCCATGCTGCTTCTCTGGTCTGACAACCACCGGCTCGTCTGACATACTCTCTCCACTTTCCCAGGTCTCCTCCTTCCACCTCTTCCCAGACTCGCCCCTTCGTCACCAGCCTTTATCTCATGTCCCTGCCCCGGAACCAGATCTCATCCCTCCCCTCCTGCAAAATTCTCCTAACAAAGCCGCCTCCTCCAGGAGGGCCTTCCCTGATTGAGCCCTCCCTCCTCTGGCCCCGCCTTCCCTCCTTGTCCCCCTCGTTCAGCCACTGCTCCCTCCTCTTTCATTTATTTCTCTGGCTCAGCTCCGGTCTTGGGCCTCACACTTCCTGGTGGAAGGTACCGGAGAAGAGGTGAAAGGCAAGGTAGGGGGAGAGGGGGAAAAGAAAAGTGTGGAAACCTCCTTAGGCCTCAAAGAGTGGATATTCTGAGTACCCGGTCACCAGTGTCTCTAGAGTATCAGAAGTCTGAGTTTAGTTCTGGAACTTATTAGCTTTTATCTTATATTTTTATTGGTATTTGTTAAGTGCATGCTATGAGGATTTTTTCCCAGAGCATTCCAAAACTGTGAGCTGGAGCTGAAATGGAAAATGGGAGGAGATCCTGGTGGTGGTATCTACTAAGTGCCTCCTGAATCCAATGCCCTCTATGAAGTACTAAAACTTCCAGGATGGTGGAACATATTTTTTTTTGGAGGGGAAGAGGGTCAGTCTTGGTTGCAGGTAACCTAAAGTCTTGCTTTCTCTCTCCTTCCCTCAGTCCCCCAATCCATTTCCTCCAGCTTGACCACTCGGCCAGGGAAAGATGCCGCACCAGAGCCAACAGCAGTGTAAGCAGCCGTGCCAGCCTCCACCATGCCAGCCCCCGTGCCCACCTAAGTGCCCATCTCCGACCCCACCCCCCTGCCAGCCAAAATGCCCTTCTCCGTGCCCGCCTCCCTGCCAGCCGAAATGTCCACCGGTGCAGCCCCCTACTCCCTGCTGCCAGGAGAAGTGCCCACCCAAGAGAAAGTAAGAATGCAGACCGCATGCCATCTCACCCCGCCTCCTGCCGGAAATGGAAGGAAAATCATTTCTATGAGGGAGAAGAATGGGGCTCCACTCTTGGTGTGTTGGGGGTGTGTGTAGGCATAGCATCACCTCCCTTCACTACTATCGCTTCTAAATGACTTCCCCTGCCCCCCCTCAACCCCACATTTCTTTCCCTATGTAACGGGAGAGTCTCAGTAGGGGAATGGAGGGGCTAAGAGACCATTCCCAAGCCCTGCTCCTGCCCCTCGACCCTCCTGCCTCCACCCCACTTCTCCCACCATTCCAAGAAGAAGACCCCTGGATGTGACCAGCTGTGTCCTCATCGGAGAATTGTGGACTTGAACCGTGGGGTCCCACAAGCTGGGAGGGAACTGAGGCCCAGCCATCCGGGCTGAGAGAAGAGAGTAACAGCCTTCCTTTCCTCCTCAGAATTGTTGCCCTGAGCCATGGGTGGGCTCCTTTCCTTCCCCTCTGCAATAAAACTTCTTTCAGAGCAGAAAATTGATGTGGGACTGTTTGTGCTGGGGGAAATGGTGGCGACGCATGATGGGTTTTGACTGGGAAGCCCAAGTGAGGCCTCATCCCTTCCCACTCCAACCAGCTCCTTAAGAAATCCCTGATATCCTGACCCCATCAGAATCCCTTTGGCCTTGAGGGAATCAGTAGTGGTATTTATGGAGCATTCACTGGGTATAATGCACTGTAGTAAGTGCCTGGGAAGAAACAAGCAAACGAGTGAAACAACATCTACTCTAGTGAAGGAGGTAGGCATAAAAACTATTCACAGAGTAATCAAAATAAGTAGTTAAATGTTCTACTGAGTAACCACGTCTACAGAGGTGCTGAAATGCATATAAGAATGATTGTAAGTGGTAAAGATGGCTGATGGCTTTCTGTCACTTGGGATGCTGGGGGTGAATCTGGAAAGGCATGTTGGAGGTGGTGGGCTTTGCGTGGTTCCGCAATAGGTTTGCTCTATGAAGTGCTATTCAGGTGAAATCCACCACTGTCCTAGGGGAGGGTGGTGCAGCTCTCCTTAGACCGTAGGATGGGAGGGTACCGCAGCCCTTCCGGGCCTGAAGAAGGGGAAGGAGGCCACAGCTCCTCAGGGACTTTAGGATGGGAGAAAAATACTTCTCTTCTAGGACTGTAGGATGAGAGGGACCAGCAGTTTTCATTACTCAATTGAACATTCAAAAGCAGCGGCCCTGCTGGGACTTTACAGGGGGAAGGAAGCCATAGCTTTTCTAAAACTGTAAGAGAGGAGAAAAGATTACTTCTCCAGGGATTGAAGGAGGAAAGGAAGGTGCAGCTCTTCTGGGAGTGTCGGGGGGAGGGAGCCACAGCTGTCCTGCGACCATAGGAGGGGTAAAAGCCACATCTCTTCTGGGACTATGGGAGGGAATGGAGCAGCAGCCTTCCTGGGTTTGTAAGTGGGGAGGAAACCACAGTTCTCCTGGGACTGTAGGAGACAAGGGAACCACAAATCTTTTGGAACTGTGTGATGGGAGGGGGACTATAGGAGGAGAGGAAGCCACAGCTCTTCTGGGAGTTTAGGTGTGGATGGAGCCGCAGATCTCTTGGGACCGTAGCTGGGGAAAGGGAATCATGGCTCTTCTGGCACTGGAGAAGGGGAGGGAGATGATGCAACTGCCCTGACAATGTAGCAGGTGAAGGGAGCCATGGCTCTCCTGGAAACTGTAGGAGGGGAGCAAACTGCAGCTCTCCTGGACACGTAGGAGGGGAGGGAGCCACAGTTCTTCGGAGCATGTAGGAAGGGAGGGACAAGAGGGCTTCTAGGAGTTGGGAGGGGAGGGAGTTGCAGCTGGCCTGGAACTGTAGGAGGGGATCGAGCTGTATTTTTCCTGGAACTGTAGAAGAGGAGGGACTGCAGCTCTCTTGGGGGGAAGAGACTACAGCTTTCCTGGGTCTGTAGCACAGGAGAAACCTGCAGCTCTCCTGGGACTGAACAAGGGGAGGGAGCCTCATTTCTTCTGAGACTGAGAGGAGGATGGCTAGGCTTTCCTGGGACTGTGGAGTGAAAAGAACCCCAGCTCTCCTGGGATCGCGCCAGAGGGGAGGGAACTGAGGCTCTCCTGGGACTGTAGGAGGGGAGGGAAGAACGGCTCTCCTGGGACTGTAAGGTGGGGAGAGTTTGCTGGAGCTCTCCTGAAAATTGTTGAAGCGGGGAAGGAGCCACAGCTCTTCTGGAACTCTAGGTGGGGAGGGAGCCACAGATTTTTCTGGGACTGTAGTCCCTGCTGAGACTCAAGGAGAGGAGGACCCATGCTCTTTTCCCTACCCATTCTCCTTCCCATCTTTCTAAAACATTGCCTCTAAACTCTTATTCCTAGCACTGCATTCCATCAGCTTACTTCCATCCAACTTCCTGCCACCATTCAAGCTGTCCCTTCCCCTGGTCTCCATCCCACCATCGAGAAGCAGCGTGGCGCAGTGGAAAGAGCACGGGCTTTGGAGTCAGGCCTCATGAGTTCGAATTCCAGCTCTGCCACTTGTCAGCTGTGTGACTGTGGGCAAGTCACTTAACTTCTCTGTGCCTCAGTTCCGTCATCTGTAAAATGGGGATTAAGACTGTGAGCCCCACGTGGGACAACCTGATTCCCCTGTGTTTACCCCAGCGCTTAGAACAGTGCTCTGCACATAGTAAGCGCTTAACAAATACCAACATTATTATTATTATCCCACGACCCCATCCAAACGGGGCCTGTGAAACTCCTGCTCCTACTGACAAACTCCCCTGTTCCGGACTCAGTCATTGCCCCACCTCACTATCACCAAAACCTGCCTCACTCCAGAGGACACTTCTCTCCGGTCACTCCCTCCCAAGGTGGTCTCACCTTCTTTCACTCCTCCAGACTCAAAGGGAATGAGGGAGGAGTCTGCCTGCTCCTTGCTTCCAAATGCCACTTTTGCACCACTTTATCTCCTCTTCCTTTGAAGCCCTTTTCAGCTGCTTTTTAGCCTCAAATACCCCAAAGCTTCCACCTCTAGTTTTCTGAGTGATTTTGACAAATGTATTACTTTGCTTCTCTCCTTCTCTGTCCTGACACTGATTCTTTAGGACTTCAGTATCCTCAAGGAAGTTTCTGATGAGCTCCAAGTGTCCACTTCCTAAAACTATTGAACTCTGCTGATCTACTGCTTCAGCTCACCTCACTCACCCACAGGCAAATCACCTCCTCACTAGTCACTGCATACCATAACCTCACCATATCATATCACCATCTTACCTTCCCTCACACACATCTCTTCTCCCAGAAAAGTACCCTTTCCCCCCACACTGACCTCTGTCTCTTGACCTCCTTCCTCAGACCATCTTGCTGCACTTCAATGCCTTACTTGACCTTCCCTCGCTTAATACATAAATCTGCACCCTCAATTCCACCATCTCCACCAAATTAAAGTGCCTTACACCTCTGTTCTCCTCTCAGGATCTCACCTGGCAAGTTTCTGTACTCTACCACTCTCTACTATAGGAGAGGGAGTGAAGCAGAGGCATACGCATTCCATTTATAGGTTGGGCAGTAGCTAGCAAGTGGAAGGCAATCTGCTCAAGTTTAGTGTGCAGAAGAAGACAATGGTAAACACTTCCACATTTTTACCAAGAAGACACTATGGACATACTACCAGAACGATTACAAATGGAGTTGAGGTGTTCTGGGAGAGATGACATGCAAATTATAGAGAAGCAGCGTGGCTCAGTGGAAAGAGTCCAGGCTTGGGAGTCAGAGGTCATGGGTTCCAACCCCGGCTCCACCGCTTGTCAGCTGTGTGACTTTGGGCAAATCACTTAACTTCTCTGTGCCTCAGTTACCTCAGCTGTAAAATGGGGGTTAAAACTGTGAGCCCCACGTGGGACAACCTGATGACCTTGTATCCCTCCCAGCGTTTAGAACAGTGCTTTGTACATAATCAGTGCTTAACAAATGCCATTATTATTATCATTATTATTATTATGTGTCCTTGGAGTCCCTATGGATCAGAGACGACTTGACAGCGTAAGACAAGACAAGACACTTCTGATCCTCTGTCGATCTTGCACCACCAACCCTCATCTCTGGATCACTCTTCTGTTCATGTGCTTGTGCAGCGGGGTGCTGTTGGATGAAATCCAGGCTGTAGGTCAGTTGCTAATAAGTATTGTTAATGATGGATTTAGAAGGAAAGAGGAGAAGAAAAAACGTTATACAGACCCTTCTGGGAAGCAAATTCGATCATATCTTCATAATTAAATGACATCTTTTAATAGATTGGAGGGGTGGAATTGCAAGGAAGAGAACAATGAGAAGAGCATTACAGCATTATTTTTCTTTTCCCCTATTATTCCCTTTTTCTCCCTCTCTCCTCCCCTCCTTCTTCTCCTCTGACTCCCTTCCTTTCCTCTCTCCCTTTTTCATTTCTCTGACTCTCTCCCTGACATCCACTTTAAAATCCCATCTCCTTTAGATCCATCCCAAGTGAGAAGCAGCCTCCTGTAGAGGAAAAAACCTTGAGCTGAAAATCAGGCGATACAACTCTAGTCACCCACTGACCGGTTGTGGGACCTTGGGCAGGTCATTGAACCTATTTGTAACTCAATTTGCTGATATATAATATAGGGATAAGGTACTTGTGAGCAGGAAACGTGTCACGTTTTTATTCGGAACCTCCCAAGCAATTAGTATGGTGTCCAGTACCCAGTGGGCACTCTATATAAATCCCCCTGTCAACGTCTCACCCACCTCCTGCATCTGAAAGATGCTCGAACAGAGGATCACTCTCCCCATCTTTAAAGTCTTATTGAGGGCACATCTCCTCTAAGGGGCCTTCCCCAACTAGGCCCTATTTCCTCCCCTCCCACTCCCTTGAGAGTTACCCTTTCGCTTGGATTTGTACCTTCTATTCACACCTCCCTCAGAACCACAGTACATATCCTTTACGCACTTATTTATTTATACTCAAATCTTGTGGTCACCCTGGGGGCCTCTGGGAGAGCAGAGCCAGGAGGCCTCACCCTCTTGGGTAACCAAAGATTCCCATGCTACCGTACTGGGGGACACGGTGTCCTGTCCTTCCCCCTGCCCCTTGCCTACAATGTCTTGCCAGAATCCCACCACCCCCTGCTCTACCCGGCCTCCTCCCTATGAGCATTTTCCTCGGGCTGGGATTGAGGCTGGGATCAGGGGTTGATCTCTGAGTCTCAGAGCTGTCAACATTAGACTGGATGGGGCAGCGGATCCCGGAATGACATCCTTCTGCCCAGAGTCCAGAAAACTCTGTCTACCAGTTCTGGCTCTGTCATTGGAGTGCTGTGTGACTTTGATCAGTTGGCTTAAACTTTCCGGGCCCCAGTGCTCCAAGCTTCAGACCCGCCTCACAGGCCGCATTGTCAGACAAGTCCCTTTCACTGCTCCTCCATCCCCCAAGGTTGGGGTGACCAGAACTGGTGCCCTGTGATTAATTCCAGGACCGTGAGGAGGGGGAACAGGGGTAGAGTGTGTGACCCTGAGAGGAGATGGCTGAGGTGTTTATGTGTGTGTTTTGAGGGAGGCGGTGACAGAGAAAGTAATTCTGGTCTTCCATCCCATGAAGGATCTGGGGAAGATGCAGGACACATATGCGTATGGGCTGGATCTATGCCCTTCCCTGAGTGCCCTGGAGATCAACAGGATCTGGAGAGCTGCCCTGAGGCATTTCAATTCTTTGCCCCAATCTCTATGTGTCCAAGTCTTCAAATGACATGAACTGGCCACGCCTCAGGGGCAGGGACCATGTCCCTCTCCCAGAGCCTAGCACAAAGTGTGCTTGTGTTTAAGAGCGTGTTTGTGCTTCCTGTCTCCCCCACTAGCTGATCCCATGAGGGCAGGGATCAGGTCTTCTCCTTCCCCTGACCATCCTCCCATTCCCCTGCCTCCAGGCCTGCGGTGGAGTCATGGGGACCCCAACCTGTCCCCCACAGTGTTTGAGCGAATCTCCTGGGCTCAGTACCTATTCTTTGCAGAGAGCTGTGTTGGGCACATGCAACACAGAAATAGCAGACAAGGTCTCTTCCATCCAGATGCCCCCCATATAATGGGGAGGGAAATGGTGTTCCTAGAACAGGGAGAAGTGATCAGTCAATCAATCACATTTATTGGATGCTTACTGTGTGAAGAGCACTGTTCTAAGTTCTTGGGACAGTACAATATAACAGACTCAATAGACACAATCCATGCCCAAAATGATTTCACCATCTAGAGGGAGAAACAGACATTAATGGAAATAAACAAATAAATAAATTACGGGTATGTACGAAAGTGCTATAGGGTTGAGAGTGGGGTGAACAAAGGGAGCAAATTGGGGCAACATAGATGGGAGTGGGAAAAGTGGAAATAAAGCCTTAGTCAGGGAAAGCCTTGAAGGTGGGGAGAGTTGTTGTCTGTCAGATAGGAAGAGGGAGGGTGCTCCAGTCCAGATGCAGGTCATGGGCGAGCTTCTGGCAGTGAGATAGATGAGATGGAGGTATAGTGAGTAGGTTGGCAGGAGAGAAGTGAAGTGTGTGGGCTAGGTTGTAGTAGGAGAGCAGCGAGGTGAGGTAGGAATGGGGAGGGTGATTGGCCGCTTTAAACCCGATGGTAAGGAGTTTCTGTCTGATGAGGACGTGGATGGACAACCAATGGAAGTTCTCGAGGAGTAGGGAAATGTGGACTGAACTCCCCAACAGCAGATGCAGAACAAGAAGGAATAGACTGGTTTTACGATGCGGTGCAGAGAGAGATTGATAAAAACTGCAAGCGAGATGTGGTAATTGTCACTGCGGACTGGAATGCTAAAGTCGGTAATGGTAAATTTCCCAAACGAAGGTTGTTGGAAAATATGGCCTTGGAAATAGGAATCAAGCTGGAGATCAACACTGATTTCTGTGAATCGAAAGGATTTTTTTTTCTGCCAACGCATTCCTCAACCAACCTAAATGACAACTGTACACATACACTTCACCAGATGGACTAGGTGGAAATCAAATAGATACTTTATTTGTAGAAAGAGATGGAGGAGTTCTATCTTGGCAGCAAAAACATGGCCTGGAGCTGATTGCATAGCAACTCATGAGCTGTTAATGTGTAAACTCAGGCTACAACTTGGAAAGATCAAGCATGCGTTTCAGTTGCCCAAATATGATCTGATGAATATTCCCCCTGGGTTTAAGGATCATGTAAACACCACAAGGAAAGAGACATACACTTATAAGAAATCAGGAATTGTTGACCATCTTGGCACCATATTGAGGTAGCCATAGAGGGCCAGGGCAGAAGCAGGCCAGCAGTCTGGGGAGGGCAGGATTAGAGAACTCCATGCGGGGTGGATCAGGAGTGTAGCAACCTCAAGCTGTAAACACGAGAACCACAACCCAGATTTCCCGGCTGTGAAAATGAGTGTCAGGGTGTTACCTTGATGGCTCCACCCTGGTAGGGTCAAGCTGGCAGGGGGCTGCCTGGAGGAGAGGAGGTGGTTTAAACAGGGTCCTTAAGGAGCTATGATGCAGAGAGGGGGCATAGAGAGGTATTTCAGGGTGAGGGCACTTTTGGAGGGTGGGTGGAAAGGGAAGCAGCCCATGTCCATTGTCCTTGCCAGTTGTTCCAGATGTTAACTCCCTCCTCAAACCCTCTTGTTCCTCGCCTCCCCATCCCTTGCCCCTAATGACCTGGCCACCTACTTTATGAAGAAAATTGGCCCTCTCAGGCCTGATCTCCCTAAAACTTCCCCTGCCCCTCCCAATTCCCTCCCCACTCCTGCCCCTTCTTCAACTCCTCTATCTTTCCCAGCAGTATCGCAAGAGATCTCCTGCCTTCTCTCAAGATCCACTGCCTCTACCTGCTCATCCAACCCCATTCCTTTGCCCCTTATCAAAACACCCATCCTTTCCATTCTTCCCTCCCTGACTGCCATCTTTGACTCTCCTATGGCTTCTTCCACACTGCTTTCAAACACACCCAATTCTCCCCTATTTTAAAAAAAACCTCATTTGACCCTATGGCTCCCTCCTTTATCGCCCCATCTCCCTCCCTCCTACCATTCCTCTCCAAACTCCTTGAACGAGTTGTCTACACCTGCTTTCTCTAGTCCCTCTCCTCCAGTTCTCTCTTAACCCCCTCCAATCTGGCTTCCATCACAGAAACTGCCCTCGTAAAGGTCACAGAGAATCTCCTGGCAAATCCAACAGCCTCTACTCCATCCTAATCCTCCTTGACCACTCAGCTGCCTTTGACACTATTGACCACCCCCTTCTCCTGGAAAAGTGTTTTCCACTATCCAACCTCAGCTTCACCAACACTGTCCTCTCTTGGTTCTCCTCCTATCTCTCTGGCCACTCATTCTCTTTCACAGGCTCCTCCTCTGCCTCCCACCCCTTAACTGTGTAAGTCCCCCCAGGTTCCATTCTGGATACCCTTCTATTTTCCATCTACACCCACTCCCTCACAAGGCTTCAACTACCTTCAGTATGCAGATGCTACCCAAATCCAGTCCTCTCTGCGGTCTCTCACTTCCTCCTGCCTTCAAAACATCTCTACTTGGATGTCCTCCTGTCACCTCAAACTTAACATGTCTAAAACAGAACTTCTGATCTTCCCACTCAAACCCTGCCCTACCCTCACTTTTCCATCACTGTAGGCAGCACCACCATCTTTCCTGTCTTGGCCAGTGTAACCATGGCGTTATCCTTGACTCCTCCTGCTCATTTAACCCACAGATTCAATCTATCATCAAATTCTGTCGGTTCCACCTTCACAGCCACACTTCTGGTTTTAAAACACTTCATCACCGTACCCTCTCCTACCTCACCTTCCTACTCTCCTACTACAACCCAACCTACTTGCTTCACTCCTCTAATACTCTTCTCGCTGTACTTCCATCTACAACATCTCACCACCGGCCTCTAGCCCATATTCTGCCTCTAGCCTGGAACACCCTCCCTCCTTATATCCGACAGAAAATTACTCTTCCCCACTTCAGAGCTTTATTGAAGGCCCATCTTCTCCAAGAGGTCTTCCCTCACTAAGCCCCTTTTCCTCTTCTCCCAATCCCTTCTGGGTTACCCTGACCTGCTCCCTTTATGCATCCTCCCTCTCAATCTGGCGCCACTTATGTACAGATCTGTAATTCATTTGTTCATATTAATGTCTGTCTCCCCCTCCTCAAGACTGTAAGCTCGTGGTGGGCAGGGAATGTATCTGTTTACTGTTATATTGTACTCTCCCAAGCGCTTAGTACAGTGCTCTGCACACAGTAAGCTCTCAGTAAATACAACTGACTGACTGACTGAAGAATCCCACCATATTCCCCTTCCACTCCCAGGAAGGACAGCTGAGAGCAGAGCTCTACAGCTGGGAAGCAGCAGGGCTTAGCAGATAAAACACAGGCCTGGGAGCCAGAGAATCTGAGTCCTTATCCCGGCTCTGCCACTTGCCTGCTATGTTACTTGGGGCAAATCACTTAACTTCTCTGTGCCTCTGTTTCCTCATCTATAAAATCGAGATTCCATACCTGTTCTCCCTTCTGTCTAGGAGGCAAGCTCCATGTGGGACAGAGGCTGCATCGGGCCTGATTACCTCACATCGATCCTAGTACTTAGAACAATTGTGGACACATAGTAAATACTCAACAAATACCATAAAAACCATTTATTTGATCTTTTATTTGTCCCTTCCCTGCCTTTTATGTTGATTTTGTGACAAAACAGGTTGTTTCTTTCTTTCATGTCTGTCATAAGCCTCCTTTCTTCCTTATTCTTAGATGTTGACCCTCATGAGCGCTGAGAAGCAGTGTGGCTCAGTGGAAAGAGCAGTGGGAGTCAGAGATCATGGGTTCTAATCCCCGCTCTGCCACTTACCAGCTGTGTGACACTGGGCAAGTCACTTAACTTCTCTGTACCTCAGTTACCTCATCTTTAAAATGGGAATGAAGTCTGTGAGCCCCATGAGGGACAGACCGACTACCTTGTACCTCTCCAGCGCTTAGAACAGTGCTTGGCACATAGTAAGTGCTTAACAAATGTCACCATTATTATTATGATTAGGGACCATGTCTAAGACTCATCAGGTTATTTTTTTTCCCAGGGCAAGGTACAGTGTTTTGCATACATTAAGAGCTTAACAAATACTAGGAGAACAGAAAGAACATTTCATATCCTGTGATGACCGCCACACCCCCAGGTCTGGTTGGGACACCATGTCCCGTGACCTCAGTGTGATCTCACCAGTGTCTTCCCACATTCCCTACAAAACTGGTCATAAAAGCCACCTCCTCCACGTGGCTCAGTGGAAAGAGCCCTGGCTTGCGAGTCAGAGGTCATGGGTTCTAATCCCGGCTCTGCCACTTGTCAGCTGTGTGACTGTGGGCAAGTCACTTAACTTCTCTGTGCCTCAGTTCCCTCATCTGTAAAATGGGGATGAAGACTGTGAGCCCCACGTGGGATGACCTGATTCCCCTGTGTCTACCCCAGGGCTTAGAACAGTGCTCTGCACATAGTAAGCACTTAACAAATACCAACATTATTATTATTATTAGATGGTGTTTGTGTGTATATGGGGAGGAGGTGATGGCGGGGATGGAGACATACACGTACTGCGGCATCCTGAGAGTAGGCATTACGTCTTCCCCTTCGATCCCTCCTCCAGCACCCAACACAGTCCTAGTGTGTGTGTGTGTGTGTGTGTGTGTGTTTGTCCATCCTTTCTCCCCACCAGACAGAGACATCTCTAGGGTAGGGATTATATCTCCTTCCTCCATCCCTCTTCCAGCACCGTGACGTGTGCATATGTGTTTGGATACTTGTGTTTGTTAGTGCATGAATTTGGGTCCCGTCTTCCCACCAGACTGACATTCTTCTGAGGGCGGGGTTTCTTCTTCCCTCTGTCCCTCCCCTTACAGGCAGGAGAGTGTGTGTGTGTCTCTCTGATTCTGTGTGTACGTGTATACGTGTATCTCTACGTGTGACGATCTGTGTTATGGTTATCCATGCGCGTTTGGGTCTGTGTACAGACCATCCTCGATGCAAGGCGTATCATGCTACGTGATGGACGTTTTAACTGTTTACTGTTATTTTGTACTCTCCCAAGTGCTTAGTACAGTGCTCTGCACACAGTAAGCGCTCAGTAAATACGACTGACTGAAACCAATCTTTAGCCTCTGAGAATCCCACCATAATTCCCCTCCCCCCAGGAAGGACAGCTGAGAGCAGAGCTCTACAGCTGGGAAGCAGGATGGTCTAGGGGATAAAACACAGGCCTAGGAGCCAGGGGATCTGAGTTTTAATCCCGGCTCTGCCACTTGGCTGCTGTGTCACTTGGGGCAAATCACAACTTCTCTGTGCCTCTGTTTCCTCATCTATAAAATTGAGATTCCGACCATTTAAATTTATCATAAATCTAAATCACTCTGCTCTTCTCCAGTCCCTTCCTCCTCCTGCCACCTCTCCGACTCTCCCAACTTTCCCAGCAGTAACCCAAGAGGAGATCTCCTGCATGCTCTCAAAATCTACCCCCTCTACCTGTGCTTCCGACCCCATCCCTTCACACTTTATCGAGATACTTGTCACCTCCCTTCTTCCGTCCCTGATTACTAATTATGGTATTTGTTAAGCACTTACTAGATGTCAGGCACTGTTCTAAGGGCTGGGGAGATACAAGATAATTGGGTTGGACACAGTTCCTGTCCCCTGTGGGGCTCATGGCCTTAATCCCCATTTTATATAGAGGTAACTGAGGCCCAAAGAAGTCAAGTGACTTGTCCAAGTTCACACAGCTGACAAGAGGCAGAGGGGGGATTAGAAGCCATGATCTTCTGACTCCCAGGCCCGTGCTCTATCCACTATGCCGAGCTGCCTTTCGTGTATCCCCTCTTCTAAAAAAAACTCCTCCCTTGACCCCACGGCTCCTTCCAATAATCACTCCATCTCCCAAATCCCTTGAGCAAGTTGTCTGCATCTGCTGGCTTCACTTCCTCTCCTTCCAGTCTCTCCTGGACCCCCTCCAATGTGACTTCCGTCCCCTTCACTCCAGAGAAATTCCCCACTCCTTGCCAAATACCAACAGCCTCTACTCCATCCTTAATCCTCCTAGACCTCTCAGCGGCCTTGGACACTGTGGGCCACCTCTTTCTCCTAGAAACAGTATCCAACCTTTGCTTCACTCTCACTGTCTTCTCCTGGTTCTCCTCCTATTTATTTATTTATGTATTTATTGGTATTTGTTAAGCACTTGCTGTGTGCCAGGCACTGTACTGAGCACTAGAGTAAATACTCTCAAATATTTAAAGTAAATACTCTCAGAGGGCCCAAAGTCTTCATTCGCATTATACAGATGAGGTAACTGAGGCCCAGAGAAGTGAAGTGACTTGTCCAAGGTCACATAGCCGACAAATGGCAGAGCTGGGATTAGAAAACAGGTCCTTCCGACACCTAAATCGGCTGCTCTATCCACTAGGCCACGCTGCTTTTCCAGACTCCTATCTCGCCACTCATTCTCGGTCTTTTTCGCGGACTCTTCCTCTGCTTCCCATCCTCTAACTCTGGGAACCCCTTGAGACTTAGCTCTGCGTCCCCCTTCTAGTCTCCAACTACACCCACTCCCTTGATTGCCAAATCTACATCTATGCTAAACTATAAGCTTGTTGTGGGCAGGAACTAAGTTTACCAACTCTGTTTACTGAACTCCCCCAAGTGCTTAGTACAGTGTTCTGCACATAGTAAGCACTCGATAAATACAACTGATCTCTAGACCTGATTCCTCTCCTTCACTGAGGACACTTATTTCCTCCTGTCTTCAGGACATCTCTATTTCTAAATTCTGCTGACACCTCAAATGTTACACATCCAAAACAGACCTCCTCATCTTGAGATGAGGAGAGAAGCAGCGTGGCTCACTGGAAAGAGCACGGGCTTTGGAGTCAGAGGTCATGGGTTCGAACCCCGGCTCTGCCACTTGCCAGCTGTGTGACTGTGGGCAAGTCACTTCACTTCTCGGTGCCTCAGTTCCCTCATCTGTAAAATGGGGATTAAGACTGTGAGCCCCACGTGGGACAACCTGATTCCCCTGTGTCTACCCCAGCGCTTAGAACAGTGCTCGGCACATAGTAAGCGCTTAACAAATACCAACATTATTATTATTATTATTATCTTCCCACCCAAATCCCGTCCTTCCCCTGACTTTCCCTTCATGGTAATGAGAATGATGATGGTATTTGTTAAGGGCTTACTATGTGCCAAGCACTCTACTAAGTCCTGGAGGGGAGGCCAGACCGTCCCGGTGCCACATGGGGCTCACAATTTTAATCCCCATTTTACAGACGAGGCACAGAGAATTTAAGTGGCCAGGTCACACGGCAGACAAATGGCAGAGCCGGGATTAGAACCCAGGTCCTCTGATTCCCAAGTCCGTGCCCATGCTGCTTCACAGTAGACGACACCACCATCCTCCCCGTATCACTCATGTCCTTAACCTTGGCATTATCCTCCCTTCATCTCTCTCAATCGACCCATATATTCACTCTGTCTCCAAAACCTGTCTGTTCTACTTTCACAACATCGCTAATATCCACCCTTTCCTCTCCATCCAAACCGCTACTTTATCAAAACCAACCCTTATCCTATTCCGCCTGAATTCCTGCATCAGCATCATCACCGACCTCCCTTTCTCCTGTCTCTCCCTGGTCCGGTCCATACTTCTCTCTACTACACGGATCCTTTTTCTATGAAAAAAGCTCAGTCCACGACTCCTCACTCCTCAAGAACCTCCAGTGGTTGTCCATCCTCCTCCTCATCAAAGAGAAACTCCTTACCAATGGCTACAAAACCCTGATTCACCTAGCCCTCGCTTAACTTACCTCTCTGATTTCCTAATCAATCATATTTAATGAGCAATTACTGCCTGCAGAACACTGTAATAAGCGCTTCGGAGAGTACGGTGTAACGAGTTGGTAGACACGTTCCCTGCCCACAGTGAACTTAGAGTCTACAGGGTGAAAGTACCGTGCTCTGCACACAGTAAGCGCTCAACAATTGAACGAATGATAGACACTAATATAATTAATCACAAACATGTGCATGAGTTCTGCAAGGACGAGGGAGGGGTGAACAAAGAGTGCTTACCAAAGAACAAGGGTGATCCAAAAGGGAGTGGGAAAAGAGGAAATAAGGGCTTAGTTGGGGAAAGACTCTTGGAGGAGAGGGGCCGTCGATAACGCCGTGAATATACAGCCCAGCGGTTTCAGGGAACTGGACGGGCAGAATCCCGATCTTAGAGGGTCAAGGAGGGAAGCGGAGGAGAGGATGTGGAGACAGCAGGTATAAAATGCACATTTGAGGAGGTCAGACAGGAACAGTAAGAGAGAGACGGGATCCTAGCTGGATGGTGTATCGGATTCATGGCCAAAACAGAACTGCTCATCTTTCCACGGAGACCCTGTTCTCCCACACCCTTCCTCATCCTGGGGACAGCACCAACATCCTCCCGGTCTCACAGAACCAAGTTCATGGTAGACAATGCCACCATCCTCCCCGTCTCACCTTGGCATTTTCCTCAGTATGCCCGTGGCATCATCCGTCAGTCATCGCTCTCATTCGGCCCATCTGTTCGATCTATCGCCAAATTGGGTTGATTCTATCTCCACGCCATCTCTAGAACCCTCTGGACTCTAAGCTTGGTGTGGGCAGTGAATGTGTCTGTTGATTGTTGTGTCGGACTCTCCCAAGCGCTCAGTCCGGTGCTCTGCATGCAGTAGGCGCTCAGTAAATACGATCGAATTAGTGAATGAATGAATCCACCCTTTGCTCTCTGTCCACATCACTACCGGGTTGATCCAAACGTTTATCCAATACCGCCTTGACTTCCACAGTGGCCTCCCTGAATCCTGCCTCTCCTTGCTCAGGTCACCCTTCCCTCTGCAAACCTTCAATCCATTTCTTCCCACCTCTCAAGAACTCCCAAGATTTGCCCATCCACCATTTCATCAAACAGAAACTCCTTTCCACTGGCTTTCAAGCACTGAATCACCTTGGACCCACCATTTCACCAAACAGAAACTCCTTTCCACTGGCTTTAAAGCACTGAATCACCTTGGACCCACCACCTCATCTCTCAGATCTCTTACTCCAACCAGTTCACACATCTCACTCCCCTAATGCAGAGAAGCAGCATGGCTCAGTGGAAAGAGCATGGGCTTTGGAGTCAGGGCTCATGAGTTCGAATCCCAGCTCTGCCACTTGTCGGCTGTGTGACTGTGGGCGAGTCACTTAACTTCTCTGTGCCTCAGTTCCCTCATCTGTAAAATGGGGATTAAGACTGTGAGCCCCACGTGGGACAACCTAATTCCCCTATGTCTACCCCAGCGCTTAGAACAGTGCTCGGCACATAGTAAGCACTTAACAAATACCAACATTATTATTATTAATGCCAATCTACTCACTGCAGCTGAATCTCATCTATTTTTTTAATGATACTTTTAATAATAACGACGTTGGTATTTGTTAAGCGCTTACTATGTGCAGACCACTGTTCTAAGCGCTGGGGTAGATACAGGGTAACCAGGTTGTCCCACATGAGGCTCACAACCTTAATGCCCATTTGACAGTTGAGGTCACTGAGGCCCAGAGAAGTGAAGTGACTTGCCCACAGTCACCCAGCTGCCAAGCGGCAGAGCCGGGATTCGAACCCATGACCTCTTTCTCCCAAGCCCGAGCTCTTTCCACTGAGCCACGCCGCTTACTATGTGCCAGACGTCGTACTGGGCGAGGTAGCATCAAGCCAATCACGTGGAACACAGTCCTTATCCCACACGGGGCTTATCATTTTACAGATGAGGTGTCGGATGCACAAAGAAGTGAAGTAACTTGCCCAAGGCCACCCAGCAGACAAGTGGCGGAGCCAGCAGGATTAGAATCCAGATCCTCAGACTCCCAAAAGGGGACTCATTCCACCATGCGTAGAGTAGAAGATTCGGGAGGCGGGGAGCTTTGGATCGAAAGGAGGAACGTGCCCCAGATATCGCCCTCACCCATTACCCACATCCTCCCTCTGTCCTGGAGCTCCTTCCCCCTTCGTATCTGACAAACCACCCCTCTCCCTACCTTAAAACCTTAAAATCACATCTCCACTAAGAGTTCTTCCCTGACGAAGCCCTCATTTCGCCTACTCCCTCTTCGCTCGGCTGTGAACCCTTTAAGCACCAGATATTCACTCCATACTCACTCGTTCAAATCATATTTATCAAGCGCTGACTGTGAGCAGAGAACGGCACTAAGCGCTGTACTCAGCCACAGGGCACTTTTGTGTAGGTCTGTAATTTAGCGTAACATCCGTCTCCCCCTTTAGAAAGTAAGCTCCTTGTGGCCGGGGAACAAGTCCACCAACTCTCCAGGGTGCTTAGTACAATGTTCGGCACACGCTGAGCGCTAGGTAAATACGACGTACTGATTGAATGATTGATGACCGTCTATTTGGGTCTGACAGCTCCTCAGTTTTGACTTTCCAGAGCCAACCTCCTTTCTGATACAAGCTCGGCGGGTGCTGGCGACAGGTGGGGGTGGAGAGGAGCGGGCCCAGCGGCCGCTGGGAAACGAGGAAAGAGTTTTCCAAACAGCCACTGCGGTGTGGAGAGGGAAAGGCTGAAAGAGGGCAATGTGCAAGGGACGTGGAGCGTCAGCCGATTGGAGGTGGTTGTAAGGGGGACGTGAGGGGCTGCCCTTTAGGGGATCTTTCAGGGAAGGTTGAGACATCCGCTTATTTCCGCCGCCGTAGACGTCGTCTCCGCTAACGAGAGCCCCTCTGACTCGGTGAACACGCCAACGGAGCTTCATTAATCGTTGATAATAGACGGAGGATGCCAACTCTGGAATACGGTGGCATAGACAGGAAATCCATCAATCATTCCTGGGTACTGAGTGCCTACTGTGTGCAGAGCACCATACTAAGTGATTGGGAGAGTAACGTATAACAGAGGTGGAAGACACGTTTCCCGTCCACAGTGAGCTTGCAAATCTAGAGGGAGAGACAGACGTTAATATAAATAAATTATGGATATGAGTATAATAATAATAACATTGGTATTTGTTAAGCGTTTACTATGCGCAGAGCACTGTTCTAAGCACTGGGGGAGATACAGGGTCATCAGGGTGTCCTACGTGAGGCTCGCAGTCTTCATCCCCATTTTACAGAGGAGGTCACTGAGGCCCCGGGAAGTGAAGTGACTTGCCCACAATCATCCAGCTGCCAAGCAACAGAGCAGGGATTCGAACCCATGACCTCTGACTCCCAAGCCCGGGCTCTTTCCACTGAGCCACGCTGAGTATGGGCTGTGGGTCTGAGAGAGGTGAATAAAGGGGATGAGTGGAAAGGTGACCCAGAAGGAACTGGGAGAAGAGGATCGAAGAGCGCAATCAGGGAAGGCTTCTCGGAGGAGTTGTACTCTCAGATCTTGGTTCAGGAATCGACCACAGTTTCTGCGCTATTTGGGAAAAGCGCAATTCTGAGGATTCGGTTTTGCTACAAGCCCAAGATGGCCCAGCGTCATGGATGGAGGACCGGCCTGGGTGTCAGCAGGTCGTGTGTTCTAAACCTGGCTCCACCCCGTGTCCTCTACGGGACCGGCGGGAGGTCGCGTCCCTCCTCTGGACTTCAGCTACCTTGTCTGGAAAATGGGGATTGAGACGGTGAGCCCCATGTGGGGCAGGGACGGTGTCCAACTCAACTTGCTTGCCCCTACCCCGGTACTCAGCAAAGTGCCCGGCACATAGTCCGCACTTAACAGATGCCATCAGTTGCCATCATTTTTATTTGTGTGCCCAAATGCCTTTGCCTGTAGATGGATGTGTTTTCTCCGTGTTTTCTGCGTCTGGGTAATTCTGTGACCGTTGCGCGTGACTATACACCTGGCGGTGTGTTTCTACAAATGTGTCCCCGAATCTCTGTGTGGGTGTGCGTATTTGAGTCTTTATGTGGCCCTTTGTATATGCATCTGGTAACCTGAACGTCGAAGAAGCAGCCGAGAAGCAGCGTGGCTCAGTGGCAAGAGCCCGGGCTTGGGAGTCCGAGGTCATGGGTTCGAATCCCGGCTCCTCCCCTTGGCAGCTGGTGACCGTGGGCAAGTCGCTTCACTTCTCTGGGACTCAGTGACCTCATCTGGCAAATGGGGATTAACTGTGGGCCTCATGGGGGACACCCTGATGACCCTGTATCTACCCCAGCGCTTAGAACAGTGCTCTGCACATAGTAAGCGCTTAACAAATACCAACATTATTAAAGTGTGTGTTTGAATCTGTGTGGGTCTGTGTGCCATCATAATAACTGTGGCATTTGTTAAGCAACTAGTGGAAAGGGCCTGGGCGTCAGAGGACATGGGTTCTAATCTCGGTTCCGCCGCCCGTCTGCTGTGTGACCGTGGACAAGTCACTTAACCTCTCTGGGCCTCAGTTACCTCACCCATACAGTGGGGATCAAGACTCTGAGACCCATGTGGGACAGGGGCTGCGTCCAACTTGATCACCTTGTACCTGCCCCAGTGTTTAGAACAGTCCTTGGCACATAAGTAAGAGCTTAAAAAATACCACAATTATTATGATTATTATTATCTACACTCTATTAAGAGCAGGAGAAGATACAAAATGATTACAGCCCTGTCCCACGTAGGGCTCACAATTTAAGCACAGGTCTCGAATCCCCATTTTACAGATGAGGCCCAGAGTAGTTAATAACAATAATAATAATAATGTTGGTATTTGTTAAGTACTTACTTTGTGCAGAGCACTGTTCTAAGCACTGGGGGAGATCCAGGATCATGAGGTTGTCCCACATGAGGCTCACAGTCTTCATCCCCATTTTACAGATGAGGGAACTGAGGCACAGACAAGTGAAGTGACTTGCCCACAGTCACACTGCTGCCAAGTGGTGGTTCCGGAATTTGAACCCATGATCTCTGACTCCCAAGCCTGGGCTCTTTCCACTGAACCACGCTGCTTTTCCCCAGGTCACACAGCATGCAAGTGGCAGAGCCAGGATTAGAGTCCAGGTTCCTTGACTCCCAGGCTCACGTTCTTTCCACTAGGCAACACTTCTTTGTGTGCCTATGTGCGTCTGTGGGTCTGTGGGAATCTTCGGGTATCTGAGTGGATGTCTGCGTCTCTGCGTAGGCCCAGGTTCGGTTCTGGGTGGCCTTTTGGGTCCTTTTATGAGTCTGGTGGTGTGTGTGAGTGTGTGTGTAATAATAATAATAGTAATTGTGGCATTTGTTAAGCGCTTACTACGTGCTTACTGTACTTAAGCGTTGGGCTGGATAGCAGCAAATTGGGTTGGACGCAGTCCTTGTCCCATGCGGGGCCCACGGTCTCAATCCCCATTTTACAGACGAGGTAACTGAGGCCCAGAGAAGTACAGTGACTCGGCCGAAGTCACACAGCAGACCAACGGCGGGGCCAGGATTAGAACCCCTGACCTTCTGGCTCCCAGGCTCGTCCTCCATCTGCTATTCCGGGCTGCTCTCGTTTGCGTCTATAGCTGTCTGAATTTTTGTACCTGTACTTATGTAGAGAAGCAGCGTGGCTCAGTGGAAAGAGCCTGGGCTTGGGAGTCCGAGGTCATGGGTTTGTATCCCGGCTCTGCTGCTTGGCAGCTGAGTGACTGTGGGCAAGTCACTTCACTTCTCTGGGCCTCAGTTTCCTCATCTGGAAAAAGGGGATGAAGACCGTGAGCCTCATGAGGGACCACCTGATGACCCTGTATCTCCCCCAGCGCTTAGAACAGGGCTCTGCACATAGTAAGCACTTAACAAATCCCGACATTATTATTATGATGATAATTATTATTATTATCCATCTGCGTTTAAGTGTGTGTCAAGGAATATGTGGCGGACTGTGAGGTGTGATCTCTCAGTCCTCCTGCACTTGCTTTCTGAGGTCCTAGGGCCCCCTGAGCCCGTGTGTGAGTCTGCACCTGTGAATTTGTGTTTCTGCCTTTGCCTGATAGTTCACGGGTACACGTTAGAGTGTATCTGGGCACCCGTGTGTGCCTCTGTATATGTGTGGTGTAATCCCCCAGCCTTACGGTGGAGCTTTCCGCGTTCCTCGAGGGCCCCAAGCGGGAGGAGTGTCCGCCCTGGGACGCAGGACTGGGGACGCGGAGGCGCGGGGACACTTCCTCCTCTCGGTAGGCAGGGATTGTCCCCGGGAAGGGGTGGGATGGGCGGGAGGGGCGGAATTCCCATTAGCCAGTCACCCAGCTCACTCCATCCCTCGCCTTCTTCCCCTCCTCCTTCCCCCCTTTGCTCCCTCTCTCTTTCCTCACCTCCTCTGTCACGCACAGGGACTCTGGGCTAGTGCCAGGGAGAGGGCAGTTCCTGGCGGGAATGGGCAGGTCGCCTCTCCACCGGTTGGGAAACCACAGGAATTTCACAGACGCGCTTCGTCCATCACCTCCACCCCCGGGGCTGGGCCGGGGCCTGGCGGGCCTAGCTGGGGAGGGGCCGGAGGGAAGGCCGGATAAAGGGTGACCCCGACACACGACTCCCACAGACACCCGACCTTCCTCTAGCTGTCCTTCCAGGGCCGGGAATTGGTAAGTCCGATGCCCCCCGTGGGGAATGGCATGAGAAATCTCTCATCTGCCCCTTCCTCCACCCCAAGGTCATTAGGGCCAGCACCCTGCCTCGGGGCCAGGGGGGAGGCCTCCTGTTGGCCTCCACTGGCGAGGCAGTGGGGGTTGGGCGTGGACGGATCTTTTGTCTATCCAAGAAGATTTCTGATCAGCGTGAGATCAAACCTCTTCACTCCAACCCCCTACTTCTCTCCACCTCGAGGAGGCCTTCCCAGACTGAGCCCCCTTTTCCTCTGCTCCTCCTCCCCTCCCCATCACCCCGACTCCCTCCCTCTGCTCTACCTCTCCTCCCCCGCCCCACATCCCTCGTGTGTATATGTACGTATTTATTATTTTATCAATGATGTGCATTTATCTATAATTCTATGATGCCTGTCTACTTGTTTTGTTTTGTTGTCTGTCTCCCCCCTTCTAGACCGTGAGCCCTTCGTTGGATAGGGATTGTCTCCATTTGTTTCCGAATTCTACTTCCCAAGCGCTTAGTTCAGTCCCCTCCCCTCGGCACTGTGCTCATTTGTTCATTTGTATATATCTTTATTACCCTATTTATTTTGTTAATGAGGTGTACATCCCCTTGATTCTATTTATCTGTCCGTCCCTCTCCCCCGTTTAGACTGTAAGCCCATCAATGGGCAGGGATTGTCTCTATCTGTTGCCAAATTGTCCATTCCAAGTGCTTGGTACAGTGCTGGGCACATAGTAAGCGCTCAATAAATACTATTGAATGAATGATCTGCACACAGTAAGCACTCAATAAATACGATTGAATGAATGAAAGTACCTCTTTAAGGGGGAGAGAAATAGCTGCCACGGTCCTCCTCTAATCCTCCTCCTGGTGTGACATTCCCACTCCCCCTCTCCAGGACTCTGCCCTCTCCCAGACTAGCCCTGTCTTCACCATTCCTAGCTCTCGATTCTTCCACCTCTGCCCTATCCTTCCCGCCCTCGTCCTGGACCCAGCTCTCATCCCTCCCCTCCTTCAAAATCCTTTTGACAAAGCTGCCTCCTCCAGGAGGGCCTTCCCTGATTGATCTGTACTTTCTGCCAGCCTGCCTTTCCCCCCCACCCATCCTCCCCTCAGCCGCTGTTCCCTCCGTTGCTTTCGCGTGGCTCGGTGGAAAGAGCCTGGGCTTGGGAGTCCGAGGTCATGGGTTCGATTGCCAGCTCTGCCACTTGGCAGCTGGGTGACTGTGGGCAAGTCACTTCACTTCTCTGGGCCTCAGTTCCCTCATCTGGAAAATGGGGATGAAGGCTGTGAGCCCCACGGAGGGCAATCTGATCACCCTGTATCTCCCCCAGCGCTTAGAACAGTGCTCTGCACAGAGTAAGCGCTTAACAAATGCTAACATTATTATTACTATTATTATTATTTCGATTCAGTCTTTATTTCTCTGGCTCAGCTCCGGTTTTTTCTCTCATGCTTCCTGATGGAAGGTACCGGGGAAGAAGTGGAAGACAAAATAGTGGGGAGAGGATGAAAGGGAGAGTGTGGGAGACTCCTTACTCTTAAAGAGTTGATATTCTGCCTACCCAATCAGCAGTGTCTCTAAGGTATCGGAGGTCTGAGTCTAGTTTAATTCTGGTGCTTATTTTTTTTTTAATTTTTAATGGCGCTTACTACATGTCAAGCACTGTTCTAAGCGCCGGGGCAGATGCAAGTCAGTCGGAAGGGACACAGTCTCTGTCCCCCCTGGGGCTCACAGTCCAAGTAGGAGGAAGAACAGGAATCCAATCCCCATTTCACAGACAAGTTTACACGAGGTACCGAGAAGATAAGTGGCTTGCCCAAGGTCAGTCAGCAGGCAATTGGCAGAGCCAGAATTAGAATCCAGGTCCTCTGATTCCCAGGCCCATGCTGCTTGCCGTGGGGGTGAAGGTGAAGCTGAAAGTGGGGGTGTGAGAGGCCGGGGTGCTCCCAAGGTATGAACGGGGGGACGCCGCAGGCTCCTGGGGGCATGGTAGGCAACCCAGAAGGAGAAACTCTTGTCGGAAGGGAGGGGATTTTAGCTCAGAGCATCCCAAAACTGTGAGCTGGAGATAGAATAGAAAAGGGGAGGGAAGGGTGATGGTGGTATTTACTGAGTGCCTACTGAATGTGATGCCCTGTACTAAACGTTAAAACCCCCAAGACACTGAGGAACATACTGGGGGGGTGGGGGGAAGTGGAGATGGGAGTTGCTTTGAGGTAACCCCCCAACTTGCCTTTTCTCCCCCCTGGCCACGACCCATCTTCTCTCGCTCTTCCAGCTTCGGGCAAGATGTCGTACCAGAGCCAACAGCAGTGTAAGCAGCCGTGCCAGCCACCTCCGTGCCAGCCACCTCCGTGCCAGCCTCCACCGTGCCAGCCTCCACCATGCCAGCCCCCGTGCCCGCCCAAGTGCCCATCTCCGACCCCACCTCCCTGCCAGCCAAAATGCCCCACTCCGTGCCAGCCGAAATGC
The DNA here is from genome assembly GCF_004115215.2 of Ornithorhynchus anatinus. NCBI lineage: Eukaryota > Metazoa > Chordata > Mammalia > Monotremata > Ornithorhynchidae > Ornithorhynchus > Ornithorhynchus anatinus. Next base: position 21,083,929 of record NC_041746.1, read on the forward strand.
CCACCGGTGCAGTCCCCTCCTCCCTGCTGCCAGGAGAAGTGCCCGCCCAAGAGAAAGTAGGAATGCAGACAACCCCGCTCCATCCCGTAACCTGAAAAATAATCGATTTTTCCTCCTGGATGCGTGGGGACCCACTATCTGGGGTTTTTTTGGGTCGGGGGCTTACCCCTCCTCCTTCTGTTGCTATCACCTCAAAGTGCTTTCCCCTGCCATCCCCCCCAGTCCCATATTGGCTCCCCTGGATGACTTGGGATCTCACTGGGGGGCAGAGGGTCTAAGGGACCATTCCCAAGCCCTGCTCCTGCCCCTCGACCCTCCTGCCTCCACCCCACTTCTCCCACCATTCCGAGGAGAAGACCGCTGCAGGTGACCAGCTGTGCCCTCGACAGAGAAGTGCGACCTTGACTTGTGGGGTCCCAGCAGGGAGGCGGGGGGCTGACCCTTGCTGGGCAGGAAGTGGGATCCAGGCAACCAGGGTGAGGGAAGAGAGTAACAGCCCTCCATTCCTCCCCTAAGTCGGTGCCTTCAGCCATGGGAAGCTTCTCGTCTTCATCTCTGCAATAAAACCTCTTTTAGAGCAGAAAATTGATGTGGGGATGTTCATTCATTCAATAGTCTTTACTGAACGCTTACTATGTGCAGAGTACTGTACTAAGCGCTTTGAATGGGCAATTCAGCAACTCTGCTGGGGGAAATGGTGACGACATGGTGGGTTTGGAGCGGGCAGCCCTGGTGGAGCCTCATCCCTCTCTACTCTGACCAGCTCCCTAAGCAATCCCTGACATCCTGACCCCTTCAGAATCCCCTCTTCTGTAACATTTATGAAGCACACACTGAGTATAGCATACTGTAGTGAGCGCCCAGGGGTCCTAGACTGGGCCACCGTAGCTAGGGCCCTCCAGCCGGTCAAAGAGACCTGCTTCCAGTTCTGCTTGGAGCTATAGGATGGGAGGGACGCCCCCCCCCCCACACACATCGCTCATTAGAAGCAGCGTGGCTCAGTGGAAAGAGCCCGGGCTTGGGATTCAGGGGTCATGAGTTCGAATCCCGGCTCTGCCCCTGGGCAGCTGGGTGACAGTGGGCGAGTCGCTTCACTTCTCTGGGCCTCAGTGACCTCATCTGGAAAATGGGTATGAAGACTGTGAGCCTCACGTGGGACAACCGGATGACCCTGTATCTATCCCAGCGCTCAGAACAGTGCTCTGCACATAGAAGGCACTTAAATACCAACACTATGATGATTATTATGGGACTATAGGAGGTGAGGAAATCTCAGGTCTCCTGGGAACATAGAGGCGAGGAGAGACCTGAGGCTCTCTGGGGATTGTAGGAAGAAAGGGAGCCTCAGCTTTCCTGGGATCGGTGGAGGGGAGGGACCTGCAGCTCTCCTGGAAATATAGGAAGGGAAGGACTTTAGGAGGGGAAGGAGCTGTAGCTCTCCCCAGACTGTAAGAGGGGAAGGACCTCAGCTCTCCTGGGACCGTATTGGGGGGAGGGAGCCACAGTTTTCCTGTGATTTTAGAGTGGAGAGAGCTGAGGCTCCCCTGGGAATGTAAGAGAGGAGGAATCCCAACTCTTCCGTAACTTCAGCAGGGGGAGGGACCTGCAGTTCTCCTGGCACTGAGGAGGGGAGGAAGCCACAGGTCTCCAAGGAGTGTAGGAGGGAAGGGAGCCACAGTTCTGGTGCTGCAGGTGGGGAGGGAACCTCAGCTTTCCTGGGACTGAAGGGTGGGAAAGGAGCCGCAGCTCCTCGGGACTGGAAAGGGGAGGGATAGAAGCTCTCCTGGGACTGTAGGAGGGGATGGACTGTGGTTCTCCTGGGATGGTAGGAGGGGAAGGACTGTGGTTCTCCTGGGATGGTAGGAGGGGAAGGACAGCGGCTCTTCTGGGACTGTAGGAGGAGAATTAACTGCAGATCATCTGGGACAGTAGGAGGGGAGGGAGCCATAGTTCTCCTGGCACTGGAGGAAGGGAGGAAGGCTCCGCTCTCCTAGGATCGTAGGAGGGAAGGAAGCTGTGAGGGGAGGAAGACACAACTCAGTAGGCCTGAAAAGAGGAAGGGTCGAAACTCTTCTGGGCCTGGAAGCAGCATGGCCTAGTGGATAGAGCAAGAACCCGGGAGTCAGGAGGTCATGGGCTCTAATGCTGGCTCTGCTTCTTGTCTGCTGAGTGACCTGGGGCTAATGACTTCACTTCTCTGAGCCTCAGTTACCTCATCTGTAAGACGGAGATTGAGACCATGACCTGGGACAGGGACTGTGTCCCGCTCGATTTGCTTGTATCCACCCCAGAGCTAAGTACGGCGCCTAGCACATAGGAAGCGCTTAACAAGTATCATCATTATTTACTTGGGAGGGAGCCGCAGCTCTCTTGGGACTGAAGGAGGGGACGGCCCGCAGCTCTCCCAGGACTGAGAAGGGGATTGTTAGCTACTCTCTTGGGAACTGCAGCTCTCCCGGGACTGTAATGGGGGAGGGAGCTTCAGCTCTCCCCTTGACTTTAGGAGGGAAGGGACAACAGCTCTCCTGGGCCTGGAGGAGAGGAGGAAGCCGCAGCTCTTCGGATACTGCAGCGGGAGAAGAAGCTGTGGGCCACCTGGCCTTGGAGAATGGCTGGTAGCCACCACTCTCCTGGGACTCTAAGAGGAGAGCAGTAAAGAGAGTAGGACTCAACTCTCCTCTTGAGTTTAGGAAGGGAAGGACGGCAGCTCTCCGGGAACTGTAGGAGGGGAGGGGAGCCCCAGCCCTGCTGGGACTCTGCGGAGGGAAGGAGCCCCACTTCTCCTGGGACTGTAGCAGAAGAGGGAGCCATAGAACTCCTGGAATTATAATTCCAGGCAGGGAGTTGAAGGTCTCCTGGGACTTGTGGGGAAGAGGGAAGTCTCAGTTCTCCTGGGACTGTGGGAAAGGAGGGACCACAACTCTCCAGGAATTGCTGAAGGACCTCAGCAATCTCTGGACTAGAGCAGAGGGAGGGAGCCACAGTTCTCCTGGCACTTTAGGAGTGGAAGGATAGCGGTTCTCCTGAGACTGTAGGAAAGAAGAGACCAAACCTCTCCCGGAACTGTAGGAGGGGAGGGAGCTACTTTTCTCCTGTGACTGTAAGGAGAGGGAAGGGCAGCTCTCCTGGGACTTTAGGAGTCGAGGGAGCCACAGCTCTCCTGGAAACTGTAGGAGGGGAAGAATTGCAGCTCTCCTGGGATGATATGAGGGCAGTGATCTCTAATTCTTCTGGGACTGTTCAAGGGGAGGGACCACAGCTCTCCTGGAACTGTAGGAGGAGAGGGAACTGCAGCTCTCTTGGGAATTTAGGAGTGGAGGGAGCCACAGCTGTCCTGAAAACTATAGGAGGGGAAGAATTGCAGCTTTACTGGGATGATATGAGGGGAGGGATCTCTAATTCTCTTGGGACCGTTCAAGGGGAGGGACCACAACTCTCCTGGGGCTTTAGAAGGGGAGGCACCGCAGCTCTCCTGGCATGACAGGTGGGGAGGGAGTGCAGCTCTCCCCTTGACTTTAGGAGGGGAAGGACCATAGCTCTCCTGGGACTGTAAAAGGGAAAGGAGCTATAGCTCTCCTGGGATTGTAGGATGGGAGGGAACTGCAGCTCTTCTGGGACTGTAGGAGGGGAAGGAGCCTCCCCTTGACTGTAGGAATGGAGAGAGCCACCACTCTCCTGAGACCGTAGAAGGGGAGGGAGCCATAGTTCTCCCTGGCCAGTCCCTCAGTGTTACCACCTCCCCGGCCGGGCCACGTGGATGAAGGGACATGCGAGTGCTTGCTGTTTTCATCGCTGGACCAGAGACCAACGACTGCTTTTTTTCCTCCCCTCAGAGGAGGAAATGGTGCAAACTGAAGCAAGTCGGTCCCAGATCCTCAGGTTGGCTCACGCTGCCCCAGGTCTGTCTCCCCTCCAGCCTGGAGTGAGGAAAGGAGGAAACCACCTGTGAGTAGCCTCATGTTTGTTTGCTTTTCTTGGAAGGAATGAAGAGAGAAGGTTAGGGAGCAGATGTGCAAAGTGGGGTGGGTTGGTGGAGAGCCTTGAAGCCAACCTGGGAGGAGTTTTTCTTTGCTGCGGGGAGTCAGGAGGGTGTTCTGAGGAGATGGGAGATCTCTACTGAGAGGCAAATCGGGAAGGCCATCTGTGCGGATTGGAAGGGGTGGATCCAGCTAGGGATGTGCAGGATTTGGCAGGAGATTGAATGGGAGAGGCGAAAGACGGTAAGTAGTCACTAATAATGATAATAATGTTGGTATTTGTTAAGTGCTTACTATGTGCAGAGCACTGCTCTAAGCACTGGGGAAGATACAGGGTCATCAGGTTGTCCCACGTGAGGCTCACAGTCTTAATCCCCATTTTACAGACGAGGTAACCGAGGCACAGAGAAGTGAAGTGACTTGCCCACAGTCACCCAGCTGACAAATGGCAGAGTTGGGATTCGAACCCATGACCTCGGACTCCCAAGCCCGGGCTCTTTCCACTGAACCACTACTGACGCTGAGGCTGCGGGCTTCTGGAACTGGGAGGATGCTATGGGAATGTTCAGTGGAGTGGGGTGGGAGTGGGGGAGGGAAGGCAGAGGAGAAATTCTGTTTAAGGCCGTTTGAGGAGATGTCACCGGCGAAGTAAGGGAAAACCAAAATCAAAAACCCATGTTGCCTCGTCCTAAGGCTACAGAAGCTCGGGGAGGGGGAAGACCTGGCCCTCCTTCCCCTCCCGACCATTCACTCATTCATTCAATAGTATTTATTAAGCGTTTACTATGTGCAGAGCACTGGACTAAGCGCTTGGAATGGACAATTCGGCAACAGATAGAGACAATCCCTGTCCATTGACGGGCTCACGGTCTAATCGGGGGAGACGGACAGACAAAAACAATAGCAATAAATAGAATCAAGGGGATGGACAACTCATTAACAAAATAAATAGAGTAATAAAAGTATATACAAATGAGCAGACGAACACAGTGCTGAGGGGAGGGGAAGGGAGGGGGGAGGAGCACAGGGAAAGGGGGGAACCACCATCCGCTCTGTATCATCCCCCAAGAGGCAGGTGCTTCAGGGAATTGTGGCTTATTCATGTCAAACTTTCCCAGACACAGTCCGGCTTCATCTCGCTCAGCCCAGTGAGGTGGGGATGAAGTAAGGCCATACTACTCTAAGCCTGTCAACGGACAGGGATTGTCTCTATCTGTTGCCGAACTGTCCATTCCAAGTGCTTAGTACAGTGCTCTGCACATAGTAAGCGCTCAATAAATACTATTGAATGAATGACTACTATTTCCTTTCGGGGAAGCACTTGGGATTCACTTCTCCCTCACTCCACCCGTCTCCTGGCGGGATCATAATCATAATAATAATGTTGGCATTTGGCCAGCGCTGACTATGTGCCGAGCCCCTTCCTAAATGCTGGGGGAGATGCAGGGTCATCAGGTTGTCCCGCGTGAGGCTCACAGTTAATCCTCATTGGACAGATGAGGGAACTGAGGCACAGAGCGGAAACACACACTCAGCACCGAAAGCTCACCTCACTCCGGCAATAGTCCTGCCACTGACTGACCACCTCTCTCCCAGAGGTCCGCAGGATTTGGCCGGGAGAGGCCCAGCGTCCAGGGGCTGAGCCGTGAGCTCTTCGGATTTGACCTGTTTGCCGAATGGCAGCCCCGGTGAAGCCTAGTGGAAGATGCCAGGGCCTGAGGATCGGGGGACCTGTTTTCCAATCCCTTCCCCATCCCTTTTCTGCTGTGTGATAGAGGGTAAGTGATTTACCTTCTCTGGGCCTCAGTTCCTTCATCTGCAAAATGGGGATTCAATACCTGTTCTCCCTCTTCCTGAGACCGTGCACCCCATATGGGAACTGGTGATCTCCTATCTACCAGCGAAGCAGTGTGGCTCAGAGGAAAGAGCCCGGGCTCGAGTGTCAGAGGTTGTGGGTTCAAATCCCAGCCCCGCCACTTGGCTGCGAGGTGACCTTGGGCAAGACTGTAAGCCCACCAAAGGGCAGGGACTGTCTCTATTTGTTACTGATTTGTACATTCCAAGCGCTTAGTACACTGCTCTGCACATAGTAAGCGCTCAATAAATACTATTGAATGAATGAAAGTCACTTCACTTCTCTGGGCCTCAGTGACCTCATCTGGCAAACTGGGGATTAAAAAATGTGAGCCTTACATGAGACAAGCTGATGACCCTGTATCTCCCCCAGCGCTTAGAACAGTGCTCAGCACATAGTAAGAGCTTAACAGATACCATAATTATTCTTATTATCCCAGCCCACTTAGTGCAGCGCTTGACGAATAGTAAGCGTTTAACAAATATTATTATTTTAATTGTAGTGTTGAGCGTCTCATAATAATCTCTCTTAATAATAATTGTAATGGCATTTGTTCAGCGCTTCCTATGTGCCAAGCACTGTTCTAAGCTCTGGGGTAAATGCCAGGTAATGGGGTCGTCCCACGTGGGGCTCACAGTCTGAATCCCCACTTTCTAGGTGAGGTAACTGAGGCCCAAAGAAGTGAAGCGACTTGCCCGAGGTCACACAGCAGACAGGTGGCGGAGCTGGGATTCGAACCCACCACCTCTGACTCCCAAGCCCGGGCTCTTTCCACTAAGCCACGCTTCTCGTGTCCCATGCTCAGCTCAGAAAGAGGCAGGGATCCTGCCCAGAGAAGCAGTAATAATAATGATAATGTTGGTATTTGTTAAGCGCTTACTATGTGTAGAGCACTGTTCTAAGCACTGGGATACATTTACAGGGTAATCAGGTGGTCCCACATGAGGCTTCCGCTCTTAATCCCCATTTACCAGATGAGGTAACTGAGGCCCAGAGAAATGAAATGACTTGCCCACAGTCACCCAGCTGCCAAGTGGCGGAGGCAGAATTCGAACCCATGACCTCTGACTCCCAAGCTTGGGCTCTTGCCACTGAGCCACGTGTAGTGGCTAGCTCACGGGCCTATAAATCAGAAAGTCATGGGTTCCAATCCCTGCTCTGCTACTGGTCTGCCGTGTGACCTTGGACAAGTCACTTCACCTCTCTGTGCCTCAGTTCCCCCATCTGTAAACTGAGGACTGAGATGGCAAGCCCCACGTGGGGCATGGACCGGGCCCCACCCTATGTGCTTGTTGTCACCCCAGTGCTTAGTAAGTGCCTGGTACATAGTAAGCACTTAAATATCACAGTTTTAGCATGGCTCAGTGGAAAGAGCCCAAGCTTGGGAGTCCGAGCTCATGGGTTCGAATCCCGGCTCTGCCACGTGTCAGCTGTGTGACTGTGGGCAAGTCACTTCACTTCTCGGTGCCTCAGTTACCTCATCTGTAAAATGGGGATGAAGACTGTAAGCCCCACGTGGGACAACCTGATTCCCCTGTGTCTACCCTAGCCCTTAGAACAGTGCTCTGCACATAGTAAGCGCTTAACAAATGACAACATTATTATTACTGAAACCAATTCCCTGCAGAGAGAGGCAGCCACCTCCTCATATCGGCCTGAGTGTCTTTGTGTGAGTGTGTGTTTATGTGAGAGACAGAGATAGAGAGAGAGATAGAAAGAGACAGAGAGACACCCACACTCGCATTACTCCCAGCTCTGCCGCTTGTCAGCTGTGTGACCGTGGGCAAGTCACTTCACTTCTCTGGGCCTCAGTTCCCTCATCTGTAAAATGGGGATTAACTGTGAGCCTCACATGGGACAACCTGATGACCCTGTATCTCTCCCAGCATTTAGGAGAGTGCTCTGCACATAGTAAGTGCTTAACAAATACCAACATTATTATTAGTAGTAGTATTACTTCCTGGAGGAGCCAGAGCCTCTGGGAGACCATGCTTGGGGGCCGAGCGTGACTTAGTGGAAAGAGCCCTGGCTTGGGAGTCAGAAGTCATGGGTTCCAATACCGGCTACCCCACTTGTCCGCTGTGTGACCTTGGCCAAGTCGCTTCACTTCTCTGGACCTCAGTGACCTCATCTGGAAAATGGGGGTGGAGACTGTGAGCCCCACGGGGGACAACCTGATGCCCCTGTATCTACCCCAGAGCTTAGAACGGTGCTCGGCACCCAGGAAGCGGTCAATTAATCCCAAAGGAGACAGCATTCATGGCCGGTGAGGGAGAAAGGCAAGATAGTGTCTCACCATCCAGGAAGAGTGTAGCAAACGATGAGGGGTCGGTCTCTGCTCCACCGTCAGCGACCCCGGAAGCCCACCTCGCAGGGAATAATAACAATGTTGGTATTTGTTAAGCGCTTACTATGTGCAAAGCACTGTTCTAAGCGCTGGGGTAGATTCAGGTAATCAGGTTGTCCCAAGTGGGGCTCACAGTCTTCATCCCCATTTTACAGATGAGGTAACTGAGGCACAGAGAAGTTAAGTGACTTGCCCATAGTCACACAGCTGACAAGTGGCAGAGCTGGGAATGCGCCTTTTGCATTCTCCCAAGCATTTAGTGCAGTGCTCTGCGCACAGTAAGTGCTCAACAAATACAACTGATTGATTGAGCTGCTCCACCGTCTCCGTGCAGTCGGAGGTGGCCATTGGCCAAGGGGTCGTATCTCGCAGCCAGCTAGTCGCGGACCTCAGGAACCAGAGAAGAATTGGTCTTGAATGGAGTCAGAGGGTCCAAACCAAGTGGGAAGAGGCTTGGGGGGCACGGAGCGGGGGAGACTATCTGGCTCTGAGTCCAACAAATAGCCCTGTTGGGGGGTCCGTATTCATTTAGCGGGGCCCCCTTCACCCCGTCAGGCCCAGACCCAGGGGACCTTAGCCCTCAACTCTGCCGCTCGGGCTCCCCTGGCCATGAGAGTGGAGGAGTGACCAGCGTCCATCAGGGGAGTGGCTACGGTTGGTCCAGTGGCCCGGTAAGTGGTGACACCCTGGACTGTGGATCCTGCCCTTCCTAGTTCCCAATGCTGTCTTCTCCCCTTCCCACAGGAGGGGCCACTCACACCGGAGCAAGGATAGGACAGATGGAAAATTGGAGCGGGGAGCGGTCGACGCTCTCACATCTTTCCGGGGGGTCGGCTAATTCACCGTGTGGGCAGTCCCAGATCGCCGGGGGAGGAAGATGTACTCTGGGATAGACCCGAGCCATTCCCTGCACCTCCTGACTTCCCATTCTCCCGTTCCCGCAGACCCCAGAGCGCCTCACCTCCGAGCGGATCGTCCAGAGCCTCCCTGTAGGCCCCGGGGTGGCCTCGGCCTTCTCCGCACTTGGCCCAGCCCAGTCTAGCTCGGCCAGATGGTTCGTTCATCACATACTAAGCCCTTGGGAGAAGTCAATAAAACAATAATCACATTCCCGGCCCACAACGAGCTTACAGTCCAGGGGTCGGGAGAGGGACATCGATACAAATTAATAAAATTACCGATACGGACGGTGGGGCCGGGAGGGGAGATGAGTAGAAGGGAGCAAGTCGGGGTGACACGGGAGTGAGTGATGAGGAAAAGTGGGGCTTAGTCTGGGAAGGCCTCTTGGGGATGAATCTTTAATTAGACTTTGAAACGGGGGGAGACTCGTTGTCTGTCGGATTTGAGGAGGGAGGGCGTCCCAGGCCAGAGACGGGATGTGGGCCCGGGGTCAGCAGTGAGACGGGTGAGATGGAGGCTTGGGGAGAAGGTCGGCACTAGAGGGGTGAAGTCCACGGGCTGGGTGGTAGAAGGAGAGAAGCAAGGTGAGGCAGGACGAGGCGTGGCGATGGATGGCTTTAATGCCAAAGGTGAGGAGGTTTTGTTTGATGAAGAGGTGGACAGGAGACCGCTGGAGCTTTTTGAGGAGCATGGTGACATGTCCTGAAAGTCTTTGAAGAAAAGCCATCCGGGCAGCAGAGGGAAGTAGGGACTGGAGTGGGGAGAGACGGGAGGCTGGGAGGTCAACCCAGTTCCCAGCCCCGCCATCACCCACGGCCGGCCCAGGAGGGGCACGGACGACCTCCCCCACAGACACTTACGTAAACCAGGACTGAGGCCAGCCACGCTGGAAAGGAGAGGGGTCTGGAGGACAGAGGACATCTGAGCCGTGTCCAGACCGACTGTAGATGATGAGGACAGACCGAGAACTCCCCTGACCCCGTCCCCAGCACTTCTCTGGGTTAAGACGCCCACCCGCCTCCCCTCTCCCAACCACAGCCTTTCTCCGGGCTGAGCCCCAACCCCTCTGCCCTTCCCCCGAGGACCGACCTTATTCATGCTGTGAAATTCGCGGCACGCAGTGCTTAGCACCATTTCATCTCTGGCCTCCTCGTCAATTCGCCACTACGGAGCTCCACGTTTGCAGAACCACTCTTTTCTGGATTTCAGGAGGCCAGGCCCATCTTCCCGCAACAAATGACTTCCCCCTGACTTTCCCATCACTGGAGACGGCCCCACCGTCCTTCCCGTCTCACAAACTCGCAACCTTGGCGTTATCCTTGACTCCTCTCTCTCATTCAACCCGCGTGTTTGGCCAGTCACCAAATCCTGTCGATCCCCACGTGGCTAAAATCTGCCCTTTCCTCCCCATCCACGCTGTTACTGTTAATAACATCACTCATCCTATCCCGCCTAGATTATGCATCAACCTCCTTGCCGACTTCCCAACGTCCTACCTCTCCCCACTCCAGTCCATACTTCACTCTGCTGCCCGGATCGGCTTTCTCTAGAAATGTTCAGGATATGTCACCTCCCCCTCCTCAAAAATCTCCATTGGTTGACCATCCACCTCTGTAGAAAACAAAAACTCCTCACCGTTGGCTTTCAACTTCTCCGTCACCTTGCCCCCTCTTACCTCACCTCACTCCTCTCCTTCTACAACCCACTCCGCTCCTCTAGTGCTAACCTTCTCACTGGGTCTCCATCTCGCCTGCCTCACCGCCGACCCCTGGCCCGCGTCCTACCTCTGGCCGGGAACGCCCTCTAATCCGACAGACGATGACACTCCCCTCCTTCCAAGCTTGAAGGCGCATCTCCTGCAAAAGGCCTTCCCGACTAAGCCCCACTTTTCCTCATCTCCCACTCGCTTCTCCTTCGCCCGGACTTGCTCCCTTTTGCTCTTCCTCCCTCTCCCAGCCCCCCCAGCACTTATCTCTGATTTTATTTATTTGTATCGAGTCTGCCTCCCCCCCTCCGCTAGTCCGTGAGCTTGGTGTGGGCACTGCACTTTCCCAAGCGCTCAGCACAGTGCTCTGCCCACAGTAAGCGCTTAATAAATACGATTGAATGAGCGAATGACGATAATCAGAGCCAATACATGGTATGAGTTAAGTGCTTACTATGTGACATGCCCTGTACTAAGCACTGGGGTAAATATAAGATAATCAGGTCCCGCGAGGAGCTCGCAGTCTGAATAGGAGGGAGGACGGGTGTTGAATCCCCCTTTTGCTAATGAGGAAAGGGAGGCAAAGAGAAATTGAGTGACTCGCCCAAGATCCCACAGCAGACAAGTGGCGTACCGGATTCGAACCCAGGCCCGCGTTCCCAGGCCCGCGTTCCTTCCACTAAACTATGCTGCTTCTCTTTGTCCTTCTTCTCCTTCTCTAATGTGCGATGGAGCGGGAGAGCTCAGGTGGAGAACGCAGAGATGAAGACACAGCAGCTGAAAACCGCTCAGCTGGAGATGGCATGCGTGGAGACCGCTCTTGGGGCTCAGAATTCACAGCAGAGACACGCCGCACCCCCTTGCCCATTGGCAGCGTGGCCAGCGACAGAGACAGAGACAGGAGCCACGAGACATTTCACTGAGAGATAAAAGTTTATTAAGGTGGGGGGAGAGGGAGACCAGAGAGAGCAGATAGGAGCCAGAGGGAGGGAGGGAAAGAGGGGGAGAGGTCGCTGGTGTGGGGGTCTCCGGATCTCTCCAGATGAGTTTGGCTCGGTGGCGGAGCCCACCCCGTGTCCGGCTATAGAAAGGCCGCGGGATTGAATGGTCGGAGCCGTTTTGCCGTGTGGTCAGTGACCTGGGGCTTGGGGAGGGCGGGGGGCGGGGGGCTTCCAGCGGGACACATGGAGGAACCTACTTGTTCTTGGGTTGGGGCACCTGCTGGGCTGGGGGGGCTTTATGCTGGGTGGGAGGTGAGCATAGCACTGGGGTTTTAGGGTGGCCCTGTTCGGGGGCCTTATGATGGCCCGGTTGGGGGGCCTTATGATGGCCCGGTTCGGGGGCCTTATGATGGCCCGGTTCGGGGGCCTTATGATGGCCCGGTTCAGGGGCCTTATGATGGCCTGGTTGGGGGGCCTTCGGGTGGTTCGGTTCTGGAGCCTTCGGGTGGGCCGGCTCAGGAAACTTTGGGTGGCCCGGCTCAGGAGTCTTCGGATGGCACGTTGCGGGCAACTTGGGGTGGGCCGGCTCTGGAGGCTTCGGGTGGGCCTGCTCGGGAGCCTTCGGGTGGGCCGGCTCAGGAGCCTTTGGGTGGCCCTGCTCAGGAGTCTTCGGGTGGCACGTTGCGGGCAACTTGGGGTGGGCCGGCTCTGGAGCCTTCGGGTGGGCCGGCTCTGGAGCCTTCGGGTGGGCCGGCTCAGGAACCTTTGGGTGGCCCGGCTCAGGAGTCTTCGGGTGGCACGTTGAGGGCAACTTGGGGTGGGCCGCCTCTGGAGCCTTCGGGTGGGTCTGCTCTGGAGCCTTCGGGTGGCCCTGCTCTGGAGTCTTCAGGTGGCAGGTCGCGGGCACCTTCGGGTGCAGCGGCTCGGGTGCCTTGGGGTGGGCCGGCTGCTTGCCTCGCTGGGGTTGCTGAGACATCTTCCTGGCGGGTGGAGGATGGAGGGAGGGATGGATGAAGGGAGGGCGCAGAGAAGCCTGGGCCAAAGCACCCCAGCCCGGCCCCGGGGGTCTCTCGGACCTCTCTAACCGGACCCCGGCCTCCTGGACTCTGGGCCCACGGGGGTCCGCACTCCCCTCCCCTCCTCCTGCCCCCTTTCTCCTCCATCCCTCTCTCTCTCTCTCTCCGCCGTGTCGACCCCCCCCCGGGCCCCATTCCCGCCCCGAGACCCATGGAGAGATCGGGCCGGATGCTGGGCAGAGCGGGCCGGGGGGCAAGAGGGGGTTCTGCCCCCGGGGCCCCCCTGACCCGACCTCCCGGGGGGCCCAGGGTCTCCAGGGGACCCCCGGCCCTCGACACCCACCCCGGGAAACGGGGAAACCCCCCCCCCCCCCCCCCGCCAAAAGCTGAGCCTTCGCCACTTAAACCCAACAACTGCGTGACAGAGACACTCAGAGAGAGACACTGGTGCCAGCCAGGACACAGAGACAGAAAGAGACAAAGAGAGACAGGGACAGACAGAGGACCCGAGTTCTAATGCCGCCTCTCGCCCAAGGCCACGCAGGAGACAAGTGGCAGTCCCATCATTACGATAACGGTAATTGTGGTCGGCACTTACTACGTGCCGGGCACTGTACTAAACGCCGGGGTAGAGAGAAGGTAAGCGGAAGGGACGCGGTCCCCGTCTGACATAGGGCTCCTGGTCTTCGTCCCCATTTTCCAGATGAGGGAAGGGAGGCACCGAGAAGCGAGGCGACTCGCCCAGGGTGACAGAGCGGACAGGTGGCGGGCCGGGGATCGGAATCCCCCCGGATCCCCCCGACTCCCGGGTCCGCGCCATTAGGCCACTTACACCGTCTGGGCCTCAGTTCCCTCATCTGTAAGATGGGCGTTAAGCGTCTGCCCCCCGTTAGACGGCCAGGCCCGTGTGGGGCGCGGACTATAGGCCATCATCCTCGCTCTACTCCAGCGCTCGACGCAGTGCTGGGCACACAGTAAGCGCTCAGCAAACACCCCGAGGCTTCGGGGAGACGGGAAGACACGGAGCCCGAGAGAGACAGGAGGAGGAGGAGGAGGAAGAGGAGGAGGAGGGAAAGAGAGAGCCGGAGGCAGAGGGAAGAAGTGGAGAGGCGAAGAGACGGTCAAGTCCCGGCAGGGAAAAATGGAATGGAAACGGGGAAAGCCGGGGAGAGCGCGGGGGAGGGGGGCCTCCGAGGGGGGCAGCGGGAGAGACGCGCCCGCAGACAGGGTGGGCTGGCAGAGGTGGGGGAGACGCCCTACGGTCCCCGGAGACAGCCAGCCAGAGATGAGGGGAGACGCCCTACAGCCCCGGGAGACAGACAGACCGACAGGCAGAGATGGGGGGAGCCATCCTACAACCAGACGAGACAGGCAGAGATGGGGGGATCCATCCTACAGTCCCGGGAGACAGACAGAGATGGAAGGAGCCATCCTACAGCCTGGGGAGACAGACAGACAGACAGACAGACGGGGAGGCGGGGGGGAAAGGCATCGTAGAGAGGCCGGCCGGAGGCCGCAGGGCGAAGCACAGAGTGGCGGCGGCGGCGTTGGCGGAGGGGACGGACGGCACTCACGGCGGGGCGGGGCGGGGCGGGGCGGGTCGGGTCGGGCCGGTCGGCTGCGGGGCTGGTGGCGGGTGGCCGGGCCCCGCCGCCCTTTATACGTTTCTCTGTCCCGGGCCCCCGCCCCCCGCCCCCCGGCCCGGCCCGTCCCCGCCCACACCCCGAGGGCACCTCCCCCGACCCCCCGCCCCCGGCCCGGCCGGCCGGACAGTGTACCGGCCGCTCGGGGAGAGGCCGCAAGAGGAGCAGGGCCGGGCTTCTCACCCGGACACACCCCACCGCCAGGAGCCCCGGGCCGGGCCCTGACGGGGGAGAGGCCGGCTACCCGCCCCCCAGCCACGTTCGCACACTGTGTTGGCCGCTGGGGGAGAGGCGGGGACGGGAGGAGACGCGGGGGCCCGTCCTCGGGGGGCTGCCGGTAGGGTGGGGGACGGAGTACACACAGAAACACACGCTGTGCTGGCCGCTGGGGGAGAGGCGGGGACGGGAGGAGACATGGGCCCGGCCCTCGAGGGGCTGCCGAGACGATGGGGGACAGAATGTATACACACAGAGACACACACGCTGTGCTGGACGCCGGGGGAGAGGCGGGGACGGGAGGAGAGATGGGCCCGGCCCTCGAGGGGCTGCCGAGAGGATGGGGGACAGAATATATACACACAGAGACACACACGCTGTGCTGGACGCCGGGGGAGAGGCGGGGAGAGGAGAAGAGATGGGCCCTGCCTTCGGGGGGCTGCCGGTAGGATGGGGGAGAGCTGGGATTAGAACCCTTGATCTTCTCGCTCCCGGACCCGGGCTCTCTCCACTAGGCCACGGAGACGCTTTCGTCGCCCACACCGAGTTTACAGGCTAGGGGGGAGACAGACGTTAATATAAATGAATTACAGACCTGGACGTCGGCGCCGGGGGGCCGGGGGCGGGGAAGGGCGAAGGGAGCGAATCGGGGCAACGTGGAGGGGAGTGGGAGAAGGGGAGATGGGGGGCTTAGTCTGGGGAGGCCTCGTGGAGGAGGTGGGCCCTCAGTGAGGTTGGGAAAGGCGGCAGGGCGATCGATCGTCCGTGGGATTCGAGGACGGCGGGGGCCCTCCGGGCCAGAGGCGGGACGCGGGCCGGGGGTCGGGGGCGACGTGGAGGAGACGGAGGCCCCGAGAGACGGTCGGCCTTGGAGGAGCGGAGCGGGCGGGCCTGGGGCGGAGCGGGAGAGTAGCCAGGTGAGGTGGGAGGGGGCGAGGCGGCCCACTGCTCTAACGCCGACGCTGAGGAGTTTCTCGGTCTGATGCGGCGGTGGAGGGGCAACCCCTGATGTTCCCTGAGAGGGGGGAAACGTGTCCGGAGCGTTTCCGTAGACAGACGATCGGGGCAGCGGAGCGAAGTACGGACCGGAGTGGGAAGAGACGGGAGGCCCGGGGGTCCGCGAGGAGAGAGTAATCCAGGCGGGAGAGGGCGGGTGGTTGGATTAGCGCGAGAGCGGCTTGGATGGAGAGGAGAGGGTGGGTTTTTGCCACGTCGTGAAGGTGGGCCCCTACATACTGAGCTGGAAGCTGGGAGGGAAGGCTCGGAGAGGAGGGAGGCGCGGGGCCCCGTCCTCGGTGGGCTGACGGACCGGTGGGGTGAGAGGACTGTCCCCCCACAAAAACTCCACCCACCCCATATATCCGTACACGCACACCGTGGTGAGCGCTGAGAGGCGGAGGGGAGAGTAATAATGTTAATAATGTTGGTATTTGTTAAGCGCTTACTATGTGCCGAGCACCGTTCTAAGCGCTGGGATAGACACAGGGGAATCAGGTCGTCCCACGTGGGGCTCACAGTCTTCATCCCCATTTTACAGATGAGGGAACTGAGGCACCGAGAAGTTAAGTGACTTGCCCAAAGTCACGCAGCTAGCAAGTGGCAGAGCCGGGGTTCGAACCCATGACCCATGACCTCTGACTCCAAAGCCCGTGCTCTTTCCAGTGAGCCACGCTGCTTCTCTCCGCTCCGACCCGGGGCCCGGGAGCCGGCCTCTTCCCGGCCGGACAGCCTCGCCCCGGGCCCCCGGCGGTCCGGGCCCCCGGGGGTCCGGGCCCCCGGCCGGCCGCCTCTGCGCTCCCGCCCCCCACGTCGGGCTCCTGCTCCCGACGGGTTTCCCCGGCCCTGCCCTCCTTCCCCAGTGGCTCACCCCGATATCCTCCTCGCCTCCGAAACGGGTTCCCTGTTCTCTCCTCTTTCCCTGCCCTACCTTCCTACAAGTTCCTTGGTCGCAGGGAACGTGTCCACCGACTCTGCAAATGCTTAGTACGGTGCTGGACACACAACTGGTAGATCGATTCATCCGAAAATCACACGCTCCTACTACTAATTATTATTATTATGGTATTTGGGAAGCCCTTACTGTGTAATTGTTAAGCGCTTCACTTCGTGCCAAGCCCTGTTCTAAGTGCTGGGGAAGGTACAAGGTGGTCAGGTTGTCCCACGTGGGGCTCACAGTCTCAATCCCCATTTTACAGATGAGGTGACTGAGGCACAGAGGGGAAGTGACTTGCTCAAGGTCACACAGCGGACAAGGGGAGGCGGCGGGACCGTCCGAGCGCCGTTCTGAGCGTCGGGGGGATACGATTTGATGGGGTTGGACCCGGTCCCACACGGGGCTCCCAGTCTTAATTCCTATTTTACCGGTTAGGGGACTGAGGCCCAGAGACGTGAAGTGACATATCCGAGGTCACCTAGCAGACATGTGACAGAGCCGGGATGAGGATCTAGACCCTTCTGACCCCCAGGCCCGGGCGCCATCCACACACCTCCAGGATGTCTTCCTTCCCTGACAAATCTCTCATCTCCCATCCCATTTTCCCTCCCTACTGCTTCGGCTACGCACTCGAGTCCAAGCACTAATCCCTAAGCCCTTAATTAATCAATTAATGGTATTTACTGAGTGCTTCCTTGGTTGATCGATTGCACCAGCGCCCAGGAATTTGCGTGTGTGTGTGTCGCAGACTAAGCCCCCCTTGTCTTCTACTTCCCATTGACCCTCCCCGCTCTCCCCACCCCACAGTACTTGCGTCTGTATGTATATATTTATAATGATAATTCTATTTATTTTTATTAATAATGGGCATGTATCTGTAATTCCGTTTAATTATAATGGTGCTACCGATGCCTGTTTACTTGCTCTGCTGTCCATCTCCCCCCTTCTAAACTGTGATCCCGTTGTGGGCGGGGATTTGTCACTGAATTGTACTGTCCCGAACGCTTAGTACAGTGCACCACACAGTAAGCGCTCAATAAATCCGATTGAACGAACGAATGAATGGGTGTGTCTCCCCGCCCAGAAGTCACTTGAGGACAGGTGCGATGTCTCCTCCCTCTGCCAATATGACCAGGGTGCAGCAATCTATCAGCAGTAATAATGACGATAATAATACTAATAATACTGTCTGCCAGGAGGCTCACGGTCTAGGGCCGGGGGGGGGGGGGTGGAGGGACTAGTTAGTGAATCCCCATTTTGCAGAAAACTGAAGTTCAGGGAATATTAACGATGGTATAATAAGCGCTTACTCTGTGCCGGGTGCTGTGCTAAGCGTCCGGGTGACCCCAGAAAATGGGGATCATTCCTTCAAGCGTATTTATTGAGCGCATGGCTCCGCGGAAAGAGCCTGGGCCCGGGAGGCCGAGGTCGTGGGTTCGAATCCCGGATCTGCCACTTGTCTGCTGTATGACCTTGGGCAAGTCATTTCACTTCTCTGGGCCTCAGTGGCCTCATCTGGATAATGGGGATGAAGACTGTGAGCCCCACGTGGGGCAACCTGATTACCTTGTATCACCCACCCCAGTGCTTGGCACATAGTAAGTGCTTAAGAAATACGTGGCTCAGTGGAAAGAGCCCGGGCTTGGGAGTCAGAGGTCATGGGTTCGAATCCCGGCTCCGCCGCTTGTCATCTGTGTGACTTTGGGCAAGTCACTTGACTTCCTTGTGCCTCAGTTATCTCATCTGTAAAAGAGGGATTAAAACTGTGAGCCCCACGTGGGACAACCTGATCACCTTGTATCCCCCAGCGCTTAGAACAGTGCTTTGCACATAGTAAGCGCTTAAAAAATACCATCATTATTAAATACCATTATCCTCCAAGAGGCCTATATGCTCCAAGCTCACCTCCTCCAAGAGGCCTTCCCAGACTGAGCTTCCCCTTTTCCCTCTGCTCCCTCTCTGCTCCCCCTGCGCCTCCCCTCAGCTAAGCCCCCTTTCCCTCTGCTCCTCCACCTCTCCCTTCCCCTCCCCTCAGCACTGTGCTCATTTGTCTATATTTTTGTTCCCCTATTTATTCTGTTAATGAGGCGTCCATCCCCTTGATTCTATTTATCGTGATTAAGTTGTCTTGTTTTTGTCCATCCGTCTCCCCCGATCAGACCGTGAGCCCGTCGATGGGCAGGGATGGTCTCTGTCTGTTGCCGAATTGTCCGTTCCAAGCGCTTATTCCAGTGCTCTGCACGTAGTGAGCGCTCAATAAATACTATTGAATGAATGAATGCACAGAGGGCTCACAGGCTCAACCCCCATTTTACAGAGGAGGGAGGGGAGACCCAGGGAAGTGAAGCGATTTGCCCAAGACCACACGGCAGACAAGTGCCCGTGACCTTCTGACCCTCGTGCTCTGCCCACGACGACCTGCCCGGAGTCACACAGAAGGCGAGGGGGCGGGCAAGTGGCTGTTCCATTTGAGCGTCTCCCGTGTGCTCATCGAATACCTTGGTTGCTTTATTGTCCTCATCATCATCATCGCTCTCATTATTATGGTGGACTCGAGCCCACCGCGGTCACCGAGCTCGGACCCCTGGGACGGGGGGGAAGAGGGAGAGAGGGGCTTTGCGTCCCTCATCCGAGCGGAGCAGACGAGAACAAGAGGAGGAAAGAGGGGCCGAGCCCAGCCAAACTTGGGTCGAGACTCGCAGTTGGGTCTCCCTCACGACTGGCGTGGCTTTGTGGCGAGAGCCGGGCCTGGAAGTCAAGAGGATGTGAGTTCTAATTCCAGCTCCGCCGCTCGTCTCCTGCGTGATCCTTGGATAGGTCGCTTCCCGGCTCTGGGCCTCAGTTACCTCATCTGGAAATGGGGGGGTTAAGACTGTGAGCCCCGCGTGGGGCAACCCGATGACCGTGGTTTCAGTGGAAAGGACACGGGGTTGGGAGATGGAGGGCGTAGGTTCTAATCCCGGCTCTGCGCCTTGTCTGCTGTGTGACCTGGGGCCTGCCACTTAACTTCTCTGGGCCTCAGTTACCTCATCTGTAAATTGGGGATTAAGACTGTGAGCCAACTGTGGGGCAGGGACTATGTCCAAAATGTTTTGCTCGTATCCACCCCAGCGCTTAGTACAGTGCCTGGCACAGAGTCAGAGCTCAACAAACGCCATTATTATTATTGAGGCTCAGTCCCTGCTCGCAAGAGTACCCGCAGTGGGACGCAGGGAGAGGAAGACAGAGATTCTCTGCATTTGCAGGATGGGGGGAGAGAGGGAGACAGAGATTCTCTGCATTCGCAGGAGGGGGAAAGAGAGGAAGACAGAGATTCTCTGCATTTGCAGGAGGGGGAAAGAAAGTCTCTGCATTCGCTGGAGGGGGCGAGAGGGAGACAGAGACTCTCTACATTCACAGGACGGGGAGAGAAGGAAGACAGAGACTCTGTGCATTCGCAGGAGGGTGAGGAAGACAGAGACTCTGCATTCGCCGGAGGGGGAGAGAGGGAGACAGAGATTCTCTGCATTCGCAGGACGGGGAGAGAGGGAGAAAGAGAGTCTCTGTATTCGCAGGAGCGGGAGAGAGGGAGCAGCGTGGCTCAATGGAAAGAGCCCGGGCTTGGGAGTCTGAGGGCATGGGTTCGAATCCCCGCCCTGCCACTTGTCAGCTGTGTGACTGTGGGCAAGTCACTTCACTTCTCTGGGCCTCAGTTACCTCATCTGTAAAATGGGGTTGAAGACTGTGAGCCTCACGTGGGACAACCTGACTACCCTGTATCTCCCCCAGCGCCTAGAACAGTGCTCTGCACATGATAAGTGCTTAACAAATGCCAACATTATTATTATTACTATTAAGACAGAGATTCTCTGCATTCACAGGAGGGGGAGAGAGAGGAAGACAGAGATTCTCTGCATTCGCAGGAGCGGGAGAGAGGGAGACAGAGACTCTCTACATGCCCAGGAGAAGGAGGAGAGAGGAAGACAAAGACTCTACATTCACAGGAGCGGGAGAGAGAGGAAAACAGAGATTCTCTGCATTCGCAGGAGCGGGAGAGAAGAAGAGAGTCCCTGCGTTCGCAGGGGTGGGAGAGAGGGAGACAGAGACTCTCTACATCATAGGAGGGGGAGAGAGAGACAGGAAGACAGAGACTCTCTGCATTCACAGGAGGGGGAGAGACAGAGACAGAGACTCTCTGCATTCACAGGAGGGGGGGAGAGAGAGGAAGACAGAGAGTCTCTGCCCCCCGTTTTACCACCACCCGATGAGACACCTCCCCAGAACCGGGTGGACCCCAAAATCCCCTCTACCCTCCACCGGACCTGAGCCCCGCCCGGGCCTAACCTGCGCTCTGAGCCTCCATCAATCCATCAGTTAATTAATCCAATTGATTGAGCGCTTTGCATCCCCTCCAATTCCTCTTCCCATTCATTTCCTCTTCCCGGATCGCATCATTCCAAACAGCTTCCTGGCCCCCGGGAACCCTCTGTCTTTCCCCTCCGTCCTTGCCCCAGCGTCCAGCACAGTGCACGTGGGCGTTTGTGTACATCCTGTGTCCCCTGAGTCTCCCGTGGGAGTTCAAAGTCCTCCAAGTCCGGGCTCAGTCTTTCTCCCACACCGGAGGCGCTCGATTAATAACTGGGGTATTTGTTAAGCGCTTACTAGGTGCCGGCACTGTGCTAAGCGCTGGGATGAATCCAAGCAAATCGGGTTGGATGCGGTCTCTTGTCCCACGTGGGGCTCACAGTCTCAACTCCCCCCATTTCGTAGATTTGGGAACCGAGGCCCAGAGAAGTCAAGTAGTTTGCCCAAGGTTACACAGCGGGCAAGCGGAATCTGGAATAGCACCCAGGACCGTGTTCTAGCCGCTACGCCATGCTGCTTCTCGGAACACGAATCCAGGCTCGGCCGCTTGTCTTCTGTGTGGCTTTGGGCAAGTCGCTTCACTTCTCTGAGCTTTTGTTTCATTCAAAATGGAGATTCGGTCCATTTTCTCCTCTCGACTGTGAGGCTCCTGCGGGACAGAGACCCTGTCTGCTCTGGTTGTGTCGTATCTATCCCAGCGTTTAGGACAGTGCTTGGCTCATAATCAGCGTTTAGCAAAGTTATTATTACTGATGGACCCTGGGCATAGTGGCAGAGGGCGAATAATAATAACCATAATGGTAATTATGGAATTAAAGTGCCTATTATGCGCCAGGCTTTGTACTAAGCACCGGGGCGGAGAAGAGCAAATCAGAATCCATTTCACACATGGGGTTTAGTCAACTTCCCTGTCCCTCTGTTGCCTCATCCGTCAAATGGAGATTAAGTTACTCGCCCAAGGCCACCCAGCAGTCAAATGGTAGAGCCGGGATTAAAATTCATGACTTCTGACTCCCCGTCCCGTGCTCTGTCCACTACGACACTGTCCTAAAGTGGTTTCTGGAGGGGCCTCTGACACACAGACACTAACACAAACACACCTACACGTTGTCGTGCACGCGTACTGCCGATGCAATCGATCAACACCGGAGGAGCTCAGTAAATACCGCTGATTGATTGATTAACGGCTTAAGGCATCCAGATTCGAGGGCAAGGCTGAAGCAGTAGGGCAGGAAAGTCGGATGGGAGTTGAGAGCGGAAGGAAGACATCCTGGCGATGTGACTTTAGTATCCGTCGATCACGTGCCGAGCACCGTACTGATAATGTTGGTATTTGTTAAGCGCTTACTATGTGCAGAGCACTGTTCTAAGCGCTGGGGTAGACACAGGGTAATCAGGTTGTCCCACGTGGGGCTCACAGTCTTCATCCCCCTTTTACAGATGAGGTAAGTGAGGCCCAGGGAAGTGGAGTGACTTGCCCACAGTCACACAGCTGCCAAGTGGAGGAGCCGGGATTCGAACCCATGACCTCTGACTCCCAAGCCCGGGCTCTTTCCACTGAGCCACGCTGCTTCCCCTAAGCGTTTGCTGGGTTGGGGGACACGTCCCCTGAGCCCGAGGAACCTGTAGTGAAGTGGAGCTTCGAAGTAGGGTAGGAAAAGAGAAGAGGAGAGAACAGGGCTCCTGTTTCGGAGGGCGAGGAGGATATAGCTCAACTGTATATATTTTCATTACCCTATTTATTTTGTTAATGAATTGTACATCGCCTCGATTCTATTTAGTCGCCATCGTTTTTACGAGACGTTCTTCCCCTCGACGCTATTTATCGCCATCGTTCTCGTCCGTCCGTCTCCCCCGATCAGAGCGTGAGCCCGTCAGACGGCAGGGACCGTCTCTATCTGTTGCCGACTTGTTCATCCCAAGCGCTTAGTACAGTGCTCTGCACATAGTAAGCGCTCAATAAATACTATTGAATGAATATAGGGGTGAGCCACTGGGGAAGGAGGGCAGGGCCGGGAAACCCGTCGGGAGCAGGAGCCCGACGTGGGGGGCGGGAGCGCAGAGGCGGCCGGCCGGGGGCCCGGACCCCCGGGGGCCCGGACCGCCGGGGGCCCGGGGCGAGGCTGTCCGGCCGGGAAGAGGCCGGCTCCCGGGCCCCGGGTCGGAGCGGAGAGAAGCAGCGTGGCTCACTGGAAAGAGCACGGGCTTTGGAGTCAGAGGTCATGGGTCATGGGTTCGAACCCCGGCTCTGCCACTTGCTAGCTGCGTGACTTTGGGCAAGTCACTTAACTTCTCGGTGCCTCAGTTCCCTCATCTGTAAAATGGGGATGAAGACTGTGAGCCCCACGTGGGACGACCTGATTCCCCTGTGTCTATCCCAGCGCTTAGAACGGTGCTCGGCACATAGTAAGCGCTTAACAAATACCAACATTATTAACATTATTACTCTCCCCTCCGCCTCTCAGCGCTCACCACGGTGTGCGTGTACGGATATATGGGGTGGGTGGAGTTTTTGTGGGGGGACAGTCCTCTCACCCCACCGGTCCGTCAGCCCACCGAGGACGGGGCCCCGCGCCTCCCTCCTCTCCGAGCCTTCCCTCCCAGCTTCCAGCTCAGTATGTAGGGGCCCACCTTCACGACGTGGCAAAAACCCACCCTCTCCTCTCCATCCAAGCCGCTCTCGCGCTAATCCAACCACCCGCCCTCTCCCGCCTGGATTACTCTCTCCTCGCGGACCCCCGGGCCTCCCGTCTCTTCCCACTCCGGTCCGTACTTCGCTCCGCTGCCCCGATCGTCTGTCTACGGAAACGCTCCGGACACGTTTCCCCCCTCTCAGGGAACATCAGGGGTTGCCCCTCCACCGCCGCATCAGACCGAGAAACTCCTCAGCGTCGGCGTTAGAGCAGTGGGCCGCCTCGCCCCCTCCCACCTCACCTGGCTACTCTCCCGCTCCGCCCCAGGCCCGCCCGCTCCGCTCCTCCAAGGCCGACCGTCTCTCGGGGCCTCCGTCTCCTCCACGTCGCCCCCGACCCCCGGCCCGCGTCCCGCCTCTGGCCCGGAGGGCCCCCGCCGTCCTCGAATCCCACGGACGATCGATCGCCCTGCCGCCTTTCCCAACCTCACTGAGGGCCCACCTCCTCCACGAGGCCTCCCCAGACTAAGCCCCCCATCTCCCCTTCTCCCACTCCCCTCCACGTTGCCCCGATTCGCTCCCTTCGCCCTTCCCCGCCCCCGGCCCCCCGGCGCCGACGTCCAGGTCTGTAATTCATTTATATTAACGTCTGTCTCCCCCCTAGCCTGTAAACTCGGTGTGGGCGACGAAAGCGTCTCCGTGGCCTAGTGGAGAGAGCCCGGGTCCGGGAGCGAGAAGATCAAGGGTTCTAATCCCAGCTCTCCCCCATCCTACCGGCAGCCCCCCGAAGGCAGGGCCCATCTCTTCTCCTCTCCCCGCCTCTCCCCCGGCGTCCAGCACAGCGTGTGTGTCTCTGTGTGTATATATTCTGTCCCCCATCCTCTCGGCAGCCCCTCGAGGGCCGGGCCCATCTCTCCTCCCGTCCCCGCCTCTCCCCCGGCGTCCAGCACAGCGTGTGTGTCTCTGTGTGTATACATTCTGTCCCCCATCGTCTCGGCAGCCCCTCGAGGGCCGGGCCCATGTCTCCTCCCGTCCCCGCCTCTCCCCCAGCGGCCAGCACAGTGTGCGAACGTGGCTGGGGGGCGGGTAGCCGGCCTCTCCCCCGTCTGGGCCCGGCCCGGGGCTCCTGGCGGTGGGGTGTGTCCGGGTGAGAAGCCCGGCCCTGCTCCTCTTGCGGCCTCTCCCCGAGCGGCCGGTACACTGTCCGGCCGGCCGGGCCGGGGGCGGGGGGGGCGGGGGAGGTGCCCTCGGGGTGTGGGCGGGGACGGGCCGGGCCGGGGGGCGGGGGGCGGGGGCCCGGGACAGAGAAACGTATAAAGGGCGGCGGGGCCCGGCCACCCGCCACCAGCCCCGCAGCCGACCGGCCCGACCCGACCCGACCCGACCCGCCCCGCCCCGCCCCGCCCCGCCGTGAGTGCCGTCCGTCCCCTCCGCCAACGCCGCCGCCGCCACTCTGTGCTTCGCCCTGCGGCCTCCGGCCGGCCTCTCTACGATGCTTTTCCCCCCCGCCTCCCCGTCTGTCTGTCTGTCTGTCTGTCTCCCCAGGCTGTAGGATGGCTCCTCCCATCTCTGTCTGCCTCCCGGGACTGTAGGATGGCTCCCCCCATCTCTGTCTCTCGGGGCTGTAGGATGGATCCCCCCATCTCTGTCTGTCTCCCGGGGCTGTAGGATGGCTCCCCCCATCTCTGCCTGTCTCCTCTGGGTGTAGGATGGCTCCCCCCATCTCTGCCTGTCGGTCTGTCTGTCTCCCGGGGCTGTAGGGCGTCTCCCCTCATCTCTGGCTGGCTGTCTCCGGGGACCGTAGGGCGTCTCCCCCACCTCTGCCAGCCCACCCTGTCTGCGGGCGCGTCTCTCCCGCTGCCCCCCTCGGAGGCCCCCCTCCCCCGCGCTCTCCCCGGCTTTCCCCGTTTCCATTCCATTTTTCCCTGCCGGGACTTGACCGTCTCTTCGCCTCTCCACTTCTTCCCTCTGCCTCCGGCTCTCTCTTTCCCTCCTCCTCCTCTTCCTCCTCCTCCTCCTCCTGTCTCTCTCGGGCTCCGTGTCTTCCCGTCTCCCCGAAGCCTCGGGGTGTTTGCTGAGCGCTTACTGTGTGCCCAGCACTGCGTCGAGCGCTGGAGTAGAGCGAGGATGATGGCCTATAGTCCGCGCCCCACACGGGCCTGGCCGTCTAACGGGGGGCAGACGCTTAACGCCCATCTTACAGATGAGGGAACTGAGGCCCAGACGGTGTAAGTGGCCTAATGGCGCGGACCCGGGAGTCGGGGGGATCCGGGGGGATTCCGATCCCCGGCCCGCCACCTGTCCGCTCTGTCACCCTGGGCGAGTCGCCTCGCTTCTCGGTGCCTCCCTTCCCTCATCTGGAAAATGGGGACGAAGACCAGGAGCCCTATGCCAGACGGGGACCGGCGTCCCTTCCGCTTACCTTCTCTCTACCCCGGCGTTTAGTACAGTGCCCGGCACGTAGTAAGTGCCGACCACAATTATCGTTATCGTAATGATGGGACTGCCACTTGTCTCCTGCGTGGCCTTGGGCGAGAGGCGGCATTAGAACTCCGGTCCTCTGTCTGTCCCTGTCTCTCTTTGTCTCTTTCTGTCTCTGTGTCCTGGCTGGCACCAGTGTCTCTCTCTGAGTGTCTCTGTCACGCAGTTGTTGGGTTTAAGTGGCGAAGGCTCAGCTTTTGGCGGGGGGGGGGGGGTTGGGGTTTCCCCGTTTCCCGGGGTGGGTGTCGAGGGTCGGGGGTCCCCTGGAGACCCTGGGCCCCCCGGGAGGTCGGGTCAGGGGGACCCCGGGGGCAGAACCCCCTCTTGCCCCCCGGCCCGCTCTGCCCAGCATCCGGCCCGATCTCTCCATGGGTCTGGGCCGGGGCCGGGGGGTCGACACGGCGGAGAGAGAGAGAGAAAGAGGGGCAGAGGAGGAGGGTCGGGTTAGAGGGTTCCTCAGGGCCGCACTAAACCCCCAGAGAGCCACCGCGCAGGACGGAGAGACGTGCAGGAGGGGACAAGGACCGGAGCAGCGGGGCCAGGCCAGGGTGGGACCGGCCCGGGGGCGCTTTGGTCACCCCAATCCGGGCCGGGGCTCGGGCTCCTCTGCGCCTTCCTCCATCCCTCTGTCCTCCTCCTACTAGGAAAATGTCTCAGCAGCCCCAGCAGGGCAAGCATCCGGCCCACCCGAGGACGCCGGAGCCGGCCCACCCAAAGTTGCCCACAACATGCCACCCGAAGACTCCAGAGCCGGGCCACCCGAAGGCTCCTGAGCCGGCCCACCCCAAGTTGCCCGCGACGTGCCACCCGAAGACTCCAGAACGGGGCCACCCGAAGCCTCCTGAGCCGACCCACCCGAAGGCTCCAGAGCCGGCCCACCCCAAGTTGCCCTCGACGTGCCACCCGAAGACTCCAGAGCCGGGCCACCCGAAGACTCCAGAGCCGGCCCACCCGAAGGCTCCAGAGGCGGCCCACCCGAAGGCTCCAGAGCCGGCCCACCCCAAGTTGCCCTCGACGTGCCACCCGAAGATTCCAGAGCCGGGCCACCCGAAAACTCCGGAGCCGGCCCACCCGAAGGCTCCAGAGCCGGGCCACCCGAAGGCTCCAGAGCCGGCCCACCCCAAGTTGCCCGTAACATGCCACCCGAAGACTCCAGAACAGGGCCACCCGAAGGCTCCTGAGCCGGCCCACCCGAAGGCTCCAGAGCCGGCCCACCCCAAGTTGCCCTCGACGTGCCACCCGAAGACTCCAGAGCCGGGCCACCCGAAAACTCCGGAGCCGGCCCACCCGAAGGCTCCAGAGCCGGCCCACCCGAAGGCTCCAGAGCCGGGCCACCCGAAGACTCCAGAGCCGGCCCACCCCAAGTTGCCCGCAACGTGCCACCCGAAGATCCCTGAGCCGGGTCACCCGAAGGCTCCAGAGCCAGCCCATCCTAAGGCTCCGGAGCCGGCCCACCCCAAGGCTCCCGAACCGGCCCACCCCAAGGGTCCCGAACCGGGCCACCCCAAGGCTCCCCAACCAGGCCACCCTAAGGCTCCCGAACCGGGCCACCCTAAAACCCCAATGCCATGCTCACCTCCCACCCATCATAAAGCCCCCCCAGCCCAGCAGATGCCCCAACCCAAGAACAAGTAGGATCCTCATGTGTCCCGCTGGAAACCCCCCGCCCTCCCCCGTCCCCAGCCCCCAGGTCACTGACCACACGGCCAAACGGGTCAGACCATTCAATCGCATGCCCTTCCTATAACCAGACACGGATGAGCCAAACTCATCCGGAGACCCCACAGCCCCGACCTCTCTCCCGCCTCCCTCCCTCTCGCTCCTATCTGCTCTCTCTGGTCTCCCCCCACCCAAATAAACCTCTGCTTCTCAGTGAAACTCCGTGTGGCTCCTGTGTCCATATTCTTCATCCCACCGGCCGCCGTCCGTCCTCCCCTTTCCCCCCGAGCTTGGAGCCAGCAATGGATCCTTCATTCATTCAATAGTATTTATTGAGCGTTTACTGTGTACAGAGCACTGTACTAAGCGCTTGGAATGTACAAATCGGCAACAGATAGAGACAATCCCTCTCCAATATGGGCTTACAGTCTAATCGGGGGAGACGGACAGACAAAAACAATAGCAATAAATAGAATCAAGGGGATGTACATCTCATTAACAAAATAAATAGGGTAATAAAAAATATATACAATTGAGCAGACGTGCACAGTGCTGAGGGGCGGGGAAGGGAGAGGGAGAGGAGCAGAGGGAAGGGGGGGGGAGGGGGCTTAGCTGAGGGGAGGTGAAGGGGGGGTAGAGGGGCAGCAGAGGGAGCAGAGGGAAAAGGGGAAACAGTCTGGGAAGGCCTCTCGGAGGAGGTGAGCTCTAAGTAGGGCTTTGAAGAGGGGAAGAGAATTAGTCTGGCGGAGGAGGGGAGGGAGGGCGTTCCGGGACCGTGGGAGGACGTGGCCCGGGGGTCGACGGTGGGATGGGCGAGAACGGGGGACGGTGAGGAGGTGGGCGGCAGAGGAGCGGAGCGTGCGGGGTAGGTAGTAGAAAGAGAGAAGGGAGGAGAGGTAGGAGGAGGCAAGGTGATGGAGACCTTTGAAGCCCAGAGTGAGAAGTTTTTGTTTTGTGCCACTGGAGATTTTTAAGGAGGGGAGTGACATGCCCAGAGCGTCTCTGCGGGAAGATGAGCCGGGCGGCGGAGAGAAGAACAGACTGGAGCGGGGAGAGACGGGAGGAAGGGAGATCGGAGAGAAGGCTGACACAATAATCCAGCCGGGGTATTATGAGAGCCTGTAATGGTAAGATAGCCATCTGGTTGGAGATGAAAGGGCACATCTTGGTGATATTATAAAGGTGAGACCGGCAAGTCTCAGTGATGGATCGGATGTGTGGGGTGAACGAGAGATTTGAGTCGAAGATGACACCGAGGTCGCGGGCCCGAGAGACGGGAAGGACGGTCGTACCGTCCACGGCGATAGGGAAGTCAGGGAGAGGACAGGGCTCGGGAGGCAAGATGAGGAGCTCAGTTTTGGCCATGTTGACTTTTAGGTGGCGGGCAGACATCCAGGTAGAGACGTCCCAGAGGCGGGAGGAGATATGAGCCTGAAGGGAGGGGGAGAGGACAGGGGCAGAGATGTAGATCTGTGTGTCGTCTGCAAAGAGATGATAGTCGAAGCCGTGAGAGCGGATGAGTTCGCCGAGGGAGTGAGTGTAGATGGAGAACAGAAGAGGGCCGAGAACTGACCCTCGAGGAACCCCGACAGTTAAAGGACGGGAGGGGGAGGAGGCGCCCGCGAAGGAGACCGAGAATGACCGGCCGGAGAGAGGAGAGGAGAACCGGGGGAGGACGGAGTCCATGAAGCCGAGGTGAGATAAGGTGTGGAGGAGGAGGGGACGGTCGACGGTGTCGAAGGCAGCTGAGAGGTCGAGGAGGATCAGGATGGAGTAGGAGCCGTTGGATTTGGCAAGAAGGAGGTCACGGGTGACCTTCGAGAGAGCGGCCTCGGTAGAGTGGAGGGGACGGACGCCGGATCGGAGAGGGTCCGGGAGAGAATTGGAGTTAAGGAATTCTCGGCAGCCAGTGTAGATGACTCATTCTAGGATTTTGGAAAGGAAGGGTAGTAGGGAGATAGGGCGATAACTGGAAGGGAAAGTCGGGTGGAGAGAGGGTTTTTTTAGGATGGGGGAGACGTGGGCATGTTTGAAGGCAGAGGGGAAGAAGCCATTGGAGAGTGAGTGGTTAAAAATAGAAGTTAATAGATCCCTGGAACTAGGGAGTGGTTGGGCCGGGTTTTGGGGGGGCAGGGGGTGTTGGGTGTCTCCGGATCTCTAGCTGCTCAGTCTCCACCTCCATCGCATGCCTCTTCCTCGGTACCAGACTCCCCATGAAGCTAGAAACGTGGCCACCAGGCCTGTGCGACAAGGCCACCCCTTAGGCTCTGTCCCGTCCCGTCCCGTCTCTGGCTTTCTTCCCTTTCTATGTCATCGGAGAGGAGTGGATTAATAATCATAACCATATTAAGGGTATCTGTTAAGCGCCCACTACGTGCCCAGCACCGTTCTACGCGCTGGGGGAGATGCAAGGCAATCGGGTGGTCCCACGGGAGGCTCACAGTCTTCAGCCCCATTTTACAGATGGAGTCACTGAGGCCTAGGGACGTTAAGCGGAGCGCCCCAGGTCGCACGGCAGACTAGCGGCGGAGTCAGGATTAGAACCCACGGCTTCTGAGTCCCGAGCCCGGGCTCTTTCCGCGAAGCCGCGCTGCTGATGCGGGTTAGGGTCCGCATTAGCGGTTCTAGACCGTAAACTTGTCGTGGGCAGGGATCGTGTCTATCCGCCGCGAAGCCTTGGGCTCTCCCAAGCTCTTAGTGTTCTGCGTGAAGTAAACGCTCAGGAAATACCACTGTGCGACTGATGAGCACCCAGTGAGCATACGGTATTTCTCTCCCCGGCCCCCCCGGGGGGACGTTCGACCCAACGCTCCCCTCCGAGGTCCATCGTCAATGGCATTTATTGAGCACTCTCCGCGTGCAGAGGACTGTATTAAGGGCCTGGGAGAGTAGAGTACGGTAGAGTTGGTAGAGATGACCTCTACCAACAGGGGAAAGGACACTGGAATAAATTACAGATAGGGAAAATGGCGGAACGGAAGCTTGTGGACGTCAGTCCCGTTTGGCCGGGGACAGGGTCAGTAGCCGAGTGGTTACGGGATCCAAATCCAATCATATATGCCACAGAGAAGGGAGGACAGAGAGGGGAAAATGAGGGCTTAGGGAAGGAGATGCGATCTGTGGCTCAGTGGAAAGAGCCCGGGCTTGGGAGTCCGAGGTCATGGGTTCAAATCCCGACTCCGCCACTCGGCAGGTGTGTGACTGTGGGCAAGTCATTTAACTTCTCTGTGCCTCAGTTGCCTCCCCTGTAAAATGGGGATGAAGACTGTGAGCCTCACGTGGGCCAACCTGATGACCCTGCATCTCCCTGATGACCCTGTATCTCCCCTACCACTTAGAACAGTGCGCTGCACCTAGTAAGCGCTTAACAAATACCAACATCATTATTATTATTATTATCACGGTGATGGCCAAGCTGGAGGGAAGGGAGGGTTCGTGTGGGAAAATGAAGTTCTATTTGGGGTGTCACCTGAGGAAAAGTGACACTTCAGAGAAGCGGCGTGACCTGGCGGAAAAAGCGTGGGCCCGGGAGTTAAAGGACCTGGGTTCAAATCCCACATCCATCGTGAGTCAGCGGTCGTGGGTTCTAATCTCGCTTCCGTCGCTTGTCAGCTGTGTGACTTTGGGCAAGTCGCTTGGCTTCTCTGTGCCTCAGTGACCTCATCCATAAAATGGGGATGAAGACCGCAAGCCCCACGTGGGACAACCTGATTATCTTGTATCTACCCCAGCGCTTAGAACAGCGCTTAACAAATACTAGTATTATTATGATGTGTCTATTGTGGGACCTTGGGTAACTCCCTATCCTTCTCCATGCCTCAGTTTCCTCATTCATTCAAATCATCTTTATTGAGCGCTGTGTGCAGAGCACTGCACTAAATGCTTGGCAAGTGCGATTCAGCAATAAAAAGAGATGATCTCTGCCCGCACCGGGCTTACAGTCTAGAGGGGGAAAGACAGGCACCGAAACAAGTCAACAGGCAGCAGTATAAATAGAATTATAGCTATGTACACATCAAAACAAGTAAATAGGCATTAATATAAATAGAATTCTAGATACGTGCATACAGACGCAAGTGCTGTGGGGCGGGGAGAGGTGGGTAGAGCAAGGGGAGAGAATTGGGGTGACGCGGAGGGTAAGGGGAGCTGAGGAAAAGGAGGGCTTAATCTGGGATGGTCTCTCGGAGGAGGTGAGCCTTTGAAGGGGGAGGGAAGAGTAATTGTTTGGCAGAGTTGAGGATGGAGGGAGTTCCAGGCCAGAGGGAGGAAGTGGACCGGGGGTCGACGGCGGGAGAGGCGAGGAGGAGGCACAGTGAGAAGCATCGGTGGAGCAGAAGAGAAAGGGAGTAGGGTAAATGAGGACTTTTGGGGGGAGAGTTTCTTGGAGATGTGATTTAAATCTGACTTTGGAGGTGGGGAGAGCGGGGGCCTGAAGTGGGAGGGAGTTCCCGGCCCAAGGGAGGATGCCTCCCCCGATTAGACTGTGAGCCCGTCGTCGGGCAGGGATGGTCTCTATCTGTTGCCGAATTGTCCGTTCCAAGCGCAGTGCTCTGCACCTAGTAAGTGCTCAGTAAAGACTATTGAATGAACCAACGAATGAATGTGGTCAAGGACCTGGTGGCAAGAAAGACGAAATCGAAGTTTCTGAGCCGGTTGGCGTTAGAGGATCAGAGTGTGCAGGCTTGGTTGTAGTGAGGTAGTGTGGTGAAGAGCAAATTGAGCGCTTTAAAGCTAATAATAACAATAATAATAATAAACATGGACTGTCCCCAGATTAAGCCCCCTTTCCTCAGCGCCCCCCCCCCGCCTCCCGTGTCACCTCAACTCACTCCCTTTGCTCTCCCCCGCAGCCCCACAGCACTAATGTATTTATCCTATTTATATTAATGCCTCTTTACTTGTGTTGATAGACTGTAAACCCATCGTGGGCACGGATTGTCTCTATTGCCGTATTATATTTTCCAAGCGCTTAGTACAGCGTTCTGCCCACAGTAAGCACTCGATAAATACCATCGAACGAATGAAGAAGAAAATCTGGAAGTCCTCCAGGTAGTTGAAGCTCAGGGTGTGAATGAGTTTTCTCCAGGGGAGTGGATGTAAACGGACGCATTTAAGGAAAGAGGAAAACAACAGAAACGATCGATCGATGGAATTTATTGAGCGTTTCTAATGTACAGAACACCGTGCTCAACTCTTGGGAGATTATAATACAGGTGGTAGACACGATCCCAGCCTTCAAGGATTTTATAGTCTAGTGGGGAAGACAGCAGAACAGATCACGGAAAGGGCGAAGCAACGGAGTTAAAGGAATGTATGTCGAGTGTCAGGGGAGAGAGAGGGAGGCAAGAAGAGGAGAGTGAATACCCCAGGTCCCGCCACACTTCATTCAATAGTATTTTATTCAATAGTATTTATTGAGCGCTTACTATGTGCAGAGCACTGTACTAAGAGCTTGGAATGTACAAGTCAGCAACAGATAGAGACAGTCCCTGCCGTTTGACGGGCTTACGGTCTAATCGGGGGAGACGGGCGGACAAGAACGATGGCAATAAACAGAGTCGAGGGGAAGAACATCTCATAAAAACAATGGCAAATAAATAGAATCAGGGTGATGTACATCTCATTAAACAAAATAAACAAAATAAATAGGGTGATAAAGATATATACAGTCGAGCGGACGAGTACAGTGCCGAGGGGGTGGGAGGGGAGAGGGGGAGGAGGAGAGGGAAAAGGGGGGAGAAGAGGGTTTAGCTGCGGAGAGGTGAAGGGGGGGTAGAGGGAGCAGAGGGGCGGGGGGGGCTCAGTCTGGGAAGGCCTCTTGGAGGAGGTGAGTTTTAAGTAGGGATTTGAAGAGGGGAAGAGAATTAAATTGTCTGAGGCGAGGAGGGAGGGCGTTCCGGGACCATGGGAGGACGCGGCCCGGGGGTCGACGGCGGGACGGGCGAGACCGAGGGACGGCGAGGAGGCGGGCGGCGGAGGAGCGGAGCGTGCGGGGTGGGCGGTGGAAAGAGAGAAGGGAGGAGAGGTAGGAAGGGGCAAGGTGATGGAGACCCTTGAAGCCTAGAGTGAGAGTTTTTGTTTGGATTGGAGGTTGGTAGGCAACCACTGGAGGTGTTTAAGAAGGGGAGTGACGGGCCCAGATCATTTCTGCGGGAAGATGAGCCGGGCGGCAGAGTGAAGAATAGACCGGAGCAGGGCGAGAGAGGAGGAAGGGAGATCGGAGAGAAGATCGACACAGTAGTCTAGCCGGGATATAACATGAGCCCGTAGCGGTAAGGTAGCCATTTGGGTGGAGAGGAAAGGGCGGATCTTGGTGATATCGTAAAGGTGAAACCAGCAGGTCTCGGTAACAGTTAGGATGCGTGGGGTGAACGAGAGAGACGAGTCAAGGATGACACCGAGATCGCGGGCCCGAGAGACGGGAAGGATGGTTGTACCGTCCATGATGATAGGGAAGTCTGGGAGAGGACCGGGCTTGGGAGGGAAGATGAGGAGCTCAGTCTTTTTCATGTTGAGTTTTAGGTGGCGGGCAGACATCCAGGTGGAGACGTCCCGGAGGCGGGAGGAGATGCGAGCCTGAAGGGAGGGGGAGAGGACGGGGGCGGAGATGTAGATCTGCGTGTCGTCTGCGTAGAGATGGTAGTCGAAGCCGTGAGAGCGGATGAGTTCGCCGAGGGAGTGAGTGTAGATGGAGAACAGAAGAGGGCCAAGAACTGACCCTTGAGGAACTCCAACAGTTAAAGGATGGGATGGGGAGGAGGCGCCTGAAAAGGAGACCGAGAATGACTGGCCAGAGAGATAAGAGGAGAACCGGGAGAGGACGGAGTCCGTGAAGCCGAGGTGAGATAAGGTTTGGAGGAGGAGGGGATGGTCGACAGTGTCAAAGGCGCCGCACGTCTGCTGTGTGCCCTGAGACAAGTCACTTGGCTTTTCTGGGCCTCAGTTGCCTCATCTATAAAATGGGGATTGAGACTGTGAGCCCCATGTGGGACAGAGACTGTGTCCAACTTGCGCCCACACCATTGCTTAATACAGTGCTTAATGACTACAATTATTATTATTATTATTTTTAAAAGGGACTGCTAGGGGTCTCAAGAAACCAGCCTAAAAGGGAACTTCCCAACATTCTCACAACGGCTCAACCTTTCCCAGCCCAGAAGTGATCTCTTCCTACATGCTGCCTCTGGAGTTCTCACTCTTCCCCTCTTCCCTACTTTGTCTCTGCCAGTGAGGGGAATGGAGGGGGGCAAAAATCTCAGTTCTTGGTGCTCTACGCAAAACTGGGGACACTTGAGGGCTATAGACATATCATTTTAAAAGCTTTCGCTTTCACACATGAAAACCTTTGAAATAATGTTTTTATGGCCCCACCGCAGTCAATAATCCCCTGGACATAAACCTCGGACAAACTTCCCACCGTCACTCTGGCTCTAAAAAGGGAGTTTTCAGAATCGGATTTTCACGCTGTCCAGGGTCTCCATTATGCCTCACAGGGCTTCTAAAGGCGGTGTCAAATCCCAGCTATCCCTGATGTGGAGTAGGACCACGGGGGAGAGACATTGTCCGAGTAC
This sequence comes from Ornithorhynchus anatinus, assembly GCF_004115215.2. NCBI lineage: Eukaryota > Metazoa > Chordata > Mammalia > Monotremata > Ornithorhynchidae > Ornithorhynchus > Ornithorhynchus anatinus. The sequence goes on from NC_041746.1 coordinate 21,119,149, forward strand.
AAGGTTGAATGAAGAATTAGGATGGAGAGAATCGTCAACATCCCACCAGAAGAAATTAAACAAAGTTAGTCCTTCTCTGAATTTTGGTGCTCAGGATGAACTCTGTGAGAAAAAGTTTCCGCATGATTCCTTAGGTAGCTAAAATAATCGAGTGCTTACTTCATTCCGCTGTCCAGATTATCTTTCTACAGAAAGGCTCTGGGCACGTCTCCGGGTGTAAGGTTGAATGAAGAATTAGGATGAAGAGAATCGTCAACACCCCACCAGAAAAAAATAAAATTAGTTCCTTCTCTGAATTTTGGTACTCAGGATGAACTCTGTGAGAAAAAGTTTCCGTATAATTCCTTAGAGAGCTAAAACAATCATTATTGAGTGCTTACTTCATTCCGCTGCCAGGATTCTCTTTCTACAGAATCGCTCCGGGCACGACTCCGGGTATAAGGTTGAATGAAGAATTAGGATGAAGAGAATCGTCAACATCCCACCAGAAAAAAAATAAATAAATTCCCTCTCTGAATTTTGGCGCTCAGGATGAACTCCCCGGTCACTCCCCATCTTCAAAATCTCCAGGGGTTGCCTATCAACCTTGGCGTGACACCAAAACTCCTCACCCTTAGCTTCAAAGCTCTCCACCTCCTGGCCCCCTCCTAAGCGCTTAGGAGAGAAAAGCGGAATATAGCAGACATGTTCCCCAACCATAACAAGCTTAGATATCCACAACTCAGAATCTGAAAAGCATCAGTTCCTCGGTGAACTTTTATGGAAGCACCCCAACTCACCCTTTATAAAATCAGATTTAAAATGTTTCGGCTAAGCTCAGTGATCTAAGCACTGAGGCCAGCGCCTTGCACACCGTAAGGGCTCAATAAAATATGGCTGATTGATCGTGTGAGCTAATTAGGCTTCTTTAAAATTAATAACTCAAAACGGAAGGAGAAAAATTCGTCAAAAAACGCCAAATCTAACTGGGACTTGTCAAAAAGTCCTTTCGAATATCAGGGCCTAAGATGCTCCCCAGGTAAGATCACGGGATTCGGGGCGATCGATTTGGCTGCAGAGGCAGGTTAGATCTAAATACCACGTTCCTTTGTCCGTCCTTTTTCCTACTACTACTAATGTTATTTGTTAAGCGATTACCACGTGACAAACCCCTCCTAAGCGCTGGGGCAGACATGAGTTAATCAGGTTGGACGCCGGGGCTTACAGTCCAAGTGGGAAGAGATATTAAATCCCCACTAGTCCCTTAATAAAAATGGTATTTTGTGACGCATCTCAAGTTCTCCTAACTCTCACCGCTCCTATCAAGTCCTTGGCCTGGAATTCCACACCTTCAAAACTCTTCTAAACCCTACTTACTCAAGGAAGGTTCAAGTCTTATCAAACAAGCAGCTGGGCCTGGCGCTTTCTATATTTACCCGCGCAGAGCTCCCAAAGATATGCGTGCTTAATTAGACGCTAAGTAATTTCTTCTGAGATTCCACCCCCGTATTCCTCCTACTCCCCATCCCGTTTTTGTTCTTCCTCCTGCTTCTACTTGGGAATATCTTGCATCCGTCAAACTGTAAACTACTTGTAGGCAGTGAATCTCTTCTGCGTTTAGGAGCGTGCCGAACTCAGTAGAGACCCAATAAACATCACTGCTCTCACAGAACATTTATTATATACATTTCACCGAAATCCATACTTATCCTCATGGCAATGGCGGATCTCAAGCTTGCTTCATTGAGGAGTCTTTCCCTCCTGTTTGCCCTTCCTTTTCCAGACAGGGGAATTATTGTGCTAGACATTGTCGTCTTCTGCTTCCAGGGTTGTCCCGTGTGAATTTCCTCTCTCTCTCAGCTTCCGGGATGTCCCGGGCAGCACCCCGGCATGGATCTCGGCCAACGCCAGGCATCCGCTGTCTCCTCCGCCACAGTTTGCAGGGTCCTCGGTGTCCTCCTCCACCAGCCTGCGCTTGCGGCCTCCCCGGCCCTCCTCCGCGTCCCAGAGGAATCTCCACCCTGCCCTGCCTCTCTAGCAGCAGCTGGGGATGCGGTTTGAACCGCGGGGCGCCTGCAAAATCTGCTCTTCTAATAATAATTATATTTGTTAAGCACTTTCTATGCACCAGGCACCGTATTACACGCTGGGGTGGATACAACCACGCTGGGTGGGAAACACGTCCCACGTGGGGCTCACGGTCTCCATCCCCATTTTAGAGATGAGGTGACTGAGGCCCAGAGAAGCGACTTACCCAGGGTCACACAGCAGATAAGTGGCAGAGCCGGGATTAGAACCCATGACCTACTGACTCCCAGGCCCGTGCTCAAGTGGGGCTGCTTCTCTAGCCCCACTACCCTATCTGTTTTTGCGTCCTCGATGATTTTTGCTTCATCTCCCCTTAATGTGCTTGTCCGTCACCCCCTGCCCCAATTTTTATTTTCAGATTGCAAACCCCATGGGGACCATCTAATTCCAAGCTGTGTACTTTTACAGTGCTCTGCAGATAGTAGTAATAATTACAGCATTTGTTAAGCACTTACTATGTGTCAAGCACTGTTCTAATAATAATAATAATAATAGTGATGGTATTTGTTAAGCGCTTACTATGCGCAAAGCACCGTTCTAAGTGCTGGGGAGGATACAAGGATCAGACTGTCCCACATGGGGCTGACAATATTACTCCACATTTTATAGTCGAGGGAACTGAGGCCAGAGAAGTGAAGTGACTTGCCCAAAGTCACACAGCTGACAAGCGGCGGAGCTGGGATTTGAACCCGTGGTCTCCGACTCCCCAGCCCGGGCTCTTTCCACTGAGCCACGCTGCTTCTACACGCTGGGGTAGTTAGAAGGTAATCAGGTTGTCCCACGTGGGGCTCTAAGTCTTCATCCCCATTTTCCAGATGAGGTCACTGAGGCCCAGAGAAGGAAAGTGACTGGCCCAAGGTCACACGGCAGACGAGTGGAGGCGCTGGGATCAGAACCCACGGCCCCTGTCTCCCACGCCGGTGTTCTGGCCTCTACATCACTCCCGCTTCTCGGATGGCGTTCTGCTTATTGCTAGGGTCCCGAAGCGCTTCTATTGAATCGGGACCGATATTCCTGAGGGAGGCACACGGTCTCCAACCACGGTCAGTGTCCACCAAGTCCGTCACGTTGTACCCCCACGTGCTTCGTACGGCGTTCTCCCCACGGTAGGCAGCTACAGTGGACCGCTCAAAGGTTACCAGGCACCGGGCCGACCCCAGGAATACGGCAGAATGTCATACGTAAACTTCCCTCCCGGGATCGCACCCGGAAGAGCCTCCAGTCCTCTCCCGGTCTCGGCTACAGGAGGGAGAGTCGAGCAGAGGCCCGCCCGTCGTCCCATCCCTAGCTTGGGCAGGGACCAGCGAGCGGAAGGCGCCCGGCCAAAAGCCAACGCTCTCCCGGGCCGGGCAGCAGCGGGACGGGAGAGAGTCGAGGGCGGAGACTCGGGTTTACGGCGCTAAAGGCGGGGGTGGTAAACCACTTTCCGGAATTTGACGGGGAAAATTCCACGGATCCACCGCCGGAACGACCGCGGCCGGGAGCCGGGTGTCTGGGGAGAGACGAGCCCGTGGAGTCGCTACGCGACAGCGTAGGTCGCGTGTACAGCACTCCTTCGGGCCAGCAGCCCAATGCAGAGGAGATTGAGAGAATCCAGAAGACCACGGACGAGGGGCGGGAGGGCCGGTGTCAACACCTGGCTCCTCAACCTTTCCTTAAAATGGGGAGAAAGGGTAAGGGTGGAAAACAGTGAATTTATCAAAAGCACGCTCCGCGTCAATCACGGGTGAGTCCTTGGCTTGGGAGTCCGAGGTCATGGGTTCGAATTCCGGCTCTGCCACTTGTCTGCTGGGTGCCTGTGGGCAAGTCACTTCACTTCTCTGGGGCTCAGTGACCTCCTCTGTCAAATGGGGATGAAGACTGGGAGGCTCCCGTGGTACAATCTGATGATCCTGTATCGCCCCCAGCGCTTGGAACAGCGCTGGGCACATAGTAAGCGCTTAACAAATGCCAACATTATTATTACTCTGGGTGGTGAACACCTGGCAAAGTACAACAGACATGACCCTTGGCCTCAAGAAGCTTATAATCGAGCAAGGAAGAAGTGTGGAACAGAGGACAGGGCAGACTTAGAGTAGGCGAGTGATGGATTTTAGACGACCAAGGGCAGCCTGGAGCCTTGATTTCTGCCGGGGGTATTCTGCGGTGCAGTAAGGAAGCTTTTTGGGGAGGCGATCCAAAGCTGGAGGTTGGTAGGGTGAGAACAGCAGCGAGGGATGGGTCTGTGCGTCGCGAGGCGGAGGGAGTCCCAACAGGGAATGACGGCCTGGGAGAGGTGGAGGGGATGGGGTGGCCCAAGGCCTCAGCTGGAGAGCTGTTCCACGGGGAGGGGATGTGCGGGGAAAGAAGGTTGTGGTTAAGAGTTTTGGCGGTTGGTGAGTTAGGGATGGTAAATAATTAGCGATGAGGAGAGTCAACGGGGTCAGTGGGATCGAGGAATGAGAGAAACACGCAGCTTGAGGTGTTGACGTCGATTACCGGCGTCCCTGAAGCAGAGGGATGGAGGAGAGAACGTCGATTACCGGCGTCCCTGAAGATCAAGCAGAGGGATGGAAAAGGAAGGCGAGAGGCGCCGAATTGCTCGTGGGACCAGGGAGCGGCGGACCGCGGCGACTGGTAACTGAAGAAGGAAGATGGCAGATGAGGGCCCTCAAGGAAACGGAGAGAGGGGCATGGAGAAAGTGGGGTGGCATAAAGGCGGCCTGGGAGGGGAAGAAGGAAGCCGACACCCCCTCGCTCCCGCCCCCGAGGGAGGAGTGTTATCCGGAGCGAGCCGGGTCACAGTGATGGGAAGGAGGAAAAGTGACCGGGTTAAACAGGGCTGGGGGGGGAGGTGTGAGGCAGTGGCGGGAGAGGGATGGGGTGAGCCGAGGATGGTGTTTAAAAGGTCAAGATGAAAGCTTAGACCCTCAAGGCCCACAGCTTCAGGTCTCTGGCTTGCAACGGCAACGGATTCTGGTCCTGGAGCAGCATTTTCTGCAGGAGGTCGCCAGCCAACCCAAGCTGAACTCGTATTACAGCAGCCCCCCTGGCATTATTCATTTATTTAGGTGTACTTATCGGGCGCTCACCGTGTCCCGAGGGCTGTGCTACGCGCTTGGGAAGAGTCCAATCCTAACGAAGGACGATTCGCCTAATCCACAGCTCTAGAATATTCTGCCGTCTAAACTTCCCTTCCTACTCAGGTCTCCCTTTTGGTTAGTTCGAAGCCTAAGGGTTTTCAAACGGCATTTGCCAGTGAGGAAAAATTGTTAGTCTGTTTCGAGGATCAGAGAGCAAGGATTTAATGGCTGCTTTCCAGAAGTTCATGCACTGACTTGGCTTTCTCACACTCACCGACGGGGTCTCACAGAGGGCCACGTCACCTCTGAAACAAAAGACATCTTTACCCTTTGGGAGACGAACCCTTCACTGGGCGGGATTGTCTCTATCTGTTGCTGAATTGTCCATTCCAAGCGCTCAGTACAGTGTTCTGCGCATAGAAAGCGCTCAATAAATACCACTGAACGACTAAAAAGCCTAACTGGGACAGATCTACAGTGAGTTTCCCCAAACGTCTCGGCATTCGACCCATTAAACGTAATACCACGGAGCCTATAAATTCAGTAAACATGAATTTATTTCGGTCAATTCGGCAGATGATTACAAATCGGTTTTCCACTTCTCCCGCCGGCCACGTCGGACAGATCCCTGTAACAGCGGGGCATTCCGGGGAGACCGGGGAGTTCCCCGGAAAACCGCGCAGCAGTCGCATTTGAGAGCGAGCCACGTGAGAGGCGGAAACGATCGCTGCCTATCTTTGGAACTGACGAAGCAAGGGAACGCCGAGGGGGTCGTCGGTCCGTCGCTGAATACCCCGTAGGAGCCGCCCAGGGGTACTGCCGGTTTGCAAAAAAACAAGCACCCAAAAGGCCACGTGGTTAGCCGGGAAAATGGAGCCCGTCCAAGTCCTTCAAACCAAACCGGTCTCGAGACTTAGAGGGCGAGAAGCGGTGCGGCAAATCCCGGAATTAGGACTGAGCGGCCACCTGGGCCTAAATGACAACTACACAGTCGCTAAACGTTGAATTTCAGCATGCGAAATGCCTGAAAGCCGATGGCATCCAGGGTATAATCCTGAACTCTCCCCCGCCCCGATTCGGTACCATTTGCTACCATTAAAAGGATGCAATTTAAAAATTAAGGCCACCCCTTCCACCGTTTTTGGGAAAAAAGAAAAAAAAATCAAGGCCAGAGATTTCAAATAATTAAGGCACTTGAAAGTCAGCAATACAAAATACGCAGGTTAAATGCACTGGTTTGCATCAGCAAGACGGACAGACGGTGACTCTGAATTTTAACGACCCCTCGGAATATAATTTCACCGAGTCGTGAGGCTGCTTTTTGGAGACGCGACACCGTGGGCCGAAATCATCAGTTGCGCATCTCCGGGGGCCAAGTGTGGGACGAGGGCCGAAGACAGACCTCTCAGGGAGGTTAGGCAGAGGTAAAAACCAACCGTAAATCTCTTCGATTCCATCCTATTTAGTATGAACATCGAGGTGAGAGAGGAAAAAGGGTTTCGGAGTAGAGGAAATGGAGGAGGCAGGTAGGTGCTCCCCCCCATTTCACTTATGGGGTGTTAAAACAGAAAGTGCCACGAAACAATGCTCTGCAGTCTGACAGGCTCCTTCATCACAAACGACTGTTTCCACAATAAAGTTCACTGGGGCCGCAGGGTGGAATGCTTGCTTGATAGCCTTCTACGGCACAAATTAAATTTGAATTTCAAAATTTCCTTCCAATTAATTTCCCTAAGGTACAATACCTGAGCCGTACAGATCCCGAGAACCTTAGACAAGAGCAGAAAATCGGCTAAATGTGGTTCTCCCACCATCGTCGGGAGCTTCTCAAAAACCCAAACCCTCAGCAGTTTAACGTCTCAGCGGGTGAAAAAGGATTTCATAAGGTCGGGAAACTCCTCGACACTTCCAGGGAGGAGGAGATGAGCCGCTTCCAGTAGGGGAAAGATGGCCACGAATGTACCTCACGGGGGCCCGAGTTCCGGTTGGGACGAATCCGTGCCGATCGACCTTTCTGCCTTCCTTAGCGTGAAAGGCAAGGCAGCATGGACGTGAAAGTCAGACCTTCCTTTCCCATCTGTTTAAGGCACTGTTTTCCCCATCCCACAAGGTGCTTTAAAAGCCCGCAAAACTTGCTGGAGTCTGTTTCGGATTCCTTTTTTATTGGTCTCCTCCAGTCTGGAATGCAATTCCCCGTTGGCATCTCACCCCGAAAGGTAGAAAACCAAAGCGGAGTCTGTCAAGCACTCCGGGACTTCCCTTCCCCCCCGATCTGCCCCATTTCTAGAGAGGGCCGGTCAAAACCTTCCCGTCCAGTCACCTGGCAGAGCCCAACGACCCACCTCCCCTCTTCCAGGCTGATTCTAAATGACCTACGGCAACCACATTCATGAGATCGTCTGCTACGAGAACGGTTTTCTCCACCGAATTCAAAAAAAAAAAAAGCGTCTGGGTCTACGTTCCGCCCGTCTGGGGAAAGAAAATCCCCCCCCCCCCCAGCGGCAACCGCTTCAAACAGAAAGAAGACGGCCGCGTGAACCCGTGCGGACTCTTGTAAGAGCTCCCGGTGAATAAAGAGATTGATCTGCCTTCTCTTCTCGGGGAAGAGGCTCCGAAATGATGCCGAATGGAGATTAAAACTTTCCGAAATTCTGCCTTCCACGTGGGACCCCGCAAAAGAAAATAACGTTTTGGTTTCGGTGAACTGCACCCGTCTTGAGCCGCCAGTCTGTTCTAGCCGTCGGTCTTAGAGAGTGTGGTAATTTCGTTCTTTGGACTTGCAGAATTTATAGAGAAAGAAGACTACCGCCTGCACGCCCAGCACGAGCACAATTCCACCTATGAAACTAGCTGCGTCAAACGAGGACTTGCGTGGAGAAGGCGTGACGGGAGTCGCGGTGGCGTTCGGCGTGGCTGTAAATGAGAGAAATATTTTTCAAGAGGTCACAATCATAACCGCTGTTTTTCTTCCGACTCTCCGATGAGTCTGAGTTTTATCTTAAGAGGTTCTGTAAAAATCAGAACGAAGTCAAACGACCGACTCTTCCAGGGAATGGAATGATGGACAGAAGCGGGGCGGCTTAACGGAGAGAGCCCGGGCTTGGCAGTCAGAGGTCACGGGTTCTAATCCCCGCGCCGCCCCTTATCGGCTGTGGGACTCTGGGCCAGCCACTTCACGGTGCCTCGGTTACCTCGTCTGGAAAATGGGGATGACGACTGGGAGCCCCACGTGCGACAACCCGATGCCCCTTCTATCTCCCCCAGCGCCTAGGACGGTGCTCGGCACATAGCGCTTAACAGATACCATCAGCCATCGTCATCAAGGTAGACCATGAGCAAATAAATAAATGCTCTCCTACCCCCGGCTTTTAACGATCACCATTTTAAGGAACACGCATCACCCAACTCTAATCAGAACTTCCCCTGCCCCACCTCCACTCCCCAAGTGAGGATTTTCACCAGATCGTTCTCTGCAACTCTGTACATGCGAAAATGCTACTGAGTTTACCCGAGCACTTTAAAAAGAACACAAATCGCAGAGCCTTTTCATGTCATTTACCCCGTTTTTCCCTCACTACTTCATCCCCCGATCCCCGGCCCCGCCTGACAGACGGATACCGAGGCAGAGAAGTTAAGCGATTTCCCCCAAGGAAAATTCAGGAAAAGAAGCGAGACTAGGATTCAGTCTCCCGCCTTCAGGATGCCCTGCATTAAATAATCTTCTCAAAGTTATCTTGACCCTACAGCACCTCTTGATTCTCCCTTCAACTTTTCTCAGAATTCTCTCTCGTTTTCATACCTTCACCCCCCCACTAATTCTCTCCCCTCGGCTCCTTCCTCACTGTGCTTTTCCTACAGTCTGGTCTCCCGCCAGACGCTTGCAGTTAACCTTCTTCCTTCTCCCTGCTGCCAATACGGTTAATTCTTGTCCTAAATTAAAGCAGGAACTAACCATTTCAAAAAGCAGTGAACTGTGGAGAATCCAGGGGCAGGATAACGGCGCCGGAGACTGGCCACACCAACTCCAGAAATAAGCTTCCTATTACTGTTCCTGATTAGACCCTTGCATTTTAAAAATCAATGGACTAAAGCAAGAAATCCATCGCACACCGATGCTTTCAGACGGCATTTGGCGGTGAATTTTTACACTCTCTGTCCTTACACACCTACGCTTTTACAGGACAGGCTCCCAAGTGACCTATATGTTTCTCGATTCTTCACGCCCGCCCTACGGTCCACCAGTTATCTGGGGCCCGGGGCCAATGGAATATCGGAGAATTTACCGACCTCCTCGATTCTTCTTTTTTAGGTTAACCACCGTGGAGAAAACTCATCTTAGCGACTCAGGTATCCCTTAAAGACAAGCCTGTCGACTGACGGAGCCCCACTCGGCACCCAGAGAGAGATTTCATTTACTGAAAAGATGAAGACCGAGGAGGAAAACCCCACGCTGCTTCCCCTCACCCAATCCTTCTTTCCTTAACCGGCGCTTAATCATAAAACTGGATTACCTGATGTAAGATCGGTGGTACTCTGCGTGGTAACCGAAGAGCTCGTAGGTGAAGGACGAGTTGTAGTGGCAGCTGAAACGTCAAGAGGAAACATTACAAAATCAGACCATTTCAAGGGGCAAGAGGCAAAGTGCACATTTCCCAAACGCAAGGCTGAACGATAACCTCCGAGCTGCAGAAGCGCTGAACGTCTAAGCGGCCAAAACACCGCGTGTCAACCTCAACCGGGTTTAGCACAGCAGTCACGGGACTGACCGAACGCCCACTGGCGTTACGAGAGTTTCGGGAGAGTGCCAGAGGATCGGGACCTGTCCTGGATGAAAGGAGGTTACGCTTTTAATGCGAGGCAGAAAGAAAATCATCACTATTAGAATAATTGGAAAAATTGCCTGCACAACCGATTTTACAGGTCGTTTTATGAAGTGTAACTCTATACACACACACACGAGTGTGTATATGTGACACTCTCTATATATTTATATGTATTTAGAGAGACAGACACACTCCTCCTCCTCCTGCATGTATACCACAGCAAGGTACTAACATGACTTGGGATATGGAAAGGGGAAGGCTTGTCAGAGGTGATGGGATCGGAGGAAGGGTCAGCCCGATTTGGGTCACTAGTGAATTCCAGGCCCGGGGGCCGCGGTCCGAGTGGGAGAGCGGAGAGAGTGAGGCCCCGCCGAAAGGAAAAGCTCAACATCGGCGGCTCCCGGTGAGGAGGTTTGCCCGCTCCAGGCTCTGATCTCAGCGCTGACGTGGGCTCGCTGTGCGACCTTGAGGACATCACATAACTCCTCTGCCTCTCACCTTCTCCAGTTGGTTTTCACTGCCCGTTTTCCCTCCTCCTCAGCCCCAGCTGAGCCTGGGACTACGTTCAACCTCATCTTGCATTCACCCCGGGGCTGGACACACCGTGACCACTTAAACATCATAATAATCATCACATCAGGGTACGCGTACGCTTGACGTCTTTTCCGGGGCTTCCAACACTCTCCAACAGAAACTCCTTGGCTTTGAAGGCTTGAACGCCAGGCCCCCTCCTACCTCACCTCGCTACTCTCCTGCTATAAACCCAGCCCGCAGCTTCGCCCCTCTAACGCCGTCCTCCTCACGGCACCTCCATCTTGTCTATCTCACTGCCGACCGGTCGCCCGCATCCTCCCTCTGCCCTGGAACACCGTCCAGCCTCCTATCGACGACTCCCCCCCCCGCCTCAAAGCCTTTCCGAGGCCTTGGCTAAACCCCCCTTCCGTCCTCTCCCACCCCCTTCCGCGTCGCCCCGACTCGCTCCTTTCACCCACTCCCCGTCCCGGCCCCACGGCACTCGGGTGATTTCTGTACTTACATTAATGTCCATCTCCCCCTCCCCCCCAAGCACTGGGGACGGTTTTCGGCGCACGTCAAGCACGCGATAAATGTGCCGGACGGGTAATCGGCCTCCCCGGGTGAAAGCGGTCTAACGTGTTGTGAGCGAAGGAGCCTTGGAGAACGGAGGAACCGTGAGGCCTACCCGGAAGCCGACCCGTGGCCGGCCGGAGATAGCTCCCAACCGTCACATCCGACGGCAGGGCGCGCCGCTCGGGCGGAAAGGGAGGTGGCTCCCGTCACTCCGCTCTCTCGGGGAGGTGCTCCGACCTGGTTCGCCCGGGGGGCTCGGTAGGGCGGTGAACTCTGACTTAAACCCACGCTCCCGAGCCAGCTTCATCTGCGTCACGCTTGACTGGGATCCTGGGCTCCTCTGCTTAATAATGATGCTGGGAGACGGCGAGACAGAGGAAACCGAGGAGTAGCGGGAGAAGAGAAATGGCAATATAAACGCGGGGAAGGCTGGTGGAGGGCCTTGGTAGCGATTAAGAATCGGGGTGAGGGAGGGAGGGGCCTCTCAGCCGCCTTGGACACTGTGGACCACCCCCCTCTCCTGGAAACCCGGAAACCTTACCCCGTCTTGGCTTCACCAACTCTCCTCTTCGCTCTCCGGCCGTTGATCCACAATCTCCTTCGCGGGCTCCCAAATCCTCTACGCGGAGACTACCCAAATCCCCACCTCTAGCCCTGATCTCTCCCCTCCTCCGCGGTCTCGCGTCTCCTCCTGCCTTGAGGACATCGCTGCTCGGACGTCCTCCCGTCGTCTCCAACCTAACGCCTCCTTCCCCTCCCGCCCCAACCCTGTCCTCCCTCTGCCTTTCCCATCACTGTAGAGGGCACCGCCATCCTTCCCGTCTCGGAGGCGGGTAACCTCGGCGTCATCCTGGAATCCTCTCTCTCATTTGCCAAAATCCCGCCGGGCCCCACCTTCACCATGGCGCTAGGGATCCACCCTTTCCTCTCCATCCTAACTGCTGCCATGATCCGGTCCCGTAGCAGCCTCCTCGCCGACCTCCCCCCACTCCAGTCCTCACTCTGGCGCCCAGATTGTTTCTCTACAAAAACGGTCAGGACGGGTCGCCCCGCTCCTCAAATGGTCGTTGCCCGTCCGCCTCCGCATCCAACAGAAACTCCTCGCCATCGGCTTTCAAGCTCTCCATATCCTCGCCCCCCTCCTACCTCGCCTGGCTTCCCTCCTTCTACAACCCAGCCCGCGGACTTTGCTCCTCCAGTGCCTCCATCTCGCCTGGCGCGCCCTTTCTCCTCAAATCTGATATCTCCCCCCTTCAAAGCCATCTCCAAGGCCCATCTCCTCCAAGAGGCCTTCCCTCAGCAATTCCCGCTCTTCCTCATCTCCCAATCCCTTCCGGGTCGCCCTGACTTCTTCCCTTGGCTCCCCACCCCGCTGCACTTGTACAGATCTGTAATTTGATTTTTACGTAGCGATGTCCGTCACCCCCGCTCTAGAGCGGAAGCTCATCGTGGTCGGGGGACGTGACTGCGAGCGCGCAGAAGGCTCTCGACGGAGACGACCGAGTGAACTGATGAAAGGAGAAGCCAAAGGAGCTTCCTGAGCAGCGGGGAGATGCGGCCTAAGCGACGCTTCAAGAGGATGATCTGGCGCGTAGTCGGCGCTTGACGGATACTATAATTATCATAAGTTGCTTAGGCTGGAGGCAGGGAGGCCAGTGAGGGCGGCGATACCAATCTAGCGGCGGAGCTGAGTGGAAAGAGCCCGGGCTTGGGAGTCAGAGGGCGTGGGTTCTAATCCCATCTCCGGTCTGCTGGGTGACCTTGCCCAAGTCACTTCACCTCGCTGGGCCTCAACTGCGCAACGGGGATTAAAAGCGTCAGCCCCCACGTGGGACGACCTGATCACCCTCTACCCCAGAGATCAGACCGGCGCCTGGCACATCGTAAGCGCTTAAACGCCGTAACTCCCATTATTAGGGACCATCGGCCTGCGCGGTTACTTTAAGAAACCGACAGTACTGACTCTCTTACAAATCTCTTTCCAGTCAACTGAAGAGCAGTTTACCGAGGAGAGACCGCAAGCCTAACTCGGTCCGACGCCTTTCCGGCCAGCGACGGTTATTTCCCGAGCCCTTACGACTAGGCGGTTGGGAAAGGACGACGGAGCAGAGCCGGCGGGCAGGTTCCCCGCCCACGAGTCTAGTGGGAGAGACGGATGGTAAAATAATTCCGTTTACAGACAGAGGAAATGGGAGCGGGCACCGATACGTCGTGACACCTGGGGGTGGAGTCGACAAGAAAACCGTACGAGATACGGATCCAAGTCCTTCCACGCGTTTGGTTTCTATAGACCTGCAAGCTCCTAGTGGGAAAGGACAATGTCTTCCTAATAATAATAATAATAATAATAGCGGTATTTAAGTGCCAGGCACCGTATTCAGCTCTGGGACCGGACACAGTCCCCGCCCCACCTGACGCTGGCCATTTCAGAGACGCGGTAACGGTGACCCACCCAAGGCCACGCAGCGGACGCGTGGCGGAGCCGGGATTAGAACCCGGGTCCCTCCGACGACCGGGCCCGCGCTCCTCCCGCTGGGTCACGCTCCCCATCGGGGTCAGGCGGAATGCTTCGCGGTGGCTTTTGGGAGCCTGAGGCTGAGGGTGCTGGGTGGCCCCCGCAGAGGTCCAGTTCGACTCCCAGCGCCGTGCTAACCGACACTCCCTCCTTTCCCGGGATGCATCTGCTTGCCGCGATGCCGTACTCTCCCAGGAGCTTCCTGAGCGCTCCGCCCGCAGTAGGTGCTCGATAAATAGCGACGGAAAAAGCCACGGGAAGCTCCAGGAGGAGACGGTGGGCCAGAAGTCGCGAGATGGTGCGAGGTTTGGCTACTGGAAACTCCTCTGCTTTAGAGAGGCCGCGCGGCTCAGTGGGGAGAGCCCGGGCTTGGGGGTCCGAGATCACGGGTTCGAATCCCTGCTCCGCCACCCGTCAGCTGTGGGACTGTGGGCAAGTCACTTCACTGGGCCTCGGTTCCCTCATCTGTCAAATGGGGATTCACGGGGGACAGCCCGACGACCTGTATCTCCCCCAGCGCTTAGAACGGTGCTCGGCACATAGTAAGTGCTTAACGAATACCAACATTATTATTATTACTGGTCCGCCACCATTAAGAGCTCGCCCTCTGTAGCTTCTGCTGGCCTCTTTGTGGATGCTTTGTGGAGACTGGAGCGGGCGAGGGGACGCTAAGCCACCTGAGACCAAAAAGGAGATGCAGCGTGGCCCAGTGGGTAGAGCCTAATGGGTTCCAGTCCTGGTTCCACCCCGACTGCTGTTGGACCCCGGGCAAATCGCTTCACTTCTCCGTGCCTCCGTCCCCTCCTCTGTAAAATGGGGATGAAGGCCGTGAGTCCCGGGGGAACCGTGGACTGTGTCCCACCTGATTATCTTCCATAGCTCAGGACAGCGCCCGGGACAGAGTAAGGGCTTAACGAATCCATTTAGAAAAAAAAGCAGCATCCTCGAAATTGAGGATGATGGAGATCTTTGTCCATCACCCCAAAGCGGCGCCTACCTACGCCTCAGGACGGGAGGACCCGGGCTCAGAAGGTGTTTACACGGCACCAGACTTTCTCCGCGTTAATACGCAAACCGTCCAATTCTCGGTGTCTTTTTTTCCTATAATAAGAGCAGCCAGCAAAGGGTCCAAAAAGGCCGCGTTGCTGGAAACTCTTGGTTTTCACAACCCTGTGGCGCTTTTTCGGCATCCGGCTGCTTCAAATTTCAAGGCTGAAAGTTCCCGAACGTCCCACTTTAGCCTAATCGGTTTATGTGCGACAAAACCAAGAACATTTTTTCCAGGTTACCCCATACCGGGTTTCTAGACTCTCTGAGCTATTATTCTGCTTCTCTTAGGGTTTTGACACGTATTGCTGTCCCAAATTCTCCCCTTCATTCTTCCTAGAACGGGTCAAGTCAGGTAGCGTATCCTCCTCGCTGAACCGTGGGCCAGAAATCCCAAGGGTGTTTGACGGAAGAAACAACCACCAACAAGCTAGGGCTTAAGAAGGAAACAAAAGAGAGCAACACCGCCACAAAAAAAAAATGAAATTCAATTAAATAATCTAGAGAGACAGGCTCATCTCTCAGCTTTGGGATACCTCTTCCTCCTCCTGCTCTCGAGTCAAGCTGAAAAGTGTCCCACAGCCTTCCACTTTTTCAATTTTCAGGAGAAACCCGAACTCTAATTTTACGCCGCTTGATTGTTGCGCTGTTTAAACAGCATCTCATTTATGGGGCTGTTAGCTCCGAAACGCTCCGTGCAGTGCTCTGATCACGGTAAGTGCTCAATAAATACCACTGATTAACGATATTCTGCCTCCAGTACTGTTTTTCCTCTGCATTTGGAATTTTTTTTTACAAAACTCCTGAAGTGGTTTTGAATATCGATCAGGCTCTATTTGAATTTCCTCTGGGCAAGGGTCAAATTCTCAATCGGACTAATTGCCGTAATAAGGTGTTGCTTTGATCTGCCTGTTGAATTTTTGCAAGTGGACAGGCTAGTCCTTTAGGAAGAAATAACAGGAGGTGATTTAAACTGATTATAGGTGAAGGGATCGCCCTCCCAGCTATGAGGAAAATACCCCATAATAGGCCCATTAGTAAATTTGAGAAAAGTAAACTTAAAAAACTCTAACTCACAGGCCGGGGGGGAACATCTCGCCTCATCAAGGGTGGATTAAGTTTTCCTAATCGGTCCCATCCCGAGAAACTGACGTCTAAGCGGCCCCGACGCAATGGGGCAAGTCATCTGTTTCAGGGGCACGGACATTCCGAGAAGCAACGTGGCTCAGTGGAAAGAGCCCGGGCTTGAGAGTCTGAGGTCGCGGGTTCGAATCCCCTTGCTCTGCCACTCGTCAGCTGGGTGACTGTGGGCAATTACTTCTCTGGGCCTCAGTCTCCTCATCTGGAAAACGGGGACGAAGACCGGGAGCCTCCCGTGGGACCACCCGATGACCCCGTATCTCCCCCAGCGCTTAGAACGGCACTCTGCACCCAGTAAGCGCTTTACAAACACCAACATTATTATTTACCAAGTGCCGACGTCTGCGCAGAGCACCGTACTGAGTGCCTGGGAGGGTACGATCTCCGCGGGTTGGGAGACACGTTCCCTGCCCACAGCGACCTCCCGGTCCGGGGAAGGTCGTCTGCGACGTTTCAACTAGAGGTCGTTGCCTGGTCTGATTGGTGAAGAGTTCTCTCGGGCGATCGTCACGCAGCTGGGCCCTTACTGGGAAGCCCTTACAATACCTAACACGCCCAATCCCCCAAACCTGTGTGGAGTGGCTTTCCTCGAGCCTCTAAACCCACCGCGGTCAAGGGAATGTGGCTGCGCTCCCACGAGGGCTCAGGACGGGGCCCCGTACGCCGTAAGCGCTCAAACGCCGCCGATGAACTGGTTTTCCAAAGCCGCTCACTTCCGCGACTTACTCCGTTTCTACCGCGCTGTGGTTTGCCGGGCGGAGAGGTCTGGATTTCTCCCTCACCATCCCTTTTTCCTCCCTCCATTTAGAAATTCCGTGCCTCACAGTCTAAAACCATCCTCGAGGACTAGCCTGTCTCCTCGCAAACATTCAACTGACGACCGTATATTCTTTTAGAGGCAGAAACCGCTTAATATTTAGAAGAGGCAGGCAGATCAAAGCAGCATCTCGTTACGGCGATGGGTCCAGTTGATAATTTGGCCCTCGCCCAGAAAGGGCAGCGAAGGAAGGTGCTTTCGGGCTAGCTTCGGGTAAGAGGGCTATAAAAGAACCACGGAACCACGCAACGGGCGGACCCGCGCTTTGGCAAATCGGTCTTTCCGGACCCCGAGTTTCCTGGAAACGCCAGGGACTTTTAAGGACAGGCCCAAGGGGCACGTGGTTCCTCCTCTGGATAGAGGCGGCGATCCTCTGGCCCCGACGAGCCACACGACGTGCTCTCCGGCCAAAGAAAGAGCACTTGAGCCTTGAAAGCGGGCGTCCCGGTAACCTGGGGGAGTCTGCGCAAGGGGTCGGAGGCCTTCCGTACTTAGCGCTTCTACTTCCACAGCTGATTTTTTTCCTTTTCTTTTGGAAGTTTGTTTTTTGAGTGTTGATTGTATGCAGCCCGGGGGGAGAGTGCAACAGAAGAAATCTAGTTGAGTGTCCTCTTATCTTTCTTTTCCTTCTCCCCCGCCCGGGCTCCTTTTATCGCTAGGCTCAATTCCCCACTTGGATTTCTAAGTGGCACCCAAGTGCTTACCCCGTGCCTGGCTCTGGAGTGAGCACTGGCGCAGATTCGAGATAATCAGGTTGGACCCGATCCACGTCCCCCCAACTGGGCTCCCAGTCTTAATTCCTATTTTACGACGCGAGAACGGTGGTACAGAGAAGTCAAGCGACTCGCCCAAAGCCACACCGCAGACTGAATCAGAACCCAGGTCCTCCGACTCCCAGGCCCGCACTCCTTCCACCAGGCCCCTCTCCCGCTCCGGGGCTGCAAAAAACGTCAAAAAGGTGGGGCGACCATCCAAACCTTCAACTCCCTCTCTCCCAAAAGCCGGGGGCCGTTGCGGGAGACGACGGCGACGCTACGGAACTGGAAGTTATATGACATTAACGAGGAACTTACCGGAACAGTCTTCCGTTTTATTTTCGGCCGTGCAGTTTTCGACCGACGGACTGTCCGAGCAGTAACTCTTCCCTCCTGAAAATACACAAAGTTGCCGTTTCAAACGCCTGTGACACGCAACGGAAGACCGTCCCAGATGTTTGCCCGGGGGTCTCTGAGTTATGAAATTCAGGAGAAACCCACAAACCCAACCTCCCATCTCTCCTCTACCCTCTTAATCCGAGTGAGTTCTACCGGGAAAAAAATACGTTTGCTTCCGCGGTCCCACGTTTGGAGAAAAAGGAAGGCTGACCTTTCCGAATCTGGACTTTGATCAACTTTCCTCTTCTACAAGCATTTTCAAGGCTCCGCTTAGCCACGCGCAGTCATTTCCCCAAACGCTGTGGTTCAGAATCAGGCGATTGTTAGGAACTGCCTCACCGCTCCCAACTCAGAGCAACACAACTCATTTCCCCAAGCCTACAAACGGTTCGTCGCCCAAGTAATTAGATATTTTTTCAGCTGCAGCGGTAAGAATTTGCCGTGTGCGTGTCGAGCTCGGCAAGACGCCCACGGAACGGTAGATGTCTATCACTCCATTTACGCCGTCTACGTCCCTCCGACGGGCCCCCGTCAGGGAACCGAATCCATCTGGGCAGGACGGCAGCGGGCGGATTCTCGTGTCCGCCAAGAACTCAGCGTCCTAGAAACTGACCGCATTAGGCGGAGCGCCAGGGCTTTAGAAGCGAGGGGGGCCCGGCGAATGTAAAGACGTCTTGCCGAACGCTTCCGTAAAAGCTAAATTAAAAAGAAGCCTGGCACTAAGAGGCTCAAGGCTAGAGAGGCGCCGTTCTACCTTAAGGCAGCTTTTGGCTACCCGTCTCTGACGAGGAGGAAGCGGCAGAACATCCGTCCGTCCCCGCCCGGGGCCGTATCTGGATGCGGCACGCGGTCTCGGCAGAATAAGCAGCACGCGCGCTTGAGCAGCCACGAGATCTAGTGGGAAGGGGGAAGGACCGGGAGGCAGAAGAGTCGAGTTCCAGTCCCGGCACGAACACTTGCCCGCTCCGCGACCTCGCCGTGCCCGTCTGCTCACCCGTAAAAAGGGACCGTAGACCTGTTCTCCCTCCCTCGGACTCTGAGCCCCACGTGGGAAAGGAATGTTCAACCCGACTCTACCGGATCCGCCCGAGATCTCAGAACGGGGCTCCACGACCCCCCGCCCCCACGATGATCATTCCTCCGCACGCGTCCCAAAGTAACGGGGGGACGGGCCGTGATTCTAGCCAGGCGCGCTCCCCTCGGAAAACGCTCGGGCCTCGGGGTATTTCAGAAACAAGAGGCGCGCCAAATTCCGCAATTAAAAAAAGTCACTATCTGAAACTGCGCTGTGGGAAGAGCAGGAATTCAAAAGACCATCAGTTCGCGCCCTTCGAGAACTGAAGAGAGGAAAGGAAAACACCAAATGTTGTTGAAACCCGTCCTGACCGACTCCCACGGCCTCTAGGCAACAACACCGGGGACAGCCACCGGTCTTAACGGTCTTAAAGTTCTATTCGGAGGAGTTTGCTACTTAGAGGTGACCACGGCAACGTTCTTTACACGATTATACGACGACTAGCCCGGGCTGGTGGAGGGAGAAAAAGACAATAAAAACCAACTGAATTTTACTCCTGAAAGCACGCTAAAAGGGAGAACGGGGTCGGGGAAAGAGGGACAGAGCTGAGATCTCGAAAGCGGAGTCTTTTAGGTGTTTTCACCCACCGAGGGATCTGGCTTGCCCGTGCTCCTGGTTATTCAGAGGGGCGGGTGGCCTGCCGGAGGGGGATAATAGTTACGGTACTTCCGAAGCGCTTACTATGGGCAGAGCGCTGTGTCGAGCGCTGGGGTAGATCCGAGCAACCGGGAGCCGCGGCGAACCGAGTCCCCGCGGCGCGGAGGGAGACGGGACGGCGCGGATCGGGAAGGGGCCGGAGGGGCGGGAACGCAACGGGGGCGCGTCGGGGCGAGGTGAGGAGATCTAACTGTGGCTCGGCCGCCCTCCAGACAGGGCAACTGAGGCACAGAGCGGTCAAGCGACTTGCTCCAAGCCACACAGCCGACAAGGGAGCGGGTCCGGGATTGGAACCCCGGTCCCGCCGACTCCCGGGCCCGCGCTCGGGACCACGCGGAGTCGGGCGGCAGGGGAGGGAGGCGGGCCGGCCGGTGGCCCGGGAGGTTTCCGCAGCCTCCCTTGTCCCCCCCTTCCTTCTCTACCGCCTGCCGGGGAGGGTGAACGGGAAGGAAAATCCCGGAAGCCCCAAGGGGCGGGGCCGGGAACGGGTACTATCGAGTCAGACTTCGAAACCCGAACACGGTTACGAGGTCAGGGACGGCAAGAGCAGGCGACGCTCCTTCTTTTGAGTCCCTTGAGGGCCGAAGCTTTTTAAAGCGTTTCTTCCCGTGCCGGGGACTGTACCGGGCACTGGGGTGGACGCGAGCAAATCGGACGGGACGCGGCCCCCGTCCCACTTGGGATTCACGGTCTCGATCCCCATTTTCCAGGCGAGGTCGCCGAGGGCCAGAGGAGGGAAGCGACCTGCCCGAGGTCCCGCGGCCGAGCGGGGATTAGAACCCGTGATCTCCTGACTCCCCCGGCTAGATCCACCCCACCGCGCTGCGTCTCCGACACCCAATAAATAATAATAACGTTGGCATTTTTTAAGCGCTTACTATGTGCAGAGCACCGTTCTAAGCGCTGGGGTAGAGACAGGGTCATCAGGTGTCCCACGTGAGGCTCACAGTTAATCCCCATTTTACAGATGAGGTAACTGAGGCCCAGAGAAGTGAAGTGACTCGCCCACAGTCACATCTGCCAAGTGGCAGAGCCGGGATTCGAACCCAGGACCGCTGACTCCCAAGCCCGGCCTCTCTCCCCTGAGCCCAGCTGCTTCTAACTAACCAGTTGGACTACGGGAAGGAGGAAAGAAATCTGAGTCGCGACGCTGCACCGTCGATTCACACCAGCACGGGCTCGCTCTCTTCTCCGAGAAACGTGGCGCGTTTAGCGCAAAGTGAAGGTCACTCACGCGAGCAATTCCGGTTTTTCTGCTGCCTCTAGACTGCGAGCTCCTGAGGGACAAGGAATGGGGCTGTCTCTGTTGCATCCTACTGGGCGCTTAGAACGGGGCTCTGCGCCCGGTCCAAGGAACCAACGCGGACGGATTTTCCGCCGGGACGGAATTCCGTCGTGATCCCGGGGTCTCTCACCTGAGCATTCCAACCAGAAGCACGAGGAGTTGCCGACGCTCGGACCTAGGCAGGCACTGCAGTTCTGACCCGTACAGATCTCTGAAAAACAAAGGGAAGATGGTCACCGCGCCGCCGCAGACTCCGTTTCCCCCCCGCGACCTTAACGGGGGAACCTCGGCAACGAGCGGGGATAGGGAACCGGAGGGCGGCGGGGATTTCCGGCCGTCGTCGTCAATCCCCCGGGTCTGCCTCGGGTCACCCCACCGTCCGCCCGAAGAGCGGAGGCCGGGACGTCCATCGCGACCCGCCCTCGCCGACCCCTACGGATCTGGAGGCGCCGTGGGCCCGACGAGGACTTAGCTCGAATGGTCAGCTTTCCCAGAATCTCCCACCGAAAAAATCGTTCGGCTGCATTTAGTGAGCGGTCGCCGTGTGCAGAGAATAACGATGATGACGTCGGCATCTGTTAGGCGCTTACTGCGCGCTGAGCACCGTTCTAAGCGCCGGGGGGGAATGCCGGGTCATCAGGTGGTCCCACGCGAGGCTCCCGGTCTTCACCCCCCTTTTCCAGATGGGGGAACTGAGGCCCAGAGAAGCCAAGTGACTTGCCCACGGTCACACAGCCGCTTGGCGGCGGGGCCGGGATTCGAACCCACGACCTCGGACTCCCAAGCCCGGGCTCCGTCCGCCGCGCCGCGTCTCTCAGAGAACGCAACCGAGTGGTTGGAAGCGTCCAACGTAACGCCGCGGGGAGACGCGTCCTCTGCTCGTAGCGAGCTTAGGCGGAGAACAGCCGGAGCGACGGATTGAACGGAAACAGTTCTACGAGAAACCTCTGTTTGGCCTCGGGGCAAAAAAAATTCAAGGTGACTTAATAATAACAACGTTGTTATTTATTAAGCGCTCACTACGTGCCGAGCACCGTTCTAAGCGCTGGGGGAGATACAGGGTCATCGGGTCGTCCCCCGAGAGGCTCCCAGTTAATCCCCATTTGACAGATGAGGGAACTGAGGCCCAGAGAAGTGAAGTGACTCGTCCACAGTCACACAGCTGCCAAGTGCGATTATTCCTCTTAGGGTAAACGTCTAAACCCGTCAACAGCGGTGAGCTCAAGATGGTGATCACCTCACCCGGAGCCACATCCTCACTGGCCGCGGGGTGGAGGGCCGAGCGCGGCTCCCGTGACCCGCCCCTCGGGGAGCGTCGAAGGTGACGCGAATCCCAGGTGCGCCTTGAACCTCCAGGGCGATTCCTTGCTTCCTTATTGCCTGCGGGAGCCGTGGCGGCGGCCGCTCCACCCGGCTCCCGGGCCCCGCCACCAAAGTTCCTATTATAGGTTCCGGCATCCGGCCTCTCCCCTCTTCACCCCTCGTTTTACTCTGCGGCCCACACCATTTTTCTAAAAAAAAAAAACCAAAAAAACCCAAAAACCTCAACATCCCATCCCTCGAAAACCTTCGACTCCTCGCCGCTGGTTTTAAGGGACTAAATACGCGCGCTGTCGTCGTCTTCTTCATTCGATCGTATCTACTGGGCGCTCGCTGCGCTGCACCACGCGCTCGGGAGAGCGCGCTACCGTCACCGTCCCTGCCCGCGGTGAGCTGACGGTCTGGAGCGGGGGAGACGGGATCAGCAGGAATAAAGGCACCGGCACGTATATTGATTAAAAGCGGCCAGAACGTCGAGGAAGGTGCCCGGCGGGAAGAGCGCGGGCCCGGGGTCCGATCCCAGCCGTCCCCACGCATCCAGTCGCTTTCATTTCTCTGCGCCTCGGTTCCCCCCCCCCGCCCGCAAAAATGGAATTTCGACCCTCCGTCTCCATCCTCCTTCCGACCGAGAGCCCCGCGCGCGACCGGACGATCGTCCGTCGGGCTCGGGAGAGGGTTTCGCACACGGTAGGTGCCGAAATACCGCAACGACTTATTATTAAAGCAGAAGGAAGACGCCCCGGTGACGTCCCCGCAAAAAGCACCAGGGTGATCGAGTAAGACCTCACTGTCGGTATCGGCGGGGAGAGGATTCGTTAACTATTCCAGCTCCTTTAACTGCCTCGAGGTCCTCGCACCCGGGGAGTTTCCAGTCCTCTCCGGTCTCGACCACGGGAAGGAGAGTCAGGCGGAGGCCTACGCGTTCCCATTCCTAGCCCGGACGGTGGCCGGGGAGGGGAAAGCCACCCGTTACGGTCCAAAATCGCCCGCAGGAGATAGTGGAGGGCGGAGACTCGCGTTCACCGCACGGAAGGAGGCGGCGGTCAGCCGTATTTTTCCCAAGGAGACTCTCCGGGGAGGCTTCCGGAACAACCGGAGATGGGGCGGGCTGGGAGAGACGCGCCCGCGATGTCGCTCCGGGTCGACGGCTTACGACGAGACCTTACTTCTGAGGTTGGGAAGTCCGGGGAGGAAAAGGGAAGCGAGGAACGGACGAACGGGAGTCGGTCCGCTGCCCGAACCACGATACCCGAGCGATTAAAAAGCACCGAACACCGTGCCGAGGGCACGGGCGGGCACCGGATAATCGGATGAGGGAGCTTCCGGTCGACACGGGGCTCGGGGACCGAAAAGGGACAGAGAGAGGAGAGTCTCCCCATCTGCAGGTCGGGGACAGGGTGAGGCCCGGGGGGGCTTTGTGAGTGCTCAGGAAGTACCGTGATAAGAGCGGCGGATAAAACAGAGGTGCTCTAGAACACGGAGGCCGCGCGGAAGACGCGGGACAATCGCGTTGCAGGAATTGCAGGAATAAACCGGGGGCTCACGGGTTAGAGTTTAGAGGATTTCCACACCCGACCGACTCTTTCGGACGCCAACTCCCGTATCGGTGTCCCCCGAGACGGGCGGGACGCGTTCCCGGCCTTGGCACCCATCGCTATCTTCCCGTAAAGGTGCCCCCAGAATCACCCGGTAGCGGAGCACGTCCTGGGCGGTGTGTACTTCACAATACAAGCGAGCGGGAGCAGAGTTTAAGGCAGGTTTCCCACACTCCGCCGCTAGCGGTCGAGTCCCGGTCCCCCCGCCACGGAGATGACGACGGCACGGACGGGGAGGGGCGAGGGCCGGTAGCCCGGCTGCATTCCCCCCTCCTCGCTTCTCTCCCAACTCGCCCGGGGGCCGCCAGGAAGCCATCCGCTAGAGGTAAAGGTCGTCCCGGCGCTGGCAACGGAAACGACCGAGCGCTCCGCCCTAAGCGCTCGGGAAGCCCCCCCGGGACCACGCGGCACGGCCCCGGACCCCGGTGAGCCGACGCTCCCGGCGGGGAGACAGACGGACCCGGGCGGAACGGGAACGAAACAAAACGTGCAGCCGAACGGACACGCGAGCGCCGAGATGGGCGCCGACGGGCCCGGACGGAGGAGGCGGCCGAAGGCCGGCAGGACGGTATTCCTCGTCGGCGGAGGGGGGATTCCAGAAGACGTCTAAAGACGGGGAGGGACGAGGGCCAGAACCGCGAGGGGAGGGAGGTTTAAGGCCCGGCACCGAACGGGCGGGAGGCCGGAGGTGGGCGCGGCGAAACCCGGATACGCCCGGGAGGGTGACTCGGGAGGAGGGAGGAGCCTGAGCGAGGAAACAGCGGGCGGTTAACAGAAGGGAGAAGGACGCGGGACTTGCCGCAAAGGCCACGGGTCCGAGGCGGGAAGAGGGGCACCGGGCAACACCCCGACGCGAGCCGGGCCGGAGGAGGGAAGAAAGAGCGGCGACGAGGTGGAAGCGAGAGTCTAGACCGCTAAACAGACGGAGGGGACCGAGCGGAGCGTGCCGAAAAACCGGAGTGTTTTCAAGCGGGGAGACCGGAAGGCGGTGAGGGCGAGGAGCCGAAGATAATCCCCAAGTCGAGGCGGTGGTTCCGAGATAAAATAAGAGGAGAGGGGCCTAAATACGTCAGGGCAGAGGTACGTTACGAGATGAGTCCACGGCAATCTCGGCTTCCGACTCCCTCCACCGAAAACGTCGGCCGTTTCGGCATCTGGAGCGCGAAGCGGCTTCACCGCTGACCTTTTCGGGAAAAACCGATCGCCACCCCCCCCCCCAGCGAAAAACTCACACGTAGAGTTGTGTTCCCCGCACCGCAGTTCGTCTTATTCGTCGGATCACGCTCCCTCGTCCTACTCCTCTAACGCTCCAAGCCCCTCTCTCCCAAGCCCCGGCTTCCCGACGCAAAGAAATCCAGTCGGGAGGATTTACCGAGCGCTCGCCCCGTACGGGGCACTTCACCGGGTAGGCGGGAGGCTGGAGTCGGTCAGCGGACACGTTCCCTGCCCGCGAGGAGTTCACCATCTAGCGAGAGGGGCCGACACGGAAATAAATCACGGGGGGGAGGAAGGGAGGGAGTATAGAGAGAACGAGCACGGCCTAAGGGGAAGAGCACGGGCCCGGGGCTCGGAGAACCCGGGCTGTAATCCTGGCTTCCTTGCCATGCGGCTCTGCGCCTCGGTTTCCTCTCCGGCAAAGCGGGGACTAAATCCTACCCCCCTCGTTCAGACCACGCACCCCGGAGAGGACGGGGGCCGCGTCCGGCCCGAACACCCGGCACCCACTCTAGTTCTCGACGCGCGGTGAGCGCTCACGCACGGTTCCGTGTTAATCTGAACGGAGGAGACGGAGTCCACGGGCCCGGGAGACGCCGGAGGTCGGAGGTGGCGGGCGCGAGGACGGAGGAGGGGAAGACGGGACCGATTTCGGAAAGGATCTGAAGACGGGGAAGGCGGCGGGCTGGCCAGACGCGAAGGGAGAGGGAATCCGAGGCAGAGGCCGAAGGCCGGCGGCGGGAAAGACAAGAGCGCGACGCGGGGGGCGGGGGGGGGGGGGGCGCCGTCCGGAGAGGGAGTCTACTCCGGGCCTCGGAGACGACCGGAGGACGACGAGAGGGCCGAGGAGAGAAGAGACGCACGCCGAGGGGTCCGACGGGAGGCCGGTACGGGAGGCGTCGAGTGCCCGGTCCGGCGCGGCGAGGGTCCGGACGGAGGGAAGGGGCGGAACCCGGCAATCTTTCAGAGAAAGCACCGACGACGTTTAGGGACACGCCGAGTCTGGGGGCGGACGGAAGGAAGGAAGGAAGGAAGGAAGGAAGGAAGGAAGGAAGGAAGGAAGGAAGGAAAGGAAGGAAGGAAGGAAGGAAGGAAGGAAGGAAGGAAGGAAGGAAGGAAGGAAGGAAGGAAGGAAGGAAGGAAGGAAGGAAGGAAGGAAGGAAGGAAGGAAGGAAGGAAGGAAGGAAGGAAGGAAGGAAGGAAGGAAGGAAGGAAGGAAGGAAGGAAGGAAGGAAGGAAGGGAGTCGGGGACGAAGCCAGGATCGGGGGCCCGAATGATGGAGAGGATGGTGGCGGGGGTCAACGGGGACTAAAAAAAAGAGAGCCCGCAGGCTCGGGAGTCAGAGGACGCGGGTTCTGATCCACTCGTCCGCCGTGTGACCGCGGGCGGGCCACCTGAGCGTCTCTGGGCTTCGGTCTGCAAAATGGGGATTAAGACCGCGACGAGCCCCACACGGGATAACCCGTCTACCCCGTAGCCATCCCGGCGCCGAGAACGGTCCTCGGCACACAGTAAGCGCTTAACAGACGCTACAGTCGTCGTCGTTATCATTAAGCGGAGGAGAGGATCTGAGGGGGGGAAACGAGGGCTTCGGGCATCCGGGTAGAGAGAGGTTGGGGCTGGAGGGGGAGGGTCGGGAGCCGTCCACCGCGAACGGGCCGTCGGGGCCGCGGGAGCCCGTGAGCGCGTCGACCGAGACGAGAGGGGGGTCCAAAGGAGAGCCTCGAGAAGGGGAAGGCCGAGGGCGAGCCGGCGACAGAGGGTCGGGGAGATCGGCCGGAGAGGCAGGACGAAGGGCAGGAGGGTCGGGTCGGGGAAACCGATCCTTCGCCCGCACCGCGGCCGGGGCGCACCCCGACCGGTCCCGCCGCGCGACACGCCGTCCGTCCGATCGTGCCGAGCGAGCGCGGGGCACGGTACCGAGACCTCGGAGAGCACGACGCGGCGGCGGGGGGAGACCGTCCCCGCCCGCCCACGGGCCCCGCCGACCGACGGGCATCTCCGTCGGGCGGGGGGCGCCGGCCGGGCCCCGGAGGGAGGTCAAGACGGCCCCGTGGACCCCTCCGTCTTCCCGCCGCCGGGCCGCTTTCCTCCGAACCCCGTTTCCAAGCGACAGCCCCCGTCCTCGCCCGGCGGGGCGGGGAGGAGGACATCGGGGCTCAGAGCGGGCGCCGGAGAGAGAGGCCCCGCCGGACACCCGGCCCGGGGCGGGGGGACGGGTCCGGCGACCCCTATGCCGGCCCCACGGCGACCCGCGCGACGGGAGGCGCGGCTCCGCTCCCCGTCCCTAGGGCCGACGGGGAGAGGGGAAGGGAGCCGGGCGAAGGGAGGGGGGAACGGACTTTCCCGCGGCCTCCGCGGCCAGGGCGGGGTTCGGGAGGCCCGGGGTCCGCCGGCAGTAAGCGCGGGACGTCACCTCGGGCCGCCCGGACGGCGGGACTGGGGAGTCTCCCGGGACCGCGGGCACCGTCGCCCGACGCGGGGGCGGCCGGGCGCTCGGAGACCAGGACCCCCGGCCCGAGTCCCCGGGGGACCGGCCGCGCGCGGCCCCCGACGCCGTCCTCCGCCGAGGAGCGGCGCGACCTCTCGACCCTCGCCGCCCCCCGGGCCGGCGACCGACGAGCCACGCGTCGAGGGAGATCCCCCGCGCCGCGGCCCGCCGTCGCGCCGCCCCAGATCCCGCCGACCCACCCGTGGGCCCCGACAGGCTCCCCTCCCCACCGTCCGGGCTTCCCACCCTCGGGTCGGCGAGGGCCGGGGGGCCGAGCCGTCCCGCGGGTCGCTCGGGATCGCCCGCCTCCCTTCTTCTCTCCCTCTGGATCTCCACCGCGTTTCGCTCCCGCCTTTCTCGACCTCTCCGCCGTCACGACCCCGACCCGTCGGCTTCCTCCGCGCCCCGCTCCGCGGGCCCCCGACGCCGGGGACGAGGAGCGCGAGCCGGCCCGCCGCGGGCCGGGGAAGCGCGTCGGGCGGCGTGGCCCCGGAGCCGCCCCGACGCCCGTCGATCGGGGCGCCGGGGAGCCGCTCGACCGGCGACCCGGGCGTTTCCCGCGCGTCCTCCTTCGCTCCGGTCGGGTAGCGGGTCCGGCCGGTGGAGTCCGTGGAGCGCTCCCGATTTTCCCCGAGAGCCCGGGCGCCGACCGTCTCCTCCCGGCGTGTCCGCCGCCGGCCCCGGGAGGGACCCGATCGGGGGGCTCCGGCCCGCCGCCCCCTCCCTCCTCCTCCCGGGGCCCCGGCGGCCCGCGCTCCCCCCGCCACGTGGGGGAGACGCCAGCCCCGCCCCACCCCGCCCCGGCCCCGGGGCAAGGGGGGGGGGGGAGAAAAGGGGGAAAGGGAAGGGGGGGGGAGGAGAAAGGGGGAGAGAAAAGGGGGAAAGGGAAGGAGAAAGGGGAAGAGAAAAGGGGGGAAGAGGGTGAAGGGGGAAGAGAAGGGGGAAAGGAGGAGAGAGAGGGGAAGGGGAAAGAGAAAGGGAGGGAAGAGAAAAGGGGGAAAAGGGGAAGGGAGAAGGGGGGAAAGGGGGAAGGGGGAAGGGGGAAGGGGGGAGGGAGAAGGGGGGAAAGGGGAGAAGGGGGAAAAGGGGGGAAGGGAGAAGGGGGAAAGGGGGGAAGGGGGAAAAGAGAAAAGGGGAAGGGGGGAAGGGAGAAGGGGGAAAAGAGGGGAAGGGAGAAGGGGGAAAAGAGGGGAAGGGAGAAGGGGGAAAAGGGGGGAAGGGAGAAGGGGGGAAAGGGGGAAGGGGGGAAAGGAGAAAGGAGAAGGGGGAAAGGGGAAGGAGAAGTGAGAAGTGGGGAGGGGAGAAGGGGGGAAGGGGGGGAAAGGGGGGGAAGGGGGGAAAGGGGGGGAAACGAGGGGAAAGGAGGGGAAAAGGAGGGGGAAAGGAGGGGAAAAGGAGGGGAAACGAGGGGAAACGAGGGGAAAGGAGGGGGAAAGGAGGGGAAAAGGAGGGGAAAAGGAGGGGAAAAGGAGGGGAAAAGGAGGGGAAAAGGAGGGGAAAAGGAGGGGAAAAGGAGGGGAAAAGGGGGAAGGGAGAAGGGGGAGGGGGAAAGGGGGGAAAGGGGGGGGAAGGGGGGGGGAAAGGGGGGGAAGGGGGGGAAAGGGGGGAGAAGGGGGGAGAAGGGGGGGAGAAGGGGGGGAGAAGGGGGGGAGAAGGGGAAGGGGAAAGGGAAAGGGGGTAAGGGAGAAGGGGGTAAGGAGAAGGGGGGAAGGGAGAAGGGGGTAAGGGAGAAGGGGGAAGGGAGAAGGGGGGAAGGGAGAAGGGGAAAAGGGGAGAAGGGGGGAAAGGGGAGAAGGGGGGAAAGGGGGAAGGGAGAAGGGGGAAAGGGGAAAAGGAAAGAGAAAAGGGAGAAGGGGGAAAGAGAAAAGGGGGAGAGGGGAAGGGGGAAGAGAAAGGGGGAAAAGGGAGGGAGAAGGAGAAAGAGGGGAAGGGACGGGTAAGAGAGGAGGAGGAGGAGGAGGAGGAGAAAGCTGGAGGGGATGGGGGGAGAGCGGAAGGGAGCAGAAGCCAGAGGGGGGAAGAGGGGAAAGGACCTCGGAATCGGTGCCCAATCGTCCATTCCAAGCGTTTACTACAGTGCCGCGCACCTAGTGAGCGCTCCATAAATACCGCGGAACGAATGAATGAATGAATGAATGAAGGGGGCGGGGGGGGGGTCCATCACCTGGGCGCGGCGTGGGGGTGCGGGTGGGGGGGGCGGCGGAGGCGGTGGCGGTGACGGGGCGGGCGGAGGAGGAGGAAGAAGAAGAAGAAGAAGAAGAGGGCGCGGGTTGCGCTCGGGCGGGTCCGGGTCCGCACGGCGGCAGCAGCAGCAGCGGCAGCAGCAGCACCGCCGCCAACAGAGGCAGCAGCGGCCCCTTCATGGCGCCGCCGGCCGGAGCGGGAGCAGCGGGAGGGAGGGAGGGAGGGAGGGAGGGAAGGGGAAGGGGAAGGGGGAGGTCACGTGCGCCGCCGCGCGCCGTTGGGGGCGGGGCCCGGACCGGACCAAGCGGCCCCCGGCCCGGGGAGGGGGGACGGGACGAGCGGGGAGCGACGGGGGGCGTCGAGACCCCGCCGCCCGCTCCCGCGCTGCCCACGGCGCTGGGCTCCCATCGGCCCCCTCACCCTCCGCCCCCCCCCCGGCCGAGGGGATGGAATCGTCCGGCCTCCCCCCCCCCGACACGCGCCGCGGCCCCGGGACCGCGTGACCCCCCCCCGCGCCCCACGTGACCCCCCGGAACGCGGCGGGGCCACCGAGTCACGGCCCCCAGCCCCGGAACGGAAGGTCCGGCCACGCCGGCGCCCCTGCGGACGCGGAGGTGGCAGGGGGAATCGTCGTAAACATGCTGGCCGTGGCGTTCGTTAAGCGCTCACTACGGGCCGGGCGCCGTTCTAATGCTTACTATGTCCAAGCGGTGCTCTAAGCGCTTACTGTGGGCCAAGCAGTAGTCTAACCCTGTCTTTGTGCCGAACACCGTTCTAAGCGCTTATTACGTGCCCGAGCACCGTCCCAGGCGCTCATTACGTGCCCGAGCACCGTCCCAGGCGCTCACTACGTGCCGAGCACCGTCCCAGGCGCTCACTACGTGCCGAACACCGTGCTAAGCGCTCACTACGTGCTAGCCACTGTTCTAAGCGCTTACTACGTGCCGAGCAACGTTCTCAGCGCTTATTACGTAGCGTTTCAATCCTTACTCCGTGTCAAACACTGTTCTAACCCTTACTATGTGCCCGGCACTGTGCTAAGCGCTTCCTACGTGCCAGGCACTGTTCAAAGCGCCGACTACGTGCCGAACACCGTTCTAATGCTTACTATGTCCAAGCGGTGCTCTAAGCGCTCACTGTGTGCCAAGCATTAGTCTAACCCTGTCTCTGGGCCGAGCACCGTTCTGAGCGCTTACTACGTGCCCGAGCACCG